>NC_046160.1:29336936-30536936 GCF_011064425.1 Rattus rattus | reverse complement strand
TGACAGAGCCAACCCCTGTCACTATTAATGATACTCTCTTATGCTTGTTGACAAGAACTTAGTATAACCGATTCCTGAGAGGCTTCATCTAGCAGCAGATGGAGGCAGGTGCAGAGACCAAACATCAGACAGAGCTTGAATAGCCTTGCGGGAGAGTTGGGAATAGAATTGAGCAAGCCAGAGGGTGGTCAACAAAACCTAAGACCTTCAGAGTCAACCAACTATCCTGGGCCCCTGGGGGCTCACAAAGACTGGGCCATCAATCAGGGAGTATGCAGGGGTTGGGTCTAGGCCCTCCTCATTTGTAGCAAATGTGCAATTTGGTCTTTATGTGGTATCCTTAAAAGTGTAAGAGGGGCTGTCTCAATCTCTGTTGCCTGACATTGGATTCCTGAACTGCCTGGTTAGGCCTCATGGGGGGAGGATGTACCTAGTCCTGCTGGAAGTAGTTGTCCCAGAGTGGGGTGGTACCCAAGTGGGGTTACCCATTCTTTGAAGAGAAGGGTAGGCAATGGGGAAGTTGTAAGGGTATAAGGGCAAGACTAAGAGGAGAGGAGGGAGAGGGGCTGTGATTTAGTTGTAAAATAGATTTAAAAAATAGCTTACAAAATGCAGTGTAGAGGATGGAGGCCTTGACTGTGGAGTTTCAGAGGGAAGTTTAAAGACTATCAGGGTCATTTGCTATTTTGATTTAAGATCCCGTGGTTCTGATTAGCTAAGGCTGAAGGATCAGCTGTGATTGTTAACAAGATACCAGAGCTACTAGAGTGAAATGTTTGTTTTGCTGGGACACACAGTGATGGTTGTCTGGAACTGAGAATTTAGCAGTGATTAAGAAGAGACTGGCATTATTGAGGCATTTCTTCTGGAAAGTGTTTCCCAAGAGTCATCATACACCAGCTGTGCTACAGAGATGGCAAGGATTGCACCTCAAGCTGGCAGCAGAACTTTGTAGTCTAAGAGTCATCCAGGTGGTACTGGTTTTGAAGGTATGAAGGGGTCATGGAGAGCAGTTAAGGTTTGGCACAGGGAAAGCCAGGTCATTGGTGAAGGTGCGGCCTCAGTTGTAAAGGCCTAAGACTGAAAGGTTCATTGTAAAGAAGATGAGGCTTGGCACCATAAATAAAACCTTTTGCTGAAAGCTTAGTCTAGTTGCAGTAGAAGACCCCAGTGCTTTGGAGAAACCAGTACCATGGACTGACCAAAAAGAACAGCAGCAGCAGTGGAACCACCTGTAGCCTAGAACTCAAGCTGTTTGTGTTGCAGAGGACAGAGCTGGAGAAGTGACCCAAGCCCTTTGGAGGAGCCCAGAAAAGCTCAAGTGGATCCCAGACATTGGGCATTCTGCTATCGCCATTTAGGCAACTGTTGGAGTTTGATTTTGCATGTTCAGATTGTGACTGTGTCCTGGGTCTTCCCTCTTGAAGCAAGAAATGATTTCTTTTTTATTTTACTGGAGCCCAAAGCTGAGAAACTTTGGATTTTAAGATTTGGGATTTAAAAGGAGATTGGCTATTTCAAAGGAATTGGAATTTTAATGTGTTTGAATTTATAAAGTCTGTGGGACTTTTAAAGTTATTTATAATTTTAATGTGATATCTTAGAGACAAGGAAAAAATGGCAATGGCTTCATAATGATGTCTGTGCTTGTGTGTCAAGCTGACAAGGGGGTCGGTGATCCTGGCTAGTCTTATGTCAGCTTGACAAAGGCTAGAATTATCTGAAAGGAGGAAACCTCACTTGAGAAAGTGCCTTTTTAAGATCCATTTTGCATTTCCTTAATTAGTCATGGAAAGGGCAGGGCCTAGCCTGTTGTGGAGGGTGAAATTCCAAGCTGATGTTCCTGGTTCTATAGGAAAGCAGGCTGAACAAGCAAGACCCCTCCATGGTCTCTGGATCAGCTCCTGCCTCCAGGATCCCGCCCTGTTTGACTTCCTTTCCTGACTTCCTTCAGTGATAAACAGTGTTGCGGAAGTATAAACTGAATAAACCCATTCTTCCCTAACTTCCTTTTTGGTTATGGTGTTTCATCACAGTAATAGAAAAACCAAGTAAGACAGTTACATAGTTAGGTCCTGTCCCAATCTATCAAAAAAAAAAAATCCACAGTAATGTTTCTATACTTCCACACTACCTTCTTGTTGTGCAGACAGCAAACAAACAAAAAGAATTCACCATCTTAAAACTGAACTAGAGTGGTGGTGTGGGTAGTAAAGTGCTTTCCAGAACAAGCACCTGAGTTTGTATCTCTAGCAACTACATCAAAATCCAGGTGTGGGGGCTGGAGAGATGGCTCGGAGGTTAAGAGCACTGGCTGCTTTTCCAAAGCCCCTGAGTTCAATTCCCAGCAACCACATGGTGGTTCACAACCATCTATAATGTGATCTAGTGCCCTCATGTGGCCTGCAGACATACATGCAGCCAGAACACTATATACATTTAAGAAAAGGAAGAGAGAAAGAAAGAAAGAAAAATAAAAAAGCCAGGTGTGGTAGTGTAGGACTTTAATCCTAGCACTAGGGAGGCAGAGATGGGAGGATGGGCAGAGTTTGCTGTTCAGTTAGTTGTGAATTCAAGGTTCAGAGACTGTCTCAAAAAATAAGAAGAGTGATGGGGAAAGGTGGTTGACATTCAATTTTTAGTTCTACACACACACACACACACACACACACACACACACACTTTTCACTTTAATTAATGTGATTAATCTAATTGACATTCATAGAATGGAACATCACCAGTATATTATTTCACAATACACAGGACACACTGAGCATGTTATAACCTTCTCAGAACAAAATACACCACAGCAAACAATGGAAAAATACAAAATAGGTTTTCTGGTAACACTGGAGTAAGACATGTGAAGAATAACAGAGCTATGTAGAAGAAAAAAAACACCTCATCAAATGTTTGGCAGTTAATTTACCTTAACTATAAACAATTCACCCAATAAAGGGAAGTCATAAAGAAATTCGAATATAGTTTGAATTGAAATAGAATGACATCACTTTTAAATGTCTGGGAGATTAATTTAGGGGGAAAAAAAGACCAAATTATACAAAATCAGTGACCTAAAAATGTTAGGAAAGATACTTTTTGGAAAACATAAGTAAAATTGGTAAATTCCTACGCATAGTGCCAAAAAAATGGAAAAAAAAAAAAACAAGCAAAATGACGATAATTACTAATAGCGGACATGAAATTGGAGACGCATCACTACCTATTCTATAAACATTAAAAAGCACAGTAAAACATTTACAAGTTTATGGTTATAGAAATGATAAACGATATATTAAATGGCTTCCTGGGAGAAAAGTCATTCAAGGTCTGGCAAGATGGTTAGGAGAAAAAGCATTTCTTGTATAAGCCTGAAAACCAGAATTAGATTCCTGGAACCCACATGTTGTGTTTTATATAAAAAGAAAGGGCCAAGGATATGTTTGATGGAGCCACGTCTGGTGAGGTGGAAGGGGACACCTCGGCGGGCCCATGCTGAGGCATCCCTTGCCCCTGAGGTACCAGCCATACAACAGGTATAATATGTAATAGAGTTTATTTAGGTTATGGGAAGGGGAGTTGGGAAAGGAGGAGAGGGGGGGGGAGGACTGCTAGAACCACGTGGAGAGAGGTGGAGAGGGGGAAGGTGAGAAAGGGAGAAAAGGGTCAGAGAGAGAAGAGGCAGGGTGTAAGAGAGTAGGAGAGTGAGGAGGGGGTGAACAACCCCTTTGATAGTAAGTCAGGCATATCTGGCAATAGCCAGGTAACTGTAGACGCTAGAAGGAATGTCAACATTGAGTCCACAAAGTTGTCCCCTATCCTCCATATGCATGCCATGGCACATGTGCTCCATCTTTATCACACATACCACACACACACACACACACACACACACACACACACACACACACACAAAATATATATCATATATACTAAAAAATAATAAACATGTTAAAAGTTTTTTTTTAAACGGTATCTAGGTTTGGTAGCTTGTCTAGAAGGGCTTATCAAACATTTACATACTTTTCATGCATTTTACGAAATCATTAATTATTATTGCTCTACTACTCGAGTATGATATATCAAGTACACCATAGACTACTCGCCTTATATATGTGTGAAGGCAGGCAATTTCTCAGACTCAATCCGGGCATTTTTAAAAGGGGTGACCCTCTATGACCTCCTCCAGTGTACATGCAGTGCAGAACTGCCTCAACACGTTAAGATCCCCCTATGAATTTACACGGGAATGTCCTCCCAAACCGATTGATTTTCTCAGTGAATGGTACAAAGGCATCAATCAAAGCCTAGCATCCATTGCACAAATCCTCAAAAATTCATGGTGGTTGGTAGCACCTTAACTTGACAAAGGATATCAGCAAAGATCCTGTAGATACGTTCCTTAAGACTGGAAGACTGAACCTCTTTGAAGGGAGCAAGGCCAGCAGGACCATAATCATGGTTGCTACTGAACGTTATATGGTGCAGATTCAGAGTAAAAACTGGGTCATCTGTCCGTTAAGATTCAGTTTGGATACCATTTTCATGTTACCAGTTTTCTTCTGTTCAGATGCCCCTCTTAGATTTAGATCTTACCTTTTGATACTTCAGGAAATGGTTTTAGAAAAAGAAAAAGAAAAATACATACCAATACACAAAATCCCCCGATACTCGTCTTGGGTTTGTAAGAGATATTGAAGGCTAATTATTTATTTGGACCCAGAATCTCGGTCTTGAAGCTCTTCTCAATTAAAGTGTCTTCCTTGTCCTTGAAGTCACAGTCGGACAGACCAAGTAAATGTTTACAGGGCAGTGAGTACATTGGGCCTGACCTTATGGTTCTGAGGGCTTATGATTTTGAAATGGCTTATTGGTACACTGCCCCGTGTGTCACTAATAACTTGAAGAATGTTATTGAAGAATGTTAACTCAGTCACAGAAGATCACAGAAGTGTTTCCAAGAGGATATACAAAGGAATGGTAAATTTCACAACCAGAATTGTCAGCAGTACATGTCCGGAAAGGAGGAGGAATTCACAAATGAAGGAGCACAATGTGCAAAGAGAGTGGAGGAGGCCACCAAAGATTAGATGAAAGTCATCACAGGGAACAAATATCTATATTCACATGTTGGAAGAAAAGCAGGTCAAAATGGAGGTTGGTGATCTTACCTGGGCAAGAGGCTTATTTTCAAATAATGTTTCATGCTGGAAGAACTTGTCCAGTCCGTGATCCTTGGCAATATGCTCAGACTCATCCGAGAAGAGTACAGCATCCCCATCAAAGGCCACGCGGAGCTGGGTGTCGCAGTAAGCCATGTCTTTGGCTCCAGCAAACATGGTTGCAGAGGCAATGCCTGACATCATAGGGATAGATTAGTACTCTTCTTAAGCCTATGGGTTTTAGTTTCCCCCAGTAAAACCTTTCCCCACCCACAGTGATGTTTCTTCTGTAGCTATTGCCACATCACATAATTCTGCCTCTGTCCACAGCTACAAATCTCAGGATACGCACAGACTCTGTTTATACAAATGGGAGGTGAAAATAAGTTGTGTAGTAACCACAGAAGATATTCCCTTTCAGTAAGGGCCAATCCTTATGGAATGTAAGTAAGGGGTGCCATGTGTAGAAGCCTCAGCCAAAGAGCCAATATGAGGTAAGCCAGCTAAAGCTGTATGAAACCCAAGGTAACTGACCATCAGTTCAAACCTCATGAGCTAGGAGAATAAACCCAGGTCACTACCTTCTTTTATTGCTTCTTGTACTTTTTCAGAATCCGCAGAGAGATACAAGTTGGTAAGATATGCCTTCAAGTAGCCAATGGGGCTTTTCCCACCGGTCAAACAGAAGCGGTCGATCAGTAGACCTATTATCAGGTGAGAAAGACTGTGTCATGACAAAAGGTACAACATTGATCCAAATGATATTTAAACTGTAGGAATAAGATGTGCCAGTGAATGCTTGTGAGTTCATTTGTAAGTCTGAGTGTTATAAATTTTCGAAAAATTAAAAATGACTTTCATAACTCCAATATTCTAAAACCTCTGAGATACTTCATGCTCGGTGTTTGACACACTATAGTTTATGGAGCATATTAACACGGACCATGTCAATTTACTCAGAACAGCATGACGTTTCTCATTCTGCTTATAGAAAAGGATGCTTAAAAGACTTGCCCAACCTACTAGTTCAAAGGTATAGGGCAGTCTTCAGCCCACATGTTTAACTATATCTGCACTAAGATAATTCTCTCTTTCCCTTAAAGGACAACCTCCACCTTGCATATTGAAAGGAGTGTTTTTAGGTATTGCCCTATTTTAAATACTATTTCTACATTTCTTGAATGCAATACTTAGTAATAAGTCACGCCAGGATTTAAATTATGTTCTAAAGATAATCTAAAACTTTCACTCCTTCTTGACTCTTTGATTAGAGCTATTAGCAAGTGGAAAATTAACTGATACCTCTACAAATGATAGATATCTAATTTGTAAAAGTTATTAATTATGGTATATCTAAGTTGACCATACTGGTTTTCAATTTGCAGTGCTGCTGTGTAGCCTAGGTAGATCTCCAATCTGCAGAAACCCTCCTGCATTTTGCTGTAGTCTTCTGAAAAGTTAGCATGATAAGCCTATACCATCAGGCTTCAACTAATATAATTTTAAATACCTCTCAACAACTAAAAGAGGAGTTCAAAAGATCTTGTACATCCATCACCCACATACACAATGAATAAAAGAATGAATTGGTATAAGTTGTATTCAAAGAGATTTAATAAGCTGAGAGATATAGTTCAGTGGCTGACCATTGACCAGCACTCCTGAGGTCTAAGGTTCAATCCTTACACAAAATAATTAATTTGATGGTATCTATTCACAGCTTTTAGAGTTATATATTTTAACAAAGAATTCCTTTTCTGACAGTATTATTTTGAGAAGTCTACAACATTTTAGTAAGGATTTAAGTTTGAAAATCTAAGCTCAAATTCAAATATATTTGGAACAAAATATATTCATCAATGTTAGGTTTATGCATATGATAAAATTTATGTTTATTCAAATTTGTGTTTAAATTTATGTTAAACTGGATAACTATGCTAGATAAAGCAAAGTGTGGATTCTGGTCAGCTGTTTTTCGAAGAATTAAGGACATAGGTCACAAATGTGGGTAGAACGCTTTGATATCAACAAAATATACAATTTTCACTTGATTCAATGTTGGCTTTAAGTGACTCAAAAGTGGATTTTATAAACCAGTAGATAACATCAATATAATGTTCTAGAAACTATGAATTGGCACTAGGATTTCCAAACTGAATGAAAACATTGGCTGTTTTCTCAAAGTGATTCCCATTTACTGTGGACCCAGGTGTGATTACAGTAACAAAGGCCACGGCAGAAGACCATAGGCAAAGATTGTCTTCTGTACCCCAAAGAGGGAAATAACCAACTCTTCCAAGGTAAAAGGTTGTAGTTTCATGGAAAGGCCGGATGGAAAGGTGTTCCAATTGTTTAACCAACAGAATTCATATGTAAGTGACTGTGATGCCAGAGCCCAGAACCTTCAGTGTGTTTCAGGATAGACACACCAGTATCACTTACTAAATCAGTAAGATTATGACGGTGTACACCCACAGTCTGATACTGGGAAACTGAGGCAAGATGATCTAGAGCTGGCCTGTGCCATGTATAGGAAGAGCCTAATAAGCTTCATTTGCAGAGTATTGTATGCCCCTCAGAGCCTTCGACAAACATTTTCTTTTTTCAGTTCATAGCATTATGAAGGTTGCATTATTAAAAATGCATTTCAGATTTGATAAATAGGATCATGTGAAGTAAAATAAAACTCAATAACTTATAATACACTTTGGTTATTTGTAAATATTCCTAATTTAAACCTAGATTTTCTGTGTGCATAATTTAAACCTGATTTTGATATTACTTACTCACAACTAGGTACATTACTGTGAAACAAAGACAATAACATCCCAGTGAGATTGTTAGGCCATTTTGCAGCAGAAAAATAAAAGGAAACTACAAGAAAGGCACGTTGATGGCAGGGCTATGAAGACTAGCACCTATCCAATCTTCTATGTGAAGTAAGAAAGACTTCTTTTCTGGTAACAATATAGATTTGTGTGTGTGTGTGTGTGTGTGTGTGTGTGAGAGAGAGAGAGAGAGAGAGAGAGAGAGAGAGAGAGAGAGAGAGGAGAGGAGAACCTTTAAACCTGTAACATGGATCTGTGCTGAGGAAAAAGATTGATCCCATAGAAAAAGCCTCTGGGCTGACGGCTCCTTGAAGTCAAGTTCAGAAGTGAAAAACATAAAGCAGAGAAATATATTGAGGACCTGGGATTAAGACTTTGAAATTCACACTTGACAAGTTAAGTCCAGAGCTTTGAGCCCCACTCTGTGCTGAAGTTAAAAATGAACATGGGCTTTCTTGTTCTGACATAGGCAAATAAACATTCCCCACGCAGAAGGGGGTGCTGGTATCAAAGGCATTGCGATGGTTTAAGCCACAGTTAGCAAAATAGCATGGCTTCTTTTCTGCAGGGCTGAGAGCTGGTCTTCCACATGGTATTTATTTTACTTACCATAGTGATTGACGCTGTTTATAAGCCGTACTCCCACTTGGGCATGGTTATTAGTCATCAGTACTATATCGAATAGGTCTTGTTCGTCAGGATACAGATCACGGAGTCTAGAGTTGACATGCTGCAGTGCCTACAGGTTGCAAACACGGATGTATAAAAAAAGGGCAGGCAAGGTAGTGGGTGTTAGGCAGCAAGAGGAAAAACACCTCATCAGGGTCAGAATCAAACTTCCCAGAGTCCCGGCTGAGAAATCAGTGCACCTTTAAAACATGGTGATGTCACCTCTCCTATGTTTTCTGACTCCCACACATAAGCCTCAATTAATGCCCCTGGCACAAATGGAAATGTCTACAGGATGCTATTACAACATTCTGTTTAATAGAATTATCTTGAGGGGAAATGGGGCAGGAGGTTTGCAGAGGAGAAACCGGGAAGGAGGACAATATTTGAATTGTAATATAAATCAAATAACCAATAAAAAATTATCTCATTAGAAGGTAGAGAAAAAGTTCAGCGTATGCATTTAATGATATGCCTTCCTATTTGTCTATTTGCTTAACTTTGTAAATTTGATTTTATTGTGAGAAATTTGGAATGATTTGGGAATTTATGTGTCACTCATGCAGAAAGCAGGTTGAGGCAAATTGATAATCTCAATTTTTTTTGTTTTTTTTTTGTATGTTCCATGGAAGATCATAGGCTATGACTTATTTATTTTTATTTTAATTTTAGCATTTAATTTATTTTTAAATTCTCTCTCTCTCTCTCTCTCTCTGTGTGTGTGTGTGTGTGTGTGTGTGTGTGTGTGAATATTGCAAGAATGAAGGTGCTCACATAGTCTAGAGAAGTAGCTTTCAATATTCCTAATGCCGAAACTCTTTAACACAGTTCCTCATGTTATGGTGACTCCCCCTCCCCAGCCATAAAATTATTTCCTTTGATACTTCATTACTGAAAGTTTGCTACTCTTATTATTTGTAAGGTAAATATTTTGAAGAGAGAGAGTGTTGCCAAAGGAGTTGTGACCCAAAGGTTGAGAACCACTGGTCTAGAAGCTAGAGATCATTGTGAACTGCCATATGTGGGTATTGGGAACCAAGTCAGGTCCTCTTCAAGAACAATGCCAGCTTTAAATAACACATTCTTCTTCCCAGCCCTTTAATCTATTTTTAGAAAGCTTTTAAATGTTTTTCATAGGCCAGTGGTTTCTCCCCATCGTTCTACATATCCTGCAAGTACCTTTTACCTCAAACCCATTTGCTTTCACATGATTCTATGATTGATTGTATAATAATCCAGTAACTTTGCAGTAGATTAGTTACAAGTGATACATATTTTAGTATGTGTTCGTGATACTAAGTGTTGGGATATTCTTGATTTTCTTAATATATTTGGGGCCAGTCCAGCTCAAGTGAATTTCATCATTTTAATAAGTCATTTTCTTTCTACTACTCAGGACCATTAACTCCTATTACTTCCTATTTAACTCTTGTATGGGGGAAAACAGGCTTTTGTTTAAAGGGCAGATGACTAGGGCTCCATTGAAGAAAGCCATAATGGTAGGTTCAGGATGAAAATCCTTTTCTCAACAATTCCAGCTATCTTTGGGACTTGGTCAGCTGGAGTGGGACAAGAATTATAAAGATGGTCTAGGGATTATTGGGGAGAATGGACAAACTCCCAAAGGGCCACCTGGGTCCGTTTTCTTCTTATCCAGAGTCACTGATGGGAGTGAAAGGCAGTTCACACAGTACCTTGACAAACCGAAATGCTGGTCCTGGGGTCAGAATGACGTTCTCGTTAGTGAGCTGATATTCCATGTACTTTTCCAGACCCTCTTCTTCGTAGATTTTTCTGTCATCCACCATATTGAAAAGTGCCCGGGAAGAGACAGCAATGGTGATGGCATGCTTGGGTTTGGGCTGCGGAAAAGACCAAGGAAAGGAGACTCAACACATATGGTAAGGGGTAAGACAGCATAGAGGACTAAAGTGGGAAGGATGGGAAACACCTTTCTACGAAATAAGTGGGATGGAGTTGAGGGACAGGAAAAAGGGAGTCTAGGGGTTCCAGAAGCCTCGGCACCCTCACCGGCCTGGGCCGCGTACAGCTGGGGATCTTCTCATACAGCATGCTCACAGACGACCAATAGGCCTCATCCACCTCATCTTCCTCTATCTGCTGCTTCTGCCGATGATGCTGGACTTCAGGTAAACAGTCCGGATCCATGTCCACAGAGCTGCCATACTGCATGCGGCGCTGGACATAGGACTTCCACTCAGTAGGAGGAGTGCGGGGATATTCTCGAGTCTTGGGTATCCCTTCTCGAGAGTCACAACTGTGTGCATACTCCCTCAGCTGCAAGTCTCTAGGCTCTCTGTTATCCCTGTGAGCCCAGGGATCAGTGGCCGTATACATCTTCGATGTTCTTCTGGAGTCCGGCTCTGTTTCCGGTGGTGTGGGAGGTTGTGAGTCAAGCGGTGTGATAGTTCTGGTCTGTGGGCTGGGCTGTTGAACGGGGGACTTCTCTGATACCTGAGGTGGAGGCGAGGTTGAAGTTTCGTGTTGACTGGCAGACGCAGAGGAAGTTCGAGAGTTAGCAGAGCTGTTGGGGGCCTGCTGAAGAAATGGAGGGTGAAGTTCAGGCCTATGGGGATTCACATCCCTATTTCCCACACTGCACCTCCTAGCTCTAGCCTATTTCTAGATCTTGAATGAATCCTAGTTCATCCTAGCCCCTTTAACTAGACTGAAAAGCATCCAAGAATTTCTAGTCTCCAGACGTTGGATATTACTGTTAAAAGTGACTGCTGTCTTCTCATCCACCAACCCCTCTACCTGCACCTCACTAATGCATATCACACATGCTCATTGCAGCACCTGGTGTTCGGCTTTGAGTAAATAGGATCAAGTTCTCTTATCCTTAAGCAGCATAAATCCTAAGTCTTGCCTCACTGAGTATCTCAGTTGAGCTTCATGAGCAAACTGGTTAAGACATTGGCACTAGAAGGCTCTACTTATTCTGAACTTCTATGACTCCCTTTGCCCAGTGATTATGTATGTGATTGCTGGGAAGGCCAGGGAGTCACGGGTCTTCAGTCTTGGCATGCTGTCAGATGACAGCAGAATTGATTGTCTCTCTAAATAAGGAGGGGCAATTCTAGAGAAAGAATACATTACTGACCAAGCTCTGCAAGACGTTATTAAACATTCATATATTTCATCTAACACTCAATTCATGTTTGTTTCACATGTATGGCCATTCTTTGTGTGATTATTGAACCAAGCGCAACAAAATATACGGACATGGGGTGTGTTTATATATTTACACAGGAGAAACTCTTCTATGCATCTGAAAAGAATTCCATATATTCGCTTACGTGGTCAGGCCTAGTTAAGGGCCTAAAGCCCATACAATGACATTTAAATTTTCTCTTTTGATTTGACTGTTTTCATCCCTTTCCTCTTTTTTGAGAGCCATGGGTACTCAATTGTGTTTGTTATTTGCATGAAGGACAGAGAACATACAACTAGACCAAAAAGGCTGCATTTAAAACTGTAGTCTTCTGCTTTGTAGTATGAAAACCTGGGCAGATTGCTCTGTGCTTTGGTTTTCTCAGTGGTAAGTTTAGGCTTGCCTGGGTGTTTCTGGAAGAGCTAAATCAACTAGCGAGAGGTCCCTTATCCAGAGCGGGGCCTGAACACTTTGAAAATTAAGTCCCAATAGATATAAGTCATCATTGATCGTCCTCTCCTTGCTTTTGTCACTAGTTCTACCTTGACAACAGTATTCCTGCTTCTGTTTTCATCCACTGATGGAGCCCTAGTGGATGGGCTGCGTGATGTTCGGGACCACTGATTTCGCACAACGTACCCTCGGGAGTCTGTATTAGGCACAGGTATTTCTTGGGATCCCTGTGTAAGAGAAAAGACCCAAATATTTAATTCTTAACCATCCACTCCTTATATGTATGTGCCCACAGGATAACCATGCCAGGCTAAAAAACAGCTGCAACCAATGGAAAGATGTCCCCCATCCCTGTTTCTATGACCCTTGAATCAGTTTAGGTCCTGGTTGTGCTGTTCTTGCCTTGGTTCAATCCTAATTTCAGGATGAAGTAACAAAGTCGAAATCCACCAAGATAAGCATGAGCATCCAACAATATGAAACCCTTGTCGTAGCTCAGAGTCTTTCACCTGTGACTCTTCGGTCATATCGTCTCCTTTCCCCAACATCCTCCCTTAAAGATAAATCTACTATTATAGGTCAAAATTATATATCTATGATTTTACCGTACTGTAAATCGAGGGCAGCCGGTACCCAAACCACAGCTTGCAACAGGGCTCTGTGACAGCTACACATAAATGCATACACAACCTGCCAATCTTTGTTTCATGATGACACCTTGGAGAGGCAAGTGGACTATTTTCTGTCCCATATCCTTCCCCTACCCAGGATGACTGGGGCTCCCCTCCCAAATTAGTCATGCGATCTCTGCTCACCCTGATCATGGTGATCTGCCGGCCCTGCTCCCAGAACAGGCACATGTGAATATAAATACGGATTGTGCGACAGGGGCTAGTTCCCTCAGCTGCACAAAGGCAGCGTCTACAGAAGTGGTGATACCGCATGGGGCAACATCTCAGCGAGTGATTCGGGTAGCCCACACGCCTCATCTGAAAGATTGTGCAGAAAATGGGTCAATGTGATGGCCAGACTTCCCTTCCCTCCCTGATCTGAATGGACCAGTCTCCTCCTGTTGGCCGAGTGGAGGAGACTGTATTACTACACTTCTCATTCTGCATGAACAGGTAGGCTGTGGATTAGAGGGAGGGCAAGGGCCAGCTTCTCCTGAGTGTATCCTTAACCTCTTCACTAGGATCTTAGTTAACCCTTGGTGCAGGGCTGACATGTCTCTTCCGGAGCTTCCCCCTTATTTAATTCCCATTGTGTTTTCTGCTTTCTTTCATCTGTGCTGTGCAGGGTAGCTCACCTGAGTGCTCAGACGAGCTCCAGATTTGTCAGAATCCTTTCTTTTCTCTGCATCTAGACTCTCTTTTGAGTACCTCATCCCAGGCTCATTCTTAATATGGAAACAAAGAATGTTTGTTAAGGTTTATTATCAAAGACATTAGAAACCTTGGGTTTGGAAATTAAATCGGGGTACATAAAGCCTAAACTTAACTTTGTCTCTTGGCCAACATCAAAAATATATGTAAACTTTAGCTATGCTTCCTCTTCTAGTCTAAGAAGTATAAGAAAAGGACATATTTTATAAATAAAAATTACATAAGCATGTTGTTATATGACTCAGTCATTCCATAGGTTCAGGGTATGAGCAGTATTTATCGTTAAAAACGATAGCATGAAGAATGTAATGAGAGTCTTCTAGGGGTCAACAGCATTTTGATTTAAGTATAAAGTTGCATATGCAGAATAACTGTTTCTTCCCCTGTGTTTTTCTCAAGACTGCTAACTATGAAACTTTTCATTTTCTCCGTATAACAGAAAGTCATTTAACTGACCCTAACCAGTATTGATTTGATTTTTACAAACAAGGGCTTTAATTTTGTACAGATTTATCAGCACAACATCTATTCTTAATGTCAAATTTCTCTCAGCATCTAGCTAGACAGGAGATTTCCTACTAAAAAAACTAATAGGTAAAAATTAAGAACAGATAGAATGACCATTTATTTCATGGAAAGCTAATCAAATATGGATGTTTGCATTTTGATTGGGAAATACGAGAATTCATGCTGCTTAAGGTGTGTATTGTGATTAATGTTACTGTTAAGAATGTAATCACAATGTGCCATACATGCATACATTAGACCAAAATCCTTTCAGAAACTTCTATATTCATTCATTTACTTCCTATTCGTGCCTAGGAATCAATATCTCCATGTTAGTTGAATGAAAATGTGACTTCAAGGAATGACTTAGCTGCATAATTATTGAACTGCCCTGAGTTCTCTCCATCAACTCCCTTGCCCTATTGCAGGCTCCATAATATTCTGTCACTTCTAGCTTGCCCAAAATAATTAAATCGAACCATCTTTGTGTTAGCTCTCAGGTCATTATTTATGGCTTTTAAAGCCTTCACATTTCCAAAGTTGTCTCTTTAGTTGAATGTAAGCTTACTTAAGCGTTATTCCTGGATCAACTCTATCTTCACCCAGACTAGGGGCATCAGGATGAACCTCCACTACTTCCTACTCCTATGCTCAACCCCCATGTCACATTTTTGTAAGCCACCTTCTCATTAATAACCTTCAAAGCTCAGCTCATCCCAATCTTCGTGCAGGACCACAGGCGAACTTTTATCTTTGTCTTTGTACAAATCTCTCTGAGCCCTGAATTGTACTGTCTATGCCTCTCTCCCGTAGAGTCATTGTGTTTACTCCTTCATATTAACTATGAACATATGCTCAACAAAGGCTGACAGGCTGGGTTGGCCTTTGAAGAGCATTCCTAGAGAGTAAAGATGGACTAATGTTTATACATCCTCAGCTTTAAGGTTTCAAGGTGGTTTAGTCACTCACTCACTCACTTTCTTTTTTGTTTTCAGTGATGTTTGACTCATTTCTTCAACGGATGGAATTCGTTTGTTCTTATGATGGTCTTCATTTCCCCAGCTCCATTTCCTATCACTTCGCTGGCTCAGTCTAGGTCTGAATTTAGAATGTCAAATTTATGACATCATGTGTGGTTCCATGGTAACTAACTGATGCCACACATATATACTTAGGATTCTTTTGTTGTTGTTGTTGGGAAGAGAGTAATGGCCTTTCCTGTTTCAGCATATTTACTTATGGCCACTCTTTTACAACTGTAGGAACTGATGTGTAAATTGCTCAGATGTCCATTACGCAATAATATCCATTTTACAACTTCATTATACCTATGTCTTTCAGAGTCTTACTCTGTCACACATCATACCTATTCTACTTGACTTTGTCTATCTTCTGGTTGAAATGAATGCAAACTCATTTGTGGATTCAGGCATTTGGCTTTTCCTACAGATTCAGAGACTCCTTGAGAGCTGATAGTTGGTTCTGGTTGTGGAATTTGGCTTTGAGCTTTGCTTTAGTGTTTCTGTCTCTGTCTCTTTCTCTCTCATGTGTGTGTGTGTGTGTGTGTGTGTGTGTGTGTGTGTGTGTGTGTGTGTGAGTGTGGTGTGTGTGTGTGTGTGTTTTCTGTGTGTGTGTGAGTGTGAGTGTGTGTGTGTGTGTGTGTGTTTCTGTGTGTGTGTGTGTTTGTGTGTTTCTGTGTGTGTGTGTGTGTGTGTGTATGCGCGTGCTCACGTGTTTGTGATTTCTTTCACAGTGGCAAAGACCCTTGTCATTGTCAAAGCTCCTTCCTATGCCTGGACAGAGTACGTTATTGTCTGTATCTGTGTCTATCTTTCCTTATGTTAGCCCAATCCTTAAACTTTGAAATATACATTTTCCCCTATTGTGTAAAGAGAGAGCACTATATCAAAATCAATCCCCAGACTCTATTTATAGTATCAAACCATATTCTATGTTTTTTTCTGATTTTAATCTTCATACCAATGTAGGTAAGATACATGCGTTCTGGGCTGGAGAGATGACTCAGTTGTTAGGAGCACCAATTGCTCTTCCAGAGGTCCTGAGTTCAATTCCCCAGCAGCCACATGGTGGCTCACAACCATCTGAAACAGGATCTCATGCTCTCTTCTGGTGTGTGTCTGAAGACAGCTACAGTGTACTTATGTAACTAAAAATAAAGATTAAAAAAAATGCATCTATTGCACTGGACCTAGCTGTTGAAACCATAAAAATGAGAGACAGGTTTCTGATCTTCCTAGAAATTAGATTGTCGAGTGTGACTAGTACACGTTTCGTAAATAATATTGTACTGTGTATATCATTTGAGCACTAGTTTTGAATTCCCTATGCCACCCCTCTCTACCATAACACCTTTCTGCAACCTCAGAGAGTTTGGTCAATTTTAATAATCTTACAGAATCGAGAAAATATTTAGATAATAATAGGTAAAACATTTAAAATGTTTTGTGGCAGCTGTCAAGGTGAATTGAATGAGTGAAGTGCTTGCTGGGTAAGCATGAAGATGTGAGCTTGAATCCTTAGGACTACTGTAGGTAGCCAGATGGGGAAGGAAGACCTTAACCTTAGCACTGAGCATGGAAAAAGCAGGTGGTTTCTAAGGGCTTGATCATCTGTCGAGGTGAAATGCAACAGGTTCATTGAGAGACGCTGTCTCAGAACATAACGTGGAGCCTTTTCTGTTCTTTTTGGTTCTCCCCACTATACAGGTGCCAGAGCCGAGCGCCTGTCGCCATGTCTCAGAAAACTGAGGAAATCAAGGACTTTCTACTCACAGCCCTGCGAAAGGATGCCAGATCTGTCAAGATCAAGAAGAACAAGGATAATGTAAAGTTCAAAGTTTGCTGTAGCAGGTACCTTTGCACCCTAGTTATCACAGGCGAGAAGACGGAAAAGCTGAAGCAGTCCTTACTACCAGGTTTTACAGTTGAAGGATCTCATATGAACCAGACCTTGGCATTTGACTTTTAAAAACCATGAAAAGTATAAAACAAAACAAACAAAGAAAAACACCACCAACTATGACAAACCTATAAACAAAAACAAGAAAATAGCAACAAAACAAAACATAAGGTGGAGAAGCAATTGAAGAACACATTTCAACCTGGACCTTCAACCTCCACTGTTACTGTTGTCAATGAAGAGCCCCCCAGACACACAAATTTCATGTAATTGTTGAAATATTTGAATTTATAACTGACTAATAAACACTAACTATTCATTTTGCTCATAATCTTCACTCCTTAAATAATTTTAAATAATATAGAGACTAATAAAATATAGTTGTAAGAACATCTGGGCTCTTTCCAGCTTCTGGCTATTATAAATGAGGCTGCTATGAACATAGTAGAGCATGTGTCTTTGTTATATGTTGGAGCACCTTTTGGGTATATACCCAGGAGTGGTATAGCTGGGTCCTCAGTCCAATTATCTGACTGATTTCCGCAGTGATTATACCTGCTTGCAATCCCACCAACAATGGAAGAGTGTTTCTATTTTTCTACATCCTCACCAGCATCTGCTGTCACCTGAGTTTTTGATCTTAGCCATTCTGACTGGTGTGAGGTGGAATCTCAGGTTTGTTTTGATTTTGCATTTCCCTGCTGACTAAGGATGTTGAACATTTCATTAGGTGCTTCTCAGCCATTCGATATTCCTCAGCTGAGAATTCTTTGTTTAGCTCTGTACACCATTTTTAAACAGGGTTATTTGGCTCTCTGGAGTCTGACTTCCTGAGTTCTTTGTATATATTGGATATTAGCCTTCTATCAGATGTAGAACTGGTAAAGATCTTTTCCCAATCTGTTGGTTGCCATTTTGTCCTAATGATAGTGTCCTTTGCCTTAAAGAAGCTTTGCAGTTTTATGAGGTACCATTTGTCGATTCTTGATCTCAAAGCATAAGCCATTGGTGTTTTGTTCAGGAAATTTTCCCCTGTGCCCATGTGTTTGAGGCTCTTCCCCACTTTCTCTTCTATTAATTTCAGTGTATCTGGTTTTATGTGGTGTCCTTGATTGACCTTTCTAAAATATATCTAAGATCAGCTTGTCTGATCTCTTTTATACTCCATAAGCTAACCTAGAAATTAAATATTTCCAATATTACATAGTCTAGAAGAGAATAGGATTCTAATAAGTACTTAAAATTATTTTATGAGTTGAGATCTAAATATATAGCTACATTATTTTGTTCCAACTCCTGAAGGTGACATTAAAGAGCTCTTTTGTGCTTATTTTCAGATTTATTTCCCCTTATTCTTCTCTACTCCTTAACTTCCCTTTTGAGCATGGGAAACACACATGTATAGGAGGAAAGTAATTTGTTTGGCTTAGATTCCTCTCTCCAGGAGTTGACCTTGGTCATAAAGGCAAATGAAACATCATTATGACTTTTTTTTTTTGGTGTGGCCTTCTAAGACTACCTCAGACTGGTTTTAATGATTTAATTACCATTGCCAGTTTCAGTTGTATATAATTTTTTAAAGAGATCCATAAAAGGGTTGGAAAGGAATGCTGGAAAACCACAAATATGGAGAGTTGTAAATCTGCATTCTTCATCTAGTTGGAGAAAATACTTTTTAGTTCTTGCTATGGTTACAAAGATGATACACCCTTTGTGTTGGCACTGTTCTTCTTAGCAGGGTGTTTCAAAAAATTTTCTGGAACATAGTTTCCACTTGGCCATACTCTCTTTCAAGGATAATAGTGATATCACTTGACAATTGTGAAGATGTTTAGGAGACTATTGGTTAGTCTGGAGCCTTTCAAAGTCCAAGGCAAAGATTGAGACCTACACCTAGGCATTGACATCCAGGGAAGGCATCAGAGGCCCCTTTTCTTCCCATTCAGTTCTGTAGAAATCAACATTGTGAGATGTGGCTTCGTTGCCTGAATGATTTTTATGTCCCAAATCTACTCACTTTACTGATCTAAAGATACAGGAATACATAAGGCATGCCGACAGTATTCATCGCTATTTTATAGTACTTTCATAGATGTGGAAACGCAGGCTTCAATGTGTTGCAATTTTAAAAGTTAGATTTAGAAGCACAGGTGGAAGATAAGAAAGTGTAGGGAGAAGGAGTGGTTGGCCAAATTACTTTATAAACACATATGAAGTTGTCATAAAAATAACTTACTCTAAAATAAAAAAAACTCAAAGAACATAAGTAAAGAAATAATATGAGATAACAAAATAACCAAACCTATAAAAAGAAAACAACTTTCCTATATTAATTTAGTTAGTAGATTTTATTTAACTCACTTAACCTTTATGTCAGACATTGCAAGAATTATATAGCATAAGTAATTCATTATTTTTCTCTCATAATGTTAAGTATAGTTTTCATATTGTCATTTTCCTTGGCTAATCATAGTTTTTAATGACTCCATAACATTACAGACTGAAAACACAATAACTTACATAAAGATTTTCCTTCCATTGAATTTTGAGGGCATCTCCAACTTTTCTTCCTTATATGTTTCTTCCTTGTTTCTTTGTTTAACCAGAGTAAAGTTTCTGAAGTATGAAGTGTATTCCCACAGGGACTAGTAACTCTAACAGGTAGCTACAGAATCTTCAACTTGGCATGTTATACAGACCAGTTTGATTTAATCTTCACAACTTGCTTTGCATCTCCATGTGTGGGATCCCAGATACGCCAGGCACTTTTAAGACTGTACATCTTAGTGCTATCTTGGAGTCTACTATTCTCTCACTATTAAACCCTTAGTGAAGCATGACTACTTTGCTTTCTAAATATATTCAATTCAGCTACTCATTACCATACATATCACTACCTGATATGAACTCATTTCATCTGCTCTTACCTAGACCAGTGCCTCAGTAGGTCACTGGGCTCCCATATGCATTCTTTCCTACTCTGAGACATAAAGCAATTGCTTAGTAATCCAATGGATCACATTCTACTCAAAGGCACATCAGCATGGTCAACGTCTGTTCCATGAGAGCTCTCATATCATATCCTACAGTACTTTCTTTCTCTTTCTGTGTCTAGGTCTATGAATTAAGAGTATTCTCAAATCAAGTCAAGGCAGTTAAACTTACACCTCAGTCTGCTAATGTTCTACATGTATTCCCATGGCTCACTGCTTATTTCAGCTGGCTTTCTGGACTGTGACATCTCACAGAGGTCTTTGTCATTAAAATTGGCACCCTTCTTTCATTTGTTCTAGAACCCTTAGCCTGTTTTATCTTTATTCACAACAATTATTTTGATGTGATTTTATTTTACAAGATTGTATTCTTTGATCATCTTTCCTAGTCCCACTGAAGTGAAAGCAACTTTTGAGAAATGACCTAACTTGCCTATCTTTCTCACAGTTCATGTTCCAGAACAATTACTAGCAGGTACTTTGCTAAGTGATTGTTTAATAGATACATTGCTCTTTTAAGAAAGAGCATTATTTAGCAATGACTAGAAATCAACAGAGGCCTATGGTAACAGTAGTGGGGAAGGAAGGAGAAAAAGAAAAGTCATTCTTTTTTGACCTTCAGAGGAGTGACATTAGTGTATAGAGTATGAAATAAGAGAATTAGTATAGTTCATTTCTTTTGGAAGAGAGAGAGTGTGTGTGTGTGTGTGTGTGTCTGTGTCTGTGTGTCTGTGTCTGTGTATGAGACCTAGGAGGTCAGAGGTATCAGATCTCCCTGTATCTTGAGTTACAGTTGGTTATGAGTTGTATGACATAGGTGCTGAGAATCAAACTCTTCCTTTGGAAGAGAACTGATCTTAATCACTGAGTCAATCTCTCTGGCTCCTACAAGTATATGTAGTCCAGGCTGGTCTTGATCTCATGGTCCTCTTTTATCTCCCTCTTCTACTACACTTGGCTATATTTCTTTTTCTCACTTAGTTTTTGAAGCAAGCTATCCAGAGACTAGTCATTATCATACTAGAGAAAGCATCAGCGATTACCTGGAAAGCATATAAAATGAGATTGCTGTAAGCTAGCTAATAGTTTAACTATGACATATCTATGCATGGAATACTAGTCAACAATTAAAAGAGCAAATCACCAATGCAGACAGTAACCTAGATGACTTCCTAAAGGAAAAATAAATCTTAAGAAGTAATAGAGTGTGTGATTACATTTGAATACCATACTTAAAATGACAAGTAGTAGAAATGGAGAACAGACTTGTAGTTGCTAGGGTTCAAAAGTGAGTTAGGGCAAGTGGATGTAGCTATAACCAATGGACATGGGAGATCTGTTTTGGTATCTTCATTCTATCAATGTCCATATCCTGGCTGTGGTATTGCTGTACATTGTTACAAGATGTTACCACATACTTCTTCAATTGACTCTACCTTTTAGAGCTTTTAAGGTAGGGAACTATTTAAGAATGCATAGAGTTGAGATCCATGATGTTCACTATTCATTCAGTAACTAGAAAAGATTCTGGGCACTTGATTTGATGCCATGTCCTGTTTCTTAGGAGGATGGCTTAAGAAAGGAAATACGTACAGAAGTTTTGGAGCCTATGATTAAGTCCTTTAGATTCTTTTATTTGGATGCCTTTGGATTTCTTTAGGTGTCTTTTCCTATCCCCTGTCTCCTCTGAGGTCATTACTGTCCAGACTGGAATTAAATAGGCCAAAATGTTCCTGTAAACCTAAAGGAATCATTTATACCCAATTTACATAGGAAAGATAGGTTTTAAATACACCCAAAATTAAATCTAACAATAAAAATATTATGTTCTTCTTAGTTGCTCTCTGTATAAATGGAGGTACCTCTCCTGGTTGCTTTCTAAGAATATCTGAAACTCTGCACACTGCTTTTTGAGACAGGGTCTCACTGTGTGGCCAGGTTAGTCTCAGTTTCCCCATCATCCTGTCTCCCACTCTGATGTGCAGGATAATAGGTCCACACCATCATGCTCAGTTTATCTAATTTAATATCATATCATTTTAATTCTAGTGGTTCTGAAGTAAAACAAAAAACAAAAAATTGCTACTATTTACATGGTTAAACTAGGAGTCTTGTTTCTTTGTGTTCTATAAAACAGGCATTATTATATGCAGTTGGTCAGTTTTCTAGGGAGCAAAGATTCTTGTAGACCTTAGGGGTTCACAGCAAGTGCTTGAGTGCTTTAACCTCAGGGAATGTTGTTACCTCAAGTTTGGGTTGAAATATTCATGGCTGAGAAAATATGGACAATGAGCACCAGAAACGTTAAACATGTGAAGACATGTTGTATATAGCTCATAGTGTTTTCCTTTCTTTTTTAAAATGCCAAGCAGGATAGAGCAGCACAATTTGCCTGAAGTTCCAAAGTGACAATTGCTGGATTCAGGATTCTTTTTTTGCCCTACAGGCCTCTAATACTTATAATGGTTGTCACTTTTAATCATCCTTTCTCTTCTCCAGTAGCCTTGTCCTCTACATCCATCATCATGCTAAGGCATGTGGAATCCAGTGCAGTTAGAGAGACTAAAGAATTGGATTAGATCGATTTGCAGTTTCCAAGCAGGAACTTTACCCAATGCTGCTGCATCTCTCCAAATCTCAGCATACTATTAAGGAGAAGCCTCTCATGTGGTCCCTGCTTCAGCACATTTGCAGAATATTCTTGCCAAAAGCTGGTAAGTGGAAATTTCTTGTCTAAAACTTTGACTAAAGGCCAATGTGTCTATACCAGTCTCTTCTTAAACCATGGTGACATCAGCATTAAACTTATGTTGGCCAAGGCTATGAAATATAAGTTCTAAGAAGCCTATCCAGAGAGGTGAGTGTGCTCTTCAGAAATCCCAAGTGAACAATAAGTTGTCTTTGAAGTTAACAGTTCTTGAGTCAGGCCACATTGGTTATTCATACTGGTTATTCTCATGGAGTTACCATGGAGTCAGAAAGCCAAATAACTGGGTAGAACACTGAGATAATCTGCCGTTGATGGACTAGAAAATATTTTTTATTTTTGTTTGTTTGTTTGTTTATTTATTGCAAAACACTGGTAATTAAAAAATATTCTATCAAAGGTGAGACTTTAAATGTAAAGATGTTCTATAAAATATAAAACTTTCAAAAAAGTGATATTCATAATCCTCTCGCTTGTAAAATAGAAATTAAACTCTCACTCTCTTACACACATACTACACATACACACACACACACAGAGAGAGAGAGACAGAGACAGAGAGACAGAGACAGAGAGACAGAGACAGAGAGAGACAGAGAGAGAGAGAGAGGAGGGGAGGGAGGGGAGGGGAGAGAGAGAGAGAGAGAGAGAGAGAGAGAGAGAGAGAGAGAGAGAACCCTAACAGCTAATGTAGTCAAGGAAATAAAAGTATATAAGTTCACAAAAAAGTTTTCTTTTTTTTTTTTTTTAAGGAGTGGCAGAATACCTGTTCAAGAGTCAAATACTAAACAAACATTCTATCAATGACCTACATTCCCCAGCCTAGACATTCTTAATAACACATACCTCCAAGACAAGCAGCATTTAAAATCTATTTATAGATTGAATAGGGAGAAAAGATCAGCTGGAAGACAGCCAAAGGACTTGGAAGTCTGCCTGACTATATAGAGCCAGTCACCGTTTTTACATAAAGACAAGATAGCTTGGTCCCTAGGTGAAATTGGTGTCTTGTTCCTTTTACAAAAATCCTGACTTGTTTTTTCCACTTTTCATTTGGTTTAGCCCAAATGGTCCATATTCACCTCCCCCCACGCCCGTTTCCATCTTGCCTTCAATATCCACTCTCATAAGTAAAATTAACAAATGATCCCATTTCTCCCATTAGTAACAGCCATTAGCAGGAATGCTCAACACCCAACAGCCTTAACCAAACCCTAATTAAGTGCTGCCTGCCACCTCCTACTTACAAAGGACACCTTTC
This sequence comes from Rattus rattus, assembly GCF_011064425.1. NCBI lineage: Eukaryota > Metazoa > Chordata > Mammalia > Rodentia > Muridae > Rattus > Rattus rattus. The sequence goes on along the minus strand of NC_046160.1, from coordinate 30,512,880 downwards.
TTTCCTCATGCCAGCTATAGCTCTCTTCAAAAAAAGCACGCAAAGAACTTCTCTCCTTAGCCAATCCTACCTCACATCATTAATCAACTTGCTATATGCCTCATCCAGGGGTGGGGTGTTCCTGTTCAGGCTGGCCAGTTGAGCAGGTACTATATGGGACTGATGAATATACACTGTACAGCAGCAGATACCTCTGGAAATATACTATATAGAGACACATAGACATGTGTCCTTGAAGTTGGTCTGTGTGCAGATCCATTCTGAGCGATACCCTAAAGCTTCAGTTTTTCAAAGCCAAGCTTTCAGTAGAGCAATGTAGGGCAATACTTTCTGGCCAAGGACCAATTGGTACTTTACCAACTTGGTAGGGAGACCTACGATCGAAGAAGGAATTGGGGGGAGGGATAAGATAGTTTCTATATTAGACAACTTTCAGAGAAAGAAGTAGAGAATTTGAGTCCACAGCACATGGACATGGTGTACTGTGTGCTGTGTCTTCAGTCACTTAGTTTCTGCATGGCAGTGGCCCTCACTTCTCGGAAGAATGACCTCTTAAGTGTCCTTGAGTGATATGTAGTGAAGGAGTGAAGCAGCATTATAGCTTGGGTTCATAGACGAATGCTTGCTCTGTGTCTGGTAATGTCTCACCTCCCATTTCCTTCTTTATAAAACAGGAATAATAGTATCCTGACTTCAGAAGGGAAAGGAGACAAAGGAAGAGAGGAATCAAGTGTGATGCTTAGAAGCATGGATACCTGGCCTCCCAGGCTCCCTGCTTCCCCATTCACCAGTGTAAATATGTTTCAGGGGCTGTAGCTGGGTTTTCTTCTAGATCCCAAGGCCACCTACAGAGGGCCCTGCTCTGAACTCCAGTAACCTATGGACAAAAGACAGGGAATATGCTCTCTCTGTTTTTCTTTGCCCTGTTTTTAATTCTTGATCTGCGTGATTTCCTCGCAGCAGCCCCTTCCATGGTGGTGAGAAAATATGCATGTTTGCTATTTGAGGAGCGAGCAGCTTACTCTTGAGGTCACCTGACTACCCACTGACATAACTACAAAGGGTCAGTCTGTGAGGAATGCCTCTGACCGCAGCCTATCTCAGGCTAGAGTCCTGAATCTGGCCTGCTTGGAGTTTGTGCGTTAGTGTTGCAAACCTAACTGAAAAACGTGCTCACTTAAGCTTTGGTGAAATGAGTTAGTCTTTTGGCTTCAACATAAACAGCTTTTCCAGTTAGTGCTTTTGGATACCTAGCACCTTCTCTCCTGCAAAGTAAAAAGCAGCACTGTTTCCCCTTTGCTCGGCTTCTGTAGATGGCACAGTCCCTGGATTGATGTAAGACTCCCGAGTGCTTCTCTTTGACAGTTAGTAGCTGTCTTTGGTTTGGTTTATCTGATATGCCTTGAAACCAGTCATAGACTGCCATCACATATCCGGTGTCATATGTGCACAGTGTTATCCTTGGCGATGTCTACAACAAGCTATAAACTTGCCAGATTAGAATAATTTATCCTTGCTCTTTTGTTTTCAGATTTAGAGGATAGAGTCTCCGTGTCATCTATTTCTACATCCCCAAGTGCCTATGGAACAATGTTTCATGTAATGATTTCCCAAAGTAACAAAAGGATAAGAGAAGATGTTGGTGCATGCCTATAATCCTAGTCTGGGATACCCAGAGAAAACCTGTCTTTAAAAAATAAATATAAGACCATCCTCTGCTAGATATGCAGCTGGAGACATAACCTCCATGTGTATTTTTTGGTTGGTGGTTTAGTCCCTGGGAGCTCTGGGGGTGGGGTCTGGTTGGTTGATATTGTTGTTCTTCCTATGGGGTTGGAAAACTCTTCAGCTCCTTCAATCCTTCCCCTAACTTTTCCATTGGAGTTCCCATGCTCAGTCTGATGATTGGCTGCAACTATCCACATCTGAATCAGTAAGGCTCTGGCTGAGCCTCTTAGGAGAGCCTCTTCCTGTCAGCAAGCACTTCTTGGCAATAGTGTCTGGGTTTGCTGACTGCATATGGGATGGATTCCTAGGTGGGATAGAGTCTAGATGGCCTTTCCTTCAGTCTCTGCTCCACTCTTTGTCCTTGTATTTCCTTTAGATAGGAGCAAGTCTCGGTTAATATTTTTTAGATGGGTGGATGGCCCATCCCTCAACCAGGGGCCATCCCTAATATCTATAAATGGTCTCTACACTTTCTCTCTCCCCTTTGTTGGGTATTTCAGCTAATCAATGGGAGGGGAGGACCTTGGTCCTGTTGAAGGCTCGATGACCCAGCATAGGGGAGGCTAGGGCAGTGAGGTGGGCGTTGGGGGGGGTGGCTGGGGGAGCACTCTCATAGAAGCAGGGGGGTAAGGCGTGAGGGGTTTGCAGAGGGAAGACTGGGAAGGGGAACACTATTTGAAATGTAAATAAATAAAATAACCAATAAAAAATTAAAAGCAAAAACAAAATATAAAATACTATGTCTCTCACTCGAAAGTCTGTGCCAGAAAGCAGATGAAGGTTTGAGGAGGGATTTTTCAGACCTGAAAAAAACTTCAATCTTACTTTATTATTGTTTGCCCATTTGTACATTTTTAAAACTGTCAGCTTATAATATCCTCAGTTATTGATTAGTATGTTCAGAATAGCAGAATCTTCTAAAGAAATTTGAGGATGAGCATGCGTCATGACTGAAGATACCTGAAAACTGACATGATCCAAAATGGATTTATCTTGGGGCCCCACAAGACCCCTTTGTTCTATGTTTGTTGACTCAGGGAGTCCTGAGCAGGGACAGGAGGGTCTCATCACATCAACGGAGACTTCTACATTGGGTGTAGATATCACAAGCAGATTATTTTGGGTGGCTAATGTGGTGTGAGTAAAACTTCAGTGACACATTATGTCTTAGGTATTTATTTAAATGTCTTTCTCTTTGTATGACCATGAGCTATTGGGAACAAGAAATTCCATACATGTACAATATTCTTGACTTTTTATATATATATAATTTGAAACATGATAAAACAAACTCTTGGAAACTTTTATGTACATTTATTGTTTACACTTTATCCTATTAGATCTCTAATTATGGCAAGAAAGCTAGATGTATTAGTAGGTGAATATATAAACGGACAGATGTACGTTTTCTGATCAAACACACACACACACACACACACATATACATGTGGAGAAAGAGAGAGGATGTTGTTATGTCTGCATCTTATTGTGTACTTACTAGTTCGTGGCATTAAAAGCCATAACTTTACACTTGTATCTTCAGTTGAAGTCCAGCTATACAGGGCTCACTAAAATATTCCTTGTTTCCATATTAATGCTTTCTTCATTTAGCTTTACTCCAAAGGCATACCTGAGATAAGAACATCTGTACCATAAGATTTTTCAGAGCAAGGTAAGAACTCCCTTCTCTCCCTGCCCCTAATATATCTTTCCCGGTATATTACCTCTACATATATATCAGCACAACCTTTCAATTTTGACATCACAACTCACCTGTTTAAAAACACACCATGTCTTTTATTACACAAATGTTCCTCGGCTAATACCGCCTAAACTTTCTGCTATCTTTTTCTTACTTAAATTTTAAGGATGCCAGAACTTCTACCATTTCTGAACAATCCAAAATGAATAGCTTTGACTCATGCATTTTTCTCCTTTCCCCTGAATTTTTCTTCTTTTCACCATTTTTCCAATTTCCACTAAACTATTACTTGCCTCTGATATAATTTACTCATCCCCCAAATTATATCTCTATTATTACCTGCCCTGGGAACCTTTAGCAGTGTATTCCAAGAAGATCAAATATTGCCTGCTTCTGGCTTCTTTGGTACTTAGCAACTTCTGCTTGGATTATTTTTCTTAATGTTATAGAACATGCCCATCAGAATTTTGACTAGAGTAAAGGTTCATGGGTGGCAGTTGTAGTAGTCTACACTTTTAGCTCCGTATCTTATATTTTCATCATGTATGCCATCATATTCTTATTGGATATGACTTTTTAAAATTCTCACTATAGTTCTCAAATTGCCCAGAAGAATACAATGGAAGATCTGAGTAAATGTAGATCTGTGAATGATCAGAATCAGTTTCCTGAGGTAACTCTCATCCCCAAATCCTTTTGTCTAATGGAGTTGTAGGGTAAATCATGGTGGTTTTTTGGAATGTGAAGAAAATTCCTCAAAATGTTAATAAATTCAGTACTGGAGAGGTTAAGTATCCTTGATGCTTTACAGAGACCTGAGTTCCTTTCCCAGCATCTGTATGACAGATTACAACCATCTGTGACTCTTTCTCTCTGGTCTCTATAGAATCAGGTACATGAATGCCATGGATGCATTCATGCGTGCATTTACAGGCACCCATAAAATATATGTTAAATATTTTTAAAAATTACAAATTAAACACTATCAGGGAGGAGTCATTATAGAAGACTTAAACATGAGCTCCGTGTTTCATAGAGATTATAACTGTTTTCCAAACTTAGCTGTATTACTAACAATTATCTACAAGATTTTTCTCATTTCAAATAAAACTGTGGAATGCTAAGGATCTTCATGGCTTTGAATTTCCCATAGTGCTTATTACATTATATGCCCCAATGTCTATTTTAAAGCACCACATTTCAAACCTTAAAACTGTAAGCCTTCACCCTTACTAAAGTGAGCCAGGATCTTAGCAGAGTACTTGTCTCCTGCTCTCAGTAGACAATGGATGGCTTTGTCTCAGAGTGCAGGCAGAGGTCAGGAAAGCCTGCCTACCAGGGTAAGGCTCTTCCTGTTTTGTACCCTTGTATACCAGGCATGTGTTCCAAGACTCTGTGTCACTCCATCGTGCCCACTGACAAAGAGCACACATCGAATGGGTGAGAATGATTACGAAGAGGGAGAAAATATCCAGACGTCGGTAACCCATAATGTTTTAATTTAGAGTAGTGTTTTTACCCAACACCATCACCAAAGGTTTGTCTTTGGTTTATTTGTGTTATCACAACAGTGAGGATGGAGTTAAAGGCAGCCTTTGAAAGAGGATTTTTGCTTGTTTCATTTATATTCTACTGTTCTTTCATGAAACATTTCTAAATATCCACAGGGCCCAATTCTAACAAAAATAAATCAGATAAACCTAGGGTTTTTGCCAAGTCAAATATCTATAGTTTCTGGCAATTATTTAATTTCCAACTGTGCTGCAAGAACTATTGCTGATAAGTCAATCGTCATAAAGAGAGGAGTTCCAGACCAATCTTTATTAGTTTGTCCTTCACTGATATATGCAAAGTCTTTTTCTCAAAAGCAGAGTGGTAACTTTCTTTGGTCCCTAGTGAATGGTTTCTCATCATAACAGTTTATATCTGGATAATGTCATAGTAAAATGTGAAAATGGTAAATTAAAACCAACGAAATTACATTCTGCTGTTATTAATAAAAACTCACTCCGCTGTGCACTGTTTTGTTATGATGGTGCTGTCTCATAATGCAGCCTCGTGGTAATGTCTTTCTGGCATGGCAAGTTGATTTGGCCCAGACAAAAGCAATATTTAGAAAGTCACTCTGTGGGACTTCTCTGGTACAAATGAACTGGAGGATCCTGTGTTAATTTAAAAACCTCCTTAAAGTTGAAGCTAACCGCATTGATTGGAAGGAGCTTTTATGGAGAGGAGAACTGTGTTCTTCTTCAGAAGAAATATAAAATAAGCAAACTGAAAATACCAACATGCTATCTTTTGGTCAGTGTGGCAGGTATGTTTGGTGCCTATAGCACATTGTTAAGATGCTTGTTTGAAGATAAAAGTATCGCTTTCAAGTCACAGTTTTTTCTTTTGCCTGAAAAAGAGTCCCTTGGGGCTGACTTTTCTCTGTTCTGAGAACTTTTGGCAGTCTGATAAGATAGGCTTTGTTTGTACTGCATTATGGGGAAGATTATTTTGCATCAGCCCTTGACCTTGGTTCTTCTCCATATCATTGTAAGTACTGGCCCTAAGACGTTACCGTCCTAGCATATGTCTTTCCATGGGACTTCAAGTTATGGCATCTCTACAATTAGACTATACACAGAATTTAGCCCACCTTTACCCTTCTCTGCTGCTATTCGTCTACTTAAATTTACTGTCAACCTCTTGTCTCACTGGCTTCTAATTGTATACTTGCCCAATATTACTAAGACACAAATGATTTTATGACTTTCCTGTGCCCTCAGCTCATCTGTGAATGATCTTGACACTTAGAGTAAATGTGGCCTTTGCACATGCTACAGTGTCTGCTTTCTTTCCACCACCTCTCCTGTACACATCCTTACTATCCACTGCAAAGAATGTCACACTCCAAATACTTTGTTTCTGCTTGTTTTCCTGTTCTGGGAAGCCATGTTCCTAGTGTCTTTTGACAACTTTCATTGGTCCATTGATACATGAGTGCAGCTGGGGCTGTTTTCAAACAAGGGGGTTATTGGAGATGTCCCTTTTAGGATAGTTGGAAATGAGGACACTTGGATTCCCTGCTGCTCTTGGTTTATCTGAGACTGTGTAACAGGGATGAGGAGAGGCCCACAAAACAATTACAGTGTGGCAAACACTGTAGGTTTTACAAGCATGGAGTCACTTTAAGTATCCTCCCTGGGAGTTTCCATTTGAATTAGAAAGCTCTAGTTTTATCTTGATGAACTGGTTTCTGGTTAATTCAATTGTTCTGTCCTCTGCAGGAACTTAAGTGTTGGATATTCAGAGCAGAGAATGTAGTTTTGAAAGGAAATTATGAATAAGGTTGCCAGATTAAGACTTAAAAATTTAGGATGATGGGGTTGGAATATAGTTTAGTGGTAGAGCATTTGCCTTTACATGTCAACACACACACACACACACACACACACACACACACAGTGGTTAAATTAGTATACCATATAAATAAGAAAACTTTCATAGAACACTTAGTTCCCCAATACTATATTACCTGCTCAAAACAAAAGACATACTTTAAAACATATTGTGGACTGTAAGTATAAGCCAGTTGTAGAACAGTTTTCTAGCATTCCTCAGATTGATGACAGGATTATAAAAAAGAAAAGAAGAGAAGATGGAAAGGAGGAAGGGCAAAAGGAAGAGAGGAAGAAAGAAGGGAAGGGAAAAAGGAAGGGAGGGAGGGAAGGAGGGAGAGAGGTAGGAAAGGAGAGAGGGAGGGAGGGAGAGAGAAGGGAAGAAGGAAGGAAGGAAGGAAAAAGGAGGTAGGAAAGAGTGGAAGGAGAGAAAGGGAAGAAAAGTTAATTGTTTCAAATCTGAATTTCAAATTTGATGGAGCTCACTATATTCTGTCTGAATAATTAAGAGTTACTATTGCTATATATTTCAAAAACATTTTTTATTTTATCATTGATAATATTCTATAAAAGTAATAGGTATTTTAGACATTTGTCTCAATTTTGTAGATAAATTACAGTAGTATAATATTTACTTTCTCACTGATACAAAATTAGTGGGTATGTCTACACAGACATGAGCATTTACTTTTATGTGTATAACAATATGCTGTATAGGCATACAAGGCTTGCTTTGTTTTAATTTAATATATTAAAGAATGATACTTGAGTATGAGCAATTTTTATCCTGTTAAATTAGAATATAAGATAAAGAATGAATTCAATTATGTGGAAAAATTAAAAGATCAGGAAAAAGTAGGACTTTTATGATCACATTGATGATACACATTTCTTTGAGAATATATTGAGGATATATCAAAAAAATACAAGTGCACTTTTTAGAATCTATGCTTTTACAAACATTTAACCATTTTGTTGACATTCTATTCTAATCATATTTTATGGACTTTAAAAGAACCACCATTGCTGTCTGAGCTTTTCTTTCACTAGAAACACCTATAAATCATGCTAGTGGGCATATTATATTCCTTTCCCTTACTGCTTTGTTATTTTCCTGTCTTACTGTTAAAATGAGCATATTACTCCATATCTATTTACATAGATTAGCTTTCTTTAAGTGTATTTCAGGAAACATAGTTATTTATTATAAAATTTAAAATCTCTTGACAGTCTATCATAGTCTTCAATACCAGTACATGACAAGCTGCGTTCCCTAAACTTCTCATTCCTATTTTCTGCTGGAAGGAACATCATTATGGTTTTTATTTCTCTATCTCTATTTGCTCCTTCCCTTGGGGTAGATGAGGATTATCTAGTGTATAAGTCTGGAGCAAGAAAATTTGTTCAATTCTTCCCATGTTTCATTTGTTTAGATGGGACTGAAATAACACTGAATAAATAGTCCTCTCTCCTCTCTCTCTCTCTCTCTCTCTCTCTCTCTCTCTCTCTCTTTCTCTCTCTCCCCCCTCTCTCTCTGTGTTCTTCACTGTCTTTGTTTCTCTGTCTTTATGTCTCTGTCTTCCTTGCTCTCTCTTCATGTCTGTCTCTTTGTCTCTGTTTCAGTCTCAGTCTTTCTGTCTCTTTGTCTCTCTGTCTCTCTGTTTTTCTGTCTATCTCTCTCTCTCTCTCCCTTCATACATAACAAATACCTGAAGTTATTTGTTTTTGCTTTGCTAATGAGTAAACTGGAGATTGAAGGGTATATGAAACATTTCACTGAAACCATTCATCTAACTCACTGTGTGTACTACTGCATATCTATCATCTATAATGTATTTATCTATCATCTATTGTGAGAGAGACAGAGATACACACACACACACACACACACACACACACACACACACACACACAGAGGTCTGACTCTAACTCTGGTTGACCTGGAGACTGGTATATAACCAGCACACCATGTGATCTTCTTGCTTCTTCTTTCCAAGTATTAGGACTACAAGCAGATGTCTCATTTTTCTGACTTTAGGAAATAGATCTGAAGTTTGGTATTTACTTTTTTAAAATTGTCCTTGCATAATTTTTAATCCATCCTAAGTCCAAGTGGACAGGAAAGCTATCATTATTAATTGCAACAAAACTACCAAATATATGCTTGTTTGTCTAGGAATAATTGAGTTGTCATCTGAGGGACTGGTATTTATAAACCAAATAATGTGAGATAGTGTAAAGACTTAGATTTTAAGTACAACCAACATTATCTGAATTTGTCACAGTGTTTATTGCATAGAAGCTGTGGACCTTGAACTTGAGGCTGGCAGTGTGAATGGTCAACATTGAACAACTAGATTACAAGCTTGTGTGCATTATGCAAACTTTGCTAGATACAAGCTTTATTGTCCTCTGTGTCATGCTTTCATCCTTTTTATGAAGGCATGACTTGGGTGAGATCTGAATATCTTTTCTGAGAATAGAGAGTCACTAAGTCCATTAGTATTGGAATCAGTCTATATGCATTTTACTGTTGTTTTATAGCTCTATTTTAACTTTTTCTGCAGTGCGGCATGAACTGTGGGCTAGAATGAACATTGTAAATATGGCCAAGTCCCATGATGAGCAGACCGCACCAAGCCTCGCTAACAGGAGTCAATTCTATTAGTGCAATTCTGAGTAACTCTGAAGACAAAGCACACTACTTGAGTGCTACAAATATCAATTTTCTCTTGTCTGTGCTTTGAGTACTTGTGACTTTGGAGAGTCATCCTAGATTTTCAGATTCTTCAGTATCCTAGCTATGAAAGAGAGGAAGACAGAAAGAGTGAAAAACTAAAGAAGAAAGGAAGGAAGGAAAGAAGGAAGGAAGGAAGGAAGCAAGGAAGGAAGGAAGGCAGGAAGGAAATTTCCTTGTTTAATTTGTGCAGCAGATCTAAATTTTGAAGGACTTTGAAAGTTAAGATGAAGAACACAAAATTAGGCACAAAAATAGTTAAGACTCATTGTTCTTGAATCTAAAAACAGAAAATTCTGGAAGGTTTCTACTGGAAGATCATTACTGGCTATGTTTCACAGCAGTAGTAGGTGGTATACACAGTTAGAGCAGAAGCATATTTAATAGTCTTACCTAGCCATGACCTTTGAAAACTACAAGAACCACTGCTCTGAGAAGTTATGCACACTTGTGGAATAGTAAGCAGGACTATTTTGGGAATAACCAATTAAGTTATGATTGAATTTAAGGCCTACTCAATAAGATTGAACTGATGTGTGATACCCTCAACTGCACTAAAACCTTCTCTCTTGCTGCGTCATAAGCCCGAGAGGAGATAATTCATTTTTTTAAGTTGAAATAGTGATAAACTTCCCCACAAGGACTTATCTTTATACTCGTAGATTAGTGCATCTCTCGACCCTCACAGGAGAAGCTTCTTCTTTGCAATAGATGACTATACACTGGACACCCACAACCAGCTGGCATATTGAGAATGAGATACTATGCAATATTCAGCTCTCAATGGCATATATATTTCATACTTTGCCCCCAAGGTTCAACAATCATTATACAGTAAGATTTTAAGAGCCCAATATACAGCAATCTGCAAGGAACCTGATGGGGCTGTTGCCCATATGAATCACAGCAGGAGGGACTGCATCCACAAGACTTGTCTAAAATCAAACATGGACTGGGGACTCATGAAGTTTCAGACTTAGATGGGAGATATTGGCAATCAGTGCCAACCAAGTGAGGAAGAGTCAGTTTCTTAAGGGATGCCTCCTTGAAGATGATACCCATGCCCCACTAGAGGCTTGGATGCCTGACTCTTTTTCTGAAACTTCCTGGCAATTTACCAGAAATACTTTCTTAGGCATACTTCCTGCTAAATATCTTTCTTGTTTGTCTTCACGGAACATTCTTGAACTCGGTGTCTCTACCTCTTCATTCTTCAGGGCTATCCTTTCAGGCTCCGTTGTTTATTTAGGAGAACATTCGGGATTTTGGAAGCGATGGTAGCACATATTTCAGGGTGACCTTCCCCACACAGTTGTGAAAGCCTCGAAGAAAGTTAGAGAGATGATTCAGCAGTTAAGAGCATCTGCTGTGGGCTGGAGAGATGGCTCAGCCGTTAAAGGCTAGGCTCACAACCAAACATTATAAGAGCATCTGCTGTTCTTCCAGAGGACCTGGGTTCAATTCCTAGCACCTGCATGTCATTTCAAAACAATAACTCCAGCCCGAGGTGATCTGATGTCTTGGTTTAACAGCTATGGTCACTGCATACATGAAGTACACAGATAAGATGCAGGCTAACCACCTATCATTGCTTTTAAAGAAGCAAATTAAAAGGTTGTCTGTTGGTATAACCTTTCAAAATGCAATCAGTATAACCTGAGACCATTAGTTCAAATTCAGTGTCTTGTACATGCAAAGGAGACATTAGGACCTTAGCAGACGCAGAAGGAAGAACACGTGAACGCATACAAAGAAGGTGGATATCCAGAAGCCAAAGAGAGATGCCTTAGAAGAAGCCAAGTTTGCTGATTCTTTGGTGATTGCTCTGGCAACTCGTGCAAACTTGGATAGAGGGAGAAGGAGGGGTCATTGTCTTGTGGTACAATTGCATACTACATTGAATTGCTTCCAAGATTGAAAGCTTGAGCGAGTTTTCCTCTGCTTGCCAGAAGCCCACAGAACACTGTGTCCCAAGGAGCCTCAACTGAAGAACTGGGAGGAGGCCATGTGAGAGGCTCACAGTGGCAGTTGCTTGCCCTTGGAGCTACACTTTGAGGACCTGCATTCCAATCTGTTCAAAACTCATTGGAGCAGTTCCCCCTGCTGCTTTTTCAGCTCTTAGTCCTGGTAGGAGTAAGCACTGACTACAGGTGGTGGTTATTTTCTAACTGCCACCTACTGATCCCTTTTCAGTAAATCCATGCTTAATCACCTGCTGCTCAGTGAAATCCTGAACTGTCCAAATAAACATTGCAGGAAACGCTAAGATCAACAATTTAAGCCTGTGTGTTAGCAGGCACCCCATCACCTCCAAAAGAAAGCCAGAGGATAGCTTTTCTGATCGAGGCTCCACTTATCATGGCATCTACCACCATTTTTTTTTTTTGATTAGGCTCATCCTCGGGTTTCCCAGAATATTAATCCTGCATATAATTCTAACTTACTACTTGGCTAGAAAATATCGTGGGTATTTACCAAAAAGATTCCTTTACTGTACAGTAAGTCCTTACAGCCATGGGCTATGTCTAATTCATCTTCCCATCACTGGGGGCAATTTCAGAACCTGTCAACAGAAAAACAAAACAAAACAAAATAAAACAACAACAACAACAACAACAAAAGAAAGTTCAAGATAACACCCATGCAAGGAAAAATGGCATTAGATAACATTATATTCTAACAGTTTGCTTTATATAGCTTCTTTCTTTAGGCCACTTCCATCCAGTAAATATGATTTGAATTCTTATCATCTATCAGGTCCTGCCTCAGGTTTCAAAATTATCTCTCTGACCCAAATTTGAGTTTCCAGTATGTCAGGGAGAAAGATAAATACAGGTCTATAGATAAATACTATAGTATAGTAAACTCCATCTCTACGTGAAGAATAGTTGGAACAAGGCACTGTTTGAAGAAGTCACAGAAGAAGAGACAAGAATAAGATTTTCAAGAGATAGAAAAATGCTTCAGCACAACATCCATGTGAATATGGACGATACTAACAGCAAAAATCATAATGTAGATGACTAGAAGACAAAGATATGAGTTTGAGAAAGGGATGTTGGGAGGCACAGGGGAGTTGTTGGAAGGGGAGGAAGAAGAGATGGATATGCTAAAAATGTACTGGACTTAAATATGAAAGGTTCTTTTTTGTTTTTTGTTTTTTTTTTTTGTTTGTTTTTTTTTTTTTTTTGAAGAATGGATTCCTGGGCAAAGTCTTATGGGAAGATGAATAGGGAGTACATAAAACAGAGGGACATCGGCAAGTCTCACAGTTCAGTGTCTTCAAGATGGATATGTACTGCCTCACCTTCTGGAAGCTGCAAATGGACTATATGATGGTTGATAGATGGTAGAATGTCACCTGTATAGTCACATCTTTTATGTTTTCACACTGCCTCTTTCTGCATATCTTTACATATTTTCTGTGCAAGCCCTAAATGTCACCTGAAGGTACATGAATTAAAGGCTTGGTCCCTAGAGCAATGCTACTAAGTAGGAGAACTTTTAGGTGGATGGTACCTAGTGAGACATTTTCATTTCTTTGGAAACAAGAAGGGGCCATCTTGACACTGGCCCTTCCTTCTTTATCCTGATGGCTTTCCTAGCCACAAGATACATAGTTCTGCTCCAACATATGCCGACCTCATTATGTGATCCTCATATTGTTAGGGATGACCAATAATGCACTAGAACTTCCAAAACTATGAACCAAAGTGACTTTTGTCCCACTGTAGGCTGCTATTGTAGCATTTTGTGAGGTTTGGGAAACTGAACAATACAGCTTCCCATTGGGTTTATTACTCTTGGGTAACTTTATTACTCTTGGTTGCTCTGTTCATTTGCTTTTCTATTCATTATTTTCCTTTTCTTTTAAGAGAAGCTCTAGGTTTTTAAAGTAGGAGCTAGGCACTTTCATTTTTTTTTAATGTAGTACAGCCAAACATGTAGATACTAAGCAAATCATCACTGGATACATTCAGAGATTACTGCATGAAATATGAGATTTTGCAGACTCAGGAAGGAAGCCTAATGTAGCGGAAGGAGCATGCTTTAGAGTTGGACGGTTCTGGATTGTGATCTATCATCTTGTGACAGCGAATGGGGCAGGGTCAATTGCAGACTCTTTTAAAGCCAAATTTCCTCCATGTAGAATGAAGCTAATAATAACTTCCAGTAGGAATGGCTAATTAATCACCACGACGAAGGGCAAAGCTGAAGAAAAATGTAAGAACTGGCTCCCTAACCTGTCCCAGACCAATGCCTTAGCCATGCCAAAGGTTTATCTGGGAAAAAGTTAAAACTTAAAAAATCCCAGACCAAAATCAGGGATCTCTGATAGTGAGACTAGTGTGTTTCCTAATAATCTACTCCTATATAAACAGTATTTTAGTATGTCACTAAGCTGTTCTGGACTCCATATTGGCTTTAGGCGTGGACACTGTAGACCTCTAGTTGATATCTGTGCACTTACATCGTATTTTAAGAACAGAAAACCTTTTTATACCCTGCTGACTCTCAAGTATTATATTTTACATGCCTGGAAATACCCTCGTATACTCACCCAACATCCTAGGAGGTCTTAGCACGCATAGGGTAGAGAGATGGTTCAGTAGTTAAATGTGCTTGGTGCTCTTCTAGAGAACCTGAATTCAGTCCCAAGAACAAATGTAGGAAGGCTTACAGCTGTTTGTAATTCCAGCTCCAGAGAAACTACTGCTTCTGCTGGGCCCCCTCTACAGCGACAGATACATGGTATGCACATGTGTAGTGTGTGCGCTCTCTCTCTCTCTCTCTCTCTCTCTCTCTCTCTCTCTCTCTCACACACACACACACACACACACACACACGCACAATTTCTCAGTGGAATGTTCTTGTTTCAGTGGGTTCTGATGCACAGAATACCTCAGCTTTTAGGACTCATATCAGTTTTGCAGTCTAACTCTACTAAGTGTAATAAGATAGCTCGATTATTGGGGAACAAAACAACAAGTACATGTATTTTTAACAATCAACTGTCCAGTATGGTGAACATGGATAACAACAATGTGCAGTGTTTTTGAAAGTCTCAAGAGTGCATTTTTTACATGCATCATATGTGAAAGAACACATGTTCTCATCAGCTTTCTGTAGCTGTTACAGAATGCTAAATATATCAAATCCATATAATAAATAAATAAATATTTAAATGTCAATGTATAAATAAATAATTTAGAAAATAAAGGTAGAAAATGCAAGTTTCTCAATAGCCTTAATTAAGATTTTCTGTAGTTAATAATATTTTAATGATTGAATTTGCATAGTTATTTATTTAGAATAGTTTAAACATTCAAATGTGAATTTTAGTATTTTTAGTTTGTATTGTTTTGTCTAGTAAATATTACATGTTTCTGTCTCTGTCTCTCTCTCTCTCTCTGTGTGTATATGTGTGTGTATATGTGTGCATACACACACGCACCTGTAGATACACCTGTGCTATAATCTGCAGATACTCAAGGAGATCAGAAGGCCAGAGGAAAGTGCTGGGTCTCCTGAAGTTGGAATTATAGATGTTTCTAAAGCATCATGCTTGGGTGCTGGGAAATGAATTTTTGAAGATCACCGAGTGCACTTAATCTCTGGCTGTCTCTTTATCCCAGCAGCTTCTTAAAGCTGTTACTCACAGCAATAAGTAATGTTGTGGTGACCCTCAACCATAAAATTATTTTTATTTCTTCTTTATAACAGTGATTTTGCTAGTGTTATGGATCATAATGTAAATAATGTTTGATATGCAGAGTACTTTATATGTGACTCTTGTGAAAAGGTCAAAAGATCCTCAAGCTGGTTACAATCCATAGGTTGAACACCACTACTCTAATTAGGGAACATAACTCTTGTTTTGCTAGTCGATTCTTAATTTTAACAAATTTCTTTGCCTTTTTGTACCCCTCTTTTCTTAGATAATTTTCACTCGAATAAAGTACAACATTCCATTTAGGAATTGATAGTTAATCTTTTTTTTTTTTTTTATTAACTTGATATTTCTTATGTACATTTCGGAGTGTTATTCCCTTTCCTGGTTTCGGGCAACATCCCTTCCCTCCCCCTTCCTTGTGGGTGTTCCTCCCCACCCCTCCCCCATTGCCTCCCTCCCCGACAGTCTAGTTCACTGGGGTTCAGTCTTTCAGGACCCAGGGCTTCCCCTTCCACTGGTGCTCTTACTAGGATATTCATTGCTACCTATGGGTCAGAGTCCAGGGTCAGTCCATGTATAGTCTTTAGGTAGTGGCTTAGTCCTGGAGCTCTGGTTGCTTGGCATTGTTGTACATATGGGTCTCAAGCCCCTTCAAGCTCTTCAGTTCATTCTCTGATTCCTTCAGCGGGGGTCCGTTCTCAGTTCAGTGGTTTGCTGGCATTAGCCTCTGTATTTGCTGTATTCTGGCTGTGTCTCTCAGGATCGATCTATATCCGGCTCTTGTCGGTCTCCACTTCTTTGCTTCATCCATCTTGTCTAATTGGGTGACTCTATATGTATGGGCCACATGTGGGGCAGGCTCTGAATGGGTGTTCCTTCAGTGTCTGTTTTAATCTTTGCCTCTCTCTTCCCTGCCAAGGGTATTCTTGTTCCCCTTTTAAAGAAGGAGTGAAGCCTTCACATTTTGATCATCCGTCTTGAGTTTCATTTGTTCTAGGCAACTAGGGTAATTCAAGCATTTGGCCTAATAGCCACTTATCAGTGAGTGCATACCATGTATGTCTTTCTGTGATTGGGTTAGCTCACTCCAGGATGATATTTTCCAGTTCAACCATTTGCCCTCTGAATTTCATAAAATCGTTGTTTTTTTGATAGCTGAGTAATATTCCATTGTGTAGATGTACCACATTTTCTGTATCCATTCCTCTGTTGAAGGGCATCTGGGTTCTTTCCAGCTTCTGGCTATTATAAATAAGGCTGCGATGAACATAGTGGAGCACGTGTCTTTTTATATGTTGGGGCATCTTTTGGGTATATGCCCAAGAGAGGTATAGCTGGATCCTCAGGCAGTTCAATGTCAATTTTCTGAGAAACCTCAGACTGATTTCCAGAATGGTTGTACCAGTCTGCAACCCCACCAACAATGGAGGAGTGTTCCTCTTTCTCCACATCCTCGCCAGCATTTGCTGTCACCTGAGTTTTTGATCTTAGCCATTCTCACTGGTGTGAGGTGAAATCTCAGGGTTGTTTTGATTTGCATTTCCCTGATGACTAAAGATGTTGAACATTTCTTTAGGTGTTTCTCAGCCATTCGGCATTCCTCAGCTGTGAATTCTTTGTTTAGCTCTGAACCCCCATTTTTTTAATAGGGTTATTTGTCTCCCTCTTGGTCTAACTTTTTTGAGTTCTTTGTATATTTTGGATATAAGGCCTCTATCTGTTGTAGGATTGGTAAAGATCTTTTCCCAATCTGTTGGTTGCCGTTTGTCCTGACCACAGTGTCCTTTGCCTTACAGAAGCTTTGTAGTTTTATGAGATCCCATTTGTGATTCTTGATCTTAGAGCATAAGCCATTGGTGTTTTGTTCAGGAAATTTTTTCCAGTGCCCATGTGTTCCAGATGCTTCCCTAGTTTTCTTCTATTAGTTTGAGTGTGTCTGGTTTGATGTGGAGGTCCTTGATCCACTTGGACTTAAGCTTTGTACAGGGTGATAAGCATGGATCGATCTGCATTCTTCTACATGTTGACCTCCAGTTGAACCAGCACCATTTGCTGAAAATGCTATCTTTTTTCCATTGGATGGTTTGGGCTCCTTTGTCAAAAATCAAGATACCATAGGTGTGTGGGTTCATTTCTGGGTCTTCAATTCTATTCCATTGGTCTATCTGTCTGTCTCTGTACCAATACCATGCAGTTTTTATCACTATTGCTCTGTAATACTGCTTGAGTTCAGGGATAGCGATTCCCCCAGAAGTCCTTTTATTGTTGAGCATAGTTTTAGCTATCCTGGGTTTTTTGTTATTCCAGATGAATTTGCAAATTGTTCTGTCTAACTCTTTGAAGAATTGGATTGTATTTTGATGGGGATTGCATTGAATCTGTAGATCGCTTTTGGTAAAATGGCCATTTTTACTATATTAATCCTGCCAATCCATGAGCATGGGAGATCTTTCCATCTTCTGAGGTCTTCTTCAATTTCTTTCTTCAAGTCTTGAAGTTCTTGTTGTACAAATCTTTTTTTGCTTGGTTAAAGTCACACCGAGGTATTTTATATTATTTGGGTCTATTATGAAGGGTGTCGTTTCCCTAATTTCTTTCTCGGCTTGTTTCTCTTTTTTGTGTAGAGGAAGGCTACTGATTTATTTGAGTTAATTTTATACCCAGCCACTTTGCTGAAGTTGTTTATCAGCTTTAGTAGTTCTCTGGTGGAACTTTTGGGATCACTTAAATATACTATCATATCATCTGCAAATAGTGATATTTTGACTTCTTCTTTTCCGATCTGTATCCCTTGACCTCCTTTTGTTGTCTGATTGCTCTGGCTAGAACTTCAAGAACTATATTGAATAAGTAGGGAGAGAGTGGGCAGCCTTGTCTAGTCCCTGATTTTAGTGGGATTGCTTCAAGTTTCTCTCCATTTAGTTTAATGTTAGCCACTGGTTTGCTGTATATGGCTTTTACTATGTTTAGGTATGGGCCTTGGATTCCTATTCTTTCCAGGACTTTTATCATGAAGGGGTGTTGAATTTTGTCAAATGCTTTCTCAGCATCTAATGAAATGATCATGTGGTTTTTGTTCTTTCAGTTTGTTTATATAATGGATCACGTTGATGGTTTTCCGTATATTGAACCATCCCTGCATGCCTGGGATGAAGCCTACTTGATCATGGTGGATGATTGTTTTGATGTGCTCTTGGATTCGGTTTGCCAGAATTTTGTTGAGTATTTTTGCGTCGATGTTCATAAAGGAAATTGGTCTGAAGTTCTCTTTCTTTGTTGGGTCTTAATTTTTGAGACAGGATCTCTTACTGAAGCCCACCTAATCAGCTATGTTGTTTGGCAGGAAGCTCTGGGAATCTACCTGATCCTTTCCATCTGTATCCCTACTCCAGTCCTGTGGTTACAGATTCACGATGCCATGCCTAGCTCCTACATGGGTAATGGGGAATCAAAGCCCATGCCTTCATGGTTGTATATCAAGCTTTACTCACTGAACCAACTCCAGTGTCTCCATCAGATATGTATTTATTTGACTAAAAGGCTGCCAAATATTTATTTAATCATATCATTTTGATTGCTTATCTGAAATTTACTAATTTACCTATTAATTGTGAAAAGTTTGATCCAGAAAGTGGATGGCATGGCAGAGGGGATGTATATGATAATTAGCCATTGCCAACACAGGGTAGATGAATATTTCCTCTTGTCAGTCCCAGATGACTTGATTAGTAAGTTGGAAGTTTAGGTGGAATGCTACTAAGTCTTTCTCCCCTCACTTCCTCCATTATCTGGATTATTTTTTGGCATCTGGGGATAAGCTATGTTTCCTCTTTAAAATATACAACTCTATAGTATTTGTACCTTACTTCAGAGTTTTCAAATAATTTATAATTACTTGTCAAAGTTTTATCCCTGCTAAATTGTTTGCCACCTAAATTGCTGTACCCTTGCACCCGACTCTGTGCGAAGTCTATAGTAGGTATTTGATAATAATTTACTGAAGACATGAACAGTGAATGATGATCCTGGAAAATGAAAATGCTTCTATCTCTGTATACTTCATTAACATTTAAAATATAACCAGATAATGAGGAAGACTAGCAACATTGTATGATTTGAGCAGTTAATAAGCTTTGCTAGTCTTGGTCTGTTTTTTGTTGCAAATACAATATCGCATACTGGTAAAAAAAATTCCTTTAGGGTTGTGGTGTTGGTCTCAAATTGGAGTGTCCTGGAGATGACTTTCTTGTTGGCAGAAAAATTAGCTTAAATACAGGAAGAATAAGAGATCACCACAAACTGAATTTTGTGAAAGACTTACCCTTGAGATAACCCATGAACCCAATTGTAACATAAATGGGGTAAGCTAGTCAAGTCAGATTCTTAACCACATCTCACTTCCTAATGTCTGACAATGAATGTTATGTATCAATCTGAATTTTAGAGGAGAAAAACTATATTCAAATTATTTTATTAGCTATTGGAATGTCATGAAAATAATTGACTTTAGTACTTGAATAAACTAAGGATAATTGGTAGTTATAAAATTCTCCAGCATACTAATTATGAACAGATAGAAGACTCACACATTATAACAAGATCAGTGCAATTGAGAGAAACCAAGGTCAAATACCAGGATAGTATATGACTGACAAGATCAAGGGGTAAGGTAAAGATAACACCTAGAAATTAGCAGTTATTTTAGTAGATAGAAGGCAATCTGAAATCAGAAAAAGGGAAGGGATTCAAGAGTGTAGCTGAGGAGGTGAATGGATAAAAGAGTATATGAGTGAGTAGTACAGCAGGCTAATTTCTCTGTTTTACATTGTACCTGGTCTGTCTATAGGCAGAGAGGAAAGCATGGGCTTATATACCTAGGAATTCCCTAAGAGAAAGAAAGCTTTAGGCTTCAAGTATATCCTCTTTATAGGATAAAATTCTCTGATATTCGCAGTACTCAATCTATAGTGAGTGACAAATAGATAATACTGCTGTTTTTTTTAAAAAACTAAACCATTTTCTCCTGAATCTAGTGTTATGTGAAGGTTTTTTGAACTTTCAAGATAATCCAAGAGTCTATATAAGCATTTCTATCATCTAAGGCTCAGGGAGACATTGAGGATAGAGGTAGAAAGATTTTTAAGAGCAGGACAAGGATGCCTGCTTCAAGGTATTGTCTTCTAGAAATGACAGAAAAGTAGTACTCACAAAGTCACAATAAATAGACTCCAGGAACAATGATGACACCATTCACCATGTCAATAGGGATAGGGGCAAGTCTACCAGACTACTTCTAGATGAATAACCACATTGTAAATGGCTTCTGAGAAAGGGAGAATCAGTTTTTCCAAGGCAAAAGTTTCCTGATAGGTTGTTCAGTATGTATATGTGTATGTGCATGCATGTGTGTGTGTGTGTGTGTGTGTGTGTGTGTGTGTGTGTGTGTGTGTGTAGAGTCCCAGATGGGGCTCAGGGAATTAGAGGTGGGTAAGAGAAGGGAGAAAACAAAGTAAGTATAGTATAATTATGTATGACTTTTTTTTTTAAAAAAAGGAAAACAGAGTATTGAAGAAATGTGTATGCATTATTGGGAGGTCACTCACTATATTGTCCTTTCCCAGAATGCTTTAAGTGAAATAGGTCCTGGCCTTACATTCACTACTTTCTCAAGTCAGATAATGTAAATATATAATTTTCTTAACATCGTTTTTCTTAAAATTACAAGTAGTCCTTGATTTACTCGTCTTGTGGGAACAAATGAAGTAATTTCCATTTCAAGCCTCTATTTGGTGTTAAAATTGGAACAGCTTGTTCAAATTGTGTTGCTTTTATCTTGAATGATTATTGCTAAATTCTCTCTCAACAGCTTGGCTTAGCATTCATTTTGGAAATTCAATCAACAACTTTTCCTACATCATTTATTTCCTCAGATCCAAATCATTTTGAATTTCTTCATTAGTAACTGTATTTCATTAGATACCTCTGTTCTCAGATTATCAGCTAAATTAACTTTTCTGTAGGACTCAATGAAATTAGTACAAGTTCTATGCGTTTATTCTGGGGACTCGATGTGTGTGGTGTATACCCAGCCCTATATTAAACTGTCACAAACTTATTATTTAAACTGTGTTTTTTTCAATTTAGGCTTGTTATAAATTCTGTAATTTTTATATGGCGGGAGACTTCATGAAGGTGAATACTGTATTCAACATGGAATGACAAATTAGAATTGAGACACAGCTGTGACTTTGATGGTGTACCTTCTTTCTTAGCAACTTTTAATTTAA
Source organism: Rattus rattus (assembly GCF_011064425.1). Classification (NCBI taxonomy): domain Eukaryota; kingdom Metazoa; phylum Chordata; class Mammalia; order Rodentia; family Muridae; genus Rattus; species Rattus rattus. Next base: position 30,491,369 of record NC_046160.1, on the reverse strand, counting down.
TTTTATTGTTTATTTACACATTCATGCACACACGTATTCAGTCAAGCACATATACCCATGCAGAGGGAAAAGGGTGATGTTTAGCATTTTATTTTCATTCATTGCTTTTCATTTTAATCTTTGAAATTCAGTCTCTCATTCAATTTAGGGCTCAACAAATGACTAAATTAATTGGCCAATATTCTTCATAGATCCTCCTGACTCTGTCTCTCCAAAGTTGGATTACAGACTCAGGCCATTCAGTCTGACTTTCATGCGAATTTGAAGAACTGGAACTTGGGCCCTTATGCTTGCTACCTCAGACAACACTTCCCTCACTGATCCATCACCCTGGTTACCTCATAGTCTTTTTACTGCTCCACAGTACCTCACCTTTAGAATTTATATTTTAGATTAGACTTTATTCCTCTGTCTAAACAACTATCTCATTATAGGTATATGCATAGATAAAAATTAAAAAAGGAGTCGGTTTAACAAACTTTAAAATGGGTTTCCATTTTATAAGATCATCATATATCACTTTTCAAACTTTATAGGGAATAAGTTCCAGTACTAGACCACTAGGAACTACAGAACGTGATCCTAGGGAACTCACTTTGGATAAGTGGGGACAACTCATAGATATATTGCTCTATAACTCATACTCTTAGCAAGGAAATCACAAGGGTCAATCAAGTGATAACAACAGAGTTTAAGGGACAAGAGAATATAGCAGAATAGATTTAGAAGCAGACTTCCCCACCATCATGGATACTCAGATTTTAATAATCATTCAACAAGTGAAATTCAGTTTCCATGGAAAGATAGGATGGAGGAAGGGTCTTTGCTCTCTCTATATATGAGAAGAGGTAGTGGACAGAAGGCTAGTGGGCAGAATATAGAAATAATTGGCAGTTTTCTGGACCAGAAGGAAGAGCTAATACCACAAGCTTGCCTCCTCTTGATGTTTCTCACAGAGTTTACCGCTTCTGCGCCATTGCTTTCCTATTGATCACTGTCCTCATGCCTTGATTTCTCCCCTCTGTGCCAACTTTGCCGTAGTTCTGAAACTATTCATTATAATTGTTACTTGGAAGAATTTGAGGTCGTATGATACAGGCCCTAATGTTTTCCAAGCAAAACACTGTAAAAATTACACATAAACAAGAATGATTGCATCAGAAAATCTCATCTGAGACAAATCGTATTAGGCTATCGATTTTTTGGTTTAATTATTATTAATATTTTCTTTCTTCTTTTCTTTTATTGGATATTTTCTTTATTTACATTTCAAATGTTATCCCCTTTCCTGGATTCCCCTCTGGAAATCCCCTATTTCATCCCCTCTCCCCCTGCTTCTATGAGGGTGCTTCCCCACTCACCCACTCCTCCTGCTTACTCACCCTGTCATTCCCCTACACTTGGTCATAGAGCCTTCACAGGACCAAGAGTCTCTCCTCTCATTGATGCCAGAGAAGGCCATCCTCGGCTACATATGAGGCTGGAGCATGGGTTGCTGTATGTGTACTTTTTGTTTGGTGTTTTAGTCCCTGGGAGCTCTGGGGGGACTGGTTGTTTAATATTGTTGTTCTTTCTATGGGGTTGCAAACATCTTCTGCTCCTTCAGTCCTTTCTCTAACTCCTCCATTGGAGACCCCCATCCTCAGTTCAGTGGTTGGCTGTGAGCATCCATCTCTGTATTTGTCATGCTCTGGCAAAGCCTCTCAGGAAATAGCTATATCAGGCTCCTGTCACCATGCACTTCTTGGCATCTACAATAGTGTCTGGGTTTGCTGACTGTATTTGGACTGGATCCCCAGGTGGGGCAGTTGCTGGATGGCCTTTCCTTCAGTCTCTGCTCCATACTTTGTCTCTGTATTTCCTTCTGCAATTATTTCATTCTCCCTTCTAAGTATTTCTGAAGCATCCACACTTTAGTCTTTCTTCTTCTTGAGCTTCATGGTGTCTGTAAATTATTATCTTGGGTATTCCAAGCTTTGGGGCTAATATCCACTTATCAGCAAGTGCATACTATGTGTGTTCTTTTGTGATTGGGTTATCTCACTCAGAATGATATTTTCTAGCTCCACCCATCTGCCTAAGAATTTCATGATATCATTGTTTTTAATAGCTGAGTAGTACTTTATTGTGTAAACATACCACATTTTCTGTATCCATTCCTCTGTTAAAGGACATGTGGGTTCTTTCCAGCTTCTGGCTATTATAAATAAGACTGATATGAACATAGTAGAACATGTGTCCTTGTTATATGTTGGAGCATGTTTTGGGTATATGCCCAGGAGTGGTATAGCTGGGTCCTTAGGTAGCACTTTGTTTAATTTTCTGAGGAACCACCAAACTCTTTTCCAGAGTGGTTGTACCAGTTTGCAAAACACTGTAAAAATTACACATATACAAGAATTATTGTGTCAGAAAAGATCATCCAAGACAAAACATTCTATGCTACCAATTTTTTTGGTGAGCTCTTAGGCAAGCCAGCCACCTTATTCATATTTGAGGCCCAAACATTTTTGTCACTTCATGTTTCTTTCTTCCCTCCTGATTTCATGACATTTCCAGTTCCTGACAAATAGTTTTTGATTAGATTGCATAAGTCCCTATCTATATGTGATGGTACTTTCATTCAGTCCTTGGGTATGCTGAGGATAGAGGAGAAAGAATAGAAGATTAGCAGTATATTTGGTGATAATGATTTTGCTGTGAGTGCAGGTAAATTTGATGCTTGGAGTAATCAGTTAAAAGATGAAAATCAAATAATGAACTACTAACTTGTCTTTAGAGAGCTATAATTCCTCATAACAACAGAGGGAAATATGCAAGAGAGTCTGACGACCTCAAGGCCATATTCAGGAATGACTATGGTTTCATATTTTCTTTCTTAGTTCATAGGAGAATAAGAATGACTGTATTTTGTGAGTAGACTAGACCTTGATTAATTCATTTAGTTTTCATAGTAATGCCATAAATCAAATATTATATTCCTATTTCATAATTCTGAGCACATATTGTATGCCTATTTTATAGATAAAGACAAAGCCTCTTTTAATTTGGAATAAATGTCTACCCATGTCATAAATGTTAAGTATCAATGTAGGGACAGTCTTCAGCTCTGTCTGGTCTGTCTGTCTATCTTCAAGGTTTAAGCTGTTAATTACCACATTTAGATTACTTTTTTTTAAAAAAAAGGTTTAATACAACACATTTTTTTTATTAACTTGAGTATTTCTTATATACATTTTGAGTGTTATTCCTTTCCGGTTTCGGGCAAACATCCCTTCCTCCCCCTTCCTTATGGGTGTTCCTCCCCCCCTCCCCCCATTGCCGCCCTCCCCCCGACAGTCTAGTTCACTGGGGGTTCAGTCTTAGCAGGACCCAGGGCTTCCCCTTCCACTGGTGCTCTTACTAGGATATTCATTGCTACCTATGAGGTCAGAGTCCAGGGTCAGTCCATGTATAGTCTTTAGGTAGTGGCTTAGTCCCTGGAAGCTCTGGTTGCTTGGCATTGTTGTACATATGGGGTCTCAAGCCCCTTCAATCTCTTCCAGTTCTTTCTCTGGTTCCTTCAACGGGGGTCCCGTTCTCAGTTCAGTGGTTTGCTGCTGGCATTCGCCTCTGTATTTGCTGTATTCTGGCTGTGTCTCTCGGGATCGATCTACATCCGGCTCCTGTCGGTCTGCACTTCTTTGCTTCATCCATCTTGTCTAATTGGGTGGCTGTGTATGTATGGGCCACATGTGGGGCAGGCTCTGAATGGGTGTTCCTTCAGTCTCTGTTTTAATCTTTGCCTCTCTTCCCCTGCCAAGGGTATTCTTGTTCCCCTTTTAAAGAAGGAGTGAAGCATTCACATTTTGATCATCCGTCTTGAGTTTCATTTTGTTCTAGGCATCTAGGGTAATTCAAGCATTTGGGCTAATAGCCACTTATCAGTGAGTGCATACCATGTATGTCTTTCTGTGATTGGGTTAGCTCACTCAGGATGATATTTTCCAGTTCCAACCATTTGCCTCAATTTCATAAAGTCGTTGTTTTTGATAGCTGAGTAATATTCCATTGTGTAGATGTACCACATTTTCTGTATCCATTCCTCTGTTGAAGGGCATCTGGGTTCTTTCCAGCTTCTGGCTATTATAAATAAGGCTGCGATGAACATAGTACAACACACTTTTTAAAATGGCTTTTATGTCACTATCTTCTTTTTCAATAATACTGTAGGAGACTTGTCTAGTGAATATTTTTAATATGCATAAAAGGATATCAAATTTCTATACAGAATTTTTGACAGAAGAGTCAACCTCCAGATATCCTTCTATTCCTAAGTCTGTGATCTCAGAGTACTCATACTCTCCAGATACGCATTCCAGCCAGAAGGTGACAAATGGATGAGAAATCTGCTATCATTATGGCTATAGATTAGCTTGGGGTCTCAGAGGGTCTCACAATTAGTAACAAATATGTGGCAGAATGATGCCCATTTCCAATAGGAGAATTCACTGAGCTCCTGCTTTATGGATTATGTCTGCAATACCTGGATCCATCTCCATAATTAGGATTGAAAGGAATTTTACTGAGATGACATTGCTTATGCACTTTATTTCTGTTTCCGTCAAAGTAATTGCTTGCGTGTTGTATATTATTGGAAGTAAAGAATGAGAGAGAAATAAAACCTAGATTCTGAAACTCAGTAAAACCACATGTTGTGATCCAACGTTAGCATTAATTTCTGTCAGTTCCTGTATCTGTAAAATGAGACTGATATTCATAGCTTTTTAGTAGTTATAATTACTGAGATATTATAACTCGTAGTTGTCATAGTTACATGAAGTCACCGTGAGCAACGTTGGTCATTCCTCTAACTACCGTACTGGTGGAGTTCATGCCAATCTAATTGGAAATGATTACTACTGGAAGTCCTTAAGTTTCAGGAAACTTGACATCCTGAATTGAGTACCATGGTCACTGTCTGCAGCATGATCTCACTACTAACTGAAGGGAGTACCCAGAAATACTTCAGTAGTGAAACAACCTTTAACGACATTGGATTTAAGTGACTAGGAAGGGAGAAGAGGTGGTTACTTTCACTGGAACGATACTTCTATTTCTGTTGCTTTCAGGAAAATAAACATGAGTAATACATTGTGTGGTTAGTCTATGGGCTATGGGAGCTTCCAAGAAGAGGGTGAGGTCAAGCAAGTACCCTGAGTCACTCTAAACTTAGTAGATTCAAAGCTAGAAACAGTTTTTGCCTGTCAACTTTCCTATTTAAAAGGCTTTAATGATGTTAAGGTTAGACATATACAAGAGGGTCAACATATGTGTTTAAAAAGCCCTGGACTGAATGAGGTAGTTTTGTGCACCTCCAAATGCAATTTAGATTGACAGTATTTTTCTTATTTTTTTCACTTGAAAAATGAAATATAGTTGAACATCTCTATTAAGACTCTTGATTCATGAAATACTGAAATACTAAACCAATTCTTTTTAATTCCTATTTACCTTTCTTCTTCAAAATATAGGTATTCCTCTTTTATTATGAAAAGTTTCTTAACTCATGAATTCTTTATCTTACACAAAGAATTGTAGTATATTTTGGGCTATATATTATGCATATAATAATCTTTTGGTTATATCTTAGTAAATACTCTCCTTTTGCTTATTTACATGAACATTGCTGGTTGAAAAGTATGATTTATTATTGTAAATGATCATTTGAGTCCTTGAACTCGGTGATACTAGGATCTAGAAGGAAGGGAGGACGGCCTGAAGAGGAAGTAGGCTTAAGGCAAATCTTGTAAATTAATTCAATCTGGAATCTTGGACTCTGTTTGCAGAGTCTAAGTTGATTAGACACTGTAAAAATCAATTGGTCAAACATAATAATGGATGTGTAGAAATTGGCCTCAATTTGACTGTGTATTTCTTCTGTTTCTTGTAACATTTCAGTCTCTTAAGTATAGTAGTGTGTCTTAATAATATATTTTTTCTTTCTGTAGTACTGAGGATCAAACTCAGGTTATTGTGTGTTCTAGGCAAGGACTGTATCACTAAAATATATCCCCCCCACTTTTACAATTTTGGTGAGACTTAACGTAACTATGTAGTCCATGATAACTGTTTTTCTCACTCCATAGTCCAGGAAGTCTTGAATTTGTGATTATAGGACAGTGTCATTAGGTACTGAATATAATTGTACTGTTTGGAACTTAAAAGGCTACAAATTGAGGAAAGAATGAAAGAGAGAGAGAGAGAGAGAGAGAGAGAGAGAGAGAGAGAGAGAGAGAGAGAGAATACGTGCTGATATTTTTTGATCCTCACTTTAACTTTAATCCTAGAATTCCAATCTGATATATCATTTGAGTGCCACATCTCAGAAATAAGAAAAGATGCTGCACATGGTGACACAGGCCTTTAATCCCAGCACTCAGAAGGCAGAGTTAGGAGGACGTGGGTTTCTGAGTTCAAGGCTATCCTAATCTGTAAAGCATGAGTTCCAGGACAGTAGGCTTACACACAGTAAACCTATCTTGAAAAGCCCCTAAAATAAAAATAAATAAAAATTTAAAAAAATAAATAAAAACGAACTCAGAATTAGCTATTCTTCACATGCCTGTCCTTAGACATGTACCAGACTCCTTAGGAAGGGCTCACACGTCCTCGTGTCTATCAGTGCTCTCTCCTTATGTCTGTATTTCTTTCCAGAACAATGGCAGCTCTTCTTGCCTTGTTTCATCTTAACTGTTTTTACTGCTGTATAAATATTCCAGAATTTGGAATATTTCCACTTACAATCATGTCATCTTTCAGAAATTTGAGCATGCAGAGAGTACACGTTATCTTCAATCCTGATGAGTTGATTCATTACCGGATGCTTGTTAGCCAAAGATAGAAGCAATTTTTATGCTATTAATCATGCTTCCCGCAAACTCCATAGTAGTTTTCAAAAAAAAGGGGAAAATTATATCAACCATTTCATCCATTACTGTCATCTCGATGTTTGCAGAGTGCTTCATGCTTCTCAGCGAAAGGCGTGGTGTACTTTCAGAACAATGTGGAAATGTTAGTTCATGGTTTTGTCAAAACAAGAAGTGGATGCCTGTCATGTTTGTAGCTTGAAGGCAAGTCACTTGACATTAGTAGTGGGATCTGCATTAGGTCTGAATATTTTTAAATTAGAAAGTAATTGTAGTTTTATCTCTTGTTTTATACAAGGCGCTTGGTGTTAGGAAGAGGACCTCTCCTCCTGCAAGCAGAAATCCGTGAAGTAGACCTCAGCCAGGCTCTGAGTTTGGCCATTGAGCCTCATTCTTTGGCTGACCTTGTGTAAATCTTGTACAAGGTTTGGCATGGTTTAGTGATCTTCTGTGAAGTGGGGGAATGAAAACATTCATATAGGGACTGTTTATGGGTTATTCACCATGAGTCACATACCATGCCAGGCACTGAGGATATTGGACATGTAAGATAAATTCACACCACCAGAATTAATGAAGACACGTAGATCTCTTCTGTATGGTAAAAAGCAAGGACCAGTCTTAGCACTAGCACTTGTCTGGAGTATTTTGTGAGATTAATTACACTTGTCCTCTTTTCTTTGTATACTAATTGACTTATAATGACCGTCTTTTGAAAGAGTTATGACTAAGGCTAAGCATTACTAGAGTAGCAGTATCTCACAGAGGCTAGAACACTAAACATTGGAGTTACTCTTGATAGGATGGACAGTAGTTCTCAACCTGTGGGTCAAGACCCCTCTGAGGGTCACACATCAGATATTCTGTATTTCATATATTTATACCATGATTCATAACAGTAACAAAATTCCAGTTATGATGTAGCAACAAAATAATTTTCTGGTTGGGCATCCCACAACATGAAGTGTATTAAAGAGTTGCAACATTCGGAAGGTTGAGAAATACTAATTTAGGGCATAGTTAAAATCTTAACTCTACTGTTAAATCTGACTTGAAATTGATTTATGAATGTTAAGTAAAGCAATTCACTTACAATGTGTGCTTCCACATAGAAGCAATTGAATATTTGCTACATGTAAGTATTGTTATTGAACTAATCAAGGAAATCTCATTTTGCAAAAGGCTTTGTAGTAAATGTTTATGTTTTTCAGGCTGTAATATCCACTTATGTTGCAGCTACCTAAATATGCTGTGCAATATGAAAACAACTATAGAGAATTTTATTTTTGTTTCCAGAAGCAAGTAGTGACTGGATTGACTTGTGAGCTACAGTTTGATTTCTCTACCTATTGTAGATACTCTATACTGTTCTAAATCAATGGTAGTTATAATTTTATTGGACAGCATAAGGAAAAAGAAGATAACTAGAGTATCATTTTTGTAATCATGGAAATGGCTACTGTACCTTCCTGTACATGGCATAGAGAGCAACAGCCTGTGGAATTCGTCTATGCAGAAATATTTTTCTACTTGTTTTCCAGTAGCTATGATTATATTCTTTATTTTTATTGGACAGTTTATGGATTTACTTTCAAATTTTATCCCCTTTTGTGGTTTCCCCTTCTCCCATCCCACCTCTCCCTGCTTCTATGAGGATGCTCCCCCTCCTACCCACCCGCTCCCAACTCAAAATCCTGGCATTCCCCTACACTGGGAATAGAACCTTCACAGGACCAAGGGCTTCACCTCCTATTGATGCCAGACAATGCCATCCTCTGCTTCATATATGGCTGGAGCCATGAGTTTCCCCCCATCCCCACCCCCGTGTGTACTCTTTGGTTGGTGGTTTAGTCCCTGGGAGCTCTGGGGTGTGTGTGTGTGTGGTTAGTTGATATTGTTGTTCTTCCTATGGTGATCCAAACCTCTTCAGCTCATTCAGTCCTTTCTCTAACTTCTCCATATGGGAACCCATGGTTAGTTGTAAGCATCTTAATTTGTATCTGTTAGGCTTTGGCAGAGCCTCTCAGGAGACATCTATATCAGGCTCCTGTCAGCAAGCACTTCTTGGAATCAGCAATAGTTACTGGGTTTAGTGTCTCCACATGGGATGGATCCCCAGGTGGAGCAGTCACTGATGGCCTTTCCTTCAGTCCCTGCTCCACATTTTGTTCCTGTATTTCCTCCCATGAGTATTTTGTTTTCCCCTTCTAAGAAGAACTGATGCATCCACATTTTGGTCTTCCTTCTTCTTGAGTTTCATATGGTCTGTGAATTGTATCTTGGATACTTCAAGCTTTTGGGCTAATATCCATTTATCAGTGAGTGCATACCATGTGTGTTCTTTTATGGTTGGGTTATCTCACTCAGGATGATATTTTCTACTTCCATCCACTTGTCCGATAATTTCATGATGTCATTGTTTTCAATAGTTGAGTAGTACTCCATTGTATGAATACACCACATTTTCTGTATCTATTCCTCTGTTGAAGGACATCTAGGTTATTTCTAGACCATAGCTATTATAAATAAGGCTGCTATGACCATAGCGGAGCATGTGATCTTGTTATATGTTGGAGCATAATTTGAGTATATGCCCAGGAGTAGTATAGCTAGGTCCTCAGATAGTACTATGTCTAATTTTCTGAGAAACCACCAGACTGTTTTCTAGAGTGGTTGTACCTGCTTGCAATCCCACCAACAATGGAAGAGTGTTACTCTTTCTACACATCATTGCCAACATCTGCTGTCACCTGAGCTTTTGATCTTAGCCATTCTAACTCATATGAGGTGGAATCTTAGTGTTGTTTTGATTTGCATTTCTCTGATGACTAAGGATGTTGAACATTTCTTTTGGTGCTTTGAAGCCATTTGATATTCCTAGGTTTAGAATTCTTTGTTTAACTATGTAGCCCATTTTTTTAAAAAAAAAAGATTATTTGAATCTCTAGAGTCTATCTTCTTGAGTTTTTTGTATATATTGGATATTAGCCATCTATCAGATGTAAGATTGGTAAAGATCTTTTCCCATTCTGTTGGTTGCCATTTTGTGCTATTGACAGTGTACTTTGCCTTAGAGAAGCTTTGCAATTTTTTGAGGTTCCATTTGTCAATTCTTCATCTTAAAAAAAGGATAACTCATTGGTGTTCCTTTCAGGAAAAACTCCTCTGTGTTGATGTGTTCGAGGCTCTTCCCCATGTTCTCTTTTATTACTTTCAGTGTATCTGGTTTTAGGTGTAGATCCTTAATCCACTTGGACTTGAGCTTTGTACAAGGGGATAAGAATGGATCAATTTGCATTCTTGTACATGCTGACTTCCAGTTGAACTAGCACCATTTGTTGAAAATGCTATCTTTTTTCTACTGGATGGTTTTAGCTCCTTTGTCAAGGATTAAGTAACCATAGGCGTGTGGGTTGATTTCTGGGTTTTCAATTCTATTCCATTTATCTACTTGCCTGACTCTGTACCAATACCATAAATGATTGCTCTGTACTACAGCTTGCGGTCATGGGTGGTGAGTCCCCCAGAAGTTTTTATATTGTTTTGGATAGTTTTTGCTATCCTGGGTTTTTTGTTATTCCAAATGAATTTGCAAATTGCTCTTTCTAACTCTATGAAGAATTGAGATGCAATTTTGATAGGGAGTACATTGAATGTCTAGATTGCTTTCAGCAAGATAGCCATTTTTACTATATTAATCCTTCCAATCCATGAGCATGGGGGATCTTTCCATTTTCTGAGATCTTCGATTTCTTTCTTCAGAGGCTTGAAGCTCTTGTTATACAAATCTTTCACTTGCTTGGTTAGAGTCACACCAAGGTATTTTATATTATTTGTCACTATTGTGAAGGCTGTTGTTTTCCAAATTTCTTTCTCAGCCTATTTATCTTTTCAGTAGAGGAAGGCTACTGATTTGTTTGAGTTAATTTTATATCTAGATCCTTTGCCAAAGTTGTTTTCTCAGGCTTAGGAATTCTCTGGTGGAATTTTTGTGGTCACTTAAGTATACTATCATAGCATCAGCAATATGATATTTTGACTTCTTTCTTTCTAATTTGTATGTTTTTGACCTCGTTTTCTTCTTATTTGCTCTGGCTAGGATTTCAAGTACTATATTAAATAGGTAGGGAGTGGCAGCCTTGTGTAGTCTCTGATTTTAGTAGGATTGTTTCAAGTTTCTTCCCATTTAGTTTGATATTGGCTACTGGTTTGCTGTATATTGTTTTTACTATGTTTAGGTATGGGCTTTGAATTCCTGATCTTTTCAATACTTTTATCATGTAGCAGTGTTGAATTTTGTCAAATGCTTTCTCAGCATCTAATGAGATGATCATGTGTTTTTTTTCCTTTGAGTTTGTTTATGTAGTGGATTATGTTGATGGTTTTCCATATATTGAACCATCCCTACATCCCTGGGATGAAGCCTACTTGCTCATGATGGATGATCATTTTCATGTGTTGTTGGATTCGGTTTGTGAGAATTTTATTGAGTATTTTTGCATTGACATTCATATGGGAAATTATTGTGAAGTTCTCTTTCTTTGTTGTGTCTTTGTGTGATTTAGATATAAGTGTATCTGTGGCATTAAAGGACAAATTGGGTAATATTCCTTCTGTTTCATTTTGTTGAATAGTTTGAAGAGTATTGATATTAGGTCTTCTTTGAAGGTCTGATGATAGAATTCTGTACTAAACCCATCTGCTTCTGGGTTTTTTTTTTTTTTTTTTTGGTTTGTAGACTTTTGATGACTGCTTCTATTTCTTTAGGGTTTATGGGATTATTTATATGGTTCATCTGATTTGGATTTATATTTTTTATCTGGTTTCTGTTTAGAAAATTTTCCATTTCATCCAGATTTTCAGTTTTGTTGAATATAGGCTTTTGTAGTAAGATGATGATTTTTTTTGAATTTCCTCAGATTACATTGTTGTGTCTACCTTTTCATCTCTGATTTTGTTAATGTGGATGCTGTCTCTGTGCCCTCTGGCTAGTCTGACTAAGATTTTATCTATCTTGTTTTTTGTTTTTTTTTTTAAAGATCCAGCTCTTGGTTTTGTTATGTCTTTGTATAGTTCTTTTTTGTTTCTACTTGGTTGATTTCAGCACTGAGTTTAATTATTTCCTGCCTTCTACTTCTCTAGGGTGTTTTTGCTTCTTTTTGTTCTAGAAATTTCAGGTGTGCTGTCAAGCTGTTAATGTATGCTCTCTTGACTTTCTTTTTGGAGTCACTCAGAGCTATGAGTTTTCCTCTTAGCACTGCTTTCATTTTTTCCCATAAATTTGGGTATGTTGTGCCTTCATTATCATTAAATTCTGAGAAGTCTTTAACTTTTTTCTTTATTTCTTACTTGAGTTGTGTGTTGTTTAGCTTCCATGTGTATGTGGGCTTCCTCTTGTTTTTGTTGTTATTACATATCAGCCTTAATCTGTGGCTAGATCATAGGATGAATGGGATTATTTCAATCTTCTTGTGTCTGTTGAGTCCTGTTTTTTCACTGAGACTATATGTTCAATTTTGGAAAGATACCCTGCGGTGCTGAGAAGAAGGTATATTCTTTTATTTTATGATGAAATGTTCTTTAGCTATCTGTTAAATCCATTTGGCTCATAACTTCTGTTAGTTTGACCATGTCTCTGTTTAGTTTCCTTTTCCATGATATATCCATTGATATGAGTTGGGTGTTGAAGGCTCCCACTATTATTGTATGAGCTGTAATGTATGCTTTGATTTTTACTAAACTTTCTTTTATGAATGTGGATGCTCTTGCATTTGGAGCATAGATGTTCAGAATTGAGAGGTTATTTTGGTATATTTTTCTTTTGATGAGTAGGAAGAGTCCTTCCTTAACCATTTTGATAACTTTTGGTTGAATGTTGATTTTATTTGATATTAGAATGGCTACTCAAACTTGTTTATTTGGACCATTTGCTTGGAAATATTTTTCTCTAGTCTTTTCATCCGAGGTAGTGTCTTTCTTTATCACTGAGGTGTGTTTCCTGTATGCAGCAAAATTCTTGGTCCTCTTTACATATTCAGTCTGTTAGTCTATTTCTTTTTATTGGGGAATTGAGTCCATTGATGTTAGGAGATATTTAGGAATAGTGATTAATGCTTCCTGTTATTTTTGTTGTTACAGTTGGAAGTATGTTTGTGTGGCTATCTTCTTTTAGGTTTCTTGAAAGAAGATCACTTTCTTGATTTTCTAGGGTATAGTTTTTCTCCTTGTATTGGAGTTTTCCACGTATTATCCTTTGTAGGGCTGGTTTGTATGGAAAGATATTGTGTAAATCTGGTTTTGTCATGGAATATCTTTGTTTCTCTATCTATGGTAATTGAAAGTTTTCCTGGATATAGTAGCCTGGGCTGGCATTTGTGTTCTCTTAGGGTCTGTATGACATCTTTTGGCTTTCATAGTCTCTGTTGAGAAGTCTGGTGTAATTCTGATAGGTCTGCCTTTATATGTTATTTGACCTTTCGCCCTTACTGCTTTTAAAATTTTTTCTTTGTTTTGTGCATTTGGTGTTTTGACTATTACGTCATGGGAGGAACTTCTTTTCTGGTCCGATCTATTTGAAGTTCTGTATGCTTCTTTTATGTTTATGGGCATCTCTTCCTTTAGGTTAGGGAAGTTTTCTTCTAAAATTTTGTTGAAGATATTTACTGGCCCTTTAATTTGGGAGTCTTCACTCTCTACCATACCTATTATCCTTAGGTTTGATCTCCTCATTGTGTCCTGGAATTCCTGGATGTTTTGAGCTAGGAGCTTTTTGTGTTTTACATTATCTTTGATGTTTATGTCAATGTTTTCTATGGTATCTTCTCTCCCTGAGATTCTCTCTTCTATCTCTTGTATTCTGTTGGTGATGCTTGCTTCTATAACTCCTGATCTCTTCTCTAGGTTTTCTATCTCCAGGGTTGTCACCCTTTGTGCTTTCTTTATTGTTTCTATTTTCATTTTTAAATCCTGGATGGTTTTGTTTAATCCCTTCACCTCTTTGGTTGTGTTTTTCTGTAATTCTTTAAGTGATTTTTGTGTTTCCTCTTTAAGGGCTTGTACTTGTTTACTTGTGTTGTCCTGTGTTTCTTTAAGTGAGTTATTTATACTTCTTAAAGTACTCTATGATCATCATCATCATAAAATGTGATTTCATATCTAAATCTTGCTTTTGCAGTGTGTTTGGCTATCCAGTATTTGCTTTAGTGGGTGAACTGGGCTCTGAAGATGCCAAGTAGCCTCGGTTTCTGTTGCTTAGGTTCTTGAGCTTGCCTCTTGCTATCTGGTTATCTCTGGTGTTAGTTGGTCCTGCTGTCTCTGATTGGAGTTTGTCCCTCCTGTGGGCCTGTGAGCCTGAAATCTTAGGAGTGAGTGCACTCCTGAGAGACCAGTTTTCTCCAGGTGAGGTTTGACTATGCAGGGCTGTGGCACAGGCATAGCTTCAGGGCACAGATGGGGACAGGAAGGATCCTTTCCTAGGCTGCTCTGCAGTTCCTGTGCCCTGTGTGCTCCTGATGGGTCCCTCTTTGGACAGTTAGTCTGGAGTGAAAATGGGGTCTCACATGAGGGTTTAGGAGTGAGAACACTCATGGGAAACCAGCTCTCTCAGGGCAGTATCTGGTCACAAAGAGGGCTGTGAGACAGCCCCTATCTATGTTATTTTCTGTGTTGAGTACAAACATGTTAAATAGCAAAAGTTTTGTGAATTTGTCAATTCTTGTTAATAAGTTGCATGCCTTACCTGCTTCCAAGGCCAAAGAAATTGCTAAATGTGCATCTCTTAGAGACTAGATAATATTTTCAGAACATTTAAAGGAGATAGTACTCATTGCTGTTGATCCAAATATTGTGATTCTATACCAGTCACAAAATAAGATCTCTCCCTCTCCCCCTCTCTCTCCCTCTCTCTCTCCTTCTCTCTCCTTCTCTCTCCTCTCTCTCTCTCTCTTCCTCCCCCCGCCCCGTGTGTGTGTGTGTGTGTGTGTGTGTGTGTGTGTGTTAGAAGAGGTGTGGGGGGGCAGGAAGGGGGTGGATGGGAAGGGGAGCACCCTTATAGAAGAAGGGGAGGGGGATGGGATAGGGGGCTTATGTCCAGGAAATGGGGAAAGGGAATAATATTTGAAATGTAAATAAAAAATCCAATTAAAGAAAAAGAAGAAGTTTCTAGTTTCTTATTACAAAGATGGAATTTTTTTCCTTACCTTTGTCTGAATTCCAGGGAAGTCACCCTACAAACAATACCTCTTAAGTGAACTAGAATTAAAATTTAAAATGTATATCAACTGTTTTGCTTTCTATTAGTTTGAAAATCAACAGGAATGAAAGTGACATGCTGTTTTTGGATTTGGTAGCTGTCCTGTTTTCTAAATGTTCCGGGTCTCATATGATTGTAGAAATTGACCTTTCCTTTTTCTTCACCTCCTTCCTCAGGAGGCACATGAGATTTGGGGATATACTGTTATAGTCTGGATTATCTCAAAATTCTCTGTTCAAATCTTGTGAACTAAAGCAGAGGGACAATGTCTTGATTTAACATGACATATAATAAAATCTATTGACTTAAGAATACTTCACTATCATTTATTTGAAAACTATTCATTTACATGTAAACACATTGATCATGAAGGATGATGGTAATGATGCTCTGATTTGAAGGATTGGAGTCTGGAAAGAATTTTAATTGACTTAATTTCTAATTGTATCTAATAATTGAATTGTCACTTTAAAATTTTTTCAAATTAAATATTCAATCATGTATGATTTAAGCCCACACATATATCAATGTGCATGGTAGACTGAATTAGATCCTCAGCAAGCATAACACACAAATAGAATTGTTTGCATATAAATGTGCAGATAAATTCTCAGCTGTTTTAGGGGATACTAAGGTACAACAGATTTTTCTAGGAAACACTTTTAATGTTGGTTACGACTAGCACAGTCCCATTAATATATGGATTACACTTTATAGAAATCAATTTTGAAGGCTATGAATTGATTGTCTATGTTATAATTGTTTATGGCATGGATGTACTCTCGGTGTGTTTGAAGAATTTATGCCTGAATTCTTAGCTGAGAGTTACTCTAGAAGAATGTGAGAGAATATCACATATTTTCTCCAGTGTGGACCATATTAATGATTTTGGAAATTAAATATAGTGAACATATGATAATGAGAAGGTAAGTAGGTACTGTATAGACATGGAATATTGGCTGAATTTGGGTTACCAGTGAGATTTCTGTGAAAAAAAAAAAGAGTAAACTAATTAAGTTAACAAGAGATCCAAATTCACATAATGCTATTTAATGATCACTTGATCTTACTCTTACAAAATTTTCCACTGTTTGGTCATTTTCCATGATCCCTGCTGATACACCTGTCCTGAAGGTTATTCTCCTGCCTGACTTTAAAATCTCTTTGCTCCAGCAAGTGCACACAGTGTGCCTCAGTCTTACTCTCCAGTTAGCTCTCTATCATGTGTCACCTGATCAGAGGACTTCTCCCTACCCTAGGAGAAGAGTCTGAACTTTTATTTCACACTCTTCCTTGCCACCTATACATGTTCTTTAGTTTGCTTGTTCATTTGCTAATTCATTCATTTATTGTCTATATTTCCTTCTAGATTGTGAGCTCAATGAGCATGGGACGTTTTTTTGTCATTGATGCATCCTCATTCACATTAAAATGCTTAGGAGCCGCAGAAATACTTGTTGAATGAGTGAACCAGGTGTGAGAGGAAAGGAATTCAGGTACATCATTGGTTTGCCAGCTTGAGAACTGTAACAGTGGGTACTGGGCAGCCACAGCTGCATTTCCTGTCTACATGGAGTCAAGGTCCTGCCGTCCATACTATCAGGGAGCTTCCTATACAATCACTTTCAGAGTGGTGAGCTTTCAGATAATTTGTGTTAGTTCTAATTGCCCAAAAGAAAAAGAGCCTTAAAGTCTGGTTGGATCTTGGTTTTCAGGCTGCTTTGGAGTCTCCACTGATTTTCCAAATAATTCTGAGCCCCTTGAATCCCAAGTGCAGAGATAAACACCTTAAGGGCGTTGCCTCCAAGGACCTTGATCAGACATGTTGGAGGCAGCAAATGCAAAGGAAGCCACAGTCTTTGTTAATTAATGTTCCCAGAGAAGGAATGTATAATATGCCAGTATATAAAAAATATTCTTGTGTGGGTATCTGCAACCTGAGCTAGAGTGGGCAGTGTGCATGAATTGCTTTCTGAACCAGGGTGCAAACTTTCAAAGAAAAACTCCAGAAATGAATATGTCTCTGCTTCTCGTTGTGTTTTCTAAGACTCTTTCAAGGGAGTGCCAAGGGACATATCCTACTATTCCTTTATAATGTGAGGAACAAAAAGTATAAGACTTTAGTTGCATGAACTCATCATTCCTCATTCATTTTGTTAATTTTAATTTGGCACTAAACATGTAATATGTATGAAGGCAGGTGCAGAGTAAAAAGGAGTAGACAATGTTAATAACACAGATCTAAATTAGTCTCCATGTGAATCATTTAGAAAACTAGAAAAAGAAGCAAGACATAAATGACTAATAGGCTGACTCCATGATCACGAGACCACATATTTTGTGTTCAGATGGACTTCATACCTAGATTACTATTATATTATTATTGTCCTGAAATTCTCAGCCTGCTTGCCTACATGTGTTATTTCATGCAAACATATGTATGTGTGACTATGCATGCACACGTGTATATGAAAGTGCATGTATATGTGGATGTATAACAGAGGCCAGTTGTCACCGCTAGTGTTTCCCTCTGTAGCTGTCTAACTTATATTTTGAAGTAAGCTGAATGTAGAGCTTGCAGATTAGATAGTAGGCACAAACTGAAAAATGAATATAATTCTACTGAATGAAAACTGTGTGCAATTCATCCTCATGTTCATAAAGTACTTCAATGTACACAACTTTGCTTTTCGGTTCTCTGTTATTTGTGGCTATAGTAAGGCATAGTTATAGTAACCATTATGTAGATAGCAAACTCTAAAATATTCTAAGACATTCATATAATTCTTGCTGTGTTTATCTAGATGCAGTAGTTTTCAAACTTCTTGAGTTTGGTTTCCAGTACCCATGTCAGGTACCCTAGGACTCCAGATTCAGGTGATATAATGTCCATTTCTGACCCCTCCAAGCATATATACATGTGAAACACACAGTCAGACAGACAGACACACCTAAATAAAACTTAAAACTTAAAATAAATGTTAAAATAGAACATTACAATGGAATCTCAGATCATTTGAATAAAATTCACTCATCTCACCACAGCTAACACCGTCTTACATCTTCCTTGCTATGATTTAATCTTGTACAGTTCTATATTTTTCAGCTCTACAAACATTTTTATTTCACTTCCTTCTGTTGCTTTATCAATTTCATCCAGATTTATTATTCTCTGTATATACCTCCTTATGCTGAAATATCACTTGTATAGAATTTATCTTACAGAAAGAATACTTTCCCCTCCCTCATCCATATTGATACATATTGATACATATTTTTTCCACTTGCACCCCTGATGTACCTTTGCATTTGGATATGGTTTGGGTATGGTTTTGAACCACCCATCAGCAAATTTTATATCTTGTAAGGTCGTTCCTTGGCTTGGCAAAATAGAGTTAGTATAGGATCTTATAGAGGTGGAACCTCATAGGCAACTCTTACGTCAATTTAGAACTTGCTTCTGTGAAGGACTATGGAAACCTGTTCACTCTCTGACTTCCTTAGAAGGAAATCTCTTCCTTTTGCATAAACTCCAATTGTTGCCTAACACCATTGACGCATGGTCCTGATGGTGTGTGTCAAAAATCTGTGCCATGATAGTTCATGCAAAAAGTAGTAGTTTATGGAATGCTGGAGTTTGTGGATGAGAGCAACGATATTTGTCTAGAAGGCAGAGAACTCTCACTAAGTGAAAAGCAGCAGCAAAAATACGGGTAAGCAGAGCAAGACTTCTGAGAGACCATTTTGAGATGTAGCCACCTTCACAGAAAACTTGAAGAGGCCTTGAGGTTGGGCAGAGTGAAATCAAACAAGGGAGAGCTCATCCACTCAGAAACCCCAGTGCCAGAGAACAGAAATGCAAGGAGAAGTCGGGGGCTTAGAAGTTGGATGTCTCAGTTGTAAATAAGAAGAGACCACACTGCTTTATAAATCTGCAGACCAGATTACAAAACTCCAGAGGTCATATAGAATCTGTCTATGCTCACACTGAAGAGAAGTAACAATCCTAACTCTACTCACTGTGGCCAGCATAAACTCTGTAAGTAGAGCCACAAAGCAACTCATAGGCAGATCAGTTAATAACTTATGTTGTCTTGGCCCACTTTTCCTCTAGTCAGACGTACAACATATTGTGGCTAGACAGAGGGAGAAACATACACAATTCTTATTTAAAAATATACAAAAATGTGAAGCAACATGAAAAAGTAATTAAGAGAAATCAAAACAAAACAAAAAATCCATCCATATAAGCACGTGCAATGACTTACAAAAATTATCGTAATATTTGTGGTATCTTCACTGTTTAGCACAGCCATGATTTTAAAGATTATGATCAGATAGCATTGCTGTGTTAATTCAAGTATGTTTGCATGTCTAGAAGAAGTAAATACCATTCACAATCCTATGATGACTTTAACCAACTAAATAGAAGCTATGAAGAAAGCCAAATGGAAATTCTAGAACCTAAATATATGAGGATCAAATAATTTATTCGCTGGCTTTAAAAATAGACTAGAGGCAGCACAAATAAAAGAATGGAAAACTTGAGCCTAGGTGAGCAGAAATCATTTGACTACTATAATTTGATTAAATTATAAACAAAGAGAAAAATGATTAAGTCTGGGGAGATGGCTTAGTGGTTACAAGGCTTGCTATGGAGGCCTGAGGACATGGATTTAGATTTCAAGCATCCACACAAAACTGAGCCTGGGTATGTATGACTACAACCTAACTCTGTGGGCAGCAGAGATAAGAGATTGCTGGAACTTCTGGCTACCAGTCTATTATAGGTTCAATGACAGACTCATTCTTAAAGCAATAATGCCAAGAATTAAAGAGCCGGTCACTTAATGTCCTTTTCTGGCTTTTACATGCACCCACAGAGATATCCACACACAGATCACCATCCATGCTAAAGAAATAAACTAGGTATAAATGAGGCCCAGAAGAAGAGAAAAACATGAGAATAGGAATAAAAATTATTGGAGTGGTAATAGTCACAGACTGTCTAATATAAACAAAAGATCAATCTCTAAGTCTAGGGGGATAGCAAAAAGAGGAAAACCATACCAAGTAGGTCATAGTCAAAGTTTTGAAAACAAAAGCTAAAGACAACATCTCCTAATCAACTGTGATCAGAGGAAAACATTTACATACATGAAATAATAGAATTATACCTGGTTTCTCATTAGAAACAATATAGACCACAAAACCAATAGTATCACACTTAACACTAACCAGAGAACCATAAAACACACTTAAAGTGCTTACACCAAAAAATTCACTTAGAATCACATAATATTATATTACAGAATTTGATTTCTTTCCTTTCACTGAATTAACAAAAAACTAAAAGTAATTCTATTAATTTTGAGACTTTTACACAGGAATACTGCATTTATGTAATTTCTACCTCTCTCAGATTCATGACTTTCTGCTCTCTCTCTCTCTCTCTCTCTCTCTCTCTGTGTGTGTGTGTGTGTGTGTGTGTGTGTGTGTGTGTGTGTGTGTGTGTGTGTGTGTGTGTGTGTGTGTGTGTGTGTGTGTACAGAGAGTCTACAAGTCCATTTAATGTGAATGTATTTAGAAATAACCACATGGGAATAGACATGCTATCAGGAGGCTTGTTTCTTGAAAAGATTGATTCTCTTTCAGTAGCTCTTAATTGCCCATAGGTCTTCACCTAAGGATACAGCTTAGCATAAACAAAAGATCTGATAGAAAAATGCAAACTTGTTCCCTGCAGACTTAAATGATTAGATGTTCTGAAAGCTATTGGATGGAAGTGAAGTGACATTTGTAAAGTACCTTAGGCTGAAGAAAGTCATATAGAGGTAAATATTGTTCAAAGGCCTTTACCAAATAGCTTCCATGTATGTATATTTGTAGATTTTCACCGGAACCAAACACGTTCAATTTAAAGATATGGGATTAAAAAAAAAAAGAAGGCTCAGAACATTACCATTTGAATCATGACAATAAAAAAGCTCACCAAAACACAGTAATGAAAAGTAGTAAAGGTAAGCATTGGTACTAGAGACAGATATTTTACTTTCTTTCTATGGCAAATACTTGATTCATTAGGAAGTCTATGATAAACTTACCTACAACATTCATAGACCAAATTGAAAGCAAGATCAATGAGGATAATTTTCAACAATGGTATCAGCCAATGTGACAGAATACTGATAAGCGCATGAAGGATCCATGCTGTTCCTAATTCCACAATAAACATTCATCAAGTACGTGGGCCAAATTGTAAGTATCCAGGACTCAAATCATACAAATCACATGATCAACGAGATTACAAAGTTGAATTTAGCTATCTAGTTAATTCCAAAGAAGAGCAGCAAAACAGAGATGGAGACTGGAGGGTTGGAGAAACAAACGTGAATCTCAGTCCTGAAGTCACAATAATCTGAAGACGGTGAGACGTGCACGTGAGCACGAACTAGGCCAACGCAGCAAAATTCAATTCAAAGTGAATTGTATTCCACCGAAACTTTTGAGGCTATTTCATTTCACAATTAAACAAAAGACAGTAGCTATATTTCAGCCTTTGGGTAGTTAATAGTTTTTTTGGAGCAAAGAAAACATGAAACATAAGGAAAAGACATAGTAATTAGTTGTAATTTGTCAATATAAAAATGTATTCTTCATGAGTCATTGAAAACAGACTAAAAAGATAGTTACTAAACTGGGAAAATATAGTAAGTATAGTAGGAATTGCATCTATATCCAAACAAATACATTTGTAAACATAATTAAACAGGGATTTTCAAAAATCAACAATGGCTAATAATTGTATGAAAATATACAAATGAAAATTAAAAACAACATACTTTTATCTTCTGGTATAGCTTAGTGGTAAACAACTGACACTATAAAATGTTGATAAAAGTATAGAGTGCCTAGAACTGGCATATGCCTCCAGTGGACATATAAAATGACCAAGTAGATATTTACGTGTGTGTGTGTGTGTGTGTGTGTGTGTGTGTGTGTGTGTGTGTGTGTGAGAGAGAGAGAGAGAGAGAGAGAGAGAGAGAGAGAGAGAGAGAGAGAGAGACTTTTAATGCACATTTACCATATGAACCAGTCTTATATACTTTTTGGTATTTTACAAAGTGAAGAGAAAAATGTTCTACAAATGCAGTCATAAGTTTGATTATCCAGGCTAGGGGGAATGAATTTTTAAAGGAAAAGTAGTGAGTCATAAGAGGGAAATATGACCTCATTCCTTCTGAATCTGAGAGTTCTCAAGTAATGGTTAGTCTAGTAATTTAGGGTAGAAATTAAAGGTTAAAAACTAATATTATTTTCTGTCAGATCTGGTCCCTTTCGATTAAAAGATATCTAGACAATCATGTGAAGTTTTCCAAACTCCATAGATTTTTAAACTCCATAGATTCAATAATCTATATCTTAGTTTAAATGCTTTGATATAGAGAGTTTTGACCTAGGAGTCTCAATTTCAGACAGATATGTTAATGATAGTGTTGTGGTAATTAAATGAGCCAACGAAGGGCAGAACTCAGCTTAATATTTCTTAAAGTGCGTATTCACCTCTTATACTTCCCTTTTCATATTGAATTTCTTTTTACTTTACTGCCTTTTAAGACTTTAGCCTCTAATTTAGAATATGTTTATGCATTCTATAAAGGCTGTGGCTCTTTTTGTTATGGAACCTAGCATGCCGCATGCTTATAGTTTGTTAGTGTAGGTAAGAAAAATTATTGAGACTTGATTTGATGACAGACATTGACAGATTGAGATAGAATCAGGGCTTTGATCTAGTTCACCGTTTTTCAGAATGTCAACCAAGGGAAGTCAAGGCAGGCTTTCTGGAAAGCTTGTAAAAATGGAATCCTTCCTTCCAACAGATCTCTAAATCAAAGAAGCCAGTCAGTTTCTAACCTGTACAATACACTTTGTCCAGTAAAACCCACCAAGGTAGGGTATTCTATCGTTCAAGCTGTTTGGCAGAAAACAATGAATTTATTTCTTTGTTACTTGCACAGTGATTAAAATAAACCATTAACATAAAGTGAAATAAAATAAATGGATGATGAAAGTAGGTTAAAATTTCAATATCTCTTTTGGGGAACATAATTCAACAGCACTGAAGTTTCTGAATTTCTTTTTAGTAGGATTGATGACTGTGATTTATCTAGACAATCACCAACACAGTCTCAGGTGAGTACCCTAGATTTTGTCTGAGCAGCGATCATCCATTCACACAATGCTCATCTTATCTGTGTGTCAACAGGTTAGGAAACAGCTGAGATTTACAAAGTGCACAGGGTGGGACATTTCCAGTTGTGGTTCCACACAAAACAAAAATCCATGAGAGTGAGGAACAAGACAGGGTTGATTGTTAAAGATTGCACCTTTCGTTGTTTGTCTCTGGCAGGTCAACCATTCCAGGCCAGATCGTGGGAGAAGGTAAAACAATTGAGTAGAAAACAGGGAAAAGCATTTCTCATACCGTGGACTGGTATTTCGTCAGCTCTGGCAAACATAACAGGGGGAATCTTTTAGTTAGCAAACTTTCACAATATGTCGTTTACTTCGCTCAGTCTTATATGCTCAGTGATATGATTTTTAGAATACAAGAAAAAAAACTGGGGTGGAAGGCAATTAAGTTGGCAGGTGGGCATACGGGCATCCTGAGGAGAAGCTGAGACTTGTAAGTGGGAGCTCAGGGTCCAGCCACTTTAGGCCTCTATTCTGCCTTAGCTAGGTTTCTTGGTACTACTATAGCTAGCCCACTCCTGCTCCTACTATCCCATTGTCTTTACCTTCTTCACACTTCAAGCTGTCAGTTCCTGAGAGGGAAGCATCCTTTTCATCACTTCTGCATTGCTGCTTACTACTAAGCAGTAATTCTCTGTGGCCAAGAGGAATCCATATTTTATTTTATTTTATTTACTGCCTTTTATATTGGACCCTGGAATGTATTTTCAATATTGCCTTCCAACGAGCTACCACAAAACCTTGCTACATCAAAATCAAATCCTCTGAAAGCATGTAAATGCCCCGTATTTTCCTTTTCTTTTCTTTTTTTTTTTTTGGAGCTGGGGACCGAACCCAGGGCCTTGTGCTTGCTAGGTAAACGCTCTACCACTGAGCTACATCCCCAACCCCGTATTTTCTCTACTCAACTCCTATGCTGTCCCTGATTTCTAGATACGTACAGAACACTCCTGTAGACCATGTTTTACAAAACCTTCAGTGACAGTCTCTAGTGAGGCTTATCTCCTCCTAACCCTATTATGAACACTACAAGCATTATTCAAGCAAAGTATATTTTACAGTCTATTGCAATTTTCTACTTATTCATCTGATTTTCCAATTATATTGTACAGACTCTGAAGGCAGGCATTATGAACAATTTGGTGTGCTATTCGTAATGTTACTATAGACCAGGGTCATAATAAAAAGAGTCCATTTTTAGCAAGAAAAAAGGACAAGTTTAATTTTTAATTAATTTGACAATATTTGCTAAGCCCTACTCTAGGCTTTGAAAATATTAAGCAAACAAACACATATAGCTACTGCTGTTAGTAGCTCACTGACACACAGGAAGGCAGCTATTTAAACAAAGAAGTGAGTTAATATGGCTGAAAATGTGGTATTATGGAGGTTCAGAACATAGTACCAAACAAAACAGGAAAGCATCTCTAGCTGCAGCACCCAGAACATTCTGTTTTATATCCCAAGCTTCCTCCCTTGTCCTTAGATGAAGGTCTTCAGGCTACTACCTAACAGTGAATGTTACTATCATACCAGTCCTCTGCAGGGCAAATCTTAGATTACCTTAACGAAATGATTTCTCCTTGTCACATTTTCCTCTTTTTTAAATCACAGAGAACAAGTATGTCTCCTTCGATCAAAGGATTGCTGTGAAAATGAAATATGAGGTACAACAACGTTGCAGCCAATAAATGGTGAATTTTCGTTATAATTATCATCGTGTTTCTTGGGGAAGCCAATTTTTAAAAGTCTGAAGTGAGCGCTTGGTCCTCTCTTGCTCCTGCTCTTTCCTTCTTGCTCCCACTCTCTCTCTCCACCCCCACCCCTCTATGTGCTCATGGCGGGCCTCTACTTCTCTACACCCTCCCTCTCCCTCTACCTGTACCTGTCCCTGTCCCTGTCCCTCTCTCTCCCTTTCTCTGCCTCTACTACCTTCTTGACTCCTCTCCCCATGCTCTGAATAAACTCTATTCTATATTTAAAAAAAATAGTCTGAAGTGAATCTTTTAAAGACACTAGAACACAGACAGTGTAGCACCTCCAGCCTGCAGATTCAATCCATGCCAATGCCTTAACAATTTATGACAGGGTCTCTGATGTGGGGAGAAATCCCTCTGGGTTCCTTGTAACTGCATGCATTTTAAAGTGCCAAATCATTTAAACAGTATAGGTATCCCGGGCTTTGTCTCTACATATTCAAGAAAGACACTCTGATTCCTGGGAACTGGCAAAAGGAAAGCTATCTACTCTCTGCAAACTAACAGGAAGAGAATTGTTGAGCCACAACTCAGCTTTCTGAACTAGATGAGAAAAACAGACTTAGTGGCTTCCCGGAATCTCCTATGTTTAGTGAAAGATGTGAATCTGATTGAATCCCAGATCCCAGTTGTAGCCTCCTAATGCTTTCTCCTGGAATTTGCTGAATTCCTCTCCTACTCCCAGAGGTCTGAGAATACAGCTCTGGCTCATCAAAGCCAACTCCACTATATAGTTGCTTCTGGAAGTTTCCCCCAACTTTTAAATAAATGGTGTTCCTCTTGAGATGTAAGTGCACAACCCAAGTCATTCTCCCCAGTCATTTTTATGTCTTCAAAGCTGGAATTCTATTGACCAATCAACTCCCCAGCTCACAATTCCTCAATGTTTTGCTTTATATCTCCAGAGTTTTGCAAATGTGTTTCATTTCAAGGGAGGACATCTTGGAAGAAACTAACCAATGTCATCTGGAAAGCGAGGACTCTTGGTAGCACTTCCCTCTGGGCACTCCTACTATTCCTACTTGCTCTTGATTTAGAGTCTGTCACTGTGCATGCCGATCCACTGTTCCCAGGAAGAAATCTGATAGTCTCATGCAGTCCCAACACCTTCACTGGCTGCCTCCTCCTTTCTGTCTCCCTGTTCTCACCCCAGTGCCTCTGAGGACCAACACCACACATTTCCCCCATCACTTCTTGGACTAGCACTTGCTTAACTCCTCCATCCTGCCCTCCCTCTGTCCCCCTTCTGATGACCTTAAGCTGTAAAATGCTATAGTATCTCAGGCCTGGGTTCCTTATCTGGCCACAAATTCTTTTCTTTTCTTTCTAAGACACCGCAGAAGGAATGTTCATTTATAATGTTCGACTCTCTTGCATTTCCCTCCAGCCCTTTTCAATGAGAATTTTGCTCATGCTGTCATACAGATGAAACATCATTTTCTCACTTGTCCTGGGAGATGTGGCATTTCAATAGACTTATTTGGGTTCAGATCTTTAGGTTATAATGGATGGGAAATTGTTTTTAATGAACCCGGTGATGGGCTGTATATCAGAGCAGGGAGAAGTGGGAGGCATTGGCTGCTTTGAAGACAGTATCCTCCTTCCAAAATGGAATTCCTGGCAAGATCTGTAAACTCTTGGGTTCCTCTTTCTCTTCTATCCCAGGGCTGTAGGAAAGAGTGATTTCATATTAGTCACACTTCTCACCATTAATACTTTATTGTCTACTTCCGGGCTTTGTAGTATACATGAGTGATGCATATGAATCACACAAGGTTTCAGAATAAGAAAACAACCAGTTCCTTCAAACTTGCTATGAAACCATGTTAACAGTAAAACCTTATGCTGAATGTACTCCTTGTATCTCTCTAGTGCAGTGGTTTTCAACCTTCCTGACTCTGTGACCCTTTAATACAGTACCTCATGTTGTGCTGACCTCCAACCGTAAGAGTATTTTCATTGCTACTTCATAACTATAATTGCTACCATTATGAACTACAATATACATACATGATATGGAGGTTTATTTTCAGAGTTGCAAATTGAACAGAATTTGATCCCCAAAAGGGTAGGAACCCACAGGTTGAGAACTGCTGCTCTAGAAGATTTACATACATATTCTCATATGACCTCAGAAGCTGCCTTACCTACTTTCTGTAAATGTTAGACTTTGAATAAATGACAATGTGGTCACAGGAAGTCCCACCTCTACTCACTACAATGAAAAGTAAAAAGGACACAGGATCCTTAGACATGCAGTTCTTATTTAATGCAGAATTGCTAACACCCAGTAGAAAATTATTATGAGGGCTAATGGAGAAATTATAGTTGTGATTTTGCACAGAGTTTGCACTCAATATTGTTGTTATGTATGCAAGAAGGTTTTTATAGCTTTCCCTACTTGGGTCATATCTGTATCTTGAAGAGTATTGTTATTGTATAATTAGAGGTGAAGTTCAGAGTTTTGATCTCTCAGCACATTAGAGATACCAACTGGAATTATGAACTGACCAAATGATGCAGCCAGAAGTTTGTGAAGTCATGATTTACACCAATTCACCTAATTAGCCTCTTCACATTAAGTCACATTGCCTATTAAAGGTTCATTATTACATATGCTTGTCTTGCCTATGCATAATTACTGGACTCAGCCTGTGTGCTGGGTGCTAGACTCAGTACTAGTGATTCAGACCTCAGTAGGTCTGGCTTCCTGCTTCAGTGAGCTCATATGCTGTCCTTTTTTTGGCATGGTTGGGGCCCACTTCTATTTAGTTTATAGAAGTATATGTGTGTGTTTGCTTTGAAACTTGGATTTTTATGAGATGTCTCCCATATGTTTCTTACTTTTATAATAATATGAGCCACATGGGATATAAGGCACCAAAATATTTTATGAAACATTTACAAAAGTAATATAAATATGAACATTTATTTTATAGTAACACTCATTAAGGATTATAAGGAATTAAACTATTGCAAAATAGTCTGAATGTTGTAAATGATTACACATTTATATAGAGGCAGATAGATACAAATACACATTTATAAATACACATGTATAAAGTGCATAAATGTAGAAATATGTGTACACGTATTTCAGGATTACCAAGATGATTTTTTCTTGAAAATTTGCTTTCTTTGTGTAAATAAATATTATATGCTTCTTATTTTTCCAAATGGTCACTTTCCAAACAAAATTCTATTCATTAAACCTTAGACCATTGTGGCAAGAAGGAACCTAATGATTTTTTTATCTGTAAAATTTCAGGATCCATACTCATTTCTTATCATAAAGACATGATCATGAAAGGATGCTTGATCTGTCTGTCCATCTGTCTGTCTACCAATCATTTATCAATCATCTACCAATTTTATAAAGAATTTTGTGATAAAATTTTAGCATATGAAAGGGCATTAGGTTTTCTAAGGTATTTTATTCAGAAGTATAACTTAAATTCATGGAGACTCATGATTTCATTGTTTAAGTAAAATTCATCCTTCTGAGATGATATAAGAACATTGAAATGCCTTTTGCTACTTTCTAAATATTCATTTTAAACAAGTCATTCTACTACTGAGGAAACACATCAGGGAGTGTTTTAAACAGGATATACTTTGATTATGATCCAAGGAAGAAATGATAGTGAGAGATTAAAACTTTTCCAGAGTAATTTACAGCTTCCTGCATTTTTTGAGATTACTCTATTTTGTTTTTATGATCAGTGATAATTTATATATACCAAATCAGAAAGAAAAAAAATAAAACATGGTTAGAGATTTTTTTCTGCCACAAAGAATCTTGGTTGATTTAAGAGAGGAGATGCTATCTCATGCTCTACCAAAAAGGAGCCAAGACCTGTAGAATTTTTATAGTCTCAAGGCCCATCCCTATATATTGTCCAGTTTTATAAGCAGTATTATTCTGAACTCCTGATTAAGACCATAATAAAGATACAAATAATTAGAAGATCACTGTGAAGATGGTTAAGATAAAAATGGGAGAATAAAAGTGAATGGCTACTGTACCAAAAATGTTAAGATTAGCAACAGCAATTAATAATACCAGAGCTTCTGTAATTCTTATGTGTATGTTAATGAGACCCAACCCAATAAATGTTTATTAAACCATACACTAAATACTGTCTTTGATAATGAAATGTTAGAAAAGTGAAATCTGATTCATGTGGTAACTCTACTTAGAAAATTCTCTAGAGAATAATTACTGACAAAACCAAACTAAACAGTGCAACTAACCCATACAAAAAATATTGGGGCAACAAACCTGGAGTTTAGAGATGGGAAACCCTAGTAGAGGAAGAACAATATAAAATAAGTTTCCTGGACAATGTGAACTTGGGAAAATGAATATGATAAAAGGATGTTCTCACATGTCATGAAAAGAAATGTGGGGACAACATATGAGAGTATTGCCTTAGAAATTTCTTTGAGGTGATGGAATGAAGGATGCTTTGTTCAAAGTGTATTAAGGACAGACTGCACCAATGTTAGGACTTGTGGGTATGCATACTCAGAGCCATTCTAGAATATGGCATATGCACACTCAAATCCCACCTAGTGTTCTTCATCTCTCTGACCTGCCATTCCATGGTCCATTGTGGTACGGGGTTCCTAATCACATAGGGCAAAACCTATGGATAAGAGAAAGGCTATGTCCAACAGAAACGAGTCCCTGTTGCTGGCTTAACAATACAGTGGTAAGCCAAGAGTAAGAAGAAACCTCTTTCTTTCATTATTTCTCCCCATTCTGTCTTGCTGCAGAAAGGTCACTCTTGAAATATATTCAGGATTCTAGAACCTTTTTTACTTTCTTTTTGACCTAAATCTCAGTATTCAAAAATTGTGACTGTCTCCAAGAAGTGTCAGGCAGTTGTTGATGGAGACCCTGGGTCTCTGCATGTTCTGCATATCAAGTCTGTAGAATAACATTGGAAGGATGCTCTGCCATTTGTATAAGTTATTCTTTATGCTCTGGAATTCAGGAAAATATTTGGGCTTGGGGTATAAGCTAGGGCCTTGACTTGACCAATACCTAGCTTTCAGATCTCTGACTATATATTTCATCTATTTGAATCTTTTTTCCCCATATTTTCCAGATTTATTGCTTAGCTGCTCAGAGGACGAACAATCTCTGAGTAAAATTGAGATTGCCATGTATGAGGGCAAGGACTGTTAAAGGAGAAATACCACACAAAGATCTTCAATATTTATGCAAGCAAGTAAAAACCTGTTCTCTTCTGTCTTGCCAAATTAAGCGATTAAGGTAATTCAAAACAATCTTTGAATATCTGTGTTAGCAACTTATAGAAGCAAAATAGTAGTTAGTCATATAACACGTAGTCATGACTATATGTTTTGGGGTCGGAGTCACTGAGTCAGGGTTACTGGGAACTTATTTTCCAGCTGCGGCCTGGAGTCAGAGATGTACAGTTGATGTCTACCAAGATGGGCACAGCATAACGTGGAGCTTCTTCAGCTGTAACACAAGCTCTAGCCATCTTCCTGTGTCTGCCTTCCTTGGAGCTGGGATGTTTGGAGAAGAATTGGCTTGGTACCATGAGTTCTGGGATCTGAATTGCAGTCCTCATGACTGTGGAGCAAATGCTCCTAACCGCTGAGCCATCTCCCCAGTTCCGTTGTCCCCCCTTTCAGACCCAGTCCTCCCTTTGCACTAGATTCATCTCTTCTGGCCTTTTCTCAGGCTTAGCCTAGTTATCTTTCTTCTCCCATTCTGGGTTATCCCCACGACACATATTCTACAGTGTCACCAGACTGCAAAGCAATCCCATGTTGTTTTTCCTCTCCATCATAAGAAAATTCCTGATTGAACTGGGCAAGTTCTGCACCACTGAACTTTGTCTTCAGCCCTACTTATTTATTTGTTTATTTGTGGGAGAGGGAGAAGAGTGTGCCATGGCTCATATACAGAACCAGATGACAAGGTTTAATAGTTGGTTCTTTCTCTTTACAATGTTCAATCCCAGGGATTAAACTCAGGCTCTGAGACTTGGTGGCAAATGACTTCACCTGCTGAGCCATCTCACCCTCAACCTTTTAAATCTATCTATCTACCTACCTACCTACCTACCTACCTACCTACCTACCTACCTACCTACCTACGTACCTATCTATCTATCTATCTATCTATCTATCTATCTATCTATCTATCTATCTATCTATCTATCTATCTTCCTTCCTCCATTCTTTCTTTGTTCCCTCTCTTCTTCCCTCCTTCCCCCTTTCCTCTTCCTTTCTATTTTGAGATAGGTTTTTGCTAGGTGACTTGGGGAGGTCTGGAAATCACTCATATTTCGGGTAGGACCTCAATTCCTTCTGCCTCGGACTCCTAACATGCTAAGATACAGACTTACAAACCTAAAAGGTCCATCTATGTCTTCTCTTTTGTTCATGTGTTTCTGGGTACCTTCATCTGGGCTTTGATTATTTTCTTCCTTCCTTCCTTCCTTCCCATTAGTCTCTGTTCCAAACTTTGTCTCCATATCTCTTCCTATAAATATGTTTGTTCCCCGTTTTAAGAAGGACTGAAGCATCTGCACTTTGATCAACCTTCTTCATGAGTTTCATATGGTCTGTGGATTGTATCTTGGTAATTCGAGCTTTGACTCCTTTCTAAACACTACCACTAGCTTTGCTTTTCTACTTAAATCACAAGGCCTTCTGTGTATGCCACGGCCCTCTTTGCTGTCTCTCTGTGTCATCTGCTCACTCCTCAATGTGCTTCAGGCAGTCTTCTTTTTGAGATACATAAAAAGTCCAAGAAGAGCAGACAATGTAGACAAGCTCGTACTTGGCAAGCCTAGGATACAGATTCTTGACTGTGGGCTCCTCCATATCACATTGCTTCTATTTGTAATGTAAAGATTGCATGGTTTACTGGAAAGTATATGGGACATTGAAGTCATACATGCATGGTGGCCAAACTTGACCCTCATTTACTACCTGATCTTGTTGCCTCATATCTAATACAGGTGTACATTCCTGTGAAGGTTAAATGAAATGGCACTTGTGATGGCACATTAAGCCACTTCATTTTCCTTGATTACCAGGTGTTCTTCCAACTCTATTTTTTGTTGTGATTACTTTACAAAGACATGTAGGTTGTATTTTTTTCAAGCATGAGAAATATGACTTTCAAACTTTTCATTTGAATATTGGATTAAACACACTTCTAGTAGCTATTAGATGTGATCAGGCAAACTTGCTAAATTATTCTTTCCTTAGAAGTGTAATTATAAGATTTTCCCTTTATATCTCTCTTATTCTGTGTGCGTATGTTTTTGTGTGTGTATATGTATATGTATGTGTATATGTGCCTATAGTTGTGTGTGTGTGTGTGTGTGTGTGTGTGTGTGTGTGTGTGTGTGTTTACCTATGCTGTTTGGGATTAAACCCAGGACCTTTAGAATGCTAAGAAGCTCTTTACCACCAAGTTCTTAATGTAAATCTCTGAACTTTCCAAAAAGAAAGAAAAAAAGTCAAGTATTTTTTTAAATAGTTCACAAGAACACTAGGTTTATATTTCGGAAATCTTTGCAAAGGAAGTAGCATCCTGTAGTTATTAAACTAAATCGCTCTACTAAGAAATCCTTGCCTAAATTGGGTGTTTGCAGTGTGTTTGGCTGTGGAATGTTGGCTGGTTTCTGTGCAGTTGTGAGGTAATTTCGTTTCATCCTGAAAGTAGCAAAGCATTAAAATAGAAAGAGTGAAAGAACACCATCCCCCAGGAACGTAGATGTCTTTTCTTTCAGGGAGGAAAGGTTAAAAAAGATCTTTGGAATATGGTAGTATAATGTAGCATAATGCAGCATAAAAAAGAATGGCCCTAAGTTTAATGCCCCACAAATGGAACTTCAGAAAACCACAGTAGCTCTTAAATGGAGCATTGCAAGTATAAAAACATGATCCAGTCCTGAAAGCATTCCTGCTGGGTGGGTAGATCTTCCTGCCTTTTAGGCCTTATGTTTCTCAGGAGTAAACCAAATCATGCACAAACCTTTTATAGAGTGAGGCATAAATTGTTCCATTATGCCTCGGGAAATATGGAGACCATGTTAAGTGTTTCAGCAAAATTTTGAACTAATTGAATCAGTAAAGGAGAGCTCGGATAGAGGAGAAGCTCTAATTCAGCTTCTTTGCTTTGGTCGTTGCTGTGTGTGGCTACTATGTAAAGGAGACGTGACAAAGGCCTATTTGCTTGCCCTCTTTATGAGCCAACAGAGTTAAGGAAAGGATGGGCCATTGCTTGTCACGTATACACACACAGACACCCAGACATACATATAGACACAGACACACAGACAAAGATACACAGTCACACACAGACACACAGGCACCCACACAGAGATACATACACACACACACACACACACACACACACACACACACTTTTTTGTGGTGACCAGCAGCCAGAATTTTGGAATATACACTGGATATAAAGGGTTACTGATATTCCTTTACAGAATTGATTCTGAAACATATATTTTTTGGAATAAACAACAAATCAGAAAATTAATTAGAGTTTTCTCAAATTAAGTAATGGGACATTCTCTTTTAGTAAAATTAATCATTCTTAAATACATGAGCTTTTGTGCAAAGTTCTGTTTAAAATACAATCATGTTAATTGATCTTTTTATTTTGTTACAAGATAAAACTTTGCAAAACTTTTTTATTTCAAAAGTTAAGTACAACTTGTTACAAGGTTTGTTCTTTGCAAAAACACATATGAAATGGAATCATATGGTAAGACGCCCAGAGACATCAGTTTAACACATTACATACATAGAAAATTTTGCTACTCTTTTAAAAGTCACATTATTACATTTTTACTTACATTATGCATGCATTCATGCCTGGTGTTAGCTGTGGCACATGTGTAGATATGAGTGTACTATTTGCAGGAGTCAGTGATCTCTTTCTGCTCTATGGGTCCCAGGATTGGAATTCAGGCATCAGGCTTGCAGACAGATGCCTCGACTTCCTTGGCCATCTCTGCCATTTTAGGGCTTACCATTTTGTTGACAGTATCATTCTAACTTTCCATCTCCCTTCCTGAGGGCAAGCACTTTCATGTTGGACAGGGACAGAATGCCAACCACCTGTAAATGTTACATTTGTGGTACTGAGAGGACCTCAAAAGTATATTTGTATATATGGGCCTTGTATTTCTGCGTGTATATTTGTCCCTGCATGTTTGACTAACTCAATGCTATATATCAAGACGGTAAATACTATAAGTGCAAGGAACTTAAGAAACAGAGTTGAGTTATCTGCAGCCGGATATTGTTTTATGACATCAAAGGCACAGGGAGGGCTGACATATTTACCTCCACCTTCCTTCCTGTCTCCACTTTTACTTGTGTTATTGGTTTACAATCGGCTATGTGGTTTAAACACAGATTTTACTCTAATCTTGGTTTGGTGTGGAGAATTCCTAAGATAACTTTGTAAAAATGGAGGTCACTCCAGTGGAGGACAATCAATCCCAAGGGCTCTAATTGTCATCTGAAAGCAAAAAGAGTAAAACAGTCGGTTTCCTTTTTATCTTTCTGTTTGTCTTTGTTTTAGGAAAAACAATTTCCTTATCACATCTGCAGACATGGTGTTTGCTTGTGTGAAGAGTGGATACTATTGGTTTTAGTGTGTTCTCTGAGGTTACGCTACATGGGGCAAAGAGTGGAGATTTCCCACCTTTTAAAGCAAACAGAGTCTCAGTGAAATTTATAAAAAATCTGCTTGGTTATTGTATATTCAAATGCTCTCAACATGAGCAATTGCTGCTAATGTTGTCTTGTTTAGTATTGTCAGACAGTGAGGAGGATAAGTTGGAGGAATATGGAACCCTGCCCCACTCATTGGAGATCACGGCTACGGAATAGTCTGAGGAACTATTCTGAAGTTGCAGTTCAATATGTTCTCCATTGAAGGGGATTATGTGAGAAAGTTGTATTAAATATTTGCTTTCAGGGAGAAAAATTTTGAAACCCAGAAGAATATAAAATCATTAATTAAAAGGGTAAATCATTACTTAAAATTTACGCTGCAAACTTAAAACCTGTAAAGTTCTCTGATCAGTAATAATTATTAATTAAAATTTTAATTTTTTTTGGATCGAGTCCCATTGTGTATCTCAGGGTACT
Organism: Rattus rattus; assembly: GCF_011064425.1. Lineage (NCBI taxonomy): Eukaryota > Metazoa > Chordata > Mammalia > Rodentia > Muridae > Rattus > Rattus rattus. The sequence goes on along the minus strand of NC_046160.1, from coordinate 30,456,024 downwards.
CTGTAAGTGAACTATCCTTGTAGGCCAGGGTGGCCACCAGTTCATAAGCCTCCTGCCCCAGAATTCTGAGTGCCGGAGTTAGAGGTGTAGAGCACTATACCCAACACCTTTCAGTACAAGTACTACCAAGAATGGGCTGGGCTCCAGGGGACTTGTTGATTACCACTGGGAAAATCCTTCCATTTCTAATCATCCATCTCTATCTATAGGACCAATCCCTTCCAGGATCCTTTCCCAGATACCACAGCATCCTGTTTATTTTTCCCTCCCTGGATTTCATTAGTACATTAACTCACCTTGTTATATTATCTGAGAATAATGTCTTGAAGAGCAAGATGCTGAGCTCTTCAAGGCCACAACTGCTGTTTTATTTAATGTTTTGTCCCAGGAAGATTATTCGGGGGCAGGGGAAAGAATAAAAATCATTTAGAGTAGTTTCCATGCTAAATGCTGTCAACACCTCCAGCACATTGAGCTCTTATATTACTTTGTTTTTTTAATATTTTGCCTGCATACCACCCAAATGAATGTAATTTTGTAATAAAACTTAATGTTAGGGAGATGACTCAGTGCATTGGGTAAAAGTATTTACTGGTTATATGTGATACACTGAGTTCTGTTCATGAACTCACCACAGAAGAAGAGAATGGACTCCTGAAGTTTGCTCTTTAACCTTCCACAATTGAGGCACCTGTGTACTCACACACTCACACATTCACAAGCAATCGTAATGAAAAAATTAAATTGAATGTTTATTTCTATTATAAAACATACATTGTATAATAAGAATATTGATATTTTGCATTTTAGTAACACTGCTAAATGTATGTTTTCATAATTAATGCTTACAGTAAACTTCCTCAATTATTCTAACCATTATACAAATGAGAAAATGCAAGTCAATAAAGATTAATGCTTTGTCCAAGGCTACAAAGTCAGTGAATAAATCCAGAATTATTAGAGTCCAAAAATCTACAAGTTTATGCCTTATTTTTTATTTTTACTTACTTATTAGTAATTGCATTAATACATGAAAGACAGGAGTATCTATGAGATTCTTGTCAACCTGACAACCCTATGGTACAGATGCATGTCTTGTCATAGTTATGAAAGATTCACATCTTGTGTTCCTTTAGTATTTGACATAGGTGCATCCCTCCTCTCATAAAGAGACTATACAACTGTTGAACTGAATGGACACCATAGTGTCTCAGGATATGCATAATCCTGACTTTCAAATTGTACCATCATATCTGTTTGACAAAAGACAGATCAGTGTTAATGGTGAGAACCACTGCATGACATCAAGAGTATCTGGTGATCAAAGAATATTCTACTATTATGGAATTGAGTTTGTAATGGAGGCATAACTTGTGCGCTAATGTTCTATAGCCTATGTATGAGTCTTCTGGTTGTCAGTCAGGGTGATGTTTTTAGATAGCAGTGGGAAAATGTTGGGATACAGGTGTTCATATACAATGGTATTCAGATGTCTCAAGTCATAAAGCAAGGGAAACAATTGGTCCAGAAGTGTAGTACCACAGGATGGTTTTTCATGAATGAATCAGCTATATGATCCACATCTAATTCTGTCTTCAGGAGGTTAGCTCAAGGATTTCTGTACTCAGGGTATCTTCATATTTTCCTAAATTTCTCAAAAATGTGGTATGTATGACATAACATAAAGGACGTGGAGAAGCATTGATGATGGTACAGGAACAGAGTATGGTGGAATAAGGGAACAAAGATCTGTATTAATGTCATGAATTATGAATGGCTTTGAAATCTGCATCCTGATTTCAATCTCTTCACCTCCAAAATGAGGATGCTAAGATATAGCAATTTATTCAACTGTTTTCCCCCATCCTTTGAGTTGGCATCATGAGGTACTCTAAACTGTTTTTAAGACTTCTATGGTTTTGATTTAGACAGTAAGTCTTCAATGTCTGACTGTTTATTTTGTTAAGGGTGACTTTGGTCATGAGATTGAGAGACTGAATTTTTGAAAACCTGCTTCAAATTGTATAAAATGACAATTGACAATTCCTTTCTCCTTTTGTTGTAGTAATGACTTCATATTTGCAGCATTTGGTGCCTAGCATGTGTTTACTCTAATAGGAAATAAGGAAAGGGTAATAAACAGGATGCCATATGTATCAATTATCCTAGAATATCACTGTAAAAACTTACATAAGATTATCCATGTCTTTATGCTCCATGGTCTACATATTAGCTTCTGTGTTTGCCTTCACACATTTAAAACCATTCAGTACATAAAACATACATTTCTTCATCTGTGTAGGCTAGGCCTCTCACATCCAAGTTTTGACATCATTGGTTCTTTCTGGATAATCTGAGGTAGGTGTTTTTTTCTTTTTCTCTCTCAGGTTCTGTTTGCTCTATTTGACCTCAAAGCCACATTACCCAATCTCTGAATCTGTCTTTGTGTGGCTGTCTTCCCTCTATGTATCAAGTCTCTGGGATTCTACATGTCCTTCTTATATGGCTGTTGAATGTAGAACTTACTCAAATCTAGTGTTGTCTCACTTTAAACACACCTTCAAAGACAAATATTTCCAAATAAGATTATATCTTTGAGGAAGCAGGCATTAGAAGTTCAGCAAATAATTTTTGATCAACACGTTTCTAACCATATTAGCCCATAGTGAACTGTAAAAATTGGAAATGTTACAGTTGTCACTTCTGATTAGAGTGCTTATGAATACTGTGGAGTCATGGGGTCAAGGTCTTTTCCTCAATGGGGAAAATATCAGGGTATCATCAAAATCATAGATTTGGAAAGTCATGTCACTTTTCCAAATTTGGGGTATAATCTGTGTTTCTCAATGAGACAGATTTCATTGAAGTTTGACTTTAGGGATAATGAGTACAAACGACTGCTCCAGGGAACTTGAAAATGACCCATATTTCTCATTGGCTGCTACTTATATAACTGCTTGGTCATGAAATAAAGAATCAGATATACTGATTTATATGACGTCCACTGGCCTGACTATTGTATGAGCCTTGTTTGCCAACAGCTTGGGAATATTTACCCAAAGCCTTTTTGGTGTCAGCCATTTTGGTATCTCTGTTTTGGAACAGATGCCAGCATATAGTTCTTGGTTCTTCTCGATAACTCAGGAAGAGTCCCCTGATGTAAGCCCTTTAGCCTTATGCCTTCAATTGCTATTGGCTCAGAGAATGTGAATTTTGGGGGAGTCATTTTAAAACCACCAAGATATATAGTTCTCACAAGAATGCCAAAGAACTGTGATATTTAGGAATGGCTGCAGGCTAAGAAAAATATATTCCCAAAAAACTAACCTTTCTCCTTCCCCAACCACATGAATTAATGATCCCATGTGTGAGTTGTAGAGCCAACACATGACGGTGTCTTACATGCTATCTTCAATTTATTTTCTCTGTGTCCAACACATTTGGAAAAGACTGTTGGCTGAATTAGACGCTCATTCTTACTATATGAATTTTCTGAGGAGGCACCCTTGTCCCTTCTCATTCACACATTTGATATGTCTATAAATCTACTTCTTGGATCAGTGTTGTAGGTCAGACTATGGCAGAAAAATTGATTCTCTCTTTTGTGATGGTTGTTATAATTTTGTCTTTTTCTTCATGTATTTGTTATAAAATACTGTTATGATCACAAAGTACTTTCTAGATGCCATATTGTCTATCTGTCCTTCCATTCATCTCTCCATATCCTCCACAGCTATCCATTCTTTCTCTTCTCTTTTGCACATGTCTCTCTCTTCTATCTTTTGTCCATCTTAATAGTATTCAGTTTCTCTAACTATACTTGAATATTTCAAAGAACAAGGGTATTTAGTGAAAAATTTGAAAAACTAAAAGTATGAAGAGTAGGGGAAATTTTCCATTGATAAAAACCATCATTTTCTTCTTCAATTTTTTCTTTTTTCTCATTATTTTTGTATTCTCATTTTGAATTAGCCTTTGAATATCTTACTATATTTTTTTGTATTTTATTTATTTTCCCATTGTTGCATTTTCAACTTTTTCTTATTTTGCCTTTGTTTTCTCTTTTCTAACCTCTCTCACACCCTCGCCTCTTTTCTTGCTTCTGCCCTTCCTTCTCTCTTCTCCTCTCATTCCTTTTACAATTCAAAACGAGTTATAGATGTATCCCAAGAACTAGAGAAAAGAAAAGAATAAATAGGAAGAGGCAAACACATGGGGGAGGAAAAGGAGAGAGCTCGAGGGAGGAACAAGAAAGCCTAAAGTGGCAAAATGAATAAATGGAAACAGAAGATTGAGCTTAAAACTAGAGGCTCTGCCGTTATGGGACACTGATTTAACTTCAGATTTTGCAGGGATGAGTTCTAAAAGAGTATTATGAGTGCTGCATACAGTATACAGTTGCTAAGTTGCTTAACACAATGGGAGGAAAATAGGCATTTGGAATTAAGGTGTATTTGTTACCTTTCAATTTCCACCACAAAACAGCCAAGATTCTTAACTCCTAAACAGAAGAAACCATTGTGACTTATGGAGGTTTTGGTACATGACTTAAGGGCTCTGGTGAGGTGGTGGGTGGCAATGATAGGGAGTGTGTGGTAGAGCTAACCTAATTGCATTTTAAAGCCAAGAGAAAGACTGAACAGGGTAGGGTCCACAGGTACCCTTTTTGGGTTATAGCCTCCTAAACATCAGAATTACCATAAAAGGTCTACTTGCCAAAGGCCCCACCATCTCTCGGCAGTGTTACCCTGAACATTAAGTCGTTAATTGATGAGATTTTGTGGCACACTCACAGAATCATTTCAGACGGCAAGGAAAGGATTGCTTAACTAAATTGAAGCTGCCAAATTGGATTTTTATTAGCCAAAATTTTAGGTACCATAATTTCAATTTAACTGGAAGAGTGAAGGTGAAAATTCATGGTGGCACTGACCACTTCATGGTGGCTCTGACCACTTCTTGGTGGCACTGACCTCTTAATGGTGGCACTGGTCACTCAGTGCCAAGTTGAAGCCTACAAACTCTTCTGCAGGATGAACCAGTGGTGAACACACTGGATTTAGAACCCTATCCTGGTGCCATGTGTCAACTTGTGCTTGGAGGATCACAGGTAAATCTCATCTCTTCAAGGAACTAATGGGGAAAAAAAGACTTAGACAGGCATGTGTGTGGTTAGTTACTAATTATTCACACAAAATTAATGTGCTAGAGGCATCATCTATATCAAAAATACCAATTTTAATCTAATTGCCTTTTAAAAAACATTATAATACAATTATATCACTTCTTCCATTCCTCTCCTTCCTCCATAAACATAAGTAGATAAATATTACCTGCCAAATCTATTTACTATTAAGTTTTTATCCCATTTAGTTAATTTAGGATACTGAGAATTTTATGGGAAGAATCTAAAATGTTTTTTAAACACTGAAGACTTCTGTTTACTGGTTTTCAAGTCACATCTCTTTGTTGACATACATTTTAAAAATGCATATGGAGAACATTCAGCGCAACAATTCAATATTCTTTTTGATTATATTTTAAGAAAAAAGAGAAAGAGCCAAAAAGGAAAAAAAAAAACCTTAAAACAACACCTGCTATTCCGTAGAATTTGACCTGACCCCTTTCTCCTTTTCTTGTTATTATAAACATCAATCTCTTTAAGTGAGAGCTGTTTAAAGGATGGAGGGATCGGAGTGTTCCTTCCTAGATCCCAGATGCACTGGGCGACAGATGAGCTTTTTGATCTTTATTTTATGAGTGTCTGATAAATTGCCTCTGGCACCTGGTAACTGAAATTTCACTATCTGAAAACTAACCCTAACGTCAAACAATGTGACCAGCTCAGCCCCTCCACAGAGGACCCATAGAGCTGGGTGGAGGGTGATTTCTGCTTCCTGGACATATCTGCCACCACATGCAGGGACTCATATACTTTTAATTTCAGAGAGAAAGGAGGATTGCAGTTGGCTTTATGTGCTATGCAAAAATGTGTTTTTTGAAGGATATATTTTTTCCCATTCTCATTCTAGAATTCTTGAACAAGTCAAGTAAAAGCTTCAGCACTCAATGTCTGAACACCAAATGCTAGTTACAGGATAAAGATTTGCAAGCCAGGGTTATGAGCCTCTCCTAGCTGGCTCAGTCTGTGTTGATACAAGAAGAGTACAGGTGGCCTTTCTCTGGAGACAGAATAGCTGTAAACACAGTCATCAGCTGTGACTATTATCACTTTCCTTTTACATCTTATCCATGGGTGAGATTAACTCAACTCAACTCTAAGAAAGAGATTTATTTTTCTCTCTGCTTATACAGATTCAAATATGTAGATACCCAAAGAGGCTGAGAAAAGGGGTGTAATACAAACATTCCCAACATCGTGTTGCCTCCTAAAAGGAAAGGAAGTCCATGGGAGTGAAGATAACATGTGAGACATAACACAGTCTTCCACTGCATGGGTCATCATGAGAGGGGGACACAACCCTACAGCTTGGGGTGTCTGTGGATGTGTTGCACTGACATGGGTCACTCACTGTCTCTCTTTATTTACCATCTAATCTGTCTGCTTGGAAATAGCTCTTACTCTGGCAACAATACGCTCCCAATTTCTTTCTTTTCCAAAACTGGGAGGAGATTGTTGTTAATCTTTGAAACTTTATTCCACAATCCAGATTTCTATCTTAAATATCTGGCAAAGGTGTATATTGTATTTTCCATGTGTAGAGGTTTGGAATTGCTAAGTATTTTATTCAGAGCCTTGTGAAATATTATTTCTCAGCCTCTCCTTTTCTTTACTTCTTTTCCTTTCTCTCCTTTTCTCTTTCTTCCCCTGTGTTTTCCTTCTTCCTTTCCCTCTCCTCTCCCATTCTCTCTTCTCCTATTCTCATCTCCTCATCTCTCCATTGTTTTCTTTCTGGTTTTATCCCTTTTTGTTTCCTTTGCAGCCACAAAGAATTTTCTTTTTGTTTTGGCCATTTTGAATAAAGTACATTGGCTACACACATACCAGCAGTCTATCTCAACCACTGACTTATTCAGCATAATTTTAAAATTATTTATAATGTAGACAGATCCTGTTATGCACAATTTAGATTATGTAAAAGAAAATTGGATATGCATGCATATAGACACAACACACACAGACACAAACACACACACACACACAGAGAGAGAGAGAGAGAGAGAGAGAGAGAGAGAGAGAGAGAACTTCCCCTTAAGAACTTTGTAACATATATGCAATCAAAATATAATAACTTTTGTTGTTGCTTTTTTGGAAGTTGTACTACAATGACTGGTGCTACTAACAAGCTAGGGGATGTTCCTATGTGACTTATGTAAGTCTTAAAAACAGGTATGTTTCAATGAGGTAATCCAGGCAAAAAGGAACATGGAAAAATCATGGAGTCTAAATATGCCACGGGAGGTGGAGGGATCAGGAGGCAGGATGAAGAGCTAGATCCCTGGGTGTGGTTCAAGAACACTAATCACAGTTACAGATGAGAAAGCAGACTCCTCAGCTCCAATAAAACTTGAATGTTGCAGTAAGAATTTGCATGTAGAAAAGGAAAAGTGAAACACAGGACTGTTCATCTTTTCTGTCAGGACACATTTCTAGAATTCATAAAACCCTAGTTGTGTCCCCTGGCAGCACTTATTGTTCTTAAATTTTCACCTTTGTATGTTTCAGCAAATACAATAATAATAATAATTTTGAAATTCACAGAACTTGTTTCTGTCAATTGCCAAATTAACCTCCCATTTGTGATAGTGATGAATCAAACTTAGTGAAGGCGTGAAGAGGGGTTGATATAAAAACAGCTCTAGGTTTTAATAGTTTTTCACATCATTCTGTTTTTTTTTATTTCTCCTTGAAAGGGAGTAAATAGAATCATGTGTTCAGCATGTTAAACAAGTTTCTAGTGTCACACAGTCTGGGACTGAACCCTGGCTCTGTGAGTTTGGGGCCAATGACTTAAGTTGTCTGTGAGGTATAACATTGATTGTTAACTTGACAGGGTATAGGGTCACCTAGAAGACAAGTCTCTGGGCATACATTTGAGGTGTTACCTAGATCACATGAATTGCATCACGGTGATATGTGTGGTGAATTTTTGTAGCCTGAGGTCTCCCACATTGCATATAAGCATTAAACAGGATGTGCACAAACCTTCACCATTCTCCTTCCTTTGACTGTAGATGCATGATCAGACACCTCCTGCTCCTGCCACTGTAACTCTTTGGCTATGAAGGACTGTATGAACTATAAAGCCAAACCAGCAATTACGTTGGTTTTTGTTTGTTTTTTTTTTTCAGGCATTTCTGACCCAGTAACATGTTACATACTTTCCTTTCTTCACATATGAAAAGAGCTGTTCTTTTCCTCTTCCTCTCCCTCCTCCCATCTCCTCTTCCTGCTCCTGCTCTGCCTCCTCTACTTTCTCACCTTTCTCTTCTTTCCTTATTTTTCTTCCTCCATGTTCCCCTCTTCCTCTTCTAACCTTTTCTTTTACTTTCCCCTCTATTCCCTCATGCCCTTTTCCCATCCATATTCTTCCTCCTCTCTTCTTTCCTTGCCCTCCTTTTCTTCCATTTTCTTCTTGTCCTTGTTCTTCTCCCCACTTCCTTTCATACCATCACTTCTTCCTTCTATTCTTCATCGGTTTTCTCTTCTGCCCACTATCCCTTTCCTCCCCTCCCCTTTTTACTACTTCCATGTTTACCACCTCCTGCTCCTCTAGAATGCTCCATTTTAGGGAACATAAATTGAAACCTGCCTGTTCTTCTTTTGCCCAAACAGTCTGAGAGGATGAAAGCTGCTTTCTCTCTAAGGGCCTCTAGCAGTCTGGAGATGGAGACTCTGAGGGAGCCATTTCTGAGGTTTCTGGTACTGGTTATGCAGGAATTTAAATGTCTCCCTACAAAAGAGAAAAGCCTAAGGTGTCATCTATCAGACCCTCATTCTGGAAGGTCAGAAGGTAGGACCCACCTCTGTCCTCCAACTATTGCCAGTATCTTAAGCCTGGAGTTGCCTGAGCAATAGAACAATGAAACTCAGATTGACTCTGCATATCATTTATATTAATTTAGTATTCTAAAATGTGAGGTATAGTTCTTCCTTAACTGTTGTTTGTATTCATTTAAAACCTGATGGCGTTTTTTTTTTTTTTTTTTTTTTTTTTTTCCGGAGCTGGGGACCAACCCAGGGCCTTGCCTTGTAGGCGCTCTACCACTGAGCTAAATCCCCAACCCCACCTGATGGCGTTTTAATGTACAGAGAGAACTAATTTTGTTAACCCCTTCACACACAAACATTTGAGTTAATTTTTATGAGGATGAAGCAAACACGTGAAAAGCAAGCTATCGTGTCTCTGCACATAAATAATTGATAAATATAGCACAAACATTGTCTTCAAAACTTTCAGATCTTTAGGATGTTTGTTAAACAACCCCAGATCGTTACTGGTGTTAGGAAGATGAGCAGTGCACATTGACAGTTGCTTGTACTGATGTTTACAATGCTGACAGTGACTTTCAACTGAACAATGTTGTCATTCATGTTTGTAGAATGGAGGGATGTTTGGAACAGTAAGTACGGGTTGGGGAAATGATAGGCTTAGAAAGAGCAAAACTGTTGTCCCCAGTCCTCCCTCTGACTCTGTATATCAGAAAACTGAGTTTGGCAAGGGGAGGCAGTGTGCTATTGGGCTCAGTTCTGATACCCCGGGGTTTGTTCCCTGATCTCTTTGTTGCTGATATCTAAACTTGGTTTGGAACTCAGCAAGTTTTCAAAGAAAATATTTGCTAAATGAATGGATTCTCAACAGAATCTTCTGACATGTGGGATCTTTATCTACATCACATGGAAATTAAATAAGGAAGACTTAATTTTTCCAAATGGATTTTTTTTTTTAAATCTGTGCCACAGTGAAGCCAAATAAAGGTACTTAAGGTGGAGAGAGCGAGGGCGGTGGAAAGGCTCAGTTGGTAAGTTACTTTTCACATAAGCATGAGGTTGTAGCTTAGATTCCCAGAATACTCTTGACAAAGCTGATGCCAGGGAACTGACAATGGATGGATCCTGGGTGCTCGCTAGTGAGATTACCCAGTGTAGTTGGTAAGGGGCCCTGTCTCAAAAAACAAGGTGGGTCGATGCTAAAGAGGAATGCCACACCAGGGTATCCTAATCCTCCATATGCATACTCACATGTGCATGCACACACAACCACATCCATATAATTCAGTATGTGCACTCCTGTGTGAAAACACATGTGTGCATGCACACCCACCCACCCACCCACACACACACACACACACACACACACACACACACACACACACACACACACAGAGCTGCTGTCACTACAATACGATTAATCTAATCTTTCCATTAGTCAAGGAAGAAATGCAACCAAATACACTCACAGAGGAAACAGGACACACACATATGTGATTCTGTGTGCACTCATGGGCAAGAAGGCGGGAGAAGTACATGACTCATAAGTTACAGAGACAGCTTACTATGGTCAGGAAGCAGTCAGAGACCCAATACTTCAGTGTCGCCACTTCTCCTCAGATAGCAGAAGCATGAACATCTGCAATGTGTCGGTGGATGGAGACATTTGGACATGTCTGGTTTTGATGTCATTAAATGAACAATGAATTAAGTGAAGGGAGCAGAGTGTGGTTCTCTCGCTTTATGGATAAGCTGAGATTGGAGTGGAGATGGTGCAGTCTAGCCAAGCTAGGCGTGGATGACCTGCTGCTGATTGGAAGTAGTTGAAAAATAGTTCCACATTAATTGCTTTATTTTCTAAATTATCAGGACGTGTAGGAGGGAACTTTAGAGATAAGGAAAGTGATGTAACCCATGTGGCTACAAACACCCTGTCAGAGACACAGGATCATCTTTAGGTGAGTCACTTTTTTTTTTTTGGCAAGAATTCTTCTTAGAGTGCCTGGAAAAGGAGACAGAAGTCCTGAGTATATTTACTACAAAGTTTGTAAGGAATGTTTCCTAAACACTATAACAAGAAGCAATACTTAGAGATGCATTGTCTCTCCCGAGGCCAGGTGTAGCATGTTTTATGGATCACTTATGACCAACTGTGGTTTCAAAGATTAGTAACTTAGGTGCATGGTAAATGCTATCTTCAATATTAGGATCATCATATGGGACAAACATAGAACAGGTTCATTGTTGGAGAGGACGATATTAACATTTTGGAAGAATCAGTTAACAGTTGAGCAGTGAGTACATTCTTATGTAATTAGCCAATTATTTTGTTTTCTATGAGATAAGATATGACTATAGAGCACCCCCCCCCCACCCGGGCTCAGACTTGCAAACAGTGATCAGCTTTCAGGTGTGTGGGCGGGTACTTATGATTAACTTTCATCATCTTAGTCATATACCATTGATTCTCTAGTACTAATCTCATTAGACTAAATGATAACCTGTTTATGGGAAGGATGCCATACTGTATTTATGTATTTTAGTTGCTTTTTACCAAGGGACTGCCAACATACAATTATTCAGATGGTGTAGATAATTTCCCTCTCTATATATAGCAACAATGTTTGATGACGCTCCTACATGGAGAATTTGGAAGTTATTTTGAATCAGGTTTGGCCGTTAGAAATGACAGACAATACTCTGGTAACATACCTTCTCCTAACTGCTCAATCTCTTGACATGTACCTTTAGGAATAATTATAATTTTGGGACTGTCCATGGCTAGGTTATTTTTTCATCCCCTCTGCCATTAATTGAATCACCTCCCACAGGCCATCCGGTAAGTTCTTTGAGAGAATCCAGAATCAGTCTAATGAATTTCTCATAGTTGGGAGTCTGGGTCTTGTCAGGGAGGATATGGACAAACCTGGTGGTCATTTCTTTACTGGCCTAATATCATGGTTGATTGCTACTCCTGTGGGGTGATTGCTGCCATTCTAGCAGAAAAACATGTTAATTTAAAACATATAAATTTTGGCTCACATGAACTAAGTGACACATGATAAACAATTTGTGATATTTTTATAATAAGAAACATTTTTCTTTCTGATAAGTTTAATTCTTTGGTAATTTCATAGAATGTATCTTGATCATTCACCCTCCAACAATCCTTTCCAGATCCATCCCTCAGCCCTGACCAACAACTTTATATCCTCCTTCAAACCAGAATACCAACAATCCATTTTGTGTTGTCCATATACTCCTAGGTGTGTGTGTGTCCATGGAGCTTGCAAGGAAGAAAAAGAAAACTGACTCTTCTCTCCGAGACCTATAAATTACCAATGGTTCCTCACTGGATCCAGACTCTGTGCCACACACCCGTGTTGGGATCTTGTCTGGCTTGGGCTTGGGCAGGTCTTATGGGTGCTGCCATTAAACTGCTCTGAGTTCTTTATGTGAGGCTGCCCCGTTGTGTGAGGAAAACACTGTTCCTTTACTTATCCTGGAACGTCTGGTTCTGGCAATCTTTCTATACCCCTCCTCTCTTAGGTTCTCTGACCCGTGGACGTCAAGGTGTGATAAGAAACAATTTGTTCAAAGTTGCAACATAGTGTCATCCTCAAATATTTGAAGCAACTGCTGATGTGATAAATCAAAACTTAAATCTGCTCCTATGTAATGTTACCAATGGGACTGATAGTCTGGTGAATGGATAGATGCCTTGTAGAGGACCTGCCTTCTCAGATGAGAGGGCAAAAAAAAAAAAAAAAACCCAAAAACATAAAACCATCCCCCAGCGGCCACTCTACCTCCATTGACAGGGTGTTTTTGACATTCCATTATTAGGTTATTTTGGTTTTAATTATGTGTGTGTGTCTGCGTGTGCGTGTGCGTGTGTGTGTGTGTGTGTGTGTGTGTGTGTGTGTGTGTGTGTGTGTGTGTGTGAGAGAGAGAGAGAGAGAGAGAGAGAGAGAGAGAGAGAGAGAATGGGTGTATGTATGCATCAGCAGCATACCCTACACATGTATGCAATTATAACCACCGGTTAAACAAACACATGTGGGGATGCCAAGATGGCTCACCTGACATACAAGCCCAAGGACCTTAGTTCAGACCCCAGTGTGCAAGACAAGCTGGGCATGATGGTCTAGACTGTGGCCCCCAGTGTGATAAAGGTAGTGATGGGTGGGCCTCTGAAGTATGTTACACAGCCAGCCTAGTAGAATCCATGAGCTGCAAAGTCAGTGAGAGATTCTGTCTTAAAGAACATAGGAGGAGAACAGTGAAGTTGAGACATCTGAGGTTGACCTCTGACCTCCACATGCACATATGTGTATGAGCATGGGTATCTATATACAGATATGTGCAAAGCTACACTTAAAAGTACATACATACCCACAAAAGTAAAAAGTAAACAATTTAAAAAAACCCAAAAATACTAAGTGTATCCTAGAAATTAATATGGGCATGGAAACTCAAGGTTCTTTATGACAGTCAATTTAATCCAATTATTACACAGGACATTTTCCCAGTGCCCACTCTCTATAATGATTATGGTTTTCCTCTGTGCCACAATTGCTCACCATGCCTGTGTTTTTCTCTCACATTACTCTTCATGACCATTACCATCCCGGCAGATGCATTAACCTCTTAAAAAATTAGTAGAGGTGCAGAGGCAGTGTGTCCCATTGAGGAAACTTTGAAGAACAATATTTTGTCACTTTAAAAAAATTATATGCTAACATACACAATAAAAGGGCTTCATCATACATTCCTTGTGTGTGTATAGCATGTTTGAATTATATTTCATTTCCTTTTATCCATGCTTCCCACTCCTCATTAGTCCATCTGGTCTGATTCTTTTCTCTGTGTAACCCAGCTCCCACTTTCATGATCTCTATGTTCCAGAATCATGGGTGAGAGCACGCATGTGACAACTGCATTGCCCGCTCTGGCTTCGTTCACATATGTGATTTCTTAGCATATCCATTTTTCTGGCCAACGACATGTTTTTCTCCTTCATGGCTGAATAACTTTCTGCTGTGTATACACAGCACATTTTCTATATTCATTCACCTGTAATGGTCACCAAGGCTGGTTCCACAGATCAGCTGTTGTAAATAGTGTCATGACAAACATGTGTTTGCTGGTGATTCTTTTGAAAGTAAATCCTAACTTCAGTATCAGTTCTTGCCCCCGGGTACTGATGTTACATGGAACATACTACCTGATCTCAAGACCTCAGTTTCTGTGTCTTTAGAACCTCTGCCGTGTACTTGTTTTATTTTATATCTATTCATAATATTCTTTGACTTTTCCAAGTATCAGCACAAATGTAGGTACAGTAACTAACAGTTATAACTTCAATCTGATTCCCATCAACTATTAAAATCATGACCTGTACTCCTGCTGCTTTGTAATTTACAAAGTGTATACTTAAATGCTACATTGAGATTTATAGCTGCGAATAGACAAACAACAGTAACAGTTTCATTCAATGCAACACATAATTTTTGTATAGGACGAATATCTTTACATTTGGGTCGAGGATCTTGTGTTTCCTCCTTGCCTGTCTTTGTGCAAAAAACAACTCCTATGACGATAATCAAAGGCCAGATTTGAAGAAATTATCAAATTACATTGTATTCTTTAAATATAAGTAATACATGAAGAAATGCCATTTGCTCTGGGAGTGAAAACTACAGATAGATATGTGCTCATATATTCTAACATTAGTCACATGCAAGAGGTTTTGCTTGTACTGACAGAGGTGCTTCACAGGGCAAAATGACTGGAGTAGTAGTTGTGGGTAAGGGAATGGTGTAGCAGGATGGCTCCCCTTGCCCTGCATTTCAGGCCACCAGAATAGTGCCAGGTGCATTTAAAGCCCAACTTCAAATCTCTGGGAGATAATAACACACCCAGACATCTTTCCTGTTGTCTTCTATCCCCTGATCCAAGTGCGATCTCGGGACTTGAGCCTGGATAAGTCCCAGCTCTGGAATTACTAGCTGAGTTTCTGTGTGCCAAGTTCAAGCAGAGTGCAGGGCTTTTGGAATTCAACTTTGGTGCATCCCATCCCGTAATTATGATATATGATAAAAGGGGAAATTGCAGCCAAACTTGACTATGTTCAAAGCAAGGTGCTAGTGAACGGATGGGATAGAAAATAAGTCCTAATGGATTAATGGGTTATGATAAATGTTTTATTATAAGAGCTTGTGAATGGTTAGATAATCCTTACTTCCAAGCATAGTATTTAAATATTTCTGACTGGCTTTTGACCAATATAAATAAATCTTTAAGTATGTAGTTAACAGCCAAAGTTAAGCAAGAAAAAGAAAGTGACAGTAAAGGTAATATATTTAGTAAATAATTAATTTAATGATATTTATTGCTTCCTTTAAAATAGGTTCTGCTGGTTGAAGTAACTTGATAAAAACAACTAAACAATTATTAGATCATAACAGATCTTCCTACATGACAAGTGTCCATTGAGCAAAATTAAAGAGGGAAATGAAGGTTTTCCCAATCATCTGTAGTTATATATTAAGTGAAATAGTTACTTAATTTATAAGTGTATTCTAACTACCCCAGACCATTTTCCCACCCATATAACCCTCTCCTCCATGATTCTCACTTAATATAGTACATGCCTATTTGAGTGCAGAAACCAAGCTTGACAGCCATTTGGACGGTTTCTTTCTAAAATTTTATTTTACCTTTAATTATGTTACATATGTGCGGTTGTATGCAGGTGAGAGTGGGCACAGGTGCAGGCAGGAAGAGGACACGTGGTGCCTTGCAGCTGGAGTTATTGGCAGTTGTTAGTCATTTGACGTGGGTGCTAGGAACCAAACTCTGGTCCTTTTCAAGAGCAGAAAATGTTCTTAACTGCTTGAGCCACCTCTCCAGCCATTCAAGTTTTCCCAATGTGCTGAGGTCAAATTATCTTGGACCTGCCTTTGAATTAATTTCTGTCTTTAGGAGGCCAGGATAGCAGATATGCTCACAGAATTAAACTTAGAGCAAACATCGCTATGATAATTTTCAAATGCAGTTTAGGCTCCTTTTATACTGTAGGAGCGTATTTGCGTCTCACTTGTCTACCCTGAACTCCTCTCACTCTCAGACACATGTATTATAAGAGCAAATGGTTTGCTCTGGCTATGTCAGCTGCGATATTTCACCCAGATCATTTCACGAACTTTGTTTTAATTTGCTTTACTCTTACCATTGTTTAGACAGCCCGAGCTGGTCTGGAACTTCCCATCGTACTGCCTTGGTGTCTGGAGAGCTGATATTAAAGGCAAAGGCCACCACATCTGGCCTTTTGGGAGCTTTAACATGACCATTGGAAATGTTTGTGCAGACTACCTCAGACAATATCTTGGCCTTTTTAATTAACCAACTCAAGATGTATCCCATAATATAGTCTGCTATGGAGATTTGGGGATTGACTAGTCGTGAAAGTCCTGTCTAAACTTTACATATTCTGAAGATGGTAAATGTTGGCAACCTAAATATGCCTTCTTTTATCAAAGTCATGATCTTATTTTGCAATGATTAGGGCAGGAGATAGCACATAGTAGGTGCTCATATAGTTAATTTAAAAAATAGTTCCTTCCTAATTTTGCATACACCAGAAAAATTCACCCAAATAAATGCTTATAGTTGACAGGGATGGCAAAAGTTAAATTGTATACTTTTGTTTTGTTTTGAAAGAGAGGGAGGGAAGGAGGGAGGAAGGGAAAGAGAGAGAGAGAGAGAGAGAGAGAGGAAGAGGAATATCCAACTTACCTTGCTCTATACTGTTATTCTTATGTATATGTAAGCAGTGTATCATGAATTGTTTATTTTCTTTCTTTAGCAGAATTACATACGAAGTACTCTAATGAGAGAAAAAATAAAACAGAAATGTGGGGTTATTTGAATTTACATTTGGGGGCTGAGGTAATAGTTCAGTTTGCCTTCTAAGTCTAAAAAAACCTGAGTTCAACCTACCAAAACTTACATTAAAAAGGCAGGTCTGTAGAGACAGTCAGATCTTAGATTCTGGACCTCTCTGACTTGGAAGCCTATCCCAGAGAACAAGTTCGCATGTGCGCCCAAACACAAACACACACACACACACACACACACACACACACACACACACAGAGAGAGAGAGAGAGAGAGAGAGAGAGACAGAGACAGAGACAGAGACAGAGACAGAGACTGAGAGACAGAGAGAGACAGAGAGAGACAGAGACAGAGAGACAGAGAGACAGAGAGAGTGTCTCTCAAAGCAAAACAAATAATAACAACATCCTGAAGGGTCACACAGAAGGAATGACAGCCAAGGTTGTCCTCTGGCTTCTACACATACTTGTGTCCTTATCCACATCTGTGCTGCTCGCTCTGCTGCTCCCACCACCACTACTGCACAATACATGTCCACATTATGGAGCTGGAACTTTGGAGTTCTTCATGGGAAATTAGAAAAATCTGTAGATCACATTTCCCCACATGAAAAGAGACCTGTTGCATGAAGTTTCCCAGCTGTGTAATGAGAAGAGAAATGGAAAAGAACGGTTTGGGGAGGCCTGAGAAGGATGTTGAGAGTAGAGGCCATAACAGGCAGGAATGGGCTGAGAAAATGAACTAGAATATTGGTACTGGAACATCGGTAGGCAGCTATAGTCGGAGAGCTAAGTTCATTTCTTCTCTCTCCCGTCTCTAATTTATGGCAGATGGCATTTGCACTGTAAAGAAGAAGAATAATGAAGTTGGGGAACTTAGTTCTCATTAAATATGAGAGAAAGAAGTCAATTCCTCCACCGTAGAGCATACTATCCTCAGTCAGTGCCATTCCTAGTAAGAATTACTGTTGTCATGTGAGTGGAGACTGTCCACTTGGGCCTTTCAGGTCTCAACTTATACACTGACTGAACTGTATGAATGAAAATACAAAAGTGTTTGAAGTTTACTTCACTTATTTTTAATTTTCTTGGTCTTAATTATTCTATATGCACATGAAATTAAATATTATAATGGATTTTTTAACCATCCTTATGTAAGTCTCAGTGTGTGTTTAATATTAGGAATACCAAAGGGATAGTGTTCCTGCACGGTCTTATGCGTCATGTACTGTATACTAAACATTATGCTAGCCAATTTCTCAATGCTATATGTTTTATTTTTATAATAATCATTGGCTTAAAAAATGGGAACAGAGAATTGTCTACTTTTGAGGGGAAAAAGGAAAAAACTCTCAACATACATTAAAGAAGAATAAGAAACATAAACTTTTTAAAAAAGAAAATCAATTTCTCACATAGTCTCTATACTGGTCATGTGCACCAAGCTTGAGGACATTTGTCTACCCTGCTATATACCTGCCTTTCTATCTTTTTTATTTTTAACTCTCTAATCACTTATAAACAGACTACAGTTTCCCATATGCTCTCCTACACATTTCCTTTATGTTGCTGTATGTGATTGCTAGCATGTCTGTTCTGAAAACTTTTATTTCTCCCTCTGTATACATCACATGTGTATACATGTGTGTATATGTGTGCACCAAGAGTAGCAGTGGAACTAGTGAAGGTTTACCTTAATATGTAGAATTTATGTAGTAGCAAACAGCAAATATTTCCCTCATTAGAACTTGATACTTCTAAGAGATGAGGATATAATAAATATATAAATAGTAGAATAAGCAGGCTAGGTGCTATAGTAAGTGCCATGAAGCAATAGAGTATCATAGAGGGCATAGAAATGTAAGGCTTGAATTTTTCCTATAGTGATATAATCAAAGAAAAGTCTCCTGATAAGAGGTCATATAAATAGATGAGCTGACTAGTATCAACTCTTAAACTGAGTTATACTCGGAAGACAGACATTACAGACATAACAGAAGCAGTGTTGAAAAAGTAAGTAGGGGGCTTAATGAATGACAAGACACATTGTACCATAGCAGGCAGAGGTGATGGAAAGGAAGTTAAAGAGTAGAAAGAAATTACAGGTGGCAAAGGCCATTTCGTGCCGAGATGGGGTAATCAGGAAGCCATCAGGACTTTTGATCATGAGAGTTTAGGATCATGATACTTCATAACCCCAAAGTGTCAACTACTATGTATTTATTAAACAATAAGTATACAGCATTAAATAGAAGCTTCCTAAAATTTTATATATATATATATATATATATATATATATATATATATATATATATATATATATATGGTAATCTAAATACAATTGCTATATAATGGGGGGATAGAGTCCCAAAGGGCCATCTCTTGTCATTAAATGAAGCTTCAAATGCCTGAATAGGGTTGCATTTAATTGAGTTGTAGGCCAAACAAGCACCATGGGAATTCCCAAACAACCCAGGCTGTTGCCAAGACAATAGGTTACTTTCCACAAAGTGATGGCAAGGCCTCATTCCTGAAGATAAAACCTATACAACTCATTGAAAATGGACAAGTTGAGCTAGGGTCTAAGGAGAGTCTTCTTTCTTATACACTAGCGTCTTTGATACAGAAAGATACTCTGTAAACTATTAAAGGAGAAACATAAACACCCACTGAGCCACAGAGCCCTTGATCTACAACGGTGTTATGCCAGCCAAATACACTAGTACATGGTGGCCCAAAGCTTGTGAGAGTGACCAGCCCATGTCTGATTGCCTTAAGGCCCACTCCACAAGATAAAACCCATAAGCAATGCTGCTTGGGTGACCAAGAACCTGAAAATAGATAGCCTGGGAACCTAGGGAAAAACAAAATAGCACTTGTTCTATTGGCATGTACCAAAATAACGACCCTTAATGATAATCTGTTACACTCCTACATCGGTGCCTTGCTCAGCCATCATCAGAGAGGTTTCCTTCCGCAACAGCAGGGAACAAATGCAGACATCCACAATCAGACAAAGATGCCGAAAGTTGGAGCCCTTGGACTACACAGGCCTAAAAGGGCTATTTCTATCAAATCCCCCCACCCTGGGGTCAGGAATCCTGCAGAAGAGGAGGTGGGAAGAGTATAAGGTCTAGAAGAATTGGAAGACACCAAAGAAACAAGGCCTTCAAATCATACCAGGACAGACACACATCTGAATTCACACAGACTGAGGAGGCACATACAAGGCCTGCATGGGTCTGCACCAAATTGGGTCCTGAAGCTCAAAGGAAATGTAGGCACATGCTTCCATCCCTAGCCCAGAAGGTATCCCCAGCTAATAATGCCTGGAAATGGAAGTTCAGTTCTCTCCAAGGGAATTGTACAGAGGAGGCAAACTGTAAAGGGTGGGCTGCCATGCAGCAGTAGATATCTGAAAGGACGTGAACTCAACAGCACCTTTGGGTCCTTGTCTAAGAATGTCATGCTAAGGCTGTCTATCTGTCTTCCTTCCTTCCTTCCTTCCTTCCTTCCTTCCTTCCTTCCTTCCTTCCTTCCTTCCTTTCTTCCTTCCTTCCTTTCTTTTATCTTCCTTCCTTCCTTCCTTCCTTCCTTTTTTGAAAACTTTTGTCTTTTCTTTCAATTTTAATTTTTAATTTTTATCTTCTCTCTTATGGGATTCCTGAATGTCTGTATCTGTTTCTTGTGCATTTTCCTGGGCTCTTTTCCTTCCACTTTTTTGTGTGAGTGTGGTTATTTTTCTATTTAGATATATTTGTTTTTGTTTGTCTTATATTATCTTCTATCGTTACATTATAATTATCCATTAGGAGCTTGTTTATTTCCTAATGAGAGACATAAAGTGAGAATCTGGATGGGAACAGATGTGGAAAAGAACCAGGAGAAGTTGAGGAAGGGGAAATTGTCATCAGGATATACTATTTTCAATAAAAGAATCTATTTTCAATAAAAAAGATTAAAAATAGAAATAGCTTCAAAATTAACAATAGATGTGCTTCTTGTCTTAATATGATTAAGTCAAGGCTTAGAGAAAGCAGTTCTACATCCCAAGAAAGGTACAGATAGCCAAAAAATGTCCTGTGGACCACAAAACAATCTAACAAAATTTTATGTTTACAAAGAGAAACATATATATATATATATATATATATATATATATATATATATATATATATATCCAAAGTCATGGGGTATGAGGTGGATTACAGGGCCAGGAAAAGTAGCAGGCAAAGAGATGTGTCTAAAAGAAGTTTCTTGGCAATCTTGGAAACAATTGCCTTGGCTGATATGGGAACAATAACCCCCACCATCTTTTTCTCTTCAAGTAAATCAAAAGAAAAATCAGAAGAGGTAAGAATTTCACTAGAAGAGAAGCAATGAAATAGAGATGGTTACAGGGGTGGAGGTGGCCCAGAGGTGGTGTTTCACTTCTTTGTTTTCTGTGACTTAGAGTACAAGACTGTTTGACATGTTATATGGTGAATAGACGGTTCCAGAACACACTGGCATTGAATACAGCCATATAATTTTGCTTTTTGATAAAACCTGCTTGCTGGATGCTCATAAAACAGATGCATTTTGACATTAGGGTACCTTCTGGTCCTTGGCTGGGTAGAAATTCCCTTCACACTTTGTAGCATAGTCAGCATCGTGACAGGTGCTCAAACATCACTCCATTTGCTAAGCTAATAAAGACTGCAGTCAAAGACCTCACGTTCACTCACAAGGTAGAGTGCTATAGTCCAAAAGGAGATTTATGTTTGAAAGTGAGCCGTAATAACCAAAGGTCACAAATAACACTTCCCTGTCATGTCTACTTGACATTTCTAAGGCCTTCTCTGTTCAGAGGCATGGTGAGCATTCATCTGAGTACAGTTGTGGACCATTGTGTGTGGCGTGAGCAGTTGTGCTAATTCGTGATGGCTAACCGCATGACTTAAAGCATTTGCACACATGTCATTTGAAGGGAACTTGGTGGGTTTGTGTGGAAAACCAACTTGAAGCTGTCTTGATTGAGGCATGGGAGGAGCCTCTCCCGTCCTGATGAGGGCACACAGGATGTCAGTCTGCTGCTGTGTTTTAAGGCTCCCTTGGAGTAGCAGAGCTCCATGCTTTAGTGACCCCCCAGTAGACTTTTAACAATAGGAAACCACTCCCAGGGATACTTTCTTCCACATGGAGCACTCTGTGGATGTCAAATTGCTTTCTACAAAACTACCATTTTTAACTTCCTCTCCTTGAAGTGTCTTCTTTGTTTCAGATAAGGTATCTAAGAGCAACTTGAAGTACCTTTAGCCATTCAGTAATACATTCTTCTGACTGGAGGTAACAGGGGTCTGTTATTGAGAAAGGCTTACTAAAGATTACCTCTGTGAACTCTATAATCAACAACTATGTGTATGAGTGGGCTGGATAGAGGTTGTGTTTTATCTTTTAAAGTAACAAAACCACTTCCTTTTCCAGGAACAATTATTTTATCATGAAATTTGATTTAGCAGGCTCTCTATTGAGTAATATTGTAATAGTAAGAGATTTATATGTTTCTTTTCTTTCCTTTTTTTTGTAGAAAACTGCATGTCTTTCTATCTCCAATTGACTTCTACACTCAACATAAACACTGATAAGTAAAGAAAGCTGTGAAAGAAAGGGTTTCGAGTAAACCAGTGGACAGTAGCACTAAAGGTATTCCTGCCCACCCTTGGCTGCCAGGTGGAAAGAGAAACCACGAACACAGAGATAGTAGACTTTCTGCTTGTTCTGATTTGTCAAAAGCTTACAAATATAATAATTCACTTCCTTATCTTACAAGTTAAATGACAAAGGTCTATTTTCTTTATCAGTTAGGAAGTACTAAGATGTGGAACACAATCATTCCGATATTTGGGAAGCTAAAAACGTCCATGAAAGCGGCCTTTTTTGGCATAGCTTAATCCCAGTGTTTTCCTTTGATTACTTTGGGCACCATTTAGTCCACTTACTGTATTATCTTGTAATTGCCCCGAACAGTTTTTCATCACAAAAGTAGTTACGTTCTCTGTTGTTTGACACAAAGTGTAAAGAAAAAGTCTTTAAAATGTCAGGCTACTTTGGTATGTTATACCACAAAGGATGGAGCAGATGTTTTTAAATAAACATCAGCCCTGGTGTGCGTTGTTGAGACACTGAGAGAGCCTTTTACAGAAGCAGGGGCGGCTCATGAATTTAAAGGAGGCTTAAATACTGTACTTTCACATAAAACTATAAAAAGTTGGCAGAAGTATCAGGGACCAATGAATGGGCATAGAGCTGAGCATGTTATAACTCAGATTACCAATAAAAATGTCAACTTCAGATCCGAAGTGAATAGTTTTGTAATTCTGAACTGAAAGCATTTTTTAATTGCTTTCAAATGGAAAAAACTTCATATAATTTAATAAAATTTATCTACTTTATTATCAAGAAAGCCATTATTGCAGCAAAGGGAAATGGAGGATTTAAATGTCATTCCTAGCATCTAATTTCCCAGCTCTTTTATTGGGATGTTATTAAAACAAGACCAAATGGACTTTGCTACATCCATAAAAGCCAGCCAAGCAACAAGAGTTCATCTGGGCACTACAGACTCCCGAAACATGGCCCCCGCCTGGATGGTGGGTGAGACTTTCCCCCCGGAGGCAGGTGTGATGTGTCAGGAGCAGTGTTTTGGCATTTTGAAGCTTGTGAGGCCCAAAGGAAAGCTGGATTGAGAAAGAAGTAAGCCAGGGACAATGGCTATCTTTGTAGCTACAGGATTTAGTTGGTCCTTTGATGTTCACTGTGAATCAACTTAATGCTTTGATATGAATGACAGTACAGGCTGGGGGTCTAGATAGCGACTCATGCGTAGGTCTTTTCCTTTTCTAAAGTCAGTGTCATTAGGTTTCTGGGTGGGAATTAATATGTAGGGTGTCCTTGTTGAAGACAATAGAGGCCTGACAAAAGAGTACCGGAGATTGTTAAAGATACTGCATAGAAGAAAATTGAACCTGGCCAGGACCAGGTTCAAGGCTTTTGTTCCAATTGGTGACTACAATGGCCATGTTGGTCTCGGTGTTACATGCTCTAAGGATGTTGCCACTGTCATCCAAGGGGCCATCATCTTGGCCAAGTTTTCTATCATCCCCGTGTGAAGCGGCTACTGGGGGGAACAAAATCAGCAAGCCCCACACTGTAACATGCAAGGTGACAGGATACTGTGGCTCTGTGCTGGTGGATCTCATCCCTGTCCCCAGAGGCACTGGCATTGTCCCTGCTCCTGTGCCCAAGAAGCTCCTGATGGCTCTCTAGAGTCTAACTTGATGACTTCTTTGTGTATTTTGGATCTTAGCCCTCTATCAGATGTAGGATTGGTAAAGATCTTTTCCTAATCTGTTGGTTGCCTAATGACAGTGTTCTTTGTCTTACAGAAGCTTTGCAGTTTTATGAGGTCTCATTTGTTGATTCTTAATCTTAGAGCATAAGCCATTGGTGTTCTGTTCAGGAAATTTCTCCAGTGCCCATGTGTTCGAGACTCTTCCCCACTTTTTCTTCTATTAGTTTGAGTGTATCTGGTTTCATGTGGAGGTCCTTGATCCACTTAGACTTAAGCTTTTTACTGGGCAATAAGAATGGATCGATTTGCATTCTTCTACATGCTGACCTCCAGTTGAACCAGCACCATTTGTTGAAAATGCTATAGGTAAATGGATGGAACTAGAAAATATCATCCTGAGTGAGGTAACCCAATCACAGAAAAACACACGTGTTATGCCCTCATTGATAAGTGGATATTAGCCCAAATGCTCAAATTACCCAAGATGCAATGCATGGACTACATGAAACTCAAGAAGGATGACAAAAATGCAGATGCTTTACTTCTTCTTAAGAAGGGGAACAAAAATATCCGTAGGAGGGGATATGGAGGCAAAGTTTAGTGCAGAGACTGAAGGAACGGCCATTCAGAGCCTCCCCCACATGTGGACCATATATATATACAGCCACCAAAACTAGATAAGATTGATGAAGCTATGAAGTGTATGCTGAAAGGAACCAGATATAGATCTCTCCTGAGAGACACAGACAGAACATGTCAAATACGGAGGCAAATGCTAGCAGCAAACCACTGAAGTAAGAACGGGATCCCCATTGGCGGAATTAGAGAAAGGACTGAAAGAGCTGAAGGGGTTTGCAACCCCATAAGAATAATAATGCCAACCAACCAGAGCTTCCAGGGACTAAATCACTACCCAAAGACTATACATGGACTGACCCTGGGCTCCAACGTCATAGGCAGCAGTCAGTAAATAGCCTTGTTGGGGCACCAGTGGAAGGTGAAACCCTTGGTCCTGTCAAGGTTGGACCCCCAGTGTGGGGGATTGTTGGTGGAGGTGGCAAGGGGGAGGTGGATGGGGAGGGGAACACACATATAGAAGGGGAGGGGCAGGGGTTAGGGGGCTGATGGACAGGAAACTGGGAAAGGGAATAACATTTGAAATGTAAATAAGAAATACCCAATTTAATATAAATGGAAAAAAAAAAAAGACACTCCTGATGATGACCAGTATAGATGACTGCCATATTTCAGCCAGGGACTTCATTGCCACTCTGGGCAACTTTGGGCCCAGGACAACCTTTTATACCTATAGCTGACCCCTGATCTCTGGAAAGAGACTGTGTTCACCAAGTCTCCTTATCAGGAATTCACTGACCATCATGTGAAAACTCACACCAGAGTCTCTGTTCAGAGGACCGATGGTTCCAGCTGTGGCTACCACATAAGGGATTTTATACAAGAGAAATACATGAATTAAGTCTGTTAAAAAAAAGAAAGGAAGGAAGGAAGGAGGAAAGGAAGGAAGGAAGGAAGGAAGGAAGGAAGGAAGAAAGAAAGAAAGAAAGAAAGAAAGAAAGAAAGAAAGAAAGAAAGAAAGAAAGAAAGAAAAAAGTAAGCATGCATCAAGGTATCTGTGGGTGTAAGGGAGGAGTATGGTTATTAGGAATGTATAGGAAGGCAGAGAAATATTTTCCAGCATGACTGATGCATTGGACAGTGCAGTGTGTTTTATAGGTAGGCAAAGTAATAGTACTAATATTCTCTGATAACCTCCCATCTTGTGTTCTAACTCTGCCCTGTTTTCTTTTAACAGCTCTGTTGTCTGAGACATGGTACCCATTTCACAGTTGGTTCTAAAACTCATTTACTTTTTGCTTTTCTATTACTTGTTCCACGTTCTTTTTTGGGAGGGTCACAAGTATCAGGACTTACGATTTGCTGTGCCAACAGTCTTGCCCCTACGCCATTTCTTTGCCAGTAGTTCTCAATAATAACTGAGGATGGTAAGAAATTAAACAAGAAGGAAGACCCAGGTGAGGATGTTCCAATCCCACTCAGAGGGGGAATAAAATAAACATGGGGAGGAAGAGAGAGGGAGGGATATGGCTGGGATAGGGGAGAGGGAAGACAAACTGGGGTGGGGGGTAGGATCAGGTATGGAGGGAAACAGGAGAGAGGCCCAGAGGGCCAGTAGAATGAATGGAAATACGCAGCTGCAGGGGAGGGGGTAGAGCATCTTCCAACCACGGGCAGGTTAGCATCCTCCAACCACGGGCAGGTTAGCATCCTCCAACCACGGGCAGGTTAGCATCCTCCAGCCACTGGCAGGTTAGCATCCTCCAGCCACGGGCAGGTTAGCATCCTCCAACCACGGGCAGGTTAGCATCCTCCAACCACGGGCAGGTTAGCATCCTCCAACCACAGGCGGGTTAGCATCCTCCAACCACGGGCAGGTGAGCATCCTCCAGCCACGGGCAGGTGAGCATCCTCCAACCACGGGCAGGTTAGCATCCTCCAGCCACTGGCAGGTGAGCATCCTCCAACCACAGGCGGGTTAGCATCCTCCAACCACGGGCAGCTTTACTTAGACTGAAGGTGGCTCATAATCAGAGAATTCAGTTGTCCCTTTCTTGCTTCTTGTCATTAAATAATAGATTCTGGTTGTATAACTTGCATGTGAACTATATTGTCTGTCTGTAGACCCACTCAGTGCACCATTGAAGAGACTCATGATTTTTATAAAGCAATCACAGAATTGGGATTCTTCATACAAGTTACTGTTCCGGGCACAAATCTTGGATAGGAATTCCAAAAGTAGTTTTTTGTTTTTGTTTTTGTTTTTGTTTTTGTTTTTGTCTACATCAGAGTTTCATCGTTCATGCAGAGCATTGGGGGAAAAAAGAAAGGAAAAGACGAATAATGAGTTTAAAGATAACAACATTGGGATTTCAATATGAATAAAGGACTTAACGGGAGAAGGAAACAACTTAAGTCTGTACAACGTAGCATATTCTACAACTAGGAGAAGATTGCGAGAAAAAGGGCCACTTTCACAATGGCACTGGGGAAGAACAAACACTGGTACACGTATACACTCTGGTGTAGCCATTTGTGTTTACATCTAGGAAAAATAATATAAATTTCTGCCATTTCATGTCACACACATGTGCATGTGAGTGCACACACATACACACAGAGACACACACAATATCATTGTACACATGCATATAGATGTGTGTATGTCTCCCTCTCTAGAGCCTTAGTGTCATTACTAAAAATAATTTTGAAAAAATAGACAAGGAAAAGTATTCATAATCATATTAGACAAATAGCTTCTTCGTTTATTTTCAGATTAGCCAACTTTGTCTGTATTCTGATACACTAATAAAGCATACCCATCCTAAGCTTGTGTTTTATCAAAAATTAGGCAAGTGGTAGTAACAGTGATATTAGGAGATGTACATTGAGATGTCCAATCTGGCTTTGTCATTTATGATCTTGGAAAAAATACTGATTCATCATTGTACTTCAGATTACTCATGGAGCTCATGTTAGCATTGGTCTTGTAAGGGCTGGGAGATTAAATGAGATAAATCGCACTAAGCACTTGGCATAGTCCAGAGGACAATTTGTATTCATAGAGAGTGCTCTTTCATTATCATGTGGTGTTTACATGCCATAGAAACAACTTTTAAATGTCCCTGTCTCTTTTAAAATCTTTTTAACAGGAGAAAGGAAATTTCATTATTAATATTGCCCAAGTCAATAGGAATTTCATATAATTTGAAGTTGAGTACAACTCAGAAAACACCCATCAGGCAAGGTTACTGCCAAGCCAGACTCTTCTACTAGGAAAGTACAGGATTAGTAGGGATTCCACCCAGGATACACAGATGTAAACTAACTGTCCGACAAGCATTTGAGAAACAGCTCTGAACGCCTAAGTCATAGACACCAGGCTGTAGTCATATCTTGAATCTTGGCTCTAACGCACACAAATGTGGGGATTGTGACATTTTGGGCAACTTTCTTAACTTATTTGAGCTTCAGTCTCCTAATAAGGTCTCTAATAACCAAGATCATATCTATCTCATCGAGTTGTACAAAAATTAAATAAAAATTAAATGAGATACATGTGTTGACAATAATGCAGAGGACTTGTCATGCAGGGCTGGTGGGAATGTAAAATGGCGCAGCCACTTTGGAAGGCCGTGTGGTAGTCTCTCTAAATGTTAAACCATTTAGTAAATTTAGTGAGTTTCCATCTCACTCAGCAGTTCCACTCCTACATTCATACCCAAGAGAATTCAAAACATGTGTCCATGTAAAACTGTGCATGAGTGCTCATAGCTGAATTATTCATAATAGCCAAAACATGGGAACAACCCAGATGTCCTTCAAGTAATGAATAAATAATCATTCCATACACTTAATAGAATATGATGCAGCCACACTAAAAAACTTGAAACACTGATACCTGCCACATCATGGGTGAAACTAAAAACATCTAATATGGAAAAAGTGTAAGCAGCTTTATGAATGAAATATAAAGAAAGTTGATGTTATCACAAAGAAATTAATAATTGACAGAGTCTCATGAGACAAGGAACTAGGGAGTGATTACTTCTTTATTTTTAATCTCAACATTTATTTATCAGATTTTAATTTACATTTTAAATGTTATTCCCTTTCCTAGTCTCCTGTCCATAAGCCCCTTATCCCATCCCATCCCCTTCTTCTATAAGTGTGTTCCCCCTCCCTTATTACCCTCCCTTCCTGCCTCCCCATTCTTGCATTCCCCTCCACTGGGGGGGTCCAGCCTTGTCAGGATCAAGGGCTTCTCCTAGGAAGTGATTACTATGTTACTGGGTTTCTATTTGGGGTGGTAACTACTTTTGAAAACACACAGTGCTGAGGGCTATATATTCTTTTTTCTTTTTTTGAGGGCTATATATTCTTGTGAGTACATTCTAAATACTAAATCATAGACTTTATATTGATAAAATTTATTCTTTGACAATTTTATATTCATATATAGTGCATTCTTATGGTTGTAACATCCCACACTCTCTTATTTTCATCCAAGATATAAATCCATATAATCATATCCACCTGATTTTTTGCTAAAGGGACCAAGATTATACATTGACAAAAATGAAAGCCTCTTCAACAAATGGTGTGTAGGAAAACTTGATATCCATATATAGAAAACAAATACCAGGTCTTTCTTACCCTCCACAAAGAACAAAAACAAATGGATTAGGCACCTGGACATGGAATCTGAAACCACTGGAAGAAAACTAGAAAATAAACTGCAAGATATAGGTAATAGTCACTCAGGAAACTACTAATGGAACTCCAGCAGGTTAAAACAATTGTACAGCCAAGGAGACCATCCACCAAGTAAAGAGCCCCTACAGAATGGGAGAAAATACTTTCTAGCTCGACAGCTAACACAGGATATTTTATCTAGACTATGCAAAGACTCCCCAAACAAACAAACAAACACCTAAAATAAATTACTAAATGCAGGGAAACAAAACAACCTAAAAAAACACTCAGTTTTGGAACTTAAGAGAGAATTTCCAGAATGAGAGACATTATAGCTAAAAATCACTAAGAGAGCCATACACTTTTAGAGGGTGGAATGTCTGACATGTAAGTCATGTATTAATATATAAATACATAATATATAATATATAAATACATAGTAGGTATGTCAGACAGTGTAATGACTTTCATCTTATAAATGATATGCACATTAACAGGCTTTACAACTATGATATGTTCTGAAACACTGTACTGTCAATGCAATGTTCTTAGAGACACATCAGTATTTCCTGCCATTTTTTTCAATCTAGATCCGTTTATGGTCTTATGAAATATAAATTTCACAAATCAGATCACTGAAATACAATAAGGCATCATTTACTAAAAAAAGGCCCACCCACAAGCATGATAAGAGTTTTATTGGTCTTATTGGAGAAAAAAAGACAATGCAACTTATTTTGAGGATTGCTAATGATGGCTTCACTTTGGAAATATCTTCAAGTCCGATAGAGGTTGGTATACTAGATCAATGATATGTTACTGCGCCCGAGAAGATGCTTCAGGGGCTTAAGCATGAAGGCCTGAGTTTGGAAAGACAGATATGGCAAAGCATGCCTGTAATCTCGGTTCTGGGAGGCAGAAAGAGGAAGATAGGAAACAAGGATAGGATGAAAATGGTTTGCTGGCCAGCCAGTGTAGACATCTGGTAAACTCCAGGTTCAGTGAGAGATACTGTCTCAAAAGATAAAATGAATGACAGCTGAGGAAGACCCTTGACAAGGACCACTGGTCTCCACATGTACATACATACAAATGCATAGGTGTGTTCCCTTCAATATGGTATGTTTGGCAATGATGTAAGATATTTTATGTGTATAATTTTAGTCATTTAAGTGTTATTTAAAACAAGAATTTTAAATTATATTCTTAGTTCCAGATATTGAGGCATACTAGAACTATTGTGCAAAAAGAGAAACTGAAGTTGCTTCAACCTGGATGTTGCTGAATATATTAAACGTGGAGCGTTTCTGTTTTTAATGTTCATAAGAGTGTAGAACATAGCTTAAGGGATCTCAAGTTCTTTTAATAGTGTATATGAAATCCAAAGTTATAGAGCTCTTATTCTGAATAACATCAGAGCATTTCCAAAGCAGTATTTTCCTTTAGTTGTTCATCTGTCTACCTCAGCATGCTTTCGCTTTTCTTCCATTTAGATCTTCTTTCTCATAGTTTTTCCTGCCCATCTAATTTGTTCGTCTTTCTCTCATTTACCAACATGGCCATTAATTACCATATAGTTTAGATTGATTTTTACTTCAAACATACACAGTGCAAACATGACACAAGAGCACGGTCGCAGAGCAGACACAATTGCAAAAGAGCGATGTGTTCTGAAGATGAAGTACACGATGGGAGAGAGATGGGTCATGGAATGAGTCCATTATTGTAAAAGAAATGGGCAGGAAAGACAGTTTTATGCATAAAGGAGTCTTCACATGGGAGCTCTGCCACCGCTCCCTGAATTCTCTCTCATTCTAAGCATGTGTTTCTGATTCTATGGTTTGTATAAAAGAAAAAAAGGGGGGAGGGATATGCCATTGATATCCTTGCTACAAATACCTTGGAATTAATGAATTACAATAATGACTATATAAATATCAATCCCACTTCTTCATTTATTGAAATGGAAACTGAGGCTAAGAAAGGAGTTGTAATTATGCTGTAAGCTATTTAATCGTAGAGGTTCTCATAGGCTTCTTTAAAAATAATGACTTAATTATATTTTATATGCATTGAGGTTTTGCCTGCATTTGTGTCTGTATAAGGGTGTCAGGTATCCTGAAATTTAAGTTACTGACAGTTGTGAGCTGTCATGTAGGTACTGGGAATTAAACTCTGATCTTCTCAAGGAGCATCCAGCGTTCTTAGCCACTAAGACAATTCTCCAAACCGTCATGCTTTTGGTGTTTTTGTATTCTACCAGGAGTGGTGCCTGGCATAAATTGTATTTCTAGGTAACTATATGGAGATGGGCGAGCAGGGAGGGAGGGAGGGAGGGAGGGAGGGAGAGTTGTGTTCAGGATGCTGCAGAGGTCAAGAGACCATCAGCTCTCCTGAACCTGTAGTTACATGTGGTTGGGTGGTTGTGGACACCTGGGGGCCACCTGGTCTGGGTTTTGGGAACCGCACTTCTGTACTTTGGAAGTGCAGCACATGTCAAAGTGCCATCTTTCCAGATCTTGCTGGCACTGTTTGGTATGGTTTTGTAAAATCATAAAATATGCAAGAGAGATTTAATCAGTGCTTTGTAGTTCTGTGATTTAGAAGGGCTCAGGGGATTTTCTTGTCCAACAACTTTTTATTAAACATATTAGTTTGGAAGTATTAGTTCCTTCATTCATGTCTTAGAGTGGCCAATGTCAGCCAGGCTACAGGCTTCTAAGCAGTGTATAAAAGGCTCCTCTTGCTTTCTATTGTGAGACATCTGGAACCTAGCTAGACAGTTTGCTTCCATAGGATCTTGGTTTCTCAATTCCCTCCTTCTTTTCCCCTTAGTTGAAAGCCAAATTATAACAATTTGAGACTTCTGGAAATAATATTATTTTACAACAGGAATTTTGCACACATTTCAAACTATAACTTCAAATTCTTTTTTTCACACCCCCGGGTATAGTGGTGAAGAGGACCAGCTGTGAAGCTGTACTTTTGGAGTTCTCAGTAGATGACAAATAATGAAATGAGGTGTTGGTGCTAATGGTGCAAACCTTGGGCAGCATTCAGCTTCTGCTTAGACTTGTTCAATAGGCAGTTTCCAACTGTGGACACACTCTCCATTTTTAGTTCAAAAGGTGGAAATCTTCTTTTCTGTGTGGCTTGTAAGTTCATGCAGCCTAATTGTCCCAAGTTTTATCATCTACCTTATAACTCTTTCTTGAGAATTCTGACCTTCCCCAAACAGCTGATCTTTTTTGCCCTTTCAGAATAGGCAAAGGCCACATTTAAAGATGCATTTCTATTTATTTGTATGTGTCTGTGTGTGTGTTTGTCTGTGTGTGTGTCTCTCTTTCTCTGTGTGTGTTTGTGTCTGTTCATGTGTGTGTGTCTGTATATGTGTGTCTGTGTGTATGTGTATATGTGTGTCTGTGTGTGTGTGTGTCTGTGTGTGTCTGTGTGTCTGTGTCTGTGTGTGTGTGTGTCTATGTGTGTGTCTGTTTGTGTGTATGTGTCTGTGTGTGTGTCTGTGTGTGTGTGTCTGTGTGTGTGTCTGTGTGTGTGTGTGTGTGTGTGTGTCTTTCTCTGTGTGTGTTTGTGTGTGTGTCTGTGTGTGTGTGTGTGTCTGTGTGTGTGTGTGTGTGTGTGTCTGTGTGTGTGTCTCTGTGTGTGTTTGTGTGTGTGTGTCTGTCTGTGTGTGTGTGTGTACCTATGAAGGACAAAAGGAGCTGCTGGTCCTCTGGAGTTAGAGTTCAGGTAGTTGCAGCTGCTGATATGGTTGAAAGGAACTGAACTCTGGTCTTCTGGGATAGCAAGAAGGATTGTTGAGCTATGTCCAGTGCCACCGACCACATGTCATAATGTAGTATGTAAGCAGTGCCAAGCCAAATGGCTTTGGGATATATTTTTGCCTGAAAACAGCTAAGGTACTTTTTCCAGTTTAGGAATCATGTGGGCTCACAGCAGCCATCTGTATATTGGACACAATCATGATCATGACCACAAGGGGTGACACATCAAACAGAATACACAAATCCTCATTTATGTCTCTTTATCCAAAGGTATTAGCAGAAACCTGTAAAGAAGAGGCTTTTGTCTCCTTTTTGGGAAGCCCACTGTTATAATGTGATTTAGATTGAGAATTGTGTGTTATTTTCTTTATCTCCTGTTCTTGATACAAGGACTCCAGGGTCTTGATTTTCCTGGACAATAGGAGATGTTTTTTTTTTAATCTTTTTATTTATTTATTTATTTATTTATTTATTTTTATTATTATTAACTTGAGTATTTCTTATATACATTTTGAGTGTTATTCCTTTCCCGTTTCTGGGCAAACATCCCTCCCCCTCCCCTTCCTTATGGGTGTTCCCTCCCAACCCCTCCCCATTGCTGCCCTCCCCAACAGTCTAGTTCACTAGGGTTCAGTCTTAGCAGGACCCAGGGCTTCCCCTTCCACTGGTGCTCTTACTAGGATATTCATTGCAACCCTACGAGGTCAGAGTCCAGGTCAGTCCATGTATAGTCTTTGGGTAGTGGCTTAGTCCTGGAAGCTCTGGTTGGTTGAATAGGAGATGTTTTGATGAGATAATATTTGATGTGTTTCTTGATAGAGGCTAATAAGCAATACAATGTCTTATGACTGTGTGACTATTGACTAATACAATATCATATCACCTATGACTCATTGGAACCAAGACGGCGAAAAGGTCTGGAGATTAATTTAAAAATCTGTTATACTTACATAATGACATCTCTATAAAAATATCCCTAGACTATAGTGATCAGAAAGCAGCAGATTGGTGAGCAAGAATACATTCATATGTTAGTAAGCTTACGTGCTCCAACTTCACTGAAGTAGAACTTTCTTTACCCGGGAGTCATCAGAACCTACTTTGATGTCTTCCTCTCAAGCTCATTCCAATCCTTTAAAGTAGACCAAAAAGGAAAAAGAAAACAAACCTAGACTAGTTGCACAGAGTAGAAAGTCCATACTCTCAAAAATATATGATCAACTTATTTTCCATAGATACACAATGAAAAAACATCTTCAAAAATGGTGTTGGAGAAACTAATCACATGGGAAATAATCAATTAACGCCCATGTTATATACCATTCATCCATTTACATTCAAATACATTCAACACTTAAACATGGAGGATGTAACACTGTACAATTCATGGGAGCAAATGGAAGACAAATTTTCATGCACTGACTTTGAGAAGGGTTTTTATTTTGGATATTGTACCAAGAGCTCAGACGACAGAATTAAAATCATAGAGCTGAATAAAGCACACTGAAGTGTCTACACAGAGAGAGAAAAAAAATCACCCAAACTAAAAGGCAGTCTATGGATTGGGAACACATTTTTATAAATTCCTATATTCAATAAGGAAATAATTTCTATAATTCATAAGGAACTTGAACAATTTAGGACCAAAAAAAAAATCATTCTCTTAAAATTTCATTGAGAATCTGAGTGGACATGTTTTCTTAATAAGACTTAAACTTATCCACAGCAATTCTTTTAGGTATTTAATATCATTGATTATCAGAGAAGTAGAGAATTAAAACAGCAGTAAGGTGTTGTCTGATAACATGTGCTAATCATGTCACCCAACAATGCGGTCATTGGGAATCTATGCAAAGGAGGTGAAACCAGCAGCTGTAAAGATAATTGGGAACATGGGAACCTCTTGTTTACAACAGAATCTACTTGGGAATCTGTGGTTTGTGATTCATATCTGAATTGGTACCAGTATTGTGGGAACAAGTCTCTGTTAACTACAGTTAATGTCAGAACTAAGTTGCCTTGTAGGACACCTGTTTGGTATCCTTTCTGGGGGAAGACATCTCCCTGCACCATGGCAGTGCCTGTGTCGGTTGTTAAGAATGTAGTCAGAGAAACAGTTAGCTTTTCCTATTTCACCCAGTGACCTTCAGTTTGCCACAATCCCTTAGACTCATTTTTTCCCACACAGAAGTCATCTAACAGTTTCCAGATGCTATTTTATATCGACTGCAATTTTTAAAAGTCAGCTCTTTGTGCCTTTAGTTCTTTTTCTTTTAAGACAGTATCTTATAGAGCCAGGCTGGCACAAACTACTGTATAGCTGAGGATGTCATGGGCTTGCGATCTTCCTGCCTTTCCCTCCACAGTGCTGGAATGTGAGTCGGGGTGTGCCAGCCTCCCCAGTTTATCAGTTGCTAAGGATAAATCCAGTGCCTTGTACATGCTAGACAACCACTTCATCATGTGAGCTACATCCCCAGACCTCTTTGTATCTTTGTGTTATTGATCCTGGTGCTGCTTGGTCCTTAGAGTTCATTCCAATTATTTTTGTGTCCTCAAACCTATGGTGTCTTGAACCTCTTTCACTTCTTTGCTTCCTTTAGAGAACTATAACTGTCCCTGAACACTACTGATAAATACCCTTGGTGACATTTTAAGCATTTCTTTTCTATGTACTTTAACATAATCACAGGAGTGTCCCAATGTCAGAGAAAAGGAGGATCATTCTTGAATTATTCCTAAAACTATGATCAATTTCTAGATCTCTGAATTTATTAGAAATCAATAATAACACTATAGCTTAATCATATAATTGTTGTGTTAGTTGATAGCTGAGATAGAGTTACAGGAGGTCATGTGTGTATGTATGTATGTATACACACATATATACATGTATACATGAGTGTGTGTGATATTAAAAATATCCAATAGCCAATAATTCAAGATATATTTTATTTTTGGAGTGAATTTACATATCAGTGAATATATATAAACATATATGTACTGTAACTTGGCTCCCAAAATATTTAAATGTTTGTGTTTTGCCATAATATGTGACTTTCCTAAGCTCACTTAATTTAACAATTATGATACCTGTCACATATATGCACTGTTGTTTTATTAGTCCTCAGATCATTTGTCTGGGTAGTATGATAGTAATGCAATGAACCCATTTGTGAATAAAGTTTTTCAAATACTATTATTTTCTTAGAACTTCCCATATACAGAAGTCAATGGTTTAAAAATAACAGTGTTATTTGAACAATTTGTCTTTTAGAAGACATATCAATATATTCTGTAGGTACTGGAATTCTAAAATACACACACACACACAGAGAGAGAGAGAGAGAGAGAGAGAGAGAGAGAGAGAGAGAGAGATAGAGAGAGAGAGAGAGAGAGAGAGAGAGATGAATGATAAAAGGATGGGTCTTTTTAAGTGCTCATAATATTTATGGTATGTTTTAAATGAATAAATTCGATCTCATATTTTGTTTTATTTAACATCAATGTTGACCAACAGAGTTTAATATATGATTTCTTATATATAAGAGAACAAAAATACTAGGATTAGTATTTTTGGGTTAGCAATAAGATTCACAGGCCACTTTCGGTGCTAAAAGTTAAGGCAGACACTGACATTAAAAGTGTCTTTCCTGACAAATAACAGAGGTGGATGCTTTTAGCCAACCTTTGCACTGAGAACAGGGTCCCCGATGGAGGAGTTAGACTGAAGGAGCTAAAAAGGTTTGCAACCCCTACCCCCACCCCGAGCTCCCAGGGACTAATCCACCAACCAAAGAGTACACATGGAGGGAACCATGACTGGAGCCACATATATAGCAGAGGATGGCCTTGTTGGGCATCAATGGGAGGAGAGGCCCTTGGTCCTGTGAAGTTTGGATGCCCCAGTGTAGGAGAAATGCCAGGGCAGGGAGGTGGGAGAGGGTGGGTACGTGGGTGAACACCCTCATAGAAGCATGGGGAGGGAAGATGGGATTGGGGTTTTCCGAAGGAAAACTGGGAAAGGGGATAACATTTGAAATGTAAATAAAGAAAATATCCATTTACAAAACAAACAAACGAACAAAAAAAAAAACAAAAAATAATCAATTGTTTTTCATAAGCCACACTGCCAACTGTTAAAGCCTATGGCAAAAAGTATTATGACGCTGCTAAGTGTCTGGACTCTGCTAACAAGGATCT
The DNA here is from genome assembly GCF_011064425.1 of Rattus rattus. Classification (NCBI taxonomy): domain Eukaryota; kingdom Metazoa; phylum Chordata; class Mammalia; order Rodentia; family Muridae; genus Rattus; species Rattus rattus. Next base: position 30,418,581 of record NC_046160.1, on the reverse strand, counting down.
TATGAGGGGCCTGCGTCCAGTGTTGAAATCGCTAATGAAGCTGGATTGTCTCTTTTTCATCCAGTCCTAACTCCTATGTATTCATTGATTCATGATGCTATTCCATGAGTGATTAAAAAAATGTGAGTATTTGTCTGTGGGTTTAGAAGAACAGTCTTAAGACACTGAAATTTAAGACTGGACTTATGTTTGTTCTAAGGCATTGCTGATCCAGAGTCGTTAGGGTGTTTCCTTCTACTTGCCATTAGCTTGATTAGTATTTATTCAGACATTTCCAAAAATTGACTCATACGCACCCTTGTCTGTCTTTCCTCATTACCCGATCTCTCTCTCCCTAATCTTTTATGAGAGATAAATAACATTATTTGTTGGCAATTGCCTTATGAAGGAGAGTTTAGCACACCACTGACATTTGCTCTGAGCAAAATTAGCTGGCCCTGATCCTTATTATTCAGTTGTACCAAATAACTGCATTAACTGAGCCCAACAATGACAGAAATACCAACACAGGTTCTATTGTAGAAGCAAGAAAAATCACCGTGGCAAGGAAACTGACATAACATATGTCTGTGGTGTTCTATTATTTATTAAGAAATCTAGTATTTCCTTGTATAATAAACACTAAAAATATTTTTTGTCAGTTCTTCTAATTGGGCAAATATACCCAATCAGAAACAAAAGACAGAGTAAAGACTTGAGAAGCCCATTTCCTGAAGTGGAGTGCTATGCAGATTTGGCTCCCTGGCTTAGAGGGCAATCAGGATGTGTATTGTTCTTGGATGTCTCTTATGGGAAAGCCAAAAGGAAAGAATTTAAAACCTTGACATGAAAAGATTCTTGTCAGATTCTGATGACAGTCTTCAAAGTCAACGATATCCAACAGCTGGAGTTGAGGGAAATCCTATTCGCAGAGGAGAAAAATGGGCTACCTTTCGATACCCTCTTGATTTTTACTGGGCTTTAGTTCTATTATAGAGGCCACCTATTCGAATGAATCTTAGATCTTTTTAAAAACTGTCCTTTAAGAGGCTCTTCTTAGTGGAAGTCAGATGGGAGAGAATCCTGTCTGTCTGTCTCTCAGCAAACATTTGGATTCTATTTCATTTTTGGACCCTATGTTTCTAATTTTTTGAGACTATCTTCTTTTGGTATGTGCTTTTGACTACAAAAAAGTAGCTTAGTCCAATATTTCCCACCCTAAATCAAATTTTTTTAAGAACCATAAATAGGTCATTTAAAACTTTATACTTTTCCAGTGAGATTAGGAGAGGAATGTTCCAATAAGTTCACACCACTGTGTGAACGTTTCTGAGTGATCACAAGGAAAGCCAAGAATCACACAATCAATCTGTAAGAGGCAAACAACCTAGGATATAAAATAAAACAGTTTAAAACTAGCACAAACTTCTCTTAGAAATAATTGAATTATCATCCCCAGGAGTGCCATGTGCACATATTTCTCACAAACATAGAGTTACTGCAGCCCATAATTCTTTCCACAGTTGTAATTGATCTTCCTTGTTACTATCTAAATTGAAGCCTGTAGGTTATTCTATCATGGAACCATCAGTCTGTGTTCGGGTCCATTCTGACTGCTTTACTTGCTACAGACGATGAGTTTTAGCATCTGGGAACCATTGCAAAAGTATAGGAGAAACTTGGTAGAAGACTATTTGTGTTAGCTATAATTCAATGATGATTATGTGACTGATATTTATTTATTGGATACACTGAAAGTAGAAATGTAGTAAAAGTACAATGTTCTCCGGAGTAAATCTATATGTGGGACAAAGCAATTCTGTGTATTTAAGTCTGTATAAGTAACATCATTTACTCTTGGTATCATGAAGAACACTGAAGAAGATTATTTTTTTAATTCATGTCAACCTCATAGAAGATCTTCCAAGGAGAGAATACTTAAAAATATATACAGATGAGATTCCACATGGTTAAAAATGACGCAAAGTAGTTCTTATATTCCTGACAGTTTTCCAAAGTGCTCTTTTAAATTCTGTGATGTGCTAAGGGTGTGTTGCCAAGATTGCAAACATCCTGTGTAAGATGCTATCTTGAGTTTCTGAAACAGTAACTTTCATGAGATTCAAAGGTGAAGAAATGTGCACGAAAGGCTTATGCATAATGGATGTATGTGTCTGTGGGTTTCTTATTGGAAAACCAAGCAACTTGATCATGTTCCATGCTAAATTATTAGCCTAAGTAATGTCTAATATTTACAGTGCATTTTCTCTGTCATAGGGTAGAAGAGGGGTAGCTGAGGAAACTGGAACTGATTTTCACAATATGTCTCATTAAATAATTTTAGCAATAACAATAACAACAATTGTTGGTATGTTGTTTTCATGATGAGTCTTAAAAGATCTCTCTGCTTCCAAAGGTGAGGTGAAAAGGCAGAGAATGACAAACGAAGCTCTAGCCTGTGAGAGCAACTAGAGTATGTTAAAATGTGTTCTAAAGCAAAAAAAGGATCAGTCACAAAAGTGTGTGAGTTGCATTGGCTACTTAGATTTTGAAATTCGGAAATAAGGTTAATTTATTTTTTATCCAGAACTAGTCATAACAAGGAAAATATGAATATTACTCATTCAATGATGGTTTGAGAAGATAATCATTTGGGAAATTAGAGTTATATGAAATATTTCTGGGTTCAAAATCAAGAATTGGCCACCTATTTTCTCTCTTCGTGAACTCCACTGGATTGGCGATATGAGATATTTTTTTTTGTAACCATAAAATTACAAAGTCATGGAGAAGATGAGAAATGAAAAAGTTAGAGAGAGTTTTGAAAGATGGAAATAGAGGAAGAGTGTAAACACACAAACTACACGAGGAAGCAAGAGTTCTAAATCAGCTACCCCAAAAAATTATGTAACCACCTAATCTGCACCACAGATCTTCCCAAGAGGCTCAGAAACCATCAGCACCAGCTACCTCTTGACTAGAGAAGGAATGTATGAATTATTGTTGAAAACAGGAGCTTAAATCAAATTATAACTTAAGATCTTATTAAGTCATCAAAATTTTCTTTTCTTCTAAAAGCTGAAGTGGCTCACATCCCTCCTGAAGACACTGGAACTTTACTCTCTAAAGAGGTAGATTCTAGTCTATGAATTTAGAATATCAGGCATATTTTAGAGGGAGGAAACTCTAACTGGCAACTGGGAAACTTAATCAGTTTGTATATTCAATACATGCTGAACTATTCTACCATACTCTCCTCAGAAGTCTAGGACCTTGGATTATATTTTTCTTAATAAACTTTAAGATTACTTTTTGCAAAATTTAAGTAAAAAAATGAAAGAAGAAAAAAATTGCTGTCTTAGTTTTATTCAATGAGATGCCCCACTCAGATTTCATCATTTAAAAAAAAAATATAGGGGTTGGGGATTTAGCTCAGTGGTAGAGCGCTTGCCTAGCAAGCGCAAGGTCCTGGGTTCGGTCCCCAATTCCGAAAAAAAGAAAAGAAAAAAAAATAGAATCGAGTTTTTCAGGGAATGGGGAAGGGAATTAAGAGGGTATTAGGGCAGAGAGAGAGAAAGAGGGGAGGGAGAAATAGAAGAGTAGAGAAGGAGAGGAGTAGAGTAGAGGCCAGCCATGAGCACATGGAGAGAAGGGGCATGGGAAATGGGGAGAGAAGGGATGAAGGGGCAAGAGAGAGCAAGGGGAAGGAAGAGCTAGAGACTCAGATTACATCTTTAGGTGAAGATCAAAGTTGCCAAGCATGATCATCAGTTCCAGTCAGCTTTGAGAAAACTTGTCTTAAAAACACAGTCAAAACATCCCACAGGTTTCATTTTAGTTTTGAGACAGGGTCACCATTAGCCAAAGGAGGCCTCCAAAAGCTAAAATGATCAGTATGGCTTTGAACTGTTCATCATCCTTCGTCAACCTTCCCAGACCTGATATTATAGGGTTGTACCACCAAAAGCTGAGATATGTAGGACAAAATAATACACACACACACACACACACACACACACACACACACACACACACACACGTACATACATGCAGATATGTGTACACACAGATATCTCAAAAAGAATAGATAGAATGGTATGAAAGAGATGCTATAACTTGAAGAAAGGGTCGTAAATTAAAATGCATAAAATAGGGTACAATCATAGAAGAAATCTAGATATAAAAACAGAGGAAGCATAAGAGAGAATTAAAAATGTCAGTTTATCATCTGATGAGTACCTGAAATTGTAGCTATAAAAACACAAAATAAAGTCAAAAATTGTAAAGAAATAATTAAAATGTTACCAAACAATGGAAAAAAGAGAATTGTATGACTGAAAGTTACCACATGTGTTTTATAAAAATAAATAAATGTGGATCTGTATTATATCATTGCACATGACAAATGACCAAAAGACAGTCCTGAGGTTTCTAGAGAAGGAATATTTCAGGTGGACCAGAGATTATAATAGAACTGACTCAGGCTGCAGAAACTGCAGCAGCATCAAAATATTTCCTCTTAATTGTTCAAAATTTACAGATAAATTATGTTCTGACCTAGGGTTGCATACTCAAGATATCAACAATCTGTACAAGTGGGAAAGAGACATCTTTGTAGCTTCATCATCATCAATATTCACTCCTCAATCATCCTTTCTCAAAAAGCTACTTTAGGATGCACACTAGGGAAAAAAGAAAACAAGCAAGATGAAGACCCGGAAGTTGGAAATGGGATTCCACTGTAGCACATAACATCCCTTTCTGGGTGTCTTTTCAGGATGTCAGAACGTCTAAAACTATGCTCCTTTTTCTGGCTTCATGCTGTCAAATTGTATACCTCAGTATCCTATTGCATTTATGTGTGACTTCATGGTACATGTCGTATGTAGAAGTGAAGGGGCTGTCCTTAGACTACTAGTTTCAAGTAGTGAGCATGCTCCATCTGAGGAAGTTTGATACAGATAAACACAAGGTATCAACATATGGTGAATTTTAGGATGGGAGAACCTAGAACAGTAAGTCACCACAAGGAAACAGGGCTTCTATCATTTGGTACTCACCATGTTGGACAGTTACAGGAGGAGCAAGAATTCTTGCCCTTGAAGCTATCATTGTAGCCTATAACAATTACCAGGGATTGAAAGTAAGTTTTGAGATGAAAAGAAAGAAAAAAAGAAAGAAGGAAAGAAGGAAGGAAGAAAGGAAGGAAGGAAGGAAGAAAGGAAGGAAGGAAGGAAGAAAGGAAGGAAGAAAAAAGAAAAGAAAAATGAAAAAAGAAAAGAAAGAAAATGGGCAGTAGGCTTAGGAACAATGGGACCAGACTGAAGCAAGGAGAAAGAAGGCGGCTCTGGAAGAAAAGATTTCCAAGACGATGCAGTTGATAGAAAACTGGATGTATCTGAACACTGGGGAAATATTTTGGGTTGAATTAGTCATTATAACACAGGCAACGAAGAAAACACAAGTAAACAAAACATCCATTGACTCTAAGAAGAACAAATTTATGCAAGCTCGGGAAAAGTTGTAGCTTGCTAAGTGGCTCATTTGTAAATAATATTAGCAGAACAGAAGTAGATTGGTCTAAATGATTTAGAAATGGAGCCTTACTGTGGAATGGGAGTTGTAAGGCATCCACAAGTAAAGAAGTAAGTAATTACCCATGTTGCGAAGCTAGTAGATAATTTTCAAAATTAAAAAACAAAGAATGTATGTTATGTTTGTGTATATGTTTGTTCACACATACAAATCTGTAAAGAAATACCAAGACAAAACCATAAATGTTTACAAATATAGAGGGTTACTGACATGAAATTATGACTACTGCAAAAGCTTCATCTGTAAAATATGCCCGAGTTTGATTTTGGTATTTTAGAGGGCTGTATGAATAAAATATATTGATAAAAAACTCAGAATTTAAAATGTCAGAAACATATTTTCAACAATATATTTCTGATGAGTGAAAAGTAGAGTTACCACACTATAGCAAAGTTCCACCAGAGGGAAACAGAAAACAGAAACTCATGCTTTTAAACTACAGAAAAAAATCTACACAGGAAAACATCTTTTCAAAATGAATCCAATACTAAAGAGAGCAAATCTGGACAAAACTTTTATCAATAAGATCAATTTGATATTTATTATGAGTAAGATCTGTGCTGTCTAACTATTGGAAAGAGAACATTTTCTAACTGTTGAGTCCTCTTAATACTTGATTGAAAGATGTCCTGGGAAAGGGCTTGTGCAGAAGCAGCTCTCCTTAAGTTTTATATTCTATTTGAAAAGAATGATATTTTCAACAACACTGATTAATTTTCAGAGTCTGCTACCTTAAGATACTTTACCGTTTATCAACCAGTGTGTGTGAGAGATATACCAAAGCTGAAGAGACATAGTTGATAGATGGCGGAATGAATTGTAGTTTGCCACTTCAAGAATAGCTAACAAATTACAAAAGGTATGGAATGATTTGATCAAATTATTGTTGTAGAGTAAAAAATACTCAAATATTTAGTGCAAAGCTATAATGAAGATTTTAAGTTAAGTACAAATAAATATAGACATAATAAAAAACATGTACATTTGAAGAATAAATGTCCTGGCATATAAAATGTCCTGGCATATGGGTGATGGTGAATTTCATTATTAACATTTTCTTTAATATTAAAGATGAAGTTTAAAGTTACATTGTTACCTACAACACCTGCTGGTGAACTACAGTAGACAAATCATATATCTTAGAGCCTTATTTTTCCATCTGAGAATGTTAGAGAAAATTCACAGAGATTTGCTCTGAGAATCCCGTGTCATAATGTATGTGAACACGTTTGGAAGCATAAAGAATTTGATTGTTATATGGAGTTGTTGCTCCTCTCATCAGAAGAACTGGGACACTCCTTGGCAGGGTCATTCCTTCTCCGCAGCTCAGGCACAACCTTATCTCTCTGTCTCCACATGTGACACATTAGATGTTACTTGAGCTCAAGGTCCGTTTTTAACTTTGGCTCCTTTGAGAAGCAATGCAATAAACCAAAGATCAATGTGAATATTTTCCAAGAAAATCATCCAAAAAGAATACCCAGGGAGGGATGGAAAGCCTTCCAAGGACCCCACAGGACGAATAAGCTTTTGTCTGAGAGCTCAGAGCCTGCTCGAAAAACTTTGTATACAGCCATTGTTCATCCCACTACTGGAAAAACCTGTACCCCTGGTCACCTCTTATTTTTATGTCAACTTCATTCAAGGGCTGTGTAAGATGACCTAATGCATACATGTACTTCAAAATAAAAAGAATAATATGCAAATTTTTTCCATTCACTACAGGTAGACCAAGAGAAAGTCTTAATTTTTTTCCATAACAAAAGCCTGCATTCATGTTATTTAAAATTAGGGTCCTTGTTTCATCTAATGAATTTTAGGGACAGTTTTTGAGAGTATTGTTAGGGAAGTTTAAGTAGTCTACTATTGTCCATTAGACTATTCATAACTGTCATTTAGTGGGTGGGGATTTAGCTCAGTGGTAGAGCGCTTGCCTAGCAAACAGAAGGCCCTGGGTTCGGCCCTCAGCTCAGAAAAAAAAAAAAAAAAACCGAACACCATAACTGTTTCATTTAGATTCTGTAACAGATAAGCATATTCATTTATTCTAATTTTTGCCAATTTTCGGTCTACATTACCAAGAGTATATAATGAATTTGTACTGTTCTTTCAGCTCTATTGTTTTTTTTTGTCTCCTGAGTAGATTAGTTCCTTCTGTTATATTAACAAATGCAACAAATAGAGTATCGTCATATGACACATTTTTTATAGTGTCTGCATCTGAAGTATAGCATGGTTCTCAGCGGACTAAATTCAAGGTGTCCATAAGATGGTGTATCTTTTAGGAAGCTCTACGAGGAAATCCATCTCCTACTCATTCATGTTCTTCACAGGCCAGACTTTGAAGTCCCTGTTTATTTGATGGCTGCCACGTGAATCCATCACAATGTTCTGCAGGATGGCTGCATTCCTTGGCTCAAGGCTTTGTCAATTTTACTACAGTGGGCTTCTACTGAAAATAATGTGTACAACTATATATGTTTGTATGTATTTGAACAAACATACACAAATGCACATGTATATGTTATATGTATATCTACTATCTTTAGGTCTTCAATGACACACATACCACATTTATTTTAAAAAGATATTTATATGTTTACTTAGTGCATCTGTAATGTATGCACGTGTGTGTGTGTGTGTGTGTGTGTGTGTGTGTGTGTGTGTGTGTGTGTGTGTGAAAATACGTGCATCTGCATGTCATGGTCAAGGATCAAGGTCTCATCACTGAGCCTAAAACTCACTGATCAGCCAGACTTGGTAGCTATTGACCTTTGGGTTCTGAATTTTGTGTTAGAATTACTGACTCACATGGCCAAACTATTCAATTAGACAAGTTCTTCAGATCCTCACTTAGATCTTCACTTACATAGCAATCACTTTCCCCACAGAGTTATTGTCCTAGCCTTCTTTCTAAAGGTTTTAGAAATGTTGCTCTGAAGGAGAACACAGCTTGAGAGATGGCTCAGCATTTAAGACAGCTTACTGATCTCACAAAGGACCTTGATTTAGTTACCAACTCAGGTTAAACAACTCAGAATCACCTACAATTTTTGTTCCAGGAAATTGTATAACCACATCTGGCTTCCAAGGACACCTGCACCCATGTGTCATGCAGAAACGTATGTGTCCAGCCTACACATATACACATGAATAATGATATTTTTTCATTTGATTCAATGGAATTTATGATTACTGACTTTAAATACTATTAGATCATTTGTTACATCTACTTAGCCAATTGTTCTTTTTCTCATTCAAATTGTGACTTTCCTTATTGATTTATTTTTATATCAATCATAAAATGTGTCCTGGACATTTCGAGTACTATAGTAAAATATTTCTCAATTTGTTTATTTTTTATATTTTAAGATTATGCTTACACAATTTTCCCTTTTCCTTTTCTTCCTTCAAACCCTCTCATAGACCCCCTCTTTGCTATCCTTTAATATATAATTAATTAATTATATTTATTATATTAATAGTTGTAATACTCATATATGTACATAAATATATATTCCTAAGCACATAAATATAACCAGCATGATCTCTAAAATGTTCAATTCTAATCTTTTTTCCCTCAGCTATCGCTACTCTTCTTTGCTTTGTTCTTCTGTTCCCTTTTAATTATTGCATTTGTTTATTTGTTTGTGTGTGTATGTGTGTGTGTGTGAGAGAGAGAAAGAGAAAAAGAGAGAGAGAGAGAGAGAGAGAGAGAAAGAGAGAGAGAGAGAGAGAGAGAGAGAGAGAGAGAGAGAGAGAGAACAAACATGCTTCACATATGTGGTGGTCATAAAGTAACCTGCTGAAGTTGGATATCTTTATCTTCTGGGTCTCAAGGATAAAAATCAGGATGGTGGTTTAAGGATAAAAATCAGGGGATTGGTCCTGGCAGCATATTCTGTTATCCACTGAACCACTTCGCCTCCCCCATGTTGACTGTGATTAAAGTCTTTCTGAGCCTACAGCTGTGCTACCCAAAGGACTGGACATTGCTCAGCCACTAATTGCAGTTAAACCATAGCCAAGAGGGCACTGAACACCGAATGGAGAGTATCTCTTTGACCAAGTCTGTCTACCAGATAATAGTGGGCTTTCCAGTTTATTTCTGCTGTTAAAGCACAGGAGAAGGCAGCTAGTAATTCTGCTTCCTACCGTGGAATGGAGAAATAGTAGTCACAGATGTGTTAGTGGCTTTGCCAGTTCCTCTCTGCATTTGATTTCACAGCCAGAAACCACTGGGAACTTGGTGACTCTGAAGATGTTTGGAGAACCAGGGGATAAATCTGCTGCTATGATTAACATTAGGCGAGCTGGTCTATCTGATGCTTATTACAGGACAGTATATGGGTTACTCTACTCAGGGTCTTCCACTGACTTTGTTGTGGTCTGATCATGTTTGATAATTCTGGCAGATACGTGCTATGTTGCTCTCTTTAGATTATGCTGCTGCTGGGAGGTATGGAAATAGATGAGTTGATTTTCTAGATCTAGTGACACTGCTGTGAGATAGATAAGATCCCATTTCTCTGGGTGTATATTTCTTCTAAATCCCTGCTTGGCTTTCTTTTTCTTTGGTCTTTCAGTGAGAAAGAATATGTTTTTTTCCTTCCTTTCCCTCATTTCCCTCCATTCTTCCTTACCTGTTGTGGGCTGTGGGCTTCTGGGATACCACTTCTTGTATGATGGGATACATAGGAGAAAAGTTACCTTGTTATATGCTAGAATAAGAAGACTTGACCTTGGAATGTTCATATATTTATTTTAAAAAATAATTCATTTCATCTACTAAAATTAATTTTGAAAGAGTATGTTATCAATAGGAGGAGAGGCCCTTGGTCCTGTGAAGTGCAGGGGAATGCCAGGGCAGTGAGGTGGGAGTGAGTAGGTGAGTGGATGGGGAAGCACCCTCATAGAAACAGGGGGAGGGGGGATGAAATAGCGGTTTACAGAGGGGAAACCAGGAAAGGGGATAACATCTGAAATGTAAGTAAATAAAATATTCAATTAAAAAAGAGAAAAAAAGAGAACATATTATATTGAGAGTATTTCACAGAGAGGAAAATCATCCTGATTTAAAACTTCAATGAAAAAAGAAAGGAAGAAAGAAAGAAAGAAAGAAGGAAAGAAAGAAAGAAAAGTGGAGTGAAAAATCACAGATAAAGTATCATCAAGAACCAGAGAAAGCAGATATTTGGTTCAAATCCTACTTTCCTGAGGAATTAATTATGCCCCTGGTTTTCTACTTAACTATTACCATACTATAATTAGAGGTCTCAGTGGTTATTCTAATAAAGATATTTCCTTGTTGCTATTATACCTTCTTCAGATGTTTCCCTCTTTATAGTTGTTCACTGTAGACTGTGCCTTCACTCTCTCATTGTTAGATCTGGAAACTGTAATCTTTTTTGTTTTGATCTAAATGTGGTGCACATTAGAGTGCATACAATTATTTGTATGTTTTTCTTCAGTAAAGTGCAAAACAGCATTAGAAGAAAATAAACATTAGGAGATGAAGCTACAGAGAATATAGGGGCTCTGATGTCAGAAAGAGCCACCTTAGTCAGGCCTTGATGCTTCCCAGACCATTGCTTATTCCATATGAGCTTCTTCCTTCATCTGGGAACCCAACAAGATGGACGATGGAGCCTGTAAACTATAGAACCTGAAGTCAATGCACATGGATCTTCAATGGTGGTGTTTGTTCTCCCTTCATTCTCTCTACCCAGTTTCCTTTGCTTCCTGAAGATAATTACTTTGACTTAAGCTGTATGGCCACTTGAAAAATCTTCTGACTTAAAAGCAAAAATTGCTATTCATCTTTCCAAAACTTGGATCTCACCTCTCCAAAATGATCTTTTTTTCCACTGAAAATTAAATATTGCGGAAGTTACAAATTTCTTGTGAATAAATATATGTTGTAGTGAGAATGAGAAAGAGAATGAGAGAGAGAGAGAGAATGTAAAAATAAAATAGTAAGGAGCACATGGCATTACAATCAAGTGCTCCTCCATTTCCAGAACTTTCTTTATCCAACAGAAACCATATTTTGGTTTCATGACTGATGAATACCTTGTAATGATGCAGAGAATTTTTATTTGTTCTTTGTTGATGACCATGGTGGTAGAAGAAAAACAGGAGAGGGAAAGGAACATTCATGATGAGGAAATATGAAAATTCATGATCAGGTAATATGGGGCAGTTGTTGAGTGCTACGTTAAAATTATTTTTCTAATGATGAATTTGAGGCCATTCCTTCCTTTCCTTTCTCTTTTCTTTTTATATATTGGTACAGCATTACATCATGTACCAGTTATGATAGAGATAACCCATTTCTCCACACTTAATCACATTGGCCACTCTTTTAACATTTTTGGGTAGCATGAGTAAGGATAAGATGTTACATCCTTAATGTATTAGCTTTTCATTGCCAGTGAGTTCTACATCTATCTTTTGTAAACTTTAGATTAAAATACATTCCAAGCAGAGACAGAATTCTTTTTTTTTCCCAAAAGATCTCTTATTAACACATATGTAGAACACTTAGAATGACCTAGGGGAAAGGCTGAAGAGAAGGCATAAAGGTTAAGAGCACTGGTTGCAGTCAGCACTAGGGAGGCAGAGGCAGATGGATCTCTATGAGTTCTAGGCCAGCCTGGTCTACAAAGTGAGTTCCAGGACAGCCAGTGTTGTTACACAGAGAATGCTATAGTGCTTGAATTACTGTTTTCAGAGACAGAATTCTTATGGTTAGAAGATGTTCAGACTTTCAGTATTTGTTTATTTCAATTGGTGCATGTGAGGTTGCCTTGGCTTCTTCACCTTTGAACCAGGGTTCCTCAATGACTGCATTTATAATTCCTTTCACCTCTTGATCCCCAGTGGGAGAGCGAGGTATTGTTCAGCCAAGTAGACTCAGTTTGGAGAAGGCTGCTTTTCCCCAACAAAAATCCAATCATGAGTTTCCTGGAAGAGAGAGCTACTTAGACTGTTTGGTCAGGAAAGGCCATGATGAGGTGAATATATCTGGCTACATATGGTCCTTAAGGTCTAATTTTTTTATATGGGCAATAACAGAAAGAAGATTCTGTGGCATGAATTCTAATGAACTCTAATTGGGCACTTGGGGAGAGAGAGATTGGTTGGAGGAAATGCTTTGAAAATATGTAGCAGAAGAGGTGGACATTTTGCATAACACTGTATTTCTGTCATTGCAGTAATAAGTACTCCATGTCTGGATATGCTCTTCATTAAAGGCATCAGCGCAGGAACTTTACCATGATCATCGCCAAAATATTAGGTCACCTCATGTATAACCACAAAAATCTTAAGATTAAATAGCCACTGGATGCTACTTTTAATGATGTTTTTTCTAGTATCTTTATGCTCAGAAATGTGAACATTTGGCAGTCATTGTTATACTTAACATCATAAAGTCTTAAAACTAAAAATGTAGCCAGAATCTCACTTGACAGTTATTTAATCTAATTTTTTTTCAACCATCAAGCAAGGATCTTTGCTGTACACTTTGCTGGTAGAGTTAGACAGATAGTAAGATGGAATTTTTTGTTGTTGTTTTGTTTTGGAAGCCATTTGCTAAGAAGTCATTCTATCTCTAAAACACTCTTATTTCTGTGAAGTGATAACAGGTTATACTGAATTGTACTCACCGACTCCTTGTATCATCTATCAATTTAACCATGAAATGTTTTTGAACATCTGTGATTTTAAAGTTCAAAAAAATGACTCCTATCCTTGACAGAGTTTTGGCATAACCAAAACCTCCACTAACAAATAGACTGAATTTTGGCATTAGTTTGAAGTAAATAAGAGAGATCACAAACGGTAGAAAAATAACTTATGAATAACAAGACTTTTACGTAGGTGATGTTTGGTCAACATCAATTTAGCTAGGGTTCATCTTGTCCTGACCATAAACTAGAGACATATTAATTTTGTATAATTGATTCAAATTTCACCAACCGTCTCCCAGAGTTCAAGGTCCTATACACGACAATGAGGCTAAAAGGAGAAAACAAGTATGGTTCTTGTGTTTGAAAATGTAGTAAGCATGAAGGTTAGGGTGTTCTATAATTATATAGCGGTATAAGTGACCTGACGCCACCAGGCAAAGAGCAGAGAGGTTTCCTGGATGTAATGGCCCAAAGACTAAATTATAAAAAGAGAAGAAGATGTAACATTGTGACATGGTCACTTGTGAAGACTATCAGAGGTCTGTGCAACCTGTGTTTGAAAGTCACCCTTCCAAGTGTTATTCCTACAGTGCAAAGCCACAGAGAAAGGGCTGAGAGAATCCTTGGGAACCTGAAGGAAACATTTGTATCTTCTCACTGACCATTGGTCAGTTAACTGCTTTTCATTGATCTGCTCATATTTTCCAATTCCTCTTTCCCACATACTCCATCAACACACTTTATTTTAGAAATAAATGTCATATTTGTGTCCCTAGGAGTCAGGAAACGAAGACCAGTCATTGGGATAACATAGTTAGAAGAACTAGGTTTGCCATGTCTAGAAACCGTTCATCTAGATAAACAGTAGTGGTTTATCTCTAGATCCAGGCATCCTGGTCCCAGTGAAGAATCTTTGGCAGGAGTCATGACTATCTATCTTACTATGATTACAATGGATACTTCCGAACCCTCAGGGCATTCATTTTAGAGTAGGAAGGGGATGAATTAATTTGCTATTTGATGTACTGCTATCTTTATTCGACATTCAGTTACTTATTAATCACTGTGTACATTTTTTTAAACCAAGGTTGTGTAGGAGGTCAGACCTAAAAGTGGAAGGGCACTCCGATGCTAAACACCTCCTAATTGAGTGAGTTTCTCAAGTCCTTCTCTTTATTTGCTCATCTGTAAAAAATTGGCACTATCATAGTACTTAAAACATGAGATAATGTATTCTTAGCAGAGGGCCTGGCATATGCTAATCTCTCAGAACCATTATTCAATAGCCAGGGTGATTAATAAGAACCTGGCTATGTTTCCTTCATGCTTTATCCCAATGAAAATACCAAAAGTCAGAAAATACACTGCATAAATTTTAATAGGCCAAGAGGGTAGAAATCCCAGGGATTTCCATCAATTCACCACCTTTTGCAGCTTCTAGAAAGAAAATAAAAACTTAACTCACCGCCCCTTGAGAGGGATGTGGACTAATTTCTAATTTCGTCTTGGGAATCACCACTCTCCTTTTCCTCCTACCTCCATCCCCTCCTGTGTTCCGACACATCCTGCACCCTAACAGCTTTTGCTGTTGTTGTTTTGTCCTAGTGGCCTGTTCAGAAGTATGTTTTGATAACTGGGAATCCCGTTTTATTCAAAGTTCCCTCATTAGAAAGAAAAGGACACATAGGCATCTCATAAAAGTACACGGGGCCACAGATAAAGACAGCCTCAGCCCCTACCGTGTATGGGCAGGCTCACACACATGCATGCTTCACTAGAAGAGAGATCATGCCTGTTTCCATTTAGTTTTACTTCTTGGATGGAATAGTTTGTAGAAGTAGGACCATAGGTTAAGTATGCTCATGTTGAATGATTTGGCAAATGTGTCTGGCTTGACAGGCATTTTTATATCAGAGAGCCTAAACAGCATTATTTTCAGGGGTCAGGCCCTACTGGGCCTGGCTCAAAGATCCTTGCCAATTTTGAGGGTGTGGTACGGAGAGCCTGGTGTTTGCTTTACTGACTGTGTGAAGACTCTTAAACAAATTGCTTGCCTAGAAAAACATTTTGGATGTCCAGTTGTGAATAGTTCAGTTCTGAACTTTGGCTCCTGCAGCCATGACCAAAGGAATATTAGACCAGTTTCAAAATGTCTCCAATCATTCCATAAAAATTGTGGTTTCTCTCCTCTATCAAATCAGCTAATCTCATCTAACCATGACTGCTGTTTAAATGAAATTAAACTATAGTCAGAAAACTTTGCTTTTTTCTTTCTTTATTAAAATGTAAAATAAGTCTCATGAGGCAATGAATATAGCCTATACAGGGCTGAGAGTCTGCCATGCAAGTTCCACAGAGCCAAGTGTAGTTTACCTATCTTGTTCTTTGTCATGTTCCCAGCTCTGGGAACAGTATCTTCCTCACTCTTCATAGAAAACGAGCTCACAAAGGAATCTGGACTGGAGGCAGAGAAAGAAGAAATGATGTTGAGGACTGTCTTATAACTGGAGCATGCATACATCATGCTTATATGGCTCTCTAATGTCTTCATTCCCTCACTGCTCCACTAGGAATGAAGAAATGAGAGACACATGAGCACAGAAAAAAAAATGGCATCAAGTTATCCAGGGTTTTTGAGGGAGGTGTTGAAACATCATGGAAGCTGACTTTGTTTATTATATAGAGTTAAATACAGATGTAAGGTTGTTCCATAGAGCAGATCAAGAAGTGGGCTTATTATATACAGATAAATAAGGAGGCAGGGTTATTGTAAATACTCGTTTTGTGTGTCAACTGGACACAAGCTAAAGTCATCTCAGAGAAAGGAGCCTCGATTGAGGAAATGCCTCCATGAGATCCAGCTGTAGGGCATTTTCTCAATTATAGACTCTTATGGGTGATGCCATCCCTGGGCTTGTAGTTCTGGGTTCTATAAGGCAAGCTGAGCAAAGCTAGGGGAAGCAAGCCAATAAACAGCACCCACCCCATAGCCGCTGCATCAGCTCCTGACCCTAGGTTCCAGCCTTGCTTAAATTCCTGTTTTCCTTCAATGATAAATTGTGATCTGGAAGTATAAGCTAAATAAGCCCTTTCCAACACAACTTTTGGGTCATGGTGTTTCATCACAGCAATAAAACTTTACTAAAACAGTTACAATATACAACCAAATAAGGAGTCAGGTTTAGTAGATCTTAGTTCGAGCAGTCTCTGTAGAGTCGCATTCTTCAGATTGTCAAATTCAGTGGGGCAGGGAAGCTATAGTGAGCATTTTTTATATATACTAACAACATCTTCACAGCGACCAGAAGAAGGGTTTGTGTAGGATGTCATACAGGTAAAGGCAGGTACAAGACAGAAGGAGGCCTGTCAGTGGACGAGAAGGAAGGATGGATGGGAGAAAATTTTGAGGGAAAAGGAGGAGGATACTGGAAAAAGAAGCTGCAGAGAGAATGGATGCGTATAGGGCTTTGTATGTTTAGGTGGGAAATTATATCTTATCAATTGGATCAGAGGTTATTGTGTTGTGTGTCTTTCTTGTGGCTTATTAAGTTAAAGAGAGTACGTGGAGTCTGGGACACTAAGCCGCCACGGAATTGGGATGTATATTTCTGGCGTGGTGGCAGCCTGCTTTGGGAACTGGATGGGTAGAGAGATTGTTGCCAGGCTCAGAGAGAGGCCATCAGCAGTGTGATATGGGATGGAGCAGAGCGGGTGAGACACTTTGCTGACTGTCATCCCTCTAAGATTTTCCCAAGGACTGTTTTCTCACTCCTATTGGAACAAGACTGACTTGGGTACTTGATGTGGATGCTCCCATGTCAACATTAGACATTCATGCAAGAATTTACCTTGCTCCCACAGAGCGAATAGGATGGAAGCCACGCTGAACATCCTGGAAACAGATACAACTCTATCTCTCTGTACTTCAGGTTGCCATCTCTCTGCCCCACATAGTCCTCATTCAGCTTTCCCCTGCCCTGTAAACAAGGTTGTGCTGGCTCCATGGTGGCAGCTGAGAGAGGTCTCCTTGGGAATCTCAGGCTACCTTTTCTGGATCATGGATGCTAAGTGTACGGTGATTATTCTTACATTGAGTCTGTCTTTTGTCCTAGCTCCCATGCAGCCTGCATATAATCTTTTTTCTCAAATACTATGCAAGAGAACTCATGAAGAATTTTAGGGATGCAAATAAGGGATAAGAAGCATGAAGAAATCATCCAGCAATGTGTAGCCCTAGCTCATTTCAGTCGTTTTCATGGTTAGGGGTATTTTTTTCTACTCTGTTGAGATTATCTTACATTAGAAAAAAGCAAACAAAATGAACCATTGCTATTTCTCAGAGGATCGGCAAGGTGGGTAGAGGGAGTTGTTTAATCAGTAAATGCTTTTACAATTTATAAGATGTAGGTAGTTCTAGAGAAGAGCCTAAATGAGATTACCCAATATAAACATTTTTAATACTCCTAAAACTCACACTAAACAATAGCTCACATGGTGGATTTTGTTTATATTTTATCTGATAAAATAAGAAATACTTGAACCTATTGAACTCTCAGGGGCTGTGAATATGTATGTGGAGTGGTATAGGGATAGACTGCCTGGTTCATAAACCCAGGGCAAGAATAGGATGCGAAGGACACTGTTGGAGGCTGTGGAAGATGTTTGTGGAGGGTACTGAAAGTCGGCAAGTGGACAGCTCTTCCAAGTGACATAAAGGCTAGATGAAGAACAGCAAAGGGAGATAAGGGGAGAAAAACATAGAGAATTAGCTGAGGGCAAGTTTGGGAGTGTAAAGGAAACAGAACAAGTATCAGCTGACAGGGGGCTTCTCTTCAGCCTTCAACACGGAGCTAGCGGTTTTGTGTGGGATGCAAGGAATCTTACCTTTACATGCATCTGTTTAAGGACACAGAACTAAAGATTAGGAAGAATTCAATTCAAAGACAGGTCTGTTTTTATTGGAGACTCAATAGATTACAAAATGAAACTGAAAATTGTTTGTCAAATTGTATTTGTAGAAATGACCCAATGAGATATTATTCAAATAAATACTATATCAGAGATACACCAGCATACATGAGGTTCCTTATGTATCCTTTTTTTAAACTTAAATAAATTTGATATCTTCTTGGTAAGACTCTCTTAGAACAAAGGGAAGAGAGCAGGAGCACAAAATTGAATCATAATTAGCCAGTGCTCCTGATTTGATGGAAGTTACAGTTCATGGGGGAGGCAAATACAGAGAGCTTGACACAAGCTAAGGTAAAGAGGGGCAGGGCCATCTTAACAGGCACTGAAGTTGGGTGGGGCAGAATGTTACCAACTTCAGATGGCTCTCAGCAGCTGCTAATATTACAAAGTAAGTAGTTCAGGAAGAAAAGGTTTAACTAGGAAAGACTAGAATGAAAGCCAGCTAGTAAAGAGAAATAAAATTCAATGAAAGTTTAGTGTCATTTTTGAAGGCAGTGACATGAAAATATTTCTGAAGAGTGGTGGTATGTACCTGGAATCCTATAACTTCAGAGGTTAAAAAGAATCATGTGTTTCAGACCAATGCAGGCTTCATATATAAAGTTCTTTGAAAAAAAATCACACACACACACACACACACACACACACACACACACACACACAAAATCTACAACTAAGAGAAGAAAACTTAAAATCAGGAAATGTCATACAGGAAACAGAAGAGGCAAATGAGAAAGAAAATTGAAATAATTTCTATTGAATGGGCATTGAATAATATAACAATATGTTCTTTATTTTATATAAAAGTTCTAATTAGGCCTCTTTCAATGTTAGGCAGGAATTTAATATATGTATAAGGGTTATTTTCTAAATATATGCTGAAAAAAAGAAAAGTTCAAACAAAGAAGTACAAAATTTACTGTGTTTAAATCTTAGACATGGAGAAAGTGTGCTACTGGTTTTGTTGTATGTATGCATGCATACATTTGTGCCTATCACTTGAAACCCAGAACAGGACTGTCCTTCGTGAATAACCACATTACACAGAATATAGTTGGTAAAGAAAATCATATAGATTTGTGATTTAATCTCATGGCCATATAGGTTACACTTGGTATTTTTAAGTAGAACCTAGGACTAATAGTATATAATTTCTTCAGACTACTCTCTCCCTGCCTTTTCAGTTCTGCACTAAAAGTACTAACTTTTCATTGAAGAAGAGTTTTGGAGAGTTGAAAATGAAGACATTTTCAAAGACACAAGCTCAGATTTGTTCCTTGCAACAACTTTAGGGCTTTTCCTATAAGACCAAACAGCAGGTTGAGATGAGATGGTTTTTCAATGAGAAGATGAAGATAAAAAAGAGCTCTTGTACTCTTCTGATAGGGATGTTGCCACAGTAATTATGGAAATCAAGTCTGTGAGAGGTTCTCAAAAATCAAAAATAGACCTACTATGTGATTTAGTAATCTCTTCTTGGCATACACTAGCAAAAAGAGATAAGTAGCTCCAAGTCCAGTATCATCAGGATTGTCGAGATATGAACGTAACTTTAGAGTCCTATGAGAGATAAATGGATACGGAATTTTGAAGTGGTGGTAGATTGTGCATGTGACTATCCAAGCCCTTAATAAAAATATTATCATCCATTAAGGATATTTATCCTTGTCCCACGAATGAACCTGTAGACCATTTTGCCATGAGCAAGTACCTACTCATAGGCAAATCCTACAAGTCTCACACATGGAATTTGTTGCCTCTCCCAACTTCATGTGCACATGTATGTGCATGCATATGTATGGCCAATGTCCGGAGTCATCTTCAATTGCCACAATACCTTACTCATTGATGTAGAACATCTCAATTAAAGTTGAACTCACCATTGCCTAGCTTGCTCTGGAGATCCTCTATTTTTGCCTTCTTAGACTGGAATTACAAACAGCTTGCTATGCTAACCCAGCATGCTATGCTAACCCAGCATTTCCAAGATTAGAAGCCTAATCTTCACACTTTCATGACAAGTGCTCTGAACCACAAAGCAATATCTCCAATCCTTGTTTGTTTTTCAAAATGGAATTCATAGAAACATAGTCTAAGACAATAGCAACTAGGAACTGCAGGTGTGGAGAAAGGAATTCTATAGGTCAAAGTACACTAGTAAGGTTTTGAGGTCTAATACACAGCTTTGTGGTTGTAGTTAATTATAATAACCATCTTTTATAAACTTGAAATTTACCAGTGATTAGATTTAAGTGATTTTACACACACACACACACACACACACACACACACACACACACACACGCACGCACGCACGCACACAGACATACACACTGAAGTAAAATATGTTAATTAGCTTGACTATGATTTTAATGATATCTCTATGTACCCAAAAAGAAAACTGGGGATCGTAAATATACATTTACTTGTGAACATATTCCCATAAGGCCGGGAGCAGGCTATTTTATGATAATGTCCGGGAAAGCATTTTAACAATTAACAAAATGAAGCTAATTATTTTTGTAGTCTTGTGGACTGAACGGGTTTCAGGAGCATGTTTTCATGGCTACCATTCCCAACGCTGATTTTAAACAAGAAAATGTTCCATGTGCTTAAGCACGTGAATTGCCAGCTGGGTGGAATTCCTTTTACAAAGCTCTGACTGAATGGATTGGAGAGGACGCTTTATTTATCTATGATTTCAACCCCACCTGTTTACCATTTTCTTGTTACAAAGAGTTAGTGAGCATTGGGTATGTGGCTATGAAGCAATTGTACAGATCTCCACTGCAACTATAATACAAATCTATCTTCAATCCCAGAGCAAATTGTCCTCCTTTTGGAAGGACAAAAGGTATTTTCTCAACTAAAAACAAAAAAAATTAACAAATATTTTGCAAAAGGTGAACTTTAGGGTCCCCACCAAATCCTGAACAAATTAGAGGGAAGCAGAAACAGCTGCTGAATGCCTCGCACATCCTAGATGAGGGTTCTCTGTTGTCAGTCGGGATTGTTTGGAGTCTGCTCTCCCCAGCTTTACCATTTCTTAGCACTTTGGCATTCAAGCAGGAGTGGAGAGAAGACTAGCATGTCCTGAAGTAAAACAGCAGGACCTCCAAATTCTGCTTGCTTTGAGACAGAAGGAATTCCAAAGCAATTCCAGTTTTGAGTTCTCTCGGGAAATAGCCAAAGGAATGGAAAATCTTGCATTCAGGACAGCAAGGAACATGAAGCCTTGACCTAGCCTGAGAAATCCTGCAAGTTTCTTAAAACCTGCAACCCTTTGCAAATGCTCTCAGCAGGTAAGGCTTGGTTAAGGGTTCACCTGGGCAGGATGAATTTTGTATCACAAGGGATGTAGTCCCATTGAAATAAAAAAAAAAAAAAAAGAAGGTTGCCTCAGAAGGATTGAAATACAAGCTGAGGCAATTTTGAAATCCCTCATTTTTTCCTAACTAATCTAAAATACTAAATAAATTGAGAACCAAGAAAGCTTTCAAATACTTTTGAGCATCCTCAGTGATTTTGATATTTGGAAACGATTTAGTGTGTCCATTCTTCCTTTTACACTTTATGCTTAATCTGTTGTTGTTGTTGCTGTTGTTGCTGTTGTTGTTGTTGTTGTTGTTGTTGTTTTGCAGTGTGCCTGAGGTTCCTATAGAAAGCACAAGTCCTTTCTATCAAAGCTCCAGTTCAGTCAGAATTAGGGAGGAAAAGAGGAACGATAATTTCCAAGACCAAAATATAATGGCTAAAGCAGGTACCATGTTTCTCAATGCATCTAAGCTTGTTAGCACTGCCTAAAATTAGGAAGCCTATAGGGCTCCCAGGTTGTGTGGTACCAGCTGACACTGCAGGCTTTCCTCAGGGTGGACTATTGTTTGCTGTGCTGCAGGAAGAATCAGCAACATGTGGCCTGAGTAGAATAGAACCCAACCCCCCTGCAAACACACACATTTATGTAGTATAATTTATCTTTTTATATGCAGCTAAGTTTCTTTTTATTATGCGCACAAATCATAGAACAAATGAAAAAGATATAAACTTAAAAAATAAAGCCTCCCCCCTCCACTCTTCTCCCTTCATCCCAAGCTCTCTAGGCAACCACTTCAAAATAGTTTCTGGTTTTTCTCCCTCTGGTTATTATCATTATAATGTTAAGTGACATTCTTCTGCTTGAAACAATACCTATTGATCCTTTTCTACAAAAGATGAGGACTTTGGCATACTCAGACTGCTCGCACCTCTTAACACCCCCCACCCCACCTCATACCCCTTCCCACCCCAACTCACTGCAACCTTTGTACTTGTATGAACATTTTACTTTTTTAACTTCCTTTGAGTGGGAGCCTCAGATTCAATAATGACTTATGCACATAACATAAGCTATTCAACCTTTGAAAAAGATTCTCTCCATAAACTATGAGTGGCTTTTGTTACATTTGCATTTTAAAGAACAACACCCCCCCTCATATGTTGCCCCAGGACTAAATTGGCAAGTCTACACTTTAGCTTGTATTGTGCTAACAGTCAGAAAATAGCAAATGTTACATGCAGTTCCACGATGTGTGTGTGTGTGTGTGTGTGTGTGTGCATGAGAGAGAGACAGACAGACAGACAGACAGAGGCAGAGAGACAGAAACAGAGACAGAGAACTAATAGGTGAATGGCAAGACTTATGTATAAAGGTCAGAGGATAAATTATGGGCATTGTTTATCTCTTACTATGTAGGTGTGAAGATTGAACTAAGGTTGCCAGGCTTGGCCATATGCATGTGCCTTCACTGTTGAACCCTCCCACTAAACCCCTAATATCTACTTTTGAAGAATGCTTGGACCGTAGAAGAAATGGGTTAAATTCCCAGCACCTACACAGCAGCTCACAGCCATCTGTATCTTCTGACCTTTGCGGGTACCAGGTACGTAAAATAATAAAATAATTGTTGATACTATACTATAAATATACACATTAAAAATAAGAATATAATTGGAGAAGTAAAATGTATAATAATAAACATCCTAGATTATATATTACATTAAACTGTATGTAAAATAACCTAATGAATATTGAAAACAATTTAAAATGCTGGTTCTGGAGCAGGAGAGATGGCTCAATAGTTAAGAACACTTGCTGCTATTGTACAGGACCCGGTTTGATTCCCAGCAATGACTTATAATAGCTTATTACTCCAGTTCCAAGGGTTCTAATATTCTTTTGTCCTCCATGGGTTCCAGACATGCTTGTGAAACATATGTGCTGGCGAAATCCTTATACACGAAAGATAAAAATAAATACATTAAAAGCATCACTGGGTTAAATGAACTTGCAATGCTGTTCGTTCAGCTTGGCACACAATCACTGAGACCTGCATTTGTGTCCCTTAGCACATATGTAAAAGCCAATCAGAGCGTCAGTCTTTAACACCTGTCCTGTGAGAAGGGAAGGAGAATCCAGGACCTTATGAGCAATTAATCTAACGAAGTCAGTGAGCCCTATATTCTGGGGAAGAACTCTTCTTTAAAAAGTATGTGGGGGGAAAACATTGAAGACACTTGACATCGATCTCTAGATTCCTTGTTAATGTACATTTAATAGCAACACACACACACACACACACACACACACACACTGTGTGTAAACATATGTGTGTTAAGCACCAGAGGTTAACATTGCATCTTTTCCTTGATTGACTCCCTTATTTTTATGAGACAAGGTCTTTCATGAAACTTGTAATTTGCTGACTGACTAGCTTAGTTGGCCCATGGAACTTGACGATTCTTTTATATATCTCCCTCCCCAGTCATGAGATCACAGGTGTATGCCACCATATTATGTTGCTTTTGAGGATCAAATTCAGGTCCTCATGCATACACAGCAAGGATTTGCCAGCTAAGCCATCCTCCCAGGCTGCTACGATTTAATATATTAAACTCTCCAACTCTATTGATCATTTAGGTCATTTGGAGACCTGTAAGTGAGATTCTGACCTGCTGGTTTGGAGTAACAAAGGGCGCTGAGAATATGCATTTCTTAAAACCCAGAGTTCTGCAGCTACTCCAGTTGTAAGTTAGGAGAATCGATGCCTTAAAATGTTTCATTTGTCTTACCGTGTCTTCACACTCAACTCTTACCAGTGTCAAAATCTTGGTTTTATTTCTCCATATATGAAATATGATTGCTTCAGAATAGTCATTTCTATTTAGATTAACTCACTCTAATTTTCTTGACTTATTCTTTTTACAGCTACTATTAGTGTGTGCATGCATGAACACGCATGCCACACGGCTCACATGAGGAAAAGTGTGCAGTCAGCTCCCTCCTCCCACCTCTACCTGGGTTCTGGAGGTTGAACTCAGATCATCAGGACTGCCATAGAGAGCAGTTTACCCACTGAGCCACATAGCCAACCCCACCTTTCTGTTTTGTATCTCATTTTACTGTTTTCATAACTTTTTTGTGTGTGAATCTGTTGGAGGCAAATTCAGTTTCTCATAATGGAAAAGCAAATTGTTATAACCCACTCTTAAATGATGGTTTTATTTAGTGTTATTTTCCAGGGCTTCACACCAATTTGGGCCTTCACCTGCACAACTTAGGATGAGGCATGTGGCAGTTGGTACTCATCTGACATGTCTTTTCCCCTTACCTGTGTGAAAACCAATTATCTTTTATAGTCACCGTGTCTATATATGTTCTTAAACAGTTGTTAAAAAGATTAGAATTCTTGGTTCTAAGACTTGGTGTCCTTCAGTGGTCCTAGAAATTACTCAGACATAGTATTATTAAATACTGGCTCATTCACACTCTACTAGCAACTTCCGGAGCAGTGATTAGACAACCTTCAGCTATTCTGGTGTTGCTTTCTGCTCTTGACTTCTGTTTCTTTTTCACATTTTTTTTTTGTAATGGTATTTCCTGAGCACTGCATTTTGACACCTTTAAAATTTATATTTCTAGGTCACTTTATCTTATCTATTTCAAACTTATATTGAACTTACCCTTAACACTTTTTTAGCTAACTAGCCTTTTGTTTCTAATATTTTATTTCCTCCTCTTCTTGTTATCCTCTCCCTTCTCTTCGTTCTCCTTCTTCACCTCCTTTGGATTTTTTTTCATTGCTTCGAAGTTGCCACATAGCCAAAAGTGACCAGTTTACCTGAGTAATTCTTTTCCTTTTAAAAATATTCTTGTTGTGAGATACAGGGAGGGGACAAGAGTCGGAGGAATAAATAGGGAAAGGAATGGAGAAAAGAGGCAAAGAAAAGAATATGGGGACAGACAACTAACACTATAGGCTATTTGGGGAGCCATATGGAACGCTACTATTATAAAAGTTTCTTTAAAAGGTATATGCAGGTAAAAGGAATCTCAATGGCCAACAAATAATGGGGGAGACAGTATCACAACAAGACATCCTATGCATCCAGTGAAACCTACAGTGCCAGGAATGCATTACAGTCTATTAAGTCATTGGCCAAAGAGGTCCTTGGGAAACCTTGAAACATAGCAAGCTATCACAAAGGATATTGACTGCTCTGCACAGACTGCTGGTAAGGCCACATTGCTGAAGACAAGACATACATATCCCATTAAAACCAAAGATGTTGAACTTGCCCTTAAATAGAGGCTTCATCCCTATTGACTTGTTTTCCCTGTGCTGGAAGTTACTCTGCATCCTACCAGAGGAGAAAAGCAATCATCAACTCACCTCCAGATCCTGAGATCTGTTGTGATCTCAGGATCACAACAGGGAGTTGTAACCTGCCTGTGAGATATGCTTGTACAGTAGTGGCAAGATTTTGTGGTAGTAATGAGCTACTCTCTGTACTTAATTCCTACTCCATCAGATAGAACTCATGCCCAACAGTCCTAGAATGATGAAGAACCTGAGACTAGATAAGAAATGGGTCAAGGGCGAAGCCAAATACTAATGTTTTCCTAAGGGAGCAGAGCAGTTAAATGACTCCTAATGACATCGGATATACCCATAGATCAGTGCCACATTCAGCATCATCAAAAAAGATTCTTCTTTCAGTATATGGGAACTAAAACAGAGACCCATAGCTGAACAATGTTCAGAGTGAGAGACTTTGAAACCTTTAGTCCTAAATGGGATGTCATCAGCAAATCCTTCCCCCCACGACACAAGGAACTATATAAAAGAAAATGCAAAAAGATTCTAAGAACCAGAGGTGATGGATGGCAACAAGGACACAGTAAGACTGACACATGTATAAATTTACAGAGGCTAGCAGCATGCATAGGACCTACATGGTTCACACCAGGCAGGGTCCCAAGACTGAGAGGGGAAGTGGACACAAACTCCCACCTCTAGCCAAGAAGTTATCTGTAGTTGGTATCAGCTGGACAAATCGTTTTCTCCACTTGAGTCTTACTAGGTATATTAACCATCCTCCAGGGTAAGCCCAATGCCCAGGAGTAGTTGGTCAACACAAAACAAAATTGTATTATTGTGGACACTTTGTCTCATTTTGCTTTATTTGGACATTTCCCCATTGCTCTTTTGCAGATACACTTTCATTTCAGTTACTGTAGTTTGTGTTTGTTCTGGGAGTGTTCCTTATCTCTTAGTTTGTTTCATTCCTTTTTAAATAGAGGGAAAGATAAAGTGGAGAGGAGAAAGGGGAGAATGTGGAGGGCAGTTAGGAGAAGATCTAAGAGGAGTTGGGGTCAGGGAAACATGATCAGAATATGTGCTATGAAATTTTGTCAATAAAAATGAATAAATAAATAAAAAGTGAAAAATAAATAATTCTTACATATTAAAAGGGCGCTTATATTTTGCTCACAGTCTCATGCTTTTCCTTTGTTTCTTCAAACAGAGTTTGTATATATCAGATGTCATCGTTACTACAGGTTTAGTAACGATGACATCTGATATATTTAGGAAACTGTTTCTCCTGGATTCCATTCCAGGTACTTTGTTTCTGTATATACGTATTTTCCCCCCTCTTTTTCCTTGGAACATTATCTGGGAGAACTCTTGGAGGCCTGTGTTCAATTAGTATTCCCCAAGAAGTGATTTGTGTTTTCTTCTATCAGTTTCCTGGGGCACCACTGACCTGGGACCGCTTTAAATTAAATTGTCCACTTGAGATTTCTCAGACCTCACAGGTGGCATAAATTTAGATGGCCAACCTGTGAAGGGCCTGTGCTAGCTCTACGATATCTGATGCTTTCCCCCTCTACTAGTGTTCAGTTGGAGACTGGAAAATTTTTTTTCTGTTTTTGACAATCAATTTATTTCTCATTCAACCTTCTATGATGTCCATATCCCACATGGACTCTAGTGTACAGCAAGGGTCCCTCTGGGGAGGCCTTGACTATTTAACTTACCTGTGTGACTTTTACAATGGGATCTGGTTATCTAAGATGGATGAGGTAGTTACAGTCTTCTTTCTTCATCAGTTCCTTTAGGTCATCTCTTCCTGCCATAGTCACAGTGGTTGTGTCCCTCCATAGATCATAGTCTGAAATACTAACCTCCAATATAGTGGTATAAGGAGGTAGAGCCTTTGGGAATTGTTTAGTATATGGGGATTAATACCTTTAAGAATGGCTCTAGACGTCTGTTTCACGCTTTTTGTATTGTAAGACTGATAGAAAGATGGCCAGAGCAGAGACACATTCACCTCGGAATCTGAATCTTCTTTGCCTAGATCTCAGACTTCCAGCTTCCGAAATGAGAAGTAAAGCATATCCATTTACTTATATACTATTTAATAAATTTGTTTCCTAGAGGCTTGATGTGGGTCTCCAATGGATAGGTTGAACCCCGTGTTAATGCACCGTACTTCTTGAATGTTCCACTCTTCCTCTATCCTGACCAGAGAAGGGGACTACGATCATTGTGCAAGCCAGGGACCAGATGAAGGATTTCATTTGTAGTCAGAGAAAGCTCAAGTGCATTCTTCCCCCTTGCATGCTGCCCACATTGCTTTGCGTTTTTGGTCCAAATGCATCATGTAAACAACATGTGATGGTAAGTTTCATTTCGCTGTTTTCAATCAGATTGCGATTTCTCTTAGAACAGGAAGAAAGAGTATTTTAATTTGCCCCATCCTCCTTTCATAGTTCACACATTCTTTATGTATAGAGAAGTTTCTTATTACCTGTCCAATAAGACACCCAGTTAACATGGATACTAGTATGATGACTGATCTCTGTGTTAAAAATGAAAATAAATACGTTGATGTCTTGGATTTAGCTAATAATTAGTTTGTACTAGCTTGGTCATTTCTACACTTGAACACTTCCAGATTTATTCCAAAGAAGGCAAGTTCATGACTGTGTAATTCATACTGTTATATTCCCCAGAATCAAGCCTCTTCCTGATTTTCTACTCTCAGCCATTTACCCAAATAGCAAGTAGACTGAAGAAAAACTAGATAATCAAGTGGAAGGGATTGAAGATGTGTGTTTTGAGAATGTTCCCAGAGCTGTCTTGTGGACAAGACCCATAGATATTCTTCTATCCTAATCCCACTAAAATGGAAGGGGCCTTCCCATGACAGACAATGGAGGCCAGGAGCTGTGGTCAGCTTCAGTGTGATTCTGAGGTCAGACCTGTCAGCCTATCTCTTAGTCATGGTTTAGTAATGCACTGTGGACCTCGGCAGCACTCCAACTCTCTCTTCTCAAGAAACCCTCTGGCCTGGACCCTCTGTCAATTTTCTCCAACAGACAATCAACAGGGCTCCCCCCTGCTCCTGCTAATTCTTCTCTAGTTGGATGTGGGTCCCCAATGGATAGGTTGAACCCTGTGTTAATGAACAGTATTTCTTGAATGTTCCACTCTTCCTCTATCCTGACATCTTTTACAACCTCGAAATTTCTCCTGGTGAGAACCCAAAATAAAATTCTAGGTTTAAAGAAATAGCAACTTGGAGTCACTATAGATGTGTCTATGGAGTTAGTACAAAGTCATGTTGTTTAAGAAGAAAGGGAGGAAATGGATATCCCAGGGGTTGCTTCTGCAATGTTTCTTTTTATTGGCTACTATCTCCAAAGGTCTGATTTATTGAGAGTCGCTCCAATCATCTACTCGGGACCCTTAGGGATAGCTCTCTTCTCTCATTTCCAGACTTCTTGGGAGATGAATCTCCCACTTGCTCTACCATTCTCTATTTCTTATTAAAGCTTATGAACTTTTTTTTTTTTTTACACATTTCAAACTCAGGAACCTGATTTTATTTCAATACAAACTAGTAAAATGAGAAAATAGTTCCCCACCTGGCAAACTCTTCTAAGGGCTCCTCAAAAGCCAGGCTGCAATGCAGAAATCAATTTCTGAGCCTTTTGCCAATTAGCACTGTCCTCTTCATGGTTTTCCAATCTCTGAATGAGTAAATGGAGTTAGCTAGCCTGAACTCAGGAACTCACCATCTTGGTTTAGCCTTCTGCCCTGTCCTTAAACTAACTATGAATATAGCATTTGCCAAATTACAGCTTTAAGTATTTTTCTAACTTTGAAGTGTATAATCACCTGCCATAGTATACGGTGTCTTTTGAAAAGAAATATATTATTTAAGCTACATAATGTCACCTAGACGAGGAGACAACAAATGTTATCCATTATTGTTGTTGTTGTTTTATGCAGTTCCTAAGCATTGTGTGATTGCAGCTGTGGCAATGATGAGAAGTCATGATTATGGTAACTCAGAGCTCCCCAGCATCTTTGTAGAAGACTGGTTTTCTGTGCACATAGTCAAATGCCTTAAAGTTCGTAGGCAAGTGGCCATGAAGCTTCTCTTGTTTAAAACACTATGACCTTCCAACCTTCAGACCCAGAAGGAATTTCTGTGGAGCAAGCCCCTATAATGTGTTGCTTCTGAGGCCCTTAGGCCAGTGTGTCTGGGAAAGCTTCAGGCTGGAGGTATTGAGGAGTATTAATGTGCAGACGTAGGATCTGTCAGGAATACGAGCTGTGGTGCAACAGAAACCACCTGCAAAGCTTGTGATGTTTTTTGAAACAGAGTGCCGGAAAGAAGGGGCCCAAGGCCAAGAAAGGAAAATGGAGCTGCAGATTTGTGTCCAGCTCAAAGCACAGGCAGGGTAAGGAAGCCGCTGTTGCTGCTGCACTTCCATGCCATCCCCACCCCCCAGCTGCTGCTTTGGGTGTCACATTTTTGTGACTGATGGACCATGTCAGGTTGAGGCATACTGGATTTCTGTGCACGCAAGAAAGGGAACAGAAAAGGTCAAGGTCTCCAGTGAAACTTAGAGGATGGTTTTACACCAGCAGCGACTCTCCCATAATTTTTAAATCGGAGTGTAATAAGTGGTTTCCAGATAGTAACAAAGCCACGCTATGAGTTGCCAGGACGTAAGCTGGGTGCCCCTTAGACCTTGGGAACTGTAAATCCAGAAAGAAGGCAGATAGTCTCCCCAATTAGGGTGCTAAGATTAGCAATCTCTTTTCTGAGATTGCCAAAAAACACAAAAGATGCTGATACAGAATTGGTAGCGGATCCATTAAAAACAGGCAGTCATGTGCCCATTAGTGTATGTCTGGCTTCTGTGGTTAGGAGACTTGCAACTGAGTGATGCATGGTGCTATTTGTATCTCTGACATCACCAGTGTTTCTGAGGAAGTCTAAAGCACGTCTCATGGTCGAGTTCTTGCTCTTTAGAGCCTCGGTTTAGGACTACTCTTTTTTTTTCTAATCCTAATTTTTGCTATGTAAGCCTTGCCTGAAGCCAAATATGTAGCTTCAAAAGAGTAAAAAAGTAGCTGTCTGTATAGGCTTCACTGGCAAAGTCCTGGAGCCAGGAAATGCACTTTGCAAAACTTCAGGGGAAAAAAAAGATTTGCTGAGTGACTAGTGATCTTAACAAAAGGTTCATTCCAGTGGCCCAGGAGTAAGTCTAGCAGTGTCAGGAATGTTGGGACACCTCAGACATTAACCAGACCGGCTTTCCCACCTACTGTGCCATCAACATACTTTCTCCCAACACTCTGACATTTCCTCCCATCTCTCCTCACCTCCATCAGACCTCCATGGTCCTACCAAAGTCTGTCCCACCTGGTTTCTTGTCCTGGCTGATGACGTTCTACAGAAGCAGGAGAGAAGGAGCTGGATGCGGGCTGCAGGTGACATCTGGATAGAAAACACAGACTCAGAGTCCATGACAGGTGAGAAGAGGCCAGAAGCAGTGACTGCAGTGATTAGCAGAGGACTGTGTTGTCCTGGTGCATGGATGGGGTAAAACGTTCCTACCTACTTTGCCGGTTTTACTTTATTCATTTTAGGCAGGGTTCCATGTAGCCTGAATTGGTCTCAAGCTCATTATATAGTCAAAGATAACCTGTCTTAATTGTTTATCCTTTTGCCTCCAATTCTCTAGCCTTGGGGTTACAGACATTAACTATGATACCTGGTTTATGTGATATATGAATGAGAATACTCAATGACCACAAATACACGATTTGGATTTTAAACCCCTAGTTTGTGACTTCAAATATTGTGGTTTTTTTTTCTATTTTACCCCTCTTTTGTTTACATGGATGACTGAGATCCAAAACTTATAACATAAAATATAATGTTTATTTTAGATTCTGAAATAATATGCTGCTTATTGTTTTCAGAATTCATTCAAAACGACTTGGGTTTCAGTCAGTCCATGTGCGTTACAGATGGTCTTTTGATCAAATAGGCAAAAACTAAGTTTGAAAATATCTCATCTTCTTGGAAAGCCATGGGAGTGAAGAAGAATATGATTTTTGAACAATGGTCTTTTTAGATAGCTTTCCACTGTTTAACACAATGGAAGAACAAAAGCAAAGAGACCTGTGATTTAAAATCACTGCACTCTGTTATTTTTAGGGTTCTGTGCTACAGAATAATTAGCAGATGACGACTAGAGTTATTGCCTAGCACTAACTACCCATGTGATGGCCATACTGTCAAGTATTTGACTACTGTGAAACTGCGGTTTCCATAATTTAAAAATGAAGGTATGACTAAGTTAGTTCAAAGTAACAATTATAAGCCTCATTGAGTGTTCTTTTTTATTATTGTCCATATATTCTTTTCTTGTACAATACATCCCAACCACAGTTTCCCCTCCTTCCACCCCTCCCAGCTCACCCCCACCTCCTCTTCCCTCAGATCTACTCCTCACCTGCTTCCTCTCAGAAAACAGTGGATCTCTAAGAGACAACAATCAAATCTGACAAAGGATGATACAATAAGACAAGGCAAAAGCCCTTATTTAGAGTCTGAACAGGCAATCTAATAGGAGGATAGGAATCTTAAGAGCAGGCAAAAGAGTCAGAGACACATTCTCAATCCTACTACTAGGAGTTTTACCAAAACACACTAAGCTGACAGACATAACATATATGCATAGAACCTGGTACAGATCCATGTACACCTGTGCTTGCCAATTCAGTCTTTGTGAGCTCTTATGAGCCCTGTGTGGTTGATTCAATGGACAGTGTTCTCCTGGTATCCTGCAACCCCTCTACCTTCTACAATTTCCTCCCTATCTTCCATGGTTTTCCCTGAGCTCTGAGGGGAGGGACCCTATTGAGACCTCCAGTTTATTCTCTCTCTGCATAGTGACTGGGTGTGGATTTCTGCACCTATTCTCATTAGCTGCCAGAGGAAGCTTTCTGATGATGACTGGGCAATCTACGCTAGAGGCAGATACAACTGGCATGTATATATATATATACATATATATATATGTATTTGTATGTGCATATGTATATATAAAATGATTCATTTAGTCCTCCTCCTCTTCCTCCTCTTCTTTTTCCCATTAAGTATTTCTAATTGTATTTAAACTATTGGTTTGTAATCTCAATTTATTAGACAGGTTTTAAGAACCTTTCTAGCATGTGTAACATAGTGTATTGAACTCTGGAAATATGGGAGTATTTACTAATTCCCTTGTCCAGTTAGTTTCATGGGGTTGGACTGTAAACTGCATTACATTTTCTATAATATTGTTATATAGTTTAAAAAGACCCAGGTTATACCATTATAGTAAGTCTTAGCAACTTACAAAAGGGAGTCTGTTTTGTGTCCACACAAATGCTGAAGTTGCCTCTGTAGGACCCTCTGCCATGTGACTCCTCTTAGATGCAGGAAAGGTTCCAATATGTCCACCTCCACATGAAGTATCTACCCTCATAGATAAGATGAAAGCGTGTCTGTTGATATCTCAAATGTTATTTTTTTAACTTTTTTCTAGAAGCATCCCAGTTTTCCAAGCCCCTTCTCCTCTATCATGCATCTCTTTATGACTAGGTATCTAGGAAATAATGTTTACTTTCCAACCAGGAATAAGAAGAATCACTGCTGTGGGTAACCCCTACTAAGTTTTACCATAGCTTATCTTCTTTATCAGCCAGAAATATGAGCTATGGTAAGTCACATTCCATGAATAGACAAAGGACCAAGAGGAAAAGAGTTTTTGATGCGTTCATATCAGTTTGAAATATGAAGAACTGGAGAGAGAAAGGGAACTTCCAATATGATAAGAGACAGAAGTGGGCCTTGGAAGTAAAAAAAAAATCAAGTGGCTATCTCAACTCACTCCAGGTGAGCAACATAACAGAGAGGGTATACCGAAGGTGTATTTAATCTAAGAAAACCAAATGAGAATTGCAAGAAGGTGATAAGGCAAAAATCCCATGGAGAGCAGTAACCATTCAAGTTGCAAGGATCTGTGTTTTTAAGAGAAACTTTGAAGCTCCTATCTCTCGGATATTATTGACTTCTCAAAAGCAATTTCAAGTGGGCCTTAGGTATGGAAGCATGCCCATCACCTTGGGCAGAGAATTAGAAAACCTCTTCTGTTTGAAAAATAAGGTTTATTGGAGTTTGATATTAAATCCAAACACCATTTTCTGAGTAATTTCTATAATTTTAATCAGTGCCTTCAGACCTGTAACCACCAGAGTTTTGGGGATAGCAACATTTATATCACATGGAAAAACTCCCTAGGCTTCTCTGCAGTCACTATATTTCCTCTGCTTCCAGACCCATTTCTGTTTTATGAGCCAATACTCTATCCTTATTAAAATATCACATAAATAGAACCATTCCTTGTATGTCTATCGGAATATGCCTCCTTTCATGTAGACGATGCATTTTTCGATGCGTCCATGCTGTCATGCACATCATTAACTCCTTTTGTTTTACTTGTGACTACTATTCCACTGTAAGTGGATCTTCCTGTTTGTTTATCCCTTCACCAGACAAGAACATTTGGGGTGTTTCTAGTTTGGGGGCAATAATAAATAAAGCTGCAATAAATGTTTCCACCCATTTTTATGTGAACATGTATTTTTATTTCTCTTAGGTAAATACCTAGAAGGGGTATGGCAAGGCAAATGCTAAGTGGGTGTTTAGCATCTTAAGAAGTTGACGAATTTAGTGCCAAAGTGGTACAGCTGCTCCGCAGTTCTAAACTGCTCATTGCTTTCATGATGTGCTAAGGGATTTTTTAAAGGTCATAATGTCTGATCCTTATATAGCTTCAAGTTTCACGATTTACCATACTTAATATCTATTATTTCATGTCATTCTGAAAGTACCCAGGTACGTAAGATGCCAACGTTAGAGGTAAGGAATCTGGATGAAGCTATATAAAGTTATATAAAAACCTTATTCTCTTCCAGGCCTCAGTTGTGGTATTGAATTATGATTCTCCTGTGGTCACAAAGGAGGATACAGTGACTGAAAGTTTGAATTTTAATGTTAATCTTGTGTTAGAGCCCAAAATAGGCACTTAATCTCTGTGATATCAGGTGGGTTAATTCCCCTACCTGAACATAGTATTAATGAGGATAGTAGGAAATACTTCATGAAGCAAATGATTAAGTGGGATATCACAGACACTTAACAGGGTGGTCGCTGCAGGGTGTGTACATCATAAAAACCTGTATTTGTTGACATTGACAGTATTATTGCTATGGAGGAAGTGTGCCTGAAAGCACTCTGCAAATTGCCAAGTACTGTGAGAAGTGAAGCATCTACCAGCCATTAAAATTAGGACTCTTACTACATGGAGGGACATTCTCAGCTGTGCCATTTTCCATGTGTTTCAATTCTCAGTCGAGGGAATTCATCTGGCTCATGGTCTGGCCTCTGGAAAGTCTTCCAGGGCTCTACAATATTATTGAGGGAAGCTGTAGAGGCGGATCTTGATTAAAAGCACTTGCTGCTCTTCAGAGGATCAAAGTTCAGTTCTCAGAGCCCATGTCCCTCAGCCATCTTTAATTCCAGCTCCAGAGGATCCATGCCTCTGGCTTCCTTGGGCACTTGCACTCATGTGCCCACACTCATGTACACACCCACACGTAAAAACATATAATGCAAAACAATAAGAGTAAATCTTTAAAGTATTTTTTATGTAAATAGGACTTGCAGAAACCAGTACCACCCCCTTCTTTTCCTCTGTTTTCGGTAGGGCCTAGTGGCTTTCATAGGTGGATTCTCACTGTCTGGGTCTGATGTGACCTGGAGTGTATACAGTGATATAGTCCTTTTCTTCAGGGTTTGGCTTGATATTACCAATGTCCTCTTAGAAACTCAGGGGATTTTTATAAAACAGAATTTACATACATACATACATACACACACACACATTTTATGCTTTAACTCAAGTGGCTTTAATGTGAACTCAGGTGCAGCTTGCTCTTTTCTGGCTTCTTGTCACATCACTAACTAAAATAACCATGAATCATGATTCTGAGTCATCTGTGGCTTTTTCTGTATTTCCATCTTTTTGCTTCCACAGAGAGAATCTTGGCTTCCAGTTATGCCAGTGTGCCAATCTAGTAAACCATTCACTCACTTCTGTAATACATAAATGTGTTTCAGTATTGGTAGGCTCTAATCTCATATTTTCTCTATTAATATATTCTCTATTTATTTTTGAGGAGTAAAAGGATTCTTTTCTGTTCTATTTTTTCCAGACCAAAGTTAAATGTCCATAGTACTGTGCTCTGTATGTGTTTGTGTTAATTATAAGTCCTGGCACTTAGAACACTAGGAAGAGGAGGTGGAAAGACAGTAAGATCCCGAGAACCAGAGGTCTGCCATTAGAGACAGTCTATCCTAGAATGGCTGCTTAAATAAAAACAATTGTTAGACATGCTCATGCAGAAGAAGGACAATCACATGGAGTCCCTGCTGGAGAAAAGGAACTAAAGACAGCTAATGATTGAAGAGAGAGAGAGAGAATTAGCCTTTTCCCAGGAGAAGTCTGTATATATAGCACAAAATAGCTAGCTTTGAAATAATATAAACACAAACAAGAAACAGACTCAGGAGGTTGGAGTTACACACATACATACATACACACATATATACATACACACACATACATACACACATACATATATACACATACATACACCAAACACACACACATACACACATACCTACATACCTACCTACATACATACATGCACACATACATACACACACATACACACAAACACACACATATATATACATATATATATATGCACATTCATGTAGAAGAATAATAATCAAAGAAATAGAGGCCATCAGCTTGAGAGGGAGTTAGAGCAGGGCATGAAAGGAGTTTGAGAGAGGAAAAAGAGGTCAAAATGATATAATTCTATTTTAATTTAAAAATATAATAAATAAAATGGTAAAATTGCATGTTTATATCAGTATTATTTTATTCCTTTTAAATAAAGTTGGATTTTCTTCTTTTCCATTTATTATGAGATTCTCCTCATTATCTTTGTAAATTTTATCTTCACATTTGTAGAGGCTTGGGAATCTGGAAATCCAAACTAAAAATTATATAATATTAAAGAAATTCTTCATTTTGTTTATTTTAATTCTTCTCATCTTCCTTTTGCCCAACAAAACATGTTCGAGTGTATATTATTTCCTTATTATCTTATGCTATCTAGTAGCATGGTGCATTGTTTTGCACTATTGTTTCACAAGACTCAGGATATTAACGCCCTTTGCTTTGTTTTTGCAATGGGTTTTAATTGTCACATACTGTAACTATACAGAGAAAGAAGTTTCCTTCAAAGCCTTTTACTTTTCTGGGACTCCATGTAGAACAGTGTTCTGTAAGTATCGTTAGAAGTTTGAATGAAGAAAACAGACAATAATGATATTTAACTGAATATATACTAATCCGTACTCTATTGCACAAAAGTGCCTGCTGTCAGTCTTCAGACTGAAGTTGGTACCCTTCTGTCTTGCATACAATCTCAGTTGATGTTTTGTCCACAGAAATCTTTTATAGTGCCACTCTGAATAAAGGGATCCTTAATCTAACATACCTCTGTAACCCCGTGAGAATTTTACATTCCATTTTAGTTGTCCAGCAATTGATTTTATGCCTTGCCAATGTTTGAACACATAATTAAAAGCCTGCGATTTATCGAGATTCCAATCCTTAGCTTGTGTCACAGTACTGTGAAAAGATTATGTCTATGATAACATTTGATGTACTGTTAGACTACATTACACCATGGGCATACTTTCAGTCAGTCTTTTGAGATTTTGAGTTCCCAAATCCTGGGATTCCTGCTTCCCTCTAGTTACAGGATAAAGATGGTTTTGAATTATGTTCTTTGACATCCTGAATCTTGACTGATTTTACTTGTCTGGCAAAGTTTCTATGTAGGCTAACAATTCTTAGTTTTAAATTGTAAAAGAGCAGTTTTTATTCTGTGTCAAATTCATCACTGACAGGAAGGGGGCACCATTGAACAGCGTGTGGAGTTCCTCTAACTAGGTGTAGAAAGGGGTTAGATTAGTCCAGCTGAAACTGGAATCAACAAACTATATTCTGCACCACACTCGGGTCTCCATTTACTCAACATTTGAAATTCGAACTGAAGATGACGCTAAGAATCGTCCTTTGCACCTCGTTGTAAATCTGTGCATAGTGCTAACTATTATTCTTATAAATGCCAGGTGAGTTTATGAAAGCTAAGAGTGGTGGTAATGAAGAACAGAAATGGTTGTTAACTACTTGTCCTCTTGATGTTTATCAGTGTGCAAGCAAAATGAGTATTTATATGTATGTGCATATTAGAGGGTGTGCATAGTAGCGCGCGCGCGTGCGCCCGTGTGTGTGTGTGTGTGTGTGTGTGTGTGTGTGTGTGTGTGTGTGTGTATGTGTGTGTATGCACATTGCAAGGTCTGGAAGAAGTAAGACTTTATTTTTAAAAAGCATTAACACCAGCAATTCACAATTGTTTCCCCTGCGTTGCCATCATTAGATGTTTTATATTAAGCTTGTGTCTGAATATCAGAAGACACTAGTGCTTGAAACCACTCATAACCCAGGGGATGTTCAGAACCTGCATAACTTTGAGAGCTGAGTAAGGTTAATGTTCAAGTTGATTTAGTGTAACCCTTCCAAAGCTCTCTGACCCAACTTTTTCAGGTATCGAAACTGATCTGATTTTCTTGAACTGTCTGAGCTTAGTGCCACAATCCAGAAATGGAGCTTGTTATTGTCAGAGGTAACCTCAAGATACTTAGTAGTCCAGTTATAGAAAAAAGACTTGGGCTGCCTTGGAAGGTGTATAAATCTCTAGCCAAAATGAGAGAAGGGGGAGCCATTTGCTTTTAACCACAGTCCGCATGAGAATGGAATTTCCAAACAAACTTTTATCTCTTAAAACTCATTGCTGGTGGTAGTTATAAAAATGAGTGGTTAAGGCAGCTGGGGAATCTATCCCTTTGATTCTTCAAAGTGTTTTCTCATCACTGCTGAAGGGACATTTCCCAAGGAGCCAGGAGGAGGCAGCTGTGTGTTGTTTGTCCAGAGCGTCACACAGCTTTCTCTAGGGTTTCCCCATCAGTCTGCCTTTCTAAAATCTCCAATTTTCTCCCTGTGATGGTTCACCAAGGTGGGGGGGGGTCATGAAGGAGGCCTGAGAGGACATATTTGCTTTATCCGTGGAGGAAAATCATCCTGCCCTGTTCTTATTGTACTGCATAGAAAAACTTTCAAAAGTCAAAAAGAAATGCTTCTTCTCTCATTGCATTTGCCTTGTGGCGTATGCCATGAAGATTGGTGCCATGTTTTTTCCTCTGCATAGGTTATAATGAGTTGCCGGGGAGGATATCTTCAGGATTACGGCTCACATAGGCCAGCTTACAAGATGGCATGACTTTGAAAGTCTTTCATCATCTATCTCTTTGTCTGTCCATTCTTCTTACTCTAGAAATTTATTTTTCTTAAATAATATTGTTCATGTTCTCAGTGCTCACAATAAGAAATAGCATAAAAAGTGTTTTGTGTTTTGGATATAATTTTTTCCCTCCTCATGTACAAGTCCGTGCTGTGTGAAGTCAGAGATTTGTAAGAAAATACATAGTTTACAAAGGACCTCTTAGCTCCCACGTGATTGAATCTGCTTATCTAGAAATAGTTTTCAGCACTTTCAAGGAATTCGACTCAGTTTATTTTAGGATAACTTGTAGATTTTTTTCACACCCTGAAATGAATTATTTATCTTCATTTATCTCTTCCTGTTTAAAACATCACACTAGCAGTCAAAGAAAGCATTTACAAAAAAGAACCAAATTCCTTTTGCTTTGATTTAAATATTGGCAGGCAAATATAATAGTTTTGAAATACTTTTAAGTATAAGAAACATATTTCCTCCAGATACCCTCAAATCCTGGCCATTTTTACATACTAAGAAGACTTATGACTCAATAAACCGCATGCTGACACGTAACTAAATAAGTAAATAACTGAAGTGAAGGCCAACCGCTGTTTAACAGCTTCCCCCGTTAGGTATACACTTTCAAACAAGCATGAAATGTAGGTCTCTGGACATCACTTAAAAGAACCACAAATAAACAGTGTGTGATCCCATGCTCCTATTCCTCCTGGACAGCCAGTGAGCATGGCCGGGAGTGGGAGTAGTTGCTGCCCTTCTGTCCAGGGTGCTCTAAACACAAACATGTCTGTCCACGGGCTCAGGGTCATGCTGCTGTTGACAGATACAGGGAGCTCAGGAAAGTGAGGAGGCCATAAGTCTGTGACCCATGGACCAGTGCCTCACCTAACCTTTTATTTAGCAAGGAATCATTCTCCAGATTCTTACACTTCAACTTCAACAAGGGGGCCAAGTTTCCCTAGGAGATTGGCCAATTCTTAGAAATAGCTCTCTCTTTCTACCTATAAGTTAGGTTCTGCTCCCACTGTTTTGGATCAAATTAACGCTGAAATAATAGGACACATATGCAGAACATGTTCCCTTTCTATTAAACAAGCAACCAAGCAAACAAACAACACACAAATGAACAAAAGCCCTGAAAATAGTGCATGGTTTTGGGAAAAAGGGGATCTGTGTGAGGGGCCAAGGGTAAGAAGGGATAATATGGATTATGTTAAAAAAGAATCAGGAATCTAACTTGCACCTGAAAGAACTTTACCATAAGGACTAAATTTCAGTCATGTAAGTATGGAGCTAAATAAAATACAGTAACATACGGAAAAAACATCAACAAAACAGAAATTGTTTCTAAGCACTATTCATATCCTCTTCTTCTAGACACGAGGCAGATGTGTACATTCAGAATAGAGCTTGATGGGTAACCATGGACTACTGGTTTACCTTGACATATTTACCTATGCTTGCTAAGCAAATCACCCTAAATTACAAGACCAGGTAACTGCCTTATTTGTCATGATTTTGGATTGGCAGTCTCACTGCTGCCACTGTGCACACCGAGATTCTTTCTGCTTCATCTTTAACCCCAGACTCCTTCATAGATGAAGATCCCAGGACAGAAACTCAAGAGTTTCACTCTTGTGATATAAAATGTTGCCAAACCACCACTTACTATCTTTATTGATCATCAATGGCTAATGTAAAACATACCCAAACTGAAAATCTGCGTAGAAGAGACTGCACATGGGAAGCTGGAAAAGTATTGCCAGCTGAGTTTGAACAGTAGCCTATGGCTACTCCACCAGAATTTTGTTCACTCTTATTGTCCTAAAACACATTAAAAGGCTTTCTGTGAAGAAAATATTTCCCTAGTACAGAATATTGAGTATGTAAGAGTCTCAGAGAAGAGAAAATGACACTTTTCAAGTAGATGACTCCTCCTCCTCTTCCTCCTCCTCCTCTTCTTCCTTCTCCTCTTCCTCCTCCTCTCCTCCTCCTCTTCCTTTCCTTTTGTCTTTGACACAGCATTTCTCTATGTAACCCTAGCCATCCTAGAACCCACTTTGTAAACCATTTTATCCATTTCAAGTATACTTTGGAAGAACTTAACTTTAGTTGATAGTGTTTTTGGATCAAATGCTACCTTGTTGGCATCAGCCATATATTCTCATAGTGACTGGGTAGGATAGTTACTATCAGTATTTAACCAAGAACGAAAAGACTGAAGATCCTTAGAACAGTGCTTGGTCACAGTGCAAGAGAGATGAGACTAGAAACAGATACTCCAAATCAGACCAGACATGATTCACCTATGAATTACAGAATCCCCATATGTATTGTTAGTTTACAGCCATGGCATATACTACAGAAAAAGAAATGACATGACATCCAGCTTGACTTTTCTGGGTTTACGTTTCTGAATGTATCTTCTGGGTTAGTATGAGTGTGTCCTCACTATTCAGTTCAGTGAGCATCCTCCAAAGAGCCTTTTGATTGAATGATCAGATGCAAATAAGGGACATTAAGGGATGAGATCCCTAAAAAGCACTTTGTGGGAATTCAAAAGGAGGTGACAAAGTTTGTACAAATTTTTATGAACTGAAACAAAGATATGTAAATAATGAAATATTTTGTTCATTTAAAAATCACTAGTTATGAATGAAATTCACACCAAAAAATAATTGCTTTTATAGTCAAGGAAGGGCACTTTTTTTCTCCATCTTTAATAAATTGGGTATTTCTTACTTACATTCCAATTGTTATTCCCTTTCCCGGTTTCCAGGGCAACATCCCTCTAACCCCTCTCCTTCCCCTTCTACATGGGTGTTCCCCTCCCCATCCTCTCCCCATTACCGTCCTCCCCCCAACAATACAGTTCACTGGGGGTTCAGTCTTGGCAGGACCAAGGGCTTCCCCTTCCGCTGGTGCTCTTACTAGGCTGTTCATTGCTACCTATGCAGTCGGAGCCCAGGGTCAGTCCATGTATAGTCTTTGGGTAGTCCCTATCCCCTCCCAAGGGTATTCTTATTCCCCTTTTAAAGAAAGAGTGAAGCATTCGAATTTTGGTCATCAGAAGGACACTTCTTTTAGCCTATGACTCCCTGCCCAAAGGAGAGTTAGCATCTTGCTGTGGAGGAAAATTATTTGTGTTGAGCCAAGGTAATGAGTGAAGAGGAGCTAGGAAAAAGAAGGCAAGTGGGGAAATATGTGTATGTGACCTACTCCAGATATAACCTCTGTGTACTGCAGGCACTGCCTCCTATTTCTCACTTAGGAATTGAATGTTTCTGAATAGAATCCAGTTTTAGACAATGATGAATCCTCCATTATCAGGTTAGTGTTTAAGAAACGGTTGCGCATATGTGCACATAAAAGTACATATGTGTGTCAAGTATAAAGGTTTACTCTATAAATACCTTCATAACTGGTTCTACAAAAAGGGAGATAGAGAAATTGTAGCAAGATCAGTCAATTCACCATCATTGATCTGTTAATATAGATTATCCAAGTGGCCTCTATCGTTTAATTTTGTGTTATTAGAAATTGCTGTTGCTGTATTCTTTGAATTGTCTATTTAAAACTAATCTTTTCTCTCCTTACAAGTGTACTGAGTAATAATTTAGAGATTTCTGAAGCTAATTAGTATAGAAAGTTTTGAAATCTAAAAGTGCCGGAAAAACTTAATGGCACTGGTCGCTAAATTAACTTTATTTATGAAATTTATGTATATATTGGTCTTCCAAAACTTTCCACCTTTTTTTTCTTCTGAGTTTTTGATCATAAAATGTGCACTGAACACATCTGAAAGATTTTTTATGCATCAGAGTCCATATTGGAAATCATGGGAACCAGTTGTGACTCAGTATATTTTGACAACCCAAACAAAATTCCTTAGATTTAATAACTTATAAGTAGAAATTATTTTCTCATGGGTCTGAAGGCTAGGAACTCCAGGATCAAAGGACTAGCAAGTGCGTCTTGTGAAGCCTGGATTTATGTTTCATTGATGATGCCTCCTGCTGCACCTTGATGTAGGGAATGAGGGATCCTGTACCCTCACATGAAGGAAGGAGAAAAGGGAGCCTACGGATTCTCCCAAGCCCTTTATAAGGAGACTAAGCTTGCTCATAAAGTCCTCCTTTCCTAGTAATATTTTACCAGAGGTAAGTTCTAGCTTGAAATTGGAGAAATATAAGGATTCAAACCATAGAAGTGACCTCATTAAAATGTTTAAGTAGTGATGT
Organism: Rattus rattus; assembly: GCF_011064425.1. Taxonomy (NCBI): domain Eukaryota; kingdom Metazoa; phylum Chordata; class Mammalia; order Rodentia; family Muridae; genus Rattus; species Rattus rattus. Next base: position 30,374,922 of record NC_046160.1, on the reverse strand, counting down.
GAGAAAGGATGATAAACATCCTCTGAGATTGGCTTCCATGATTTCAGCCTTCATGTTACATCATCAGAGTGTAGCAACCCCACAGAACAGGGGTGATAGATTCTAAAATAATAGGGTACTTGATTGAATCAAGATTGTAAGAGGAAGCTAGGACGTGCTTTGGAAGTTTATTAATGGGGAAGGCTAAGAAGGTGATGGAAAATAATTTTTTATACTGCTCACTTTTCTGACTTGTGTAGGCTACTATAGTAACAACAACAACAACAACAACAACAACAACAACAACAACCCAACCAAACAAACAAAAAGGAACTCCTAGCATTTTTCAAAGCACCCAGCTGAGGAACTTCCTTTATCCTGCTATACAAAGTCCTTTATTGGGACCCTCCAGCTCTGGTCTCTCAGAGACAATGTAATAAGGCTGGAGTTTGGCTCTAGTATGTGGACAACGGTCTTCCTGGATTTCAGTGTTGTGTTTATTGACTGTGTTAATGTGAGCAGTGTATTTACTTTCTCCTTTTCCATGTTTCTTCAGTTCAGAGACATGTATACAGCAATAACCGCTGCTCAGTTCCTTATTACTATAAAAATCAAACAGGGAGATGTATGTATACTTAGCCCTTAAAAGTACACAATGTTATCAGCCGTTCTCAGCTCAGCCTCCGCTTTCATAACGTAATTTGTATTGATTTCCTTCTTATAGTTAAAGTGATATATGCATAGGATTTGAAGACTCAGTGGATCTGCAGGATTGACTATGAAGCATAGCAGAATTCCATCCCTTCTGTGTGTCCCCACTCCTCCCTCTCCCCAGAGGACATAATTTCTTCTCAGTTGTTCTTTTGGTACAGAGCTTCTCAATCAGTAAGCAGAAAATAGATTTCAGGTGTGGGGGAGATATTGATTCTTCCTGCCCTCGGGGTGGTCAGGTGGAACCTGGGGTGGCATAAGCCCCTGTCTAGTTGCCTTCAATCTCAATCAGGCTTTTCCATTTATTCCGGTGTGCCTTATAAATGTTTATGTATGTGTGCCATGTCTTGAACAATGTTGGGAAGAATTGCTAAATATAGTGCTACTTACAGATGTTTCAGTTTAGGCATTATGTTCTGACTTCATACACATGCCTGCACACACACACACACACACAAACACATACAGTTCTTGTTTCTCTCTCTCTCTGTCTGTATACCTATCATAATTCTACATTCGATATTTTCTATATTCAGAATAGGTCATTCATAAGCAGTATATTAAATTGTAGTTCTTTTTCTGAATATTTCTTTCGTTTTTCTGTTTAGTTTTTTGTGTACTTATCACTCAATCAGCCCAAATTCTTCACCAATTATCTAACTCTTCCATCATTCTTCAAATGTTTTAGTCTCGAAGGAATGATATTCAAATTCTCAACAGTTTCTAATAATGGATTGGGTTGTGTCTTGGCAATACAGCTGTGCCTTTGGGATGCCCCTTTTATGTCAAGAGCTTTCCTCTTATTCCCATTTATTCTTTTCTGCCATAGCTATGCCTTTCTCTTTTGGTCACTTTTTGTTTTGGTGGAATCCATCACACCGGAGCTTTGTTAGAAAAGCATCATGGGAAATGACAGTTCCTTTAGACAACGGCAAAGCTAAATATATCTTTATTTTAGTCTCATCCCTTTTGAAAAGCATGGTAGAATATAGAAGTTTAGTGATGTATTCAATTTCTGCAAAAGTGTGGAGGCTATATTATCTACTAGCATACTTTCATCACTGTGAAATCTAAAATTTGTTTGCATCCTCATCCTATAAGTTTCCCTCTCTAAGTACATATGATACTGTGAGAATCATCATCAATTTTCTATCTTTCTATAAATCTGTTTCATTCAGCATATTAGGTATGTGGCAACTGACACTATTTAATTCTGAACATTCTTTTCTAATTAACAAATTAATTAATTTTGTGGGAATGGGCATTTTTTCCATCTGTGTAACAAATGCACAGCTGGTGCTTGTGGAGGCCAGAAGAGGGTATTGGATCCCCTGGAAGTGGAGTTTTAGGTGGTTATGGTGCTGCTATCTGGGTGCTGGGAATTAAATCTGGGTCCTATGGAAGAACAACCAGTGCTCTTACCACTAAAACATAGCTAGAACTTCTGAACATTATTATGACTGGTCTTACCCAGGTGACTTTTGTCAGCTTCATCAATGCTTTCCCTCTGAAAATTCTCTTTGGATATTAATGATTCTAGCCAGTTTTCTTACTGTTCTGTCCTACTTTCTGTGGAGTAGACATTGTGTCTTTTGGGAAATTGCCCGTTTTATCTCTTCTAGTGCTGTTTTCACTTTCTGCTTGCGTGCTTATTTCTGAGACCCTTTCCAAACCACCAGTGTTGTTTTGGGCAGACAGTGTCCAGTGCACAGTTCACTCTTTTAGGAACACTTCAGTTGATTTTTTTTTTTTTGATCACATCTTTTCTGTTTTCAGGTACTTTTCTTTCTTCGGGTCTACTCAAGTTCTTCTCTTTTTGGTAGCCAGATTTATAACGGTTAACCATCAGATGGTTTTTGGCAGTGATGTGCTAATGGCTGCAGTGAAATGCTGTCCTGGGAATGATCACAATCATCCTTGACATAGATGACTTTAACTGCCTGGTCCGGAAGGAAACATAAGAGCTGTAACCTTATGTCTACCCATTGGGGTTAAGCATCATTTGTTCTTATTTCTTCATAATATGTTTCACTTTGAGAAACATCTTTTTAAAAATTCTTTTTTTATAGTTCGCCATATATTATTTAGAAAAATATAATAATAGTAATAGAGTCCCTTTCTCCCTTTATTGAAAATAGATGTTTTTCTCATATAATGTATCTTGCTTATGGTATTCCAACCTTCTACTTCTCCCTACCTCCCATCCCATCGCTACCTCTTTGTATCTCTCATTAGAAAACAAACAGGGTTCTAAGAGAATAATATAATATTATGATATGATAAATCCAAGAGAACTATTCAAGAGAAGGTACAAGAAATACAAGAAATTCACACAAGAAATTCAGGAATTTCATAAAAACACTAAATTGGAAGCCATATTAAATAAACAAAGGACCTCCAAGATAAAAAAAAAGAGAGAGAGAGAAAAGTATATAAATGAAGCAAAACAAAAACTAAGGTAAAATAAGAAGACTAAATTAAAAAATGGAAAAAACTGACATGACATTATGAGATAAGGAGCCTACAAAGACCGTGGAGTTCGTCTGTTGCCACTCTACTGCTGGGCATGTGACCTACTACCCTTAAGAGCAGTTTGTTTCCATAGTGTGACTCCCTTTGAGGAAACTAAATTTCATTTGTAAGTAGTTATCAGTTGGAGATTGCTTCTGGTACAGGGGTCATATGTCCACTTCTCAACTGAGTTCTAGGACTCCATCTGTACAGACCTATGCAGGCCCTGTGTATGCTGTCTCAGTTTCTGTGAGTTCACTGGACATTGGTCATGCTGATTTAGAGGGGCCTGGTTTTTGGTGTCCTCTATCTCCATTGGCTCTTACACTCCTTCTGCTAACTCTTTTGTTGGGTTCCTGGAGCTCTGGGGGGATGGATTTGAGGGAGATACCCCATTAAGGGCTGAGAGTTCCAAGGTCTTTCAGTTTCCCTAATGTCTGGCCATGAGTCTCTGTATTTATTCCCATCCGCTGCAGCAGAAAGCTTTTCTCATGATAGCTGAGCAAGCCACTGATCTATAAATACAACATAGCGGAATATCATTAGGAGTAATTTTATCCCCCCTTCTTTTAAACAGTAGATTTGGGTGTTTTGTTTTACCTTAGATTCTTTGGTCATTTACTTTTAGATACTTGGTTATGCAAGTAGTATTGGTTCCAACTCACAGAGTTGACCTTAAGTCACATCAGATATTGGTTGGTTATTTTAACAGGCTTTGTGCAGCCATTGTCCTAGCATATCTTACAGGCATGACACCACTGTAAATCATTTGGCATTTGGCTTGATTGGGGTTTCCATTTCTCCTTTGGTATGTGCTGAATATGTTTATGTACCAAAGACAGTAGTGTGCAGAGTAGAACCTTAATACAGCCACAGGCTTGACCTCTTCATGTTCAATTAGTCATGTAGACATTGTCTTCAGCAATGATGCTTTCCCATCAGTTTGTGGAGAGCTACCTAGAGCTTTGTAACAGTCTGATTGTTTAGGGATTCCCATGGGACTTCTTTGACCAACAGCTCCATTAAGTGGAACCCAGTATTGGTACTGGAAGCTTCATTTAGTGATAATGGATTGCCAATTGCAGTTTTCAGGGCTCGATCAAAAGTAAATAGATAGTAACACAATTTATCCCTGGGTAGAAAATCTGGGTACAAATGTATTTCTGAAGTAAATTCTTCTCAAATTCTTCAATTAATGGCACCTTCACTTCCAGTCTTCAAGGTACTAAACAGTTCCCAAATATCTTCTTTGGGTTTGGCCGTAAATTTAGTCACAAATTATCTCCTACAGAGAGCTTGCAATTCATATTGTCTAATCTGTGTTGTTCAACACATGTCAAACTACCAACCCCAGAGTTTTATTGCTTCCCTCCCTTATTTTTTTGCATGGATTTGGCATTTAAATGTCCTGTGTGACACTATTTTGCCATCTTCAAGGGGGAAATCTGTTTCTTTTGTCTTATGATTTTATTATTCTGTCTTCCAATCTGTTGTGCCTTTCTCTTACCCTTTTGTTTTATTGCAGTCTCACCATACCAGGCCTTTATCCCTCACCCTTCCTTAACAATTCACAGGACACTATTTCCTTACCCTTCAAGGAATGTTGGTTTTTGTCTGCCTCAGGCCTGCATTTTCACATGATATGGTCAGAGTTGCTACTAATTCCAATCGAACATGGTAAATGAAAGTTACTATTTACTGATGGTAAGTCTCCTTCTAAATGCTGTGCATACATTTTTTACTTTATTCTGAGAAGAACTTGTTCAACTAACTCAACTTTTTACCTTCATTTATGTATTCAAATACTGAGTCCTTATGTCATTAAATAAATTGCCTCCTAGTCCCAGACTTTGTACTGGGCAGAATTGGATATTGAAATGTAACTAATTCCACGATGTGAGTTCTAGACTATTTACAAGAGCTATGAAAAAAGAATCTTATTACCTATGTCACAAATGAGAACATCATGGCCCAGAGAGGTGGTATATTCTTTTCCTGATGGTTAACTTGGACTCACAGCCAGCATTTTGCTACAACTCGAAGGCCCTGTATTACTGAGATAAATCATGTCTTTTCCTAGTTAGCAAAATGTTGCTTCACTGATTCAGTTTTTTAAATTGTTGATGAATTGTTTAAACACTTAGCATGGCAGCATGCAAATGGAATATGTAGCATTAAAATATTCTCTCAGCATGTCAGTATTGAATTACAGTTTGAAAACATTTAATCCAACTGCTGCATTTGGCAGTTGCAGGTGACATTCAAGGAAGCTGGGGCTCCGCTCCAAGTTTACTCTGCTTATTTGTAAAGCAGAAGTCTCACAACCAAGTCATCAAGCCCAGTTCTTGGTTGTAGTTAATAAAGTGCTCTTCAAATGACTCACATTGTTGGCAATGTTAGTGTTTGTTTAGCTTAGCTGACACTCATGTTATAAGATGCAATTTTTCTCACAGTTAGGATTTCTGTGTGTCAGATATTATTTTCCATTAAAAATTAGAATTGTTTCTCATGTGATGTGTTTTGGTCTCTCAAACACAAAGCAATCGTATCACATTGAAAATTGACAAGTCTTTGTATTATTCAAAAGTGAGAACAATTTTCTTTTTCCATGGCTTAAACTGGATCCCCGAAGCCCAACATACCACAGATCATAGGCAGTAGTCTTGTCTTCTTCAGTCCCAGAAGACAGGGTACATTCTGTGTGCCATTTGTCTCTTCAACTCAGTCATGGGTTTTATCTTAGTTCCAAGGTAAATATTCTTTAAAAGTCCAATCTCTTAGCCATTCCATTAAAAGGTTTATCTTGTGCGTGTACTGCTTGTTTATTTAGCAAGCTTATGAGTCTATGGAAGTGTTTATTTAGTAGGCTTTCTAAATTATTTATGATGAGAGACAACTAATCTTTGGTCACAGTGGCTATTTGGTGGAAGGAATCCCTACATTGATTGATTGTATTGCGGACTAGGAATCCCTATAATGTGATCAGACTTCCACCAAAGTTAGATGTTCAAGCACCTTTCTACAAAGAAAATAAGAGTGTATCTTGTTTTCTACCAAACATTAGGAAATTAAACCCAAGTTTCCTGAGGAATTGAGTGGTGGTCAGTAACTTCTATTTTAATTTTTTTCTATTTTTTTTTTAAAACACAGTGATAGAGTAGAAAGAAGAAAGGTTTTATCCAGGAACTAGAATAAACTGGAAAAGTATTGAAGACTGGAACAAAATAAGAGAAACCACAGCAAATATGTCTTGGAAGAAATGTCAACAACACAGGAAAACTTAGTCTTTGGCTCCTTGGCCTGTCTTCAGTCTTGGCAGTTTTACAATGTAGGGCAAATGACCAACATGCCCTGAGTTATACTTTTCTAGTTCACAGGGGCCTCAGGACTTTTAAGGAAAGGGAGTGTTCAACTTCATCCTTGAGGGCAAAGATTAGAATCATAGCATGTTAGCACTCAAAAGGAATTCATACATCATCTACTTTCTACCGTAATCTTTTTGTTTCATAGTTGAGGTCGCTCTGAGGCCAAGAGAAAGGATATAAGTTTTCCTGAGTCAGAGAGTAAGTTTATGTTAGACATCGATTAAAATCCACCAAAATCTCGATCCTCAGACTACAGTGTCAGCAATAATGTATTAAAATGCAGTGAAAATCCAAGCCGCTTAACTTGGCTGACCTCATCTCCCTCACTTTCCTCGTTATTCCCTCCCTCTGCCTCTGTTACCCTGGCCTTCTTCTTGGTCCTGGGATAGAAGCTGCAAGGTTCTAAGGCATTTCCTGTCTGCACTTACTTGCAGTACTGTTTCTCAGCCTGGAAGGATGCCTTTGGGTGTTTTCTCCTCACTCAGATCTTCAACTAACTGCCTCCTCCTCAGAGAGTCTTTCTTGTGTAAACAGTAACCTGTGGATGTCTACAAAATCATGTCATCAGGCTTTATTTCTCAAGATAGCAAATTCTACAACCTTCTTTTTTTATACGTATTATTCTTTCAGTGTAATGCGAGCTTTTTGAGTGTGTGTATTTTGCTTATTTGTCATGCCTACAGATGCCTAATGTATGCCAAGTACACAGTGGCTGCATAATAAATACATAAACTGATATAAAATAAATACATAAATATATTTATGTATTTATACATATGTGTCTATACATAACTGAAATACATGGAATCCAAAAAAGTCTCTCCTGAGGAATTTACACTTTCATGTTACCCTAATCTGCATTCTTTTTAATATTAATACGTTCTACATGGGTGTTTAGAAATAGCATATATGCTTAAGTTTATTTGTGAAAATGCACACATACTTCTGTAATAGAACCTTTGATTATTGAATTCTATTAGACAATGGAATAATTATATACAAAAGAAAAGCACCTGAATATCATGACTATTCTTAATGTAAGTTATGACTTCTATGGGCTTTTAAATTTTTGTAGGAATGCTTTTTCCATTTAAATATGAATCCCCTATTATATTAATAAGAATATCCTGTTGCCTCTTGAACATCGAGGGAGTGCATATATTCATTTTATTCAACAGCATCACACTAGAGACAGCATGTAGTCTCAGGAGAGCACAGTGGAGATGAATAGAGTTTATCAGCTTCAGAAACAGCAGGCTGGAATGCTTATTTTGAGATGATGCTCAAGCGATGTTTACATTTCTGGCCCCACTCCTGTTAACTTGGTAGGTTGAAGGCAGCGTGCTCAGAATAGAGCAATGCTAAGATGAATTCAGATGCCAGTGTCGCTGCTTTTCTTCTCATTGGTCCAGCTCACTTGATATTTACTTCTCAGTGTGAGAATAAACAAAACAAAACAAAACAAAACACTGTTGATTGCTAAGTAGTTTCTCGTTAAGTGCTGAGTTTCATGTTTTACATATCTAATATCACTTAATCTGGATGCTTTGTGCTTTATCTTAATAATGGAGAACCTCAGTACAGAACAGACTGACAGGAGACTGAATGCAAAAGAGCTCTTAGGATCTCTGTTTGTCCCCCAACCTGTCTTTGTCTCTCTCATCTCTGTCTCTGTGTGCGTCTGTTTGAGTGTGTGTGTGTGTGTGTGTGTGTGTGTGTGTGTGTGTGTGTGTGTGTGTGTGTAATGGGAGAAAGACGGAAAGAGACAGGCAGACAGATACAAAGAGACAGGAAGTATTAGAACAAAAAATTTTCAAGGGAATGTTATACCTCTTAGCAGTATTGGAATAAAGTTGTCATGTTCCATATTATTGCTCTTAGATATGAACCTGTATAGTAATGCTTTTGGTAGTCTATTTTGAGCTATCTTATATGGTTTGAGGCAAGAGTCTAAATTGCTGTTATGGATGATTTTTAAATAAGTCAATTGATTTTCTTTCTATATCTTCAATGTTGATCTTCCACTCTATCATTTTTAATAGCTAGTCATTTTAGAAAAATAATCTTTCCTATAACAATTTTAATTACTTTCTTAAGTTATTTTCCTTTTGCCTTCCTTCCTTTCATTCTTTCTACTTGATACAGGGTCTATCTAAATAGCCCTCAATGTCTAGGTACTTGTTATCTAGGCCAGACTGGACTTGAACTTAGAGATCCACCCTGTTTTTGCCTCTTGGATTCTAGGATTAAAGGCATATACTCTATTCCTTGGCTCCTTATATTTTGATTATTCTCATACTAATAAAATTTATATTATCTTTTTGTGCCTATTCTTGTACATCTCATGTTAGTATATATTACAGATCCAATGGCGCCAAAAATATTAGGTCTTAAAAATAAGATGACTAAAAAAAGTCATGTACGATTATGATTAACCTTGATACAAATGGTGTATGCACACACATACATGTGTGTGTGCCTGTGTGTGTGTGCATGTATTAATAATGTTTGTTATTTTCAGTGTCTTACTAGCTTTTCTGGAGTAATATCCCTTATTTCCATACTTGTTAGTACAAGCAGTGAGATTGCTATACACTATGACTCTATCAATACAGTTATTTACAAATAACTTGGTGAAATTGCCTTTTGAATACGTTTCAAAAGATACATTCAGTTATAATGTTTTATATAACTTTCTGTGCAATTAACATGTTCATATTTATGTATTTTTCTTATCTGAATATCCATTTCTTCTTTGCAACTCTTGCTTTAGGCCTAAAGAATTTCCTTTTATTATTGTATGTATGAAAGTTCATTAAGTAATGAAACATTTTAACTTCATTTTACCTAGGGCATTTTTGATTTCCTGTATTTCTAGTTAGTTTTTTTGGGGGGTTTAAGATTCATAGTGGATGTTGAGACTTTCACTTTTTTCTATAACATTTTATTGTCTCCTGGTTAGACTGTTTCTACAAAAAGATGAATTGATAATTTTATCATTACTCTTGTATTTTGCTCTCAATCATTTTTAATATGGTCAAATAGATCATGACAGAAAGGATATAAATAACTTGCCAATGATTGTAGGTGGTGAGGAGTCCCTGAATTAATCCAGATGTACAGGTATAATTATGGGAAGATGAGTGGGCAGTAACAATATATGAAGGCCTGTGGTATAGATTTTCCTCAGGTAGACTCTATCCAGTGAGCTTGCTGAAAGAATGACAATTGAGAATTCACTACTTTCAGTCTGCTGGTTCTGGCATTTTCTTTTACCCAGAGTTGAGACAAAAATAAAAATTTCAATATGTTGCCTTCTGAAAAGAAATCTCAGCTAAAACTCCAGGGTGCTGGGGGCAAGGGAACACTGATGTTGAAGATTGTGTTTAAAGTCATACTTTAACTTTTCCTTTCATTTTAATTTAACAAGTCTATAATACTTAAATAAGGAATGTGTTAGTAAACTGTATCCCATTCCTATGCTGCGACTATACTGGTCTCTGTATCAACAGAATTTATTCCTTATTATAATGAAGTGAGCAGTGTACATTTAGGATTATTTTGTGAAATTTAGTGGCCTCATGAATAAATATTTTTCCACTTTGTACATGAAGTTAGGTTAGTTTCTAGAGACTGTAATGTGTATTTTACTTTTTTTTTCTATTTTTGCGAGTAAAATTATTGTATATTTTTCTGGAGCAATAGATCCACAGAACATGTTACTCTGTATTCAAATATCTCACAGTGCTATTTTTAAAAGTTAAATCAACTTAATGAAAGTGACCATGTGACCACTGTGCACAGAGGGGGAATGTCAATTTGAACTTTTACCTGAATATTATTTTCCAAACCTATAATGTTGCATATTTTATAGGAACTTTAATTCATGTAGTTTGAGTCATTTATCTACATTTTCCATGCATCTTAATCTTGGTTTATGTCCTGTCTTTTGGGCTAGAGAAGACAAATATGCAATTTCTGTTTGTTATAGAGATGTGTAGCCCATCAAAACTAACAAGGTAGACCACCTATTGGAATATCAGTGCTGCATTCATGAAGTGTATCTGGGTAGCTCGACACACAGGTTCACACCATGTGTATCAAGATTAAGTATAATGAAGTAGATACTGTCTCTTATCATTTATTCAATCTATTTGAGCCCTTGATCCAGAAATTGCCCTAGAGTTGGGGTTTAATGAATAGCAAGAGTGATTTTCTATATAGATTCATTTCAACTTTATAGCTAGATACTTTTCTCTGCAGGAAGGCTAGCATTGTCTAGATTAAATTTTTATAAACTTTTGATGTGGATGTACTGTGAAGTTCACTCACTTTAAATTTTTTCTTTATCTTTTGTATAATTCTAAAGATCAATCACAGGACCTTGTGCATGCTTGATAATATTCAACTAAGCAACATTCATATTTAAACAATATGGAAATTATCTCAAGTGCTATAGCATATAATGTATTTGGTTTTGTGTCTAAAATATTTAATATTAGGAAAATTTCCTTACAAAGGTTATGATCCTTGCTTAACAAGTTAACTATTCATCAAAAAATTGCTTAAACTTTTGCTATCATACAGTATAGCATGTATTTACAAATTTCAGTGAACTTTATTCAGATTTTTGACACAACACTGAAAAGCCTCAGACAATTGACTCATCAAGAGTAAATGTACAATTTAGTGCACAGATCTAGAGGGACTAGTCTGTATGCCCAGTGCCTTCAAATTTATGGTGTGAATGCTGATGGACAGCAATAATAGGACCCAGAGATAAACTGATTTGCTGGACTAAAGAAAGAAATAGGGACACACACACACACACACACACACACACACACACACACACACACAGAGAGAGAGAGAGAGAGAGAGAGAGAGAGAGACAGAGAGACAGAGAGAGACAGAGACAGAGACAGAGACAGAGACAGAGAAAGGGGCTAGAATCCCATACTACCTTTAGAAGGTTAGAAGGTATACCTCTTCATGACACTAATACTTGTACTAAGCTCCAAATTCGTTTTTTTTTTTTTTTTTTCATCTTTATTAACTTGGGTATTTCTTATTTACATTTTAGATTGTTATTCCTTTTCCCGGTTTCCGGGGCCAACATCCCCTAACCCCTCCTCTTCCCTTCTCTATGGGTGTTCCCCTCCCATCCTCCCCCATTACCGCCTCCCCCAACAATCATATGTTCACTGGGGTTCAGTCTTGGCAGGACCAAGGGCTTCCCTTTTTTCACTTTTTAATTGGATATTTTCTTTATCTGCGTTTCAAACCTCCCTAAATACCCTATCCTATCCCCCCCCCATCCTGCCTCCATGAGCATGGTGCTTCCTCACCCATCCACCCAATCCTTCCTGCCTGCCTGCTCTGGCATTCCCTTACACTGGAAATCAAGCCTTCACATGACCAAGGGCCTCTCTTCCCACTGATGCCCAACAGGGCATCCTCTGCTACACATGTGGCTGGAGCCATGGGTCCCCCCATGTGTATTCTTTGGTTGGTAGTTTAGTCTCTGGGAGCTCTGGTTGGTTGATGTTGTTGTTCTTCCTATGGGGTTACAAACCCCTGAGCTACCTCAGACCTTTCTGTAACTCCTTCATTGGCGATCCCAGTCTCAATCCAATGGTTGACTGTGAGTATCCACCTCTGTATTTGTCAGACTCTGGCAGAGCCTCTCAAGAGACAGCTATATCAGGCTCCTGTCAGCATGCACCTCTTGGCATCCTCAATGGTGACTGGGTTTGGTGACTGTATGTGAGGTAGATCTCCATATTGCAGCAGTCTCTGGATGGCCTTTCCTTCAGTCTCTGCTCCAAACTTTGTCTCCCTATTTCTTCCTGTGAGTATTTTGTTTCCGCTTGTAAGAAGTATTGAAGCACCCATACTTTGGTCTTTCTTCTTCATGAGCTTCATATGGTCTGAAAACTGTATCCTGGGTTTGCCAACCTTTTGAGCTAAAGTTCACTTATCAGTGGGTATATAACATGTGTGTTTTCATGTGATTGGGTTACCTCACTCAGGATGGTATTTTCTAGTTCCATCCATTTGCCTAAAAATTTCATGAAGTCATTGTTTTTAATAGTTGAGTCGTTCTCCATTATGTAGATGTTCCATATTTTCTGTATCCATTCCTCTGATGAGGGATGACTGAGTTCTTTCCAGCGTCTGACTATTATAAATAAGGCTGCTATGAACATATGTGTCCTTGTAATATGTTGAAGCATCACTTGAGTATACTCCTAGGAATGGTATAGCTGGGTCCTCAGGTAGTACTATGTCCAATTTTCTGAGGAACCTCCAGACTGATTTCCAGAGGGTTTGTACCAGCTTGTAATCCCACCAACAATGGAGGAGAGTTCCTCTTTCTCCATATTTCACTAGCATCTGAATGCTGTTGAACTCTGCTGTCACCCGAGTTTTTGATCTTAGCCATTCTGACTGGTGTGAGGTGGAATCTCAGTGTTGTTTTGATTTGCACTTTCCTGATGACTAAGGATATTGATTTTTTTTAGGTGCTTCTCAGCCATTGGATATTCCTCAGTTGAAAATTCTTTGTTTAGCTCCATACCCCATTTTTAATAGGGTTATTTGATTCTCTGGAGTCTAACTTCTTGAGTGTTTGTATATATTGGCTATCTTTTCCCAATCCGTTGGTTGCTGTTTTGTCCTAATGACAGTGTCCTTTGCCTTACAGAAGCTTCGCAGTTTTGTGAGGTTCCATTTGTCTATTCTTGATCTTAGAGTGTAAGCCATAAGATGTTTACTGATCCTTTAACTTGGGAATCTTCATTCTCTTCTATACCTATTATCCTTAGGATTTGTCTTCTTATTGTGTACTGGATTTCCTGGATGTTTTGGATTAGGAGATTTCTGGGTTAGTCAATGGGTTGTGCCAATGTTTTCTATGCTTTTCTCATGTGTTGAGGTATCCAAGGCTTGTTGTGGTGACAGGAACTGGGTTCTGATGATTCCCAGTGGCCTTGGTTTCTGTTGCTTAGGTTTATGCCCTTGCCTCTTGCCATCTGCTTATTTCTTGTGTTAGCTGGTCTTGCTGTCTTTGACAGTGGCTTGACCCTCCTGTAAGCCTGTGTGTTAGCACTACTCAGAAATTCGCTCTCTCCCTGTGGGATCTGAGTACAAAGAGCTGTGGCACAGACAGAGTCAGTTCAGGGTACAGACAGAAACCAGGAGGATCCCAGACTGCTCCTCAGTTCCCATGTCCAAAGAGGTCAGTGAGGGTTCCTCTTGGTCCAGGAATGAGCACAGAAATGGTTGTCTCACCTGTGCTCTCAGTATGTCAGAACTACCGGGCACCGACTCTCTCCCTGTGAGATCTGGGTACAGAGAGCTGTGGAACAGGGTCAGCTCAGGATACAGGCAGGAACCAGAAGATTTTTTAACATTAACACTTTTTTAGATGGTAGTTTTATTTAACTACAAGAATTGAACAAATACCTCTTGCACAGTTTGTCTTCACTAAACCTCTATTTGGCAAAAACTAGAGACTGTTGGCATCTGTTAGAAATCTGTTACTAGTCCATTAATGATTTTTTTAATATCGAGTTTGGTTTTTATTTTTATTAATTATATATTCTGTTATGAAAATTTTGTTGACATTATACTACATCAGATGGTGGTGTTCAAAAACAAATATTTAAAAGAAAAAATACCAGGTTAAAATGGTTGATTTCTTATGTACAAGGATAGCCTGAGATCATCACCATATACAAATGACTTCCTAATGATTTTATTGAATGTGGTCTTAACAGTCATAACTGGGCTTTGCTGTGGTCTATTGAAAATACCTTGAAGCAAATTCAGTTCAGGGTATAGTTGGTGTCTAGAAAAGCTGGAGTTGGCTTTGTCCACATTAATACTCCCATGGGAAGCATTCTTTTTTGTCTGTTATTAGCACTAGGATTAAGAGAATTAAGATAACGAGGTCAATTGTTTATACTCCCAGAGTGTAGAATTTATATGTACATATTACATCCATGCTGGCTACCTGAGTATTTTATAGGACCATAAAATCTTGTGCATAACTATACCCTCATTGTTTTTCTTCCTTCCGTACTCTATAAATGAGATTACATAAAGGGCTGTGAGAGGAGCATCCCATGTGCCATTTTAGACCTACAGTTGAATTACATACACTGCTGATTTGTGGGTAAAACACTTTCACATGATGCTAGATAAGAGCAATTTTTTATTGAAGCTTGATTTAGCCCAAATTATCTTCATTTACTCTATCATAGAATTTTCCGTCCTCCAACTCCTTTCAGGATCTTACACATACGTTAATGGAAGTGAACATAGACTTTGACCATAGTTTGTTTGAGAAGTAAATATAAAAACAAGCAAAGAAACAAAAACCTTTGTTGATGTCACATCATCCTTTATCCATTTCATGTTATCTTCATAGGTGCTCAGGGCTGATCAGTCCTTTTCACTATGGAAATATGACATGTGTAAGCTTGTGTGCACTCTGACAGAGAAGAGGATTTCACAGGAACAGTCACTTGACAAAAGTGATTCTCGAGTATCAGTAGATCTTGAGGAAGGGGAGTTATATATTTCATAAATAAGAACACAAGAACATTCAAATAGAGGGGGAAAATCCATACATGTTCATAACATTTGGAAATATTCAGATGACTATGTATATAGGTAAGTAGTATAGGCTGAGGTAATAACATTGAAAGTGAATAAGACAGCTACAGAGATTGTCAGGAGGATGGCTATCTCCCAAGGGTGTTTGGATTTGGCTTACTAAACAGTAGCAGACATGAATTCCACTCTTTGTTGTGAGATTTAATTTCAATCAGAAAGTTGTACAATAACATTTGTAACACTGTTGAATCCTGGGAGTATTGTATAGCTCATTACATTCATAGCTAGTAACATTGGTGACTATTTTTTCCTGATATAGAATACATAGAACCTTCCATCATGGTTAGTCAACTAACTGGCACTGAAGCTTCCAGGTTTGTACCATATTGATTTATTTGGCTCTATTGACTCAATTATGTGGTGTCTCCAGCAATAGGGTCATACTTTCCAATTCTGCAGGATAACCAAGGGTGAAGGCAATTGCCTAAAATATTTGAGGCAAACAACTCAAAAGAAATAGCTTAGACCTTGTGTTGGTTTCTGGGGAGAAGCACTATCCCTCAATTATTGGTTAATTCCATTTAAAGATTATTTTTTATGTATTTGTATACATTTTAGGAAGCTTCTGTAGTAGTCAACTTCCATATGGAATTTCTAAAGGTCTTCAGTACCCTGTCTTCTATTGGAACTCCAATTTAAACAGACATGTCTAGAGATTCAAGCTGATAATCTGAGGGAGGACATGAAGAATGTCATTCTTAGTCTGAGGAAATTCACACAGAGTGATTATTTCTGGGTCCATTCTTTTGCCCGTGAACTTCAGTTTTAACAGCTGAATACTATTTTCATTATCCATCCATCAGTTGATAGACACTGGTGTGGTTCTATTTCCTGACCATTGTTAATAAAACACCAATGAACATGGAACTGTGCAGCAACAGATATAATTCTGTAAACATATGCTCAAGAGAAGTATAGCTAGATCATATGATGATGTATTTCTAGGTTTATTAGGAATCTACATGCCGATTTCCATACAGGCTTCCCCAGTCTGTACTCTCAATGGCAGTGAATGAGTGCTCTCACTCCCACCAGCATTTGTTGTGGTTTTTAATGACTTTCAATTACGTGTAGGTGTGTATGTCTGCATTTGCTTATGTGCACATGAATGCTGGTACATGTAGAGGTCAAAGGCATCAGATTTAGAGTAGGAATGATAGATGGCTGCGTGCTTCCCGATGTCAGTGCACTGAACTGACCTTGAATCCAGCAAGAGCAGCAAATGCTTTTATTGACTGAGCCATCCTTCTAGCAATTTTTTTTTAAATCTTAGCCATTCTGACTAGGGTAAAGTGAAATCTCAAATTGGTTTTACTTTGCATTTTCTGTGACCAAGACTGTTGAACATTTTAATAATGTTTCCCAGTTGTATTTCTTCTTTTTGAGAACTTTCCTGTTTAGTTATTTATTGAACTAAAATAATATAGTAACTTCTTTGCTTGATACTTAGGTTTTGTTTGTTTGTTTTTTGGTTTTCTATAGTCTAAATGCTAAGTCTCTGTTAGATGTATGATTAAGATACTTTTCTCCATTCTGCAAGCTGACTCTTCACTTTACTAATGATTGCTTTTCTTTTTTAATTTTATTTTTCTTAGAAATTTTATGTATTTATATTTCAAATGTTATCCCCAGCCCCCTGCTTCTATGAGGGTGCTCTTACTCCCAGCCACCCACTCCAACCTCAACTCCCTGGCATTACCCTACACTGGCAAAATGAACCTTCAAAGGACCAAGGGTTTTTCTTCCTATTGATGCTGGACAATGCCATCCTCTGCTACATATGTATCTGGAGTCATGTGTCCCTCCATGTGTACTCATTGGTTGGTGATTTCGTCCCTGGGAGCTCTGGTGTGGTTTGGTTAGTTGATATTGTTGTTCTTCCTATGGTGTTGTAAATCCCAAGAACCCAGATGTCCTTCTACAGAGGAATGGATACAGAAAATGTGATAATTTACACAATGTAGCACTACTCAGCTATTAAAGACAATGACTATATGAAATTCTTAGGCAAATCGATGGAACTAGAAAATATCATCCTGAGTGAGGTAACCCAGTTACAGAAGTACACAAATAGTATGCATTCACTGATAAATGGATATTAGCCCAAATGTTTGAAATACCTAAGAAAACATTCCCAGATCATATGAAGCCCAAGAAAAAGGAAAACCAAAATGTGGATGCTTCATACCTTCTTAGAAGGGAGAACAAAATACTTAAGGGAGGAGATACAGGAACAAAGAGTGGAGCAGGGACTGAAGGAAATGTCATCCAGAGACTGCCCCACCTGGGGATCCATCCCATATGCAGCCACCAAACCAAGTCACTATTGTTGATGCCAAGAAGTGTTTGCTGGCAGGAGCCAGATATGGGTGTCTCCTGAGAGGCTCTGCCAAATGAGGATGGTTGCAGCTAACCATTGGACTGAACAAGGGGACCCTACTGGAGGGGTTAGAGAAAAGACTGAATGATTGCTTTTCTAGGCAGAAACATTTGTTTTATGAGGTTCCTTTGGTCACTTCTTATTGCCTGCACTACTGGAGTCCCAATCAGAAGGTTCTTTCCTGTGCCCACATGTTGAAGCACATTTGCCACTTTCTTCTCAAACAGCTTCAAAGTATTTGGTCACATGTTGAAGTTCTTGTATTTGAGTTTTGTGCAATGATAATGACCTGATTTCATTTTTCCTACATGTTTGACTATTTATAGAAGATGCTTTCATTTCTCCAGAGTAGATTCATGCCCTTCTTGTCAAAAATTAAGTAGCTGTAGGAATGTATGCTTATGTATGAATCTTCTATTGATCAATTTCTCTACTTTTATGCCAGTATGGGGCTGTTTGTATTACTATAGTTCTGTATTGAAAAATGGAGAGACTGTCTTGTTCATAGGTCCCAGGGAAGAAACTAATAATATTAGTCTGCCAAATGAACACAGTATTAAAACAAGCTCCAAATTCTTATCTTCATTCTTATAGATTAGTGCCTTTTTCAATTGTTATCAAAGATCCTTCTTTTTGTTGTAGGTGTTAGCAACCTTGCATTTTCAGAGAATAAGAAAACATGGGATGCTCAGCTTTCAATGGAATATCTATAAGCACAACCTTCTCCTCAAGGCTCAAGGATCACCTCAAAAGAGGAGGTGCAATGATTATAAGGGAGACCCAGAGCAAAACAGCCTTTGTGGGACATGACAAGAATATTGCACACAGAAAGTCATAGTGCTGTCATTGCAGATAGAAGACCTGCACCATGTTAAGGTGCCAGATTTTCTTTGTGGGTTGGTGAGAGGCTCATGAAGTTTTCTAGCAAAGGATCCATTGGCAATTGGTGGCTGCTGGGGAGGGGAGCCAATTTCCTATAGGGATGTGGTCACTTAGAGTCTACACATATTCCCGTAGATGTTCTACGCCACAAGTGCACAGGCAGTACTAAGAGGATTCAGTTAGTTTTGGAAAAGGAGCTCATGATGTGAGGAAGTTGAGAATGAAAACCTGTGGGGAGCTGGGGAGGAATAGGATTGTAGGGAAAAGGGAGTGGATCTGAATAAAATGTACTATGTATGCATGGAATTTTCAGATGAGGGGGGATTGGATTATATTTGATACCAAGTAAGTACTCTCTCATCTAAAGCAGAAAGCTCGCTTTCTACATAGAATAGTAAAATACAGTTAAGATTGTAAAACTAATGCCACCAAGTGAACTTTCTGTTTTACATGTCAATGCAATATTGGGTTGGTATGTGCTGTGACTTTATTAATCAATTGGGTGTTTTGGGGGGTCACCCTTTGTGGTGTGTTTTTCAGCTTTTCATCCTTGTCTTTGAGGAGTAATATTTTTAGAAATTATGCCCTATTTTTTCAAGGGTGAAGTAGCCACATTACTAAAAAGTAATAGTTTGGTAGAGTTCTTCTGTAGGTGCTCTTATGTCTGACCTTCTGTACTTTATCTTCCAAGGATTAGCTTGTGGTGTTAATTATGGGGTAAGTAAGCAGTTACTTCCTATTGCAAATCAGCCAAAGTCCAGGTTTGCTCTGGAGGTCCCTGGGATCAGAGCTCTGTGTTTCTTCAGGTTTCAATTTACCAGCCTCAAACCACTTAAAAGCAAGAGGAGAAGCAGCAGAGGAGCGATCAGTTTACAAGTGACCTGGGAATTCACAGCTTTCATCCCCTCGAAATCACAGTCCATATAATAAGGCTCGCACAGACACAATTGGGACAAATTGACCTAGGCGTTGCGTTTTCAGAAATCAAAATCTGTTCTTCTTATCTGGTGTCCTCATGCCTTAATTATAGGAATCAAACATTTGACTGAAGATGGCAATTGTCCTAAGGTCAAACAGGGGATGTAGGCTCTGAGTGAGAAGCTGGACTGTTAAGTGGCACCCAACCGTGCTAATCAGTTAACAGGACTCTTAACTAGTTTAGGGACTTAGGAGTGAAGCTAATAACAAGTAAAACAGACAGAAGAGTCTATTTAACAAGCTTACTTTTTTCTTAGAAAGGGACACAGAAAGGGACACGGGGAACTGGGATAGTTTATAGCTGGTACATTTGCAAGCCAAGTTGCTGCGGTACACAATATTTGTAGATTTATCTCCTTAGCTCTCAGAAGGTGGTCAATGCATGTGGCACACGAAATTTGACTGCTTTTTTGGATATACAAAAACAATCTTATAGGTGACAACAAATGGTAAGAGAGAAAACCTGTGATATTTTTCTATCCAAGTCTGGCTTCTTTCCTGTACTATAGGAATCTGTACTTGTATTCCTATTCCTATACATGCCACATTTTCACTCTTTTTGTATGAACAAAGATAAACTGGGTACATATGCCACACTTTCTTTGCCTTTTCATACTGATTCACACCTAGGATGATTCTACATCTTGGCTACTGCGAAAAGCACCCATGTGGATGTATCTACAGTGTATTTACTTCGATTCCTTCCAGTAAGTCTTCACGATTAACATACCTGGATTGCATGTTAACTATAGTTTTTTTTCTCTTGGGAACCTCCACATTGGTTTATGAAATAGATGACTAATTTACATTTGGATGGGAATGTGTAAGCACTTGCTTTTCAAGATTTGCTGTCACCATTTGTTGCTATTTGTTTTCCTTTTAAATTTTTTTCTTTGAGAATTTCGGACAATAAATTTGGATCATATTTACAACCTGCAAACCTGAATTCCTTTCAGGTCAACTTACCTTTCTCTATCCACATAACTGTGTTTCTATTTATTTGTTGTTGCTATTGTTGTTGTTGTTTCTTCCTTTGTTTTTTAAAATGCATTTAGCCCAATTTCTGTTGCCCACATATCCTTTCACTTGTGACCTTCCACTGGAGTGCGGTTGTTCTAACAGGGAATATGTGCTTAAGGAAAACTGACGCTCCCTCTCACAGCAGCTCTCAGGTGTCAATATCTCCTCAGACATGATGGCACTTCATGTTCATCTCCCCTGTCCATTGTGGGATTTTGTCTGGCTTGAGCTATTACCGGTCTGGTGTATGCTATCTCAACTGCTCTGGCTGTCTGTAACAGCCTCCACTGTCTCTAGAAATCACTGCTCTCTAGGAGCCCTTCACAACTTCTGCGTCTGATAATCTTTCAGTCCCCAATTCTTCAATGGGCCCTGAGACTTGGAAGAATGGGCTATAGATGTCATGTTTAGAGCTGAGCATTCTGCAGCCTTTTGTTCTCTGTATTTTGCCAAGTTGTAGGTTTTAAAGGTGCTGTGTCTCTTCAGCAGCCTAACATCCTACTGCACAATCTTTCTTTGCAAAAAATCATTGGGAAAGAGAAAGGTGGAGGGAGAGCATATGAGATTGACTTATCTTGGCGCTCTCCAGAGCAGAATAAGTCTAGTATTTGAAAACCACTGCTTTTGGTACCAGTTTAGACATAAATCCTGGCTTATTTTCTAGACATTCGATACTATAGTTTAAAAGCCATGTGTCACAGAAACATTTGGAGCAAAACTATCTTGACTTTTTTTTTTTACAATAATTAAGTGTGTTAAAAGGAATTTATAAATATTGTAAAGCATAATTAAGTTATGACACATCAGGTGATTTAGTCCTAGTATAGGATACAGTGAGTATAACGACACAGTTCATTTCGTACTGAGGAATAGGAATGGTATTTAGTTTCTAAGGCTTCCTCCACCCTGTTTCTGGAGAGTTCTTTTAACATTCAATTCTGTTTGACACTGATCCATTACAAATCTTTCACAAAACCCTTAAACATCCCATGGAATCATGCTTGTAAGTTCTGTCTGTGCTTCGTATCTATACTCTAGGATGATTTTCTTGAAGTTGATCTATATTCACGCCAGGACAGCCATTTTCCATTCTCCCCAGCCTCCTTCCTCATTCTCCTGCCCTCAAACAGCCCTGACTTAGAACTCTCATCTCTTGTGAAAGGTTCTACAATTTTCTTACCACTAGAAATAGAACTTACTCTTCAAATGCTATTCAGTAAAGTAACTTCATCTTAAAATAAAAGAAAAAAAAAAACTCTTCTAGTGAGATTTTTTCCAGCTACCACCACTTCAAGGGAATGGCTCCCAGTAAAGCTATGCTACTAGCCCTGTTGTTAGAGCCAGTGATTATGTTTTATAGTTTGTCTTTCATATTGTGCTGCATTTAATCCTGTGGAAGGAGTAAATTTATTATTGATTTAAATATTGCATTTACTCATGGATTTGTGTGTGTGTGTGTGTGTGTGTGTGTGTGTGTGTGTGTGTGTGTGTGTGTGTGCAGAGTCAGAGAACAACTTGTAGCAGTCAGTTCTCTCCTACTACCATGTGGGCCTGGGAGATAGAACTCAGGTCATGAGATTTGGTGGCAAACACCTTACTCAACCATCTTGCCAGCCTATTGTTAATTTAATAATAAAATTACTAAGAGAATACAGATAACCCACTTCATTCCTGAGACCCAGTGTTAATATGTTAATATGTCAGTAAGTTGTTTTGTTCAGATCTTCTTAACTGATAATATGATGCAATAGTTAGCTTAAGGAATGTTTGGAAATTGCTATTTTCATAATATGTTCTTCCTTTCTATGATACTGTGTATGTACAGGTTACCTAGACCCTGGTTCAGTGTAGTAGCTGGATCTCAAAGTCTGAGAGACAGGAATCACATTACTCATGCACCTGCACATGGATTTCTTGGTGCACATACAAACACACTTCAAGGACAGCATTTACATTATTTGACATCAAGTACCACTTCAAGATCACACTTTTGAAGTTTATGATGACGGATATTAACACCTGAAAATTGACAGGCTCTTTAAAATCTTTTGAAATTTCTTATCAGTAAATATGAGTCAAAATGAAAACTTTGCTTGTGGGTTACTGATTGAATGAACTCTATATTTTTTCCTAACTATATCCACAGGGATAGGGAAATGATACTGAATTATTTTCAATGCTAAGGGCATAATGTTGTGTTTCTTTGCATTCAATCATATATAAAATATGTAAATATGTACATACATACATATAAATATATGTATTTTTTCTTTTATTCTGTCCTCCTCTCTTGTCCTTAGCCATTCTTACCTCTTGTCTCCTTTCTTTCTCTCACTCTTCCCTCCCTCTCTTCTTTTCTCCCTCTAGACCACTTTGAATTTGATCTCACTATGAACTCAGAATGGCCTTAGAGTCCTTTCTTAGTGCCTCATGGCCTGAGATAATAGGTGTACACCAGCATGTTCAGTTAAATAATCTAAGGGCACACACTTAAAACTCCGATTAAAAATTTTATCTATAATCATTGGTTCAGGAAATACCTGTGTTTCAAATAGTTAATAAGCACCAAAGAGAAAAGGATATATGTGGTCTTAAGTACTTAGTGACAAAAAAATACAAGCTGTTGAAGAAAAATAATGAACTTCAAGCAATAATATAAAAATCTCAAACCCTTAAGCATTAATTAATGTGAGTAAATGGTTGTTTAGTCCTTATAATACATGCTAACCTCAGCATTTCAGGGAATGCTAAAATCTTATTCATAGATATTTGTGCATTCTTTTTAAGGGTGTTTTAGGTACATACTTCTATGTTGATGCATGGAATGCTTATAAAACTACTCTCTACCAGAACTATTCATCTACCCTAAGTTTAAGAATATACAAACATGATTTTTGCCTATGGTGTAAAAAGATATGTCCAAGTTTTAATTTTCAAGTAGCTAATAATCTAACAATTTATTATTTTATGAACAGAGTTTCCAACACGTGATATGATTTAAATCCACTCTGAGAAATATACATTATTCTAAACCTTTAATAATCATTACATATTAAAAAGACCAGAAGTTGTATAAGATGCTGAGAACACAGATAGTTGAGGCCTTGACCTTCAGTACACCATGATTAATAACACCCATTTAGACTCAGGGAATGTTGAGGAAGAGGAGGTGGAAAGGATGTCAGACCTGAATGTAGGAAGAAGGACTCTAAAATTCTGTCTTTTATACAGACCACACCCACAACAGTCCTGAAACCTCGCCAGCTAAGAGGGCTGACACTGGGCCTATGCAGGGCAGTCTCATTCAATTTGCAGCTAAGGATAGCTATACTAGATGGTTTTGTGTGTCAACTTGACACAAGCTACAGTCATCAGAAAGGAAAGAGCTTCAGTTGAGGAAATGCTTCCATGAGATCCAGCTGTAGGGAATTTTCTCAATTAGTGATTAATGGAAGGCAGGCCAAGCCCATTTTGGGTGGTGCCATCCCTGGGCTGGTTGTTCTGGGTCCTATAAGAAGCATGCCGAGTAAACTAAGTGGAACAAACCAGTAAGAGGCACCTTTCATGCTGAAAAGGACCGGATATAGATCTCTCCTGAGAGACACATCCAGAGCATGTCCATACAGAGGTCCATGCTAGCAGCAAACCATCAAACTGAGAACAGGATGCCCCTTGGGGGGAATTAGAGGAAGGATTGAAAGAGTTGAAGGAGCTTGCAATCTTATGGACAAGAAACCGGGAAGGGGAATAACGTTTGAAATGTAAGTAAAGAAATATATCTAGTAAAAATTTTTAAAAAGAGAAAAGCATCCAAAAGCATCCAAAACAAAACAAAACAAAAACAAAAAAACAAACAAAACAAAACAACAACAACAAAAAAACAAAAACAAAAACAAAAACAAAAGTAAACACCCTTCATGGTCTCTGTGTCAGCTCCTGCCTCCAGGTTCCTTCCCTGCTTGAGTTTCTGTCCTGCCTTCCTTTGGTGATGAAAGCCAAATATACACTTTTCTCCCCAATTTGCATTTTGGTCATGGTGTTTTATCACATCCCTAAGACATATGGGGAAGGAGCTCACTGGGTTGCAACTTACTCCTAAAGTATTGGAAAATAACAGATTCAGGGAGAAGGAAAGACACGGTATAAAGATGTGTGCGCTTGGGTGAGCCCACCAGGATCTAATGGACAGTACCAAATCCATGGACAGGCAAATGGCCCTAGTTAAACTCTGTGGGACATGAAACAGAACAAAGTATTGTGAATATAGGGAAGAAATTTGGAGAGAACAATCAAGGCTGACAAGCATAGGCAGGAGACAGGAGTGGGTGTGGCAGAAGAAATAAAGAGAAAACATTGTATGCATGCATGAAACAATGAACAAAAGTTGTGAATACTAAGAAACTTCTCTGGAGACTATCTCACGGAAACTTATGGATCCAGTAAGACCTGTGAGGAACCTGGTGTTTTGGGGGACCTTCCCTTCATCCTCATTTCTTTCTTTCTAGAGTTTTTAGAAAGATTACTTGAAGTAATTACTTCTATCAGGTTCTACTTTATTTTACGTAACTTACCATAGTTTACCTTTGTTTCACAAAGTCTTCGACGTATCTTCCTGGTCATTAGGATCTGGAAGTTCCAAAGAAATGAGACATCCTGGCCCCTGTATAGCCCTTGGACAGGGAGTCATTAGATCATTCTGTACTACACCGAAGGATCTGATGTTTTCATTCCCACAGCAGTTTGTAAGCCCCACCTGCCAGCTGGGAACAGACAATCTCATAAACCTGCCAATACCACAATTTAGCTGAATACATGTTTGTTAATAAATCTTTCATCGAATTATAATCAAAGAGCTCTTTCAGCTTACCATCCACCTAACGAAGGATGTAGTATGTCTGCTCATCAATTTGATGTCTTTAGAAACAAAGCTAAGGGGTTATTAATGTGTGTTTACCATGCATGTTGGCTCAGGTGAAAAGTGGAAAAGAGAGGTGGGTTTTTTTTAAAGCAAGAGAAAATGTTCATTAAAAATAAACTCATGGTGTGACTGACATGCCTAGTAGTTTTGAAAAATGATTTCTTGTGAGAAAACTCATATGTTTCAGTAGATTTTTTTTTAAAGAAGTCTAATAAGCAAACATAACCCACAGTGGAATTTTAGTCAATGACCTTTTCAAAGGATTTTTGCTAGCACTAGTATTGTTCAAAGAACTCTGCATGATACTTTTTGTTATGGGAGTGTGGCTAATAATGTGGTGTTTGTGAGCTGCAAAAGTTGCTGGGATTGCGTATCACAAATGTGGCAATTCAAGATGCTTTCTGCATCAATACTAAGTGTTCAGAGTCTAATTCCATGCTTGTATTTAAAACTACAGTGAATTAGCTCATTAGCATAATCCCCTTTCTTAATACACTGAGGGGAGATACAACTATTCTTATAAATAGAATGGCAGATATTTTCCAAGAATTTAGGGAATTGAAAAGAATATAAAATAACTTACGTTTATACAGATGTATGCTTTATATAAACATATACATGGTATGCACATATTTATGTACACACACATATGTATACATACATAATATACATATAAACTTTCTAAAGCTACAAAGTAGGTTACACAGTCTGTTAGAAGACCTTAAACAGTTTTAATTTTCCTCTGTGTTTCCTGCCCTATCAGAGCTTTCTTCTGTGGTCCAAAGCTAACCTTGACCAAGTGCCAAACAAGGACAGCAAAAGAGACAGTACACTGACCCTGGCTTCCTATGTGTTCCCTTCCAACACAAGTTCTCATTCTCCATAAACAACAAACAGCTCTGCAAACTAAACAGTTCACACTGCTGGATGTTGAGAGTGTGGTCAAATGAAAAACCCCAAGGAAAGGCTACCCATGAACTTTTCGCAGCTCTGTGAAAAGTGTCAGCTTCCTGCTCACCACGGTGATGTCCTCATAGTCAAGTATTACCATGGACGTCTTCTGATGGCTCCAGTCTGCACCTGAGGATGACATCACTATATCAAGCCTGGATGACCTTGTCCATGTTGTGTGTGCACTTGGCCTCTCCTGTTTCCTCTCCTTTGTGGTATTTTCAGCATCAGGAACTTTCCCTCACCTTGACCACTGTTTCTGCATGTTTGGCTTGCAGGCACAGGGCTGTTGTTACATTTGGATTCAAAGGATGGGCAGGAAGGAAAGCAGACTGGAGGGACATTGTCCACTTCCTAACTAAATCCTCACAGTGTTTCCATGACTTTGCTGCACTACAGAAAAATGCATGACATTCGTTTGAAGAACCATAAACAATAAGACCGCCATGTTCTCTTACTGAGAGAGTCCATAGTAAAGATGAAAAGCTAAGATTATCACTGGACAGAAATCTACCTTCTTGAGGGCACAGTTCTTCAATGCAGTCTAGATCTGGCTCAAAATATGCACACAGTCTCTTCCTGCTATAACTATTATGAGGTGCTTAAGTAAAAGCTGCTTTGTAATATTTTTTATAATAGAGCTGCAAAAATTAGACTGCCTGATGAATTCCTTTATGTTGCTGTTGAACTTTAGCATGCATGTGTCTCAGTTTCGTCTGGTTTATGAGCAAGCTCTCTGGTGCTGAACAGAACTCGTTATAAATAACGGCATAAGCATGTTGAACCAGTGTGACTTTTGCACATGAAAATGACTTTCCTCTGCTCTGGGATCCTCATGATGAACTTGGGGGATAATAATATTATCCCAGTGACTGCATGGGAAATAACACAAGAAAGAGATAATGTAATTTAATGCACTCTAAATAATATCTCTACTGTTTGACTTCATGAACTTTATAATTCTTTAGATTTCTGTACTACAATAAAATCTATACCCAGAAATTCACAGCTATTTTGCACGCATGCATACATGCATGTATACATGTGATTATATACATATGTATGTACATGTATAATCTAAGATGTATTAATAGAAATGCAATTTTATTTTAGGTTAATGAATTTATACTAAGGTTATTTGTCTCACTATTTTGAAGTTTTGATGTCATTATGAAAACAAAATTGCATTTGTCAGCAGTTTTCCTGAGAGTTCCTAAATCCAGGCTTTGGGCATTTTTTAATTAAGCAAGTAAGTGAAAGTAGCATCTATTAGATAGGTGTCAACATTCATCTCTTATTAGAAATACTAATTTTATTTTCAAAGTGACTTGGTACTTTCCACATGAAGTTGAGTGTTATTCTTTCATGGTCTGCAAAAAAGTATGTTGGAATTTTGATGAAGATTGCATTGAATCTGTAGGTTGATTTCTGTAAGATGGCCATTTTTACTATACTAATTTTACTGATCCATTAGCATGGAAGATTTTTCCACCTTTTGATATCTTCTTGAATTCATTTCTTCAAAGATTTGAAGTTCTCATCATACAGGTCTTCCACAGCTTTTTAAGGAACACACGGACAATTGGGGTCTATGTATAAGTGATTAGCACACTTAAAAAAATTGTACATTTAATTCTGATATGTACCACATATATGTTATTCAATTAACTTGTCAGATAAATATGAGTTATGTACTCAAGAACTAGTTTTATTCTCTTTCTTTCCTCACTCTGTCCCCCTCTCTCTATGTATGTATAAATTTATTATATATTATATTTTATTATATTAAAAATAAATCCAAACCAAAGAACCATTCTAGCTAGAAAGTTTCTCACAAATGTAATATTAATAAGCCATTTATCTGGCTAATATATATCAAGGATAATCTTCCTCTGTTTTAATCATGCCAAGACCAGGTACAAGACAAAGGCCCACTCATGGCCTAACATCCACAGAAATTACTCATATATCCAGTTCTAATGATCTCATCCTGACCTGTCTATAGGCTGTGTTCCTAGCACTCCCTTCACTCATATATTCTGCCTCTTCATTCTGCAAATGCTTTCTTTGTTATCCAAGTGGCATGCTATGACTCCTTCTAGAGAACTGTGAGTATAGTTAATTTCTTTTCTCAGGCTTCTTCCTTATTTCCTTCTGTATTGACTTTCTCTTTGGCCACCATCTTTTGACCCACGTTCTCTGCTCTTCCGTCTGGTGAGGATCCCTGTAGCTGGTACCTTTTGGCCATCTTTGAGTTCAGCTGCCTATTGAGCTAAAAAAGAAATAGAAAAATATAGGATAATAGTGTCTCATCTGACTACTCCTAGGTGTCCAGTACAGCATGATTATTGAAAACTGGGTAAAGTAAACATTTCTAAGAGAGAGGATAGTAATTATTTATCTGTGAATAAATGAAATGTTATTTATCTTGTATCAATATTAAAGAAACAATGTCATAATCCCTCCACTGCATCTTCTGATGTAACATATGGTTTAATGATGCCGCATTTATGATCCTACTACCTGGGAGCACGGGAGTAAGTAACTTAGACTTGCCAGAGCCCTAACTTTCTCATACATGACCACATGATCTTACTAAAAGGTAAAAACAGGACGAAAGGCTAAGATTTCCGTCATGCTGCTTATGAAAGCTGCTTAATGGTAGATATTTTTTTACAGTAGTCCATCAGAATTAAATTTCCCTGTTTAAAACTTCACTGTGGGGAAAAAAGGCAAATCTAGCTCTAGATATTGGGAATGTTCCATCTGCTTATGCAATAGAAATATTGTCTATGGTCTGGATGCTACGGTTTTGGTTTTCATTAGTTCTCTATATGTTTTCATTTTTTCTCATTTGCTTCTTCCTGTGGGAAGATAGCTGGGATGTCAGAATGATTCAGAGACTCGGTTGGGCTATGTCTTGCAAGCTCGTTGTTCATTTTCTTAAGCAGTATCTCTACCTCTTGTTGCTTCAAGTATCTTAGAGTGTGACTTCTTAAAGCATGCTCTTTATTTTGGGTTGTATGGCTTGGGCTTTCCCTGTCCTCTGGTCTTCTCCAGCTCACTTGTGGACAGCATGCATGTTTCTAATTCTCCCCGGGAACAATACTCCACTGCAAATTTTCTCTCCCACTGATACAGGCTTCTATTACATATAGGGTTATAAGGAAAGGAGGCAGTCTTGTTCTCCCTGACTGGCAACTTAACTTTTCTACTCATCTGCTTTGCTATGTTTTTATTTCTTCTTAGGCTTTTCTGTTGTTTTTTGTGAATATGAGCAAACTTAAAAATATTGTAGACTTTTCTTCCTTCTATGATGCCCATAGACTTCCAATCTCATTTGCTTTCATGTGCTCTTTTGTGATTTGTCAAATATCCTAGTTCAAATATTTATCAGTTGCGCGCGCGCGTGTGTGTGCGTGTGTGTGTGTATGTACAATCAATATAGTGAGTACATATTTATATTTTGTTTCTCCTTATACATACTATCTTTGTAAAGTTTTGAGTCAGCTTTTTAAATAGCTACTCTGATTGGTTTAGAGAACACCACAACTTTGATGTTAGTCTGACTGTTTTTCATTGACAGAATTCTGTTGTAATCTTCCAGATATCTATGTGCCTTCAACCAAGTTGTAGATAGGCCACTGACATTATTTTTGAAGAATGTTAACTATTGGTCATTGTTTTCTTTGTCAATTCCCTTACTTAAATGTTGAGGTAGCAATTGCCATTTGGTAGGGTAAAGGGATATATGGTTAAATCAACTAACAGCATAATTTCATGAACCTTCTTGTGTTGTATAGAAAACAGTATGACCCAAATAATAATTTATTCTAGAATAAGACCTAAAGGATCAGTTCAATTTCAGCTTCAGCTCCATAAGAAGATTGCTAGGTAGCCTAAAAGACCTGATGCTCTTAAAATAAAAGAAGCTGGGGGAAAGACTAAATAAAGTATGACTGCTGGGCAAAGGAGAAGAACTGAGATCAAAATATTCTTAGCCCAATGCTTCACTCCTTCTTTAAAAGGGGAACAAGAATACCCTTGGCAGGGAATAGAGAGGCAAAGATTAAAACAGACACAGAAGGAACACCCATTCAGAGCCTGCCCCACATGTGGCCCATACATATACAGTCATCCAATTAGACAAGATGGATGAAGCAAAGAAGTGCAGGCCGACAGGAGCCGGATGTAGATCGCTCCTGAGAGACACAGCCAGAATACAGTAAATACAGAGGCGAATGCCAGCAGCAAACCACTGAACTGAGAATAGGACCCCTGTTGAAGTAATCAGAGAAAGAACTGGAAGAGCTTGAAGGGGCTCGAGACCCCATATGTACAAAAATGCCAAGCAACCAGAGCTTCCAGGGACTAAGCCACTACCTAAAGACTATACATGGACTGACCCTGGACTCTGACCTCATAGGTAGCAATGAATATCCTAGTAAGAGCACCATTGGAAGGGGAAGCCCTGGGTCCTGCTAAGACTGAACCCCCAGTGAACTAGACTGTGGGGATAGGGCGGCAATGGGGGGAGGGTTGGGAGTGGAACACCCATAAGGAAGGGGAGGGGGGAGGGGGATGTTTGCCCGGAAACCGGGAAAGGGAATAACACTCGAAATGTATATAAGAAATACTCAAGTTAATAAAAAAAAAAAAAGAAAGCAAAAAAAATATTCTTAGCCCAAAGCAATGCTTCTGATCTAAGAGTATACACTGATATACCAGTAGCTGTGGTCATTCCAAATGAAATGCTTTTTTTAAAAACACATCCCAGTTTATGAAAATCTTTAGTCGCCACCCTGCTTTGTTTGAAGCTTCTATAGTAGGTTAAAGTATTCCAAAAATTACACCTTTGTTCTCTCTGTTTATTATACTTTTCTCAAATGCACATGATCTGTACCCACGTTTGCCCCCTTTGTGTAACTTCTGCCTGTTTTATTTCCTCCAGAGTGTTGCCATATGACAGTTGAGGTAAAGGTCACTTCCCTGACTCACCAACAGGGTTGGAGGGAATGCACTGTGAGACAAAGGCAAGAAAGAACACATTGTGACCAACAAGAAGCACCCTTGAAATTCACCATGAGAAGATTTTTATCACAACTGAAAAGTACTTTTCTGTGTTTCTGGATTTGTTACATGTCCCTTTTCTATTCTCTTCTTCTATCTTACATCTTAAGTCTTCTTTCTTACATCTGCGCTATCACTTCATATTCAGATTTTCCTTAGGTGTCAACTTGTTTCTTAAATCTGGAACTATAGAACACTTATCTTCAGACCTCTCACTCTTGAGTTCATAGCACATAGGTTCTACGGAAACCAGCTCCATTTTCTTGGGCTTTCTCTTTCTGGACCAATTTCTGTCACAATAACAAGAGGTGGCTAGGCCCTCTTGGGACAATCTGATGCTCACTGCATTCATGACAACCTTCTTCACTTTTATTCCCCTTATAGCATACTAAGGTATCAAGTCTTCTGTAATACAAAAGGTTACTTCGGGGTGAGAAACAACATTAATGATGATGACTGAGAAAAGGTGGGTCCTTCTATTAAGCCTTAGGAAAGCACCTCGAGACATGGATGCACCACGACCCAGTGGCTGGAATGGTGGAGACAGAGTGAGAGAGTCCTGTTCATGACTAAAACCTCAATACTTAATTCCAATAAGGCCATTGCAAAAGCCTTTCTTCACCCCCGCAGAGTTGTCGCAGAGAAAGGGGGCACACCCCAAAGGTCATAGCTGAATGTTAGGAGGCCTCCAAGTGCTTGGCACAGGGCCCAGCATTCATTTATTTCAACAGGAGAGAGAAGACAGATCTTTGTAGGAACAAGATTCAGAAACTTGAGGGAATATGCTGGAACTGAGCCAAATGTTGTGAATCCTGAGAGAAAGAGAAACTCCAGGCATTGGGCTGATGTTCCTGGTTAGAGCAATTACTCTACATATATGTGTGTGAATATATATTATATATGTATATATGTGTGTATGTTTATTATGTATATATGCATACTTATACTTACTTCATACTTCATAATTTATCATATTCAGACAGTTACCAGTTACACTCCAGGAGGTAGATTTAAATAAGAGCCCCAGGAATCTGAGGATTTTTCCCAGTGAGCTTACAACTCTGCTCTTAGAAATAAAAACTGGAAGAGACTTCAGTAACTGATACTAGTCTTCTAGTCTTGCATTAACGAGCAGGACAAGGCATGGTAAAATGATAAGACTTACCTAGTGTTCTGTTAAGAGAATAGCTTGAGGTTTTTCCAAACCCAATACACAGAAAGCCTCATGGCTGTTTTTTTATTGGTTCCTTTGGTTTTTTTGTACCCTAGGACTGAGAGTCCGTGACCCTCATCTCGTATGTGTATGTGTTCACTCACATATCATCTCTGCTTAACCCCCGTTCCCATTTTGTGCTGGGAGATAAAACACCTGACATTTACTGTGTATTCATAGGAAGAAACAGATCTGGAAAGATCAAGTGACTCATACAAAATTACATGTCTAAGAAACAGAGGAGCCTGAATCCAACCAAAGACCATCTGCCTTTCAGTCCACTGTGGGTTCCTAAGGAGACAGAAACCAATAAAGAGGGTAAAGAGCCACTTGTGATTGCCTAGGGTTCTTGCCAGGCTCTTGCCACGGTCTCCCATGAGTGAGCGCACAGAGTACCTCAGAACTATGAGCAGATTTTATCACAACCAAGAAATAGCTTCCTGAACTTCTAGTCTATGCTCTCAAAGTGTTCTTTCTTACATCTGTTTAATCACTTAGGATGTTTTATTAAAATTGTACACTCATGTTCATGTTTCTCCCCATAGATAACTTGTTTCTTAAATCCAGGAACATGACAAAGAAATTGTTTTCAAGATCTTAGCCTAGGAGCCTAGCACCTGGATTGGATGAATAGAGAGACAGGAGATTCCATGAGGAAGGAAGTAGAAGAGTGAGTGCTTCCAATAATGGATGGAATAAGAAAATGTCTTAAGCTGAAGAAATTGTCATGGAAACTGGATGAGTCTGATACCTTTAGGACTTATATAAAGTCCCTTCAAGCTAAAACCTGGGATAAGAACTTCATGCATGTAGTTCCGTGGATAGAGTATTGTGGGGTTAAACTATTTGAGAGGGTATGATCATTCTCTCCCAGAAGCTATAAATCCAAAAACATTCAGAGTCCTGTAGTCAAAGTGGAAGCCAAGGGTCAGAGATGGAGGGAGTTGCCTCAGGTATATATATGTTTTAAGAATTTACTCCCCTTTGACCTTCAGTGGAGATATGGCTCTCAGGAAAACTGTCCAAATGACAAGATGTAAATAGAACACTACCTTAGGTCTCTTATCAGGCTTTTCAAACATGAAGTGACAGTGTGGTTGACTCCTACACTAACCAAGCATTAAATAAATAGCAGGCCAACACATGGTGGTGTGTTCCCACTCTTACCTATAGAGTCCTGTGACAGTATACTTTATACAGTTATACTTTTTCCCCTTCAGTAGAACCAATTTCTTCTTACAAACAGGCTTTGATAACTGTGGAGACAATGTGATGGCCTCACTGGCTTCTCTGAGATGCTGGTGGTGAGAGCTTAGGAAGAAAATTGTGGCTGACACCAGGTTTGTTTGTTTGTTTGGTTTGCTTTGCTTTTGTTTCTGGAAACAAGAATATTGACTTAGAATGGATTTAGACCATTTTGAGGTCTTCCAACACTTTTTCCTTTTTCTGAACACAATCTTGTATTATTTATGAGAACTGTCCTACCCTAGGCAGGCTCAGGTGCTTTCTGGGAATTCCCAGGTCCTACCAGCAGCTGTAAAGAAGTGGGGCTATCTTAAATAGATACATAAGCTACTGTTAATATAGGATTGGGCAGAGGCAAGCCTTCAGAAACATGGTTCTCAACCTTCCTAATGCTGCAACCTTTTAGTATAGTTCACGTTATTGTGACCCCAATCATAAAATTATGTTCATTGCTGTCTCATAACGGTAATTTTGCTACTGCTGAGAATCGTAATGTAAGTATTTGTGCTTTCTGATGGCATTAGGTGATCCTGTGAAAGGGTCATTCAACCCCCAAATGGGTGATCCACAGATTTAGACCACTACTTTAGTCTCTTGTCTCCCTCTGTGCACCTTGGGACAGGGCCTTTCTACAACTTGGATGCAGATTTATTCCTGGCCTCACCCCCACCTTTTTTTTTTTTAAATGAATTCCTTCAGAACATGAAACAGCATTTGTGTATTTTGAAAAGTCAGGGGCAGTGTTAAATGTTCGTACTTTGAGACAAAGCACATTGCCTTTCTCATTGTAGTGCTGGGGAAGAAACACCAGCAGCTCCAAGCAAGCGAGCAAGCACAGGTCTGTAACTAGGTCTCTCAAGTGCCAGGTCCCCCCCTGAAAGCTGGAGCCCCTGAGAATCAGCAGAGGGGCTCAGCTGCAGTTAATTTTCATTTGCTGTTTGTATATAAATGCTTTTAGTACTTAAACTAAATTCAGATCAATTAAACTAATGTTGTTTGACAGAATATTCCTTGCTCCAAAATCAATATCCCTTCATTTGACAGACTTATTCTTGAATTCAGGATGTTTATTGTTCTTAAAGCTTACCTATAGACCTGGTTTTTGTCTTTAATGATATAAAACAGCTCTTCCTCAAATACTGTACACCAGCATGTAATGGGGTTCAAATTTCTCTGGTAAATATCTTTAATTGTACCATCATGCCTTTTAATCTCAACAGCACACGATGCCTCCCTCCCTGTCTCCATTTGTCTCCCTGGTTTTAAATATGTTCCTTTCACTGTGTCTCTTCAGAAGGAAATGGGATGAATGACAAAAGCAGGCTGGGATTCCAGGCCCAGCTCTCATTCTTTCCAAACACAGGATCCATGGAGGTCTTCTTAGCCAGGCTATCTGATTGGGGCCATTCATTCTTTCCTAGACCCTCAGCTCCTTCCTGTCCCTACCCTTTTGCCATACAGTGACACGGAGCTACTAAGATGTGCCCCATTTCCTCCTGTGCTCCTTTCCCCACACCCTGTGCTTCTTCTTCACCCAGGCTCTTATAAATCTTGTTGTGTTTTCCCTGGCCTTTGTCCAGAGACAGGGCCTGCTCGGCTCTAGGGAGTACAGCACTGGACTCATTTATCACTCGAACAGTGGGAATGGGGACCAAACGGTAGTTTTTTTTTTTTTTTTCCATCATCATGGCAAAGGTCTGTGCACAGTTGCCTAATTAGAAGAATGTGGTTTACGTTTGCCAAATTGCCCTGCCATGGCACTTTAGCCCAGGGTGGACTTGTCTCCTTCAGGGCAAAAAAAGTGACCAGCTGAGAAGAGCCTCTCTCTGTGACAGCACAGAGCTGGAGGGCGGTAGTTTTCCTTCTGGTTTACTTTTTTCTGGCAAGTGTTTCCCCTAAATTAATAGTCACCGGAGTGATAAAGTATGGCATTTTTGAAAACTGTAATCGGCCATTGAAATACACTCAACATTGCCCTGTGACCAGCTTGAGAACAAGGTGAAGCTTGTGAAACCCGAGCTGAGCTTGCTTCTCTCAGCCTCCCTACCAGAAAAACCTCTGAGGTGAAATATTTTCAGACCCTGGAAGAAAGTTTTTCTACACACCTGACACACCCACATATGTGTGCATGTACACACACACACGCACACGCACACACATGCACACACACATGCACACACTACATACATACATGCACACATGCATTCATGCATGTATATATACACACATACACACACATGCATGTATATGCACACACATGCTTGCCTCTTTATTTTCTGCAACCTTTTCCCAAAGAACAGAGATCACAGCCATAAAGATTTGGCTGAGCTTAATGTCCATTAGGCTTGGAGAAGGTGACAGAATAGGAAGATTATGCTACTGCATTTTGGTTTCTGTGAATGGAGGGCATAGAAATTTTGTAGACTGATAGAGAACAGAGCTTGATAAACATTCTGCAAAATGTAGGTGACTGTACTTGCCACCCTCTGCTTTCTTGCTTCTCTTTCGTCTTAGATTTATTATTCTTCTTCCCCCCACCTTCTTTCTTCTTACCTCATTCTTCTCCTCTGCAATACACCATCTGCAATAATGAGCCCACATGCTATAAACCTGGTTATAGTAAATCCTTCATAATTGTGGGTATTGGTGAGTGAAAACTGCAGGGCCAAGCTTCCCCATACTCTCTGTTCATGGCCAGCCATGTTCCTGCCCTGGGGATGCCTTTGATCATTTCTCTGGTGACCACACCTGGCTGTATTTCATATCCATCCCTCCAGATTTCCAGTGTCTCCAGTTGACTGTTGCATTCATCTCTCCTCCCAACCCCCTGTTTAGTTGCTGTGTGAACACAGCCAGCTCTGAGGGAAGGCACTGCCTGAAGTACCCTGGAAGCTGATTCTGAGACTCTTTGGCCTCTAGTGGAGCTCCCCCATGAGAAGAATCCCAGGAGGCATCAGGAGGGCAGTGAAGGCTCCATCTTTCCTTTAATGACCTAGGAATGGTCACCAAGAAAAGATGCACAGAGGTTTCTGTAGCAGTATTCCTCACCCATCACATTAGGGTAAACAAGAGACTTCCTCACTCTTAGAACTACTCATGTGGCCAATAATGTTGTCTGTGTTTTTATCAACATCACAAAGAATCAATGTGTTCCCTATTTTATTGTTTAAAATATCATAAGTAGCCTTTACTTTTTACATGTGAGGTAGAAAGGTCTAAGATTGCCCATTTCACAGAGGAGAAAACAAGGTCCATTATATTCCCTTATGAAGGCCCCCTAGGTAGGAGAAGATTTTAAAGATTTAAATCTGTCTTCCAGCTCTGTTGTGCCTAGTTTATTTCACTGGACACTGTTACATCAGCCTTTCAAAGCACAATCCCCAGTCCTGGTCTTGGCTGCTTTCTTTGTTTCCCTTGGCCCAAAGTGTTGGAAATGGGCTGCTCACTCCCAGGCTCACCCATGTCCAAAGCCAGGCCTCCCCAGAGTTCTGGCTACTCTGTGTCACTCAAGTGATCTTTAGAGGAGGGGCACTGGGAAGGAGCAGCCCTCCAAGCCTGTGAGGTTTCCCTTAAATACCAGGATGAAGTATAGTAAGTCTGTGACTCAGTCCCTGATTATCTACCTGAGGTCTGCAGGAGATAGAATGAGATGAACTGACCCAGTAAAGAGGGCTTCTTCCAACATAGACTTCCCAGACGACCTAGGTAACTGTCGTACTGAGGTTATTCTCAAGAGAGATTTGAGGGAGACTGAACATGCTGAGGATTGGGATGTCTCTCACCGGCTTATCTAAGAGATTTTATTGGCTATTGAAAATCCATCTGCTGGTGTACAGTTGGACAATAGTATAAGACCCCTGGGCATTTCTTTGGGGATTTTGGTTAAAAGTAATCCTTGTGGATACTTGCTTCACTCAGCCTTTCGCTGTCATAGAGTAAATGAGATTTCAGAACCATAGAAAAGTCTGGTGGCGAGAATGCAGATGCTAAGATGCATAGCAAATCCAAAAAAGGCTGATTTTAATTCAAATGTAAATTTGCTTAAATACAATTGACAAAGCAATGTTAATCCATTGCTTTATTCCCTTCTTACCACAATCCTATTTTAGTCTTATTATCAGTCCCATGTTGTGATTGTTCAAGACTGAGGTTTAGGAAAATGAAGTGGCATAAGGTAAGTTATCAGAAGTCAGAACTCGCATGTGCCTGGATCTCCCCTCTTTCCTTCCATATTAGCACACGAAGGGAAGAGAGCAAGGAGAACCCTTAAAATTGTCCTAAATTATCTCATTAGATCCACACTGAGATTTCTCTGCAGTGGTAATACTGAAAGGCAATCTCTGGCCAGGATTTAACCATATTCAGTAATTTAGTATCTTTCTCTGTATCATACAGGACTTAGACTAAGAAGTCTTATGTGAAGAAACCAGAAGTTCTGGGTAAAGGCAAGCATGTAGGAAATGAATCAGAGGAGGGAAGTGGATGTGGAGAAAGCCTGCGAATGGAAAATTCTCTTAGTGATTTCCATGAAGGACTTGGTGTTCTCCCTAATAACTCAGGATTACAAAATCAAGGCCAAATGAGCTTGTCTCGTGCATTTATGGACCATTCTCAACCCCACGACATTGGCCTTCCAACAGCTTCCCAAAGTGCACTTTGCCTCCAAAGTGTACTGTTCTTGAATTATAAAAACTTGGTGCAGAATTAGAAGAAATGCATGCCATATGTTTCTGATTCATTTGGACTTAAACTCTCAGTCTGTCGTTAGCTAAGAGAAAGGCAATATTCAGAAATTCATCTGAAGAAGGAATGTCTGTAAGAACCAGTTGATTTTGCTAGGACTGGTGACAGAGAGTATAACCTTGAGCAGTTTGGGTCGGATTTGGAACCCCGCCACTATGTATTGTAAAGTGGGTGCGGCAGGGGGTGCATTGTGAGAAACACAACTTCTCCAGTCCCTACTGAGGATCAATCTTTGTCAAGTTGGAGTTAGCTATGTCCCTGGAGAGTAAGGGGAAGTAGTAATTTAGGAGAAAAAGAGCTGTTACCTATGACTGCTATTTACTTTACAGTAAATACGAGGCAACAGTGGACAATAAAATAGTTTTATATTTTTCTTTTAAGAAAATATCCACAATGCATGCAATATACCAGCATTCAGAATTTAAGCAAAATAATAGACCTGATGATTAAACCTTTTAAAAGAAAGAAAAAGGGAAAATTCCCCTTCCTTTCTCAACGTTTGCAAACTTTATGTCATCTAATTATTAACTGAGTAGAATTTTTAAAAATAAGACTATTTGTCTTTGCCAGGAACTACCCCCTCCCCAACACTTTGAGCTTGTTATGCTAAACACTGAATTTAACCTATACCTTAATAGTAAGGAAGTAACATTTTTGTTGATTTAAACTGTCAGGTTGACCCAGAAAATGGAAAATGGGCTAACCGGAAGAGGAGGGAGAGATTTAAGTAAAACAATACCTTTCATGACAGATTAACCTCAGCACAGTCACAGCAGTGACCCTAGCCTGTTCTTTGGTGACTTTACCTTTCCCATGATACAAGCCTGGGCAAATAGGGTATAGAAGACAGAAGGAAGTGGTCCACCAAACCACTGGTTAGTCTCTTTTTGGCAATGTGACACAATGTAGAAGCATTTAGGAAAAAAGGATTTGTAACTGAAAAGAACAAAATACAACAAAAACAAAAAAACAAACATCTAGGCATTTTCTTGATTGATGATTGATATGGGAGAGTCTAATCCATTGTTGGTGGTGTCTGTTCAGGGCTGGTGTGCTGGGTGCTGAGAAAGCAGACTGATCAAGGCAGGAGGGACAAGCCAGTAAGGAACATTCCTCTGTGGCTTCTGCTTCGGTACCTGGTTTGAGCTCCTGCCCTGATTTCTTTCCATAATGAACTATAATGAGGGAACAGAGGACTTAAATAAGTCCTTTCCTCCTAAGAGGAGTTTGGTCATGGTATTTTATCACAGCAATATAAACCCCAACTAGAACAATCATAGAACTGGACATTCTGTCTACCAGCCTAGTGTTGGCTCTGTGCAGGTCCTGGGAAAATAGAAATAGGGGATATGACTCCCAGCTACTTTTTTGTGTCATTTGCTGAATGTATATCTATTTTGATATATTATTTAACCATCATTATTGTTAATATCATGAAAGTTTTAGCATTATGTTATTTTATCCTTTTTCTTCTTATGGAAAATGTAAATATAATTTTGTAAGAATGGAATTCTCCTTCATTTCTTCCTATAGGACAATATAGGATGGCAGACTTCACTATTGTCTAATGTATGGACAGAGATCAGTAATAATTGTTGAATAACATTAAATGAAATTCCTCAGAGGTTAGAAGAGGAGATAGAAAAGATAAGATAGTGCTTCAATTGTGTGATTTAAGAATTAGATATTTACACTCTAGTCCTGCTAGGTACTGACTGCTCACTGGGTGAAAATCATCTATGAAGAACATGAAATGTCTATTAGAATATGTATGTAAGCATATACAAGTCCAAACAAATTTCAGGCATTTAATAATCAGTTGCTAGTTCTGTAATATTTTTGCCTGTTTGGTATACTACATAGCATTTATGTAGAGTTGAGACTGCTTGAGTTTAAATTCTGACCACTTAATGATTAATTTAGGTAAGTCATTTAATACTTAATTCTTGATTTCTATTTTTCATACTGTAATGACAGAATATAGGATAATAAATGCATTTGCTGAGCAAGATCCCTACTGCTGGACTAAAATACAAAAGAAAATGGTCTCACTAAACTGATCAGGCTTACCTTGAGCTTTCTCTATAGCCCCATAATCCAAGTAGGCACTTAACTCAGTTATCCTGCCTCAAACTCCCAAGTACTTGGGAGCAGAATCCGTGTCAATCAATGAGACTAAACCTGAATATGCTCATGATAGGGAAAAGAAAGTGCTTCTCTTCATCAGGGATGAAAAAAAGGCATAAGTGTTTGCATGGAGTGTGTGTGTATGTGTGTGTGTGTGTGTGTGTGTGTGTGTGTGAGAGAGAGAGAGAGAGAGAGAGAGAGAGAGACTTATGTTTTTAATTAATAGAAAAGCATGATCAACAATGTCAACAGTACATTTTGAAAGAATTATATTCTGCTGTCCTACAGGCAAGCAGAGTAACTAGAGTTAACAAAAAGAAGGTATATTCGAGTGTTTCCAACACAAAACACTAATATATTTTCAAAGATATGAATTTGCTTATTGCCCTGATTTGAATACTAAATGTTGTAGAAATATGTTGAACATCATAATATCCTCCATGAACATGTGATTGATATGTGACAATTAAAATATTTACCAAGAAATTCAACTAGATACACGTAATTTCCTTTGTTAACAGCATATGTTAATTAATAATTATAAAAGCAGTGGATTTAACTATGATAGTTCTATACATATAGAAAATGCTGACTGATCATAGCATCTACTTTATTACTGTAATTGTTCCTCCTTTCCCTTTTTGGCATCTTCTTCTCTTCTTCTTTTCCCTAACAATCACTATTCTACTTTAGTAAGACTTTTTTCAAAATTTCCACATATAAATGAAAACATGGGCTACTAGTCTGAGGCTAACACTCACTTAAATTATGGAAAACTTTCCCACTTTTCTGAAAGTAACATGATTTTACTAATTTTTACTCATTAATTTTGTTCTTTGAGAACTTCATACGTGAGCAGTAAGTACATCTACATCATCCATCCCTGGCTCCCCCCTCTTTCAACAACATATCAACATATGTATATGTGAACACACACACACACACACATATACATTCATACACATGGGCACTTGTACATATATACACAAGCACATGTACACATGCATGCACTCCTGTGTTCACCACCACACTCCCTGACCCCCCCACACACCATACTGAACCCAGTTCACTTTGTACCTATGTGTATGTATCCAGGGCCCAGCACTTGGACTTGGATATTTTGTAGGAGCTTGTACCTAAATAATAGTAATTCTCCCTCTCTCAGGTAAACCACTGATAGCTCTTTATCTGGAGGTTAGACTATATGATGTTCTCCCTTGTAATTTATATGTGGTAACTGGTAATGTCATTATGCCGGTCTTCTTCAGGCAATTATATCATTGAGAGCTCATAGGTACAGTTTTTCTTTTATGCATAGAAGACATTATTTCATAGCAGACATCCCGGTCTAGGTCTTAGAATCTTTCCAACTCCTTTTCGAACAATACTCAATTGTAAGTTCACACCTATATATCACCAGTCTTAGAATGAGGAGTATAGGAGCTGATGCAAAATATTCTTTAAGGAAGTATGCTGCAGCATTATTTCGTTTTTTTTCTGTTTATTTATTCTTCACTTATATAGTACATCTGGACCCCAGCCTCCTCTACTTTCCCCGAGCAACCCAATAGGTTTTTGTCTGTCCCATGGGCAGACAAAAGAGTCAGAGACACACTCATTCCCACTGCTAAAAGTCCAACAAAAATTCCAAGCTAAACAACCACAGCATGTACGCAGAGGGTCTGGTGAAGTCCTCTGAAAATCCTGTGGTTGCTGTTTCACCCTCTGGGAGCATCTTTGTGCCCTGCTTAGTTGATTTTGTCGACCTTGTTATCCTTGATGCCAAGACCCATCTGGCTCGCACAATCTTTCCTTTCCCTCCTCTACATATTGTTTGGCTGCGGGTCTCTGCATCAGCTCCCATCTAAAGTTGGATGAAGCCTCTCCGATGATGATTGTGGTAGGCTGCCATGAGTATAGCAGAATATCATTGACTTATTTTTTTTCCCTAATGCCAGGAAACTTTGCCTCATGTGTCTTGCACCTTGCAGCACTGAAGTGAAGGAAAATCTCCCACATCACCACCTGCCTTCTCTTTACTTGCAGAGGACAGTGTTCTTTAGGAAGTCAGGTCACAGACAGAACAGCAGCTCCATGGCTGCTACCTTTCCAGCTGGAAGCTTCTTCTAGCTGAACTGGAATTAGAACACAAATGTCTGAAAAGGACAATCTGTCAAGTTCAGGAAAGGAAAGGAAAAGAAAGGGCCCTGATTACATGAAACAAGAGG
This sequence comes from Rattus rattus, assembly GCF_011064425.1. NCBI lineage: Eukaryota > Metazoa > Chordata > Mammalia > Rodentia > Muridae > Rattus > Rattus rattus. Next base: position 30,331,919 of record NC_046160.1, on the reverse strand, counting down.
TGGGTCGGTGTGCCCCTCCTGCATCAGTAGTTCTTCCGAGTCTGGTAACATTGCAACCAGAGGGACGAATAATCACTGAACTTTGTACAAGTTTACCTGAGATTAAGTTTGAGCTGAATGTAGCCAGTATCTTTTGTTCCAATATTGACCTAGTTCTTTTGTCACAAATCAGTCATTTATTGGGGGGAGGGGCATCAGTCCCATGGAATAGAGATAATCCTTCTTTTATGTTTGTTTATATCCCATATTTGGCTGGAGAGCAGGCTGCACTTTTCACCTTGGTATGCAAGGAGGGAGGCGAACATATGACCCCACCCGGTCCCTCTCCACTGCTTGTTTGATTTTGCTCTTACTTCTGCCTGCCTCCTAATCCCAGGTATTCTGACATGTTACAGAAAGCAAGAGGCCAAGATCAAAGTAGTACTCATGGTTTTACGAGGGGGCACCTCTGAAAGTGTCTGTAGGATTGTGTGCATGTCTGGCGCTGTGATCTTGAGAAAATACTTGCTTTCCAAATTAGGGCCAACGGATTTATCACTCACTGGACCCGACCCTCCAGGTCAATCTGGGGTTATTTCTGTCTGTCATGTGAGAAAACATGGTACTTCTATTAAAGAAATCTGAACAGTAAATATTTAGGATACACTTTAGGGATAAAAGAGACTCCCGTAAGTAAAGATTTTTATTTTAATATTCCCTATAAAAATAAATGAAGTTTATTGTTGCCTCCTTGGGGTCCTAGACCCTGCAGACATTTCTCTCTCAGCCACCCACATTGTAGTAGTTAAAGATGATGGACATTTTAGTCTTTTGCTCTGTGGAATTTCAATTTCTGCCCAATCACATTACAAGGGAACTCTGAGAATGAGTCTGATTGTTTTTGTTTTACTGGTGGTACAAAGTATTTTTTAGTAAAGGAGACATCAACATAGAGTTATAAAATAACCTTACTCTGATCTGATTTTCTCGAGGAAATGAGACTATGTTTGAATCTGAAAAATTGAAGAATTTATAAGCAGTCCAGTCCATCCACATAGAACAAAGAATTTAAGTAGCTTAGCATTGGAATTTATATATGTTTTTCTTTTTTGCCAAAAGATTCAGTAGCTAATGGTGTTAATTTCCAAGACCTCCGTTTTATTCCTAATGAATAACCCTGGCTTTAATTTTGCAAAGGAGATTGGATGACAACAGTGTTATCTTTAAAACATTATAGCAATGAATTGTTAGAAATCTGAGAATTGAGAGGAGTATATACCAACGATTACTGGTTCCATATCTGAAGGATAAGTAGTCAATATGTTACAGTGATATCTGCATATCTGTGTTTAAGCCAGCACGATTTATAATAGTAAAGCCTGACAAACAGCAAGCCAATGGACAAAGAAAATGTGTGTGTGTGTGTAGGCCCAGTGGAATGCTGAAGCCATAAAGAATGGAAAATATATACTATGCTGTAAAATTAATATAAGTAAATGATCATATTAGGAAAATAATTCAGACTCATAAAGAAAAGAAGCACACGATTCTCTTAGATTAATATATATATATATACATATATATATGTATATACACACACAATACGGAAAGGAAACTAGAGGAAGGGAGGAAACAGGAAGGGAGAAGAAGTTGTAGCGCTAAAAAGGGCTGTAAGGAGAGTGAATCTAGTCAAATCTATTCAAAATAAGTTCTCTATTTAAACCTTATATACACTACATATGTTTCAACTTACAATGAAAAGAAAAAGGAGGGAAAAAGCAAGTGATTACACTGTTCAGTTCTCCTTTGTGCGTGCATTTTGTTCACTAAATTGCAACTATAGGCCATCTCCTTTTAATTTGTGCGAAAATCATTTTAGTAATTTGCCTCCAGTATCGTGTTAATGAGTTAAAGTCATCTAATCCTGGAGGCCATCTTTGCAGCCCCCATATCATCTCTCTCAAGGCTACAGAGCTGTGATTTTACAGATGCTCTTCTTGCTTATCCAGCTTTCTCTTCTTCTGAGTACTTTTAAATCTTCATAGGTTCGTATCCAGGTACTTTACAACACATGAATAGAGTTTAAGAAAAGCCTTCATTCCCAAGCTACTCCATCTTTATTTTCCCTACTGCCCCAGAAACTCCCATTTAAGTATCACAACTGGGTAGAAAACACACAGTACATGAGGAATAGGACTTATCTAGGAAGCTGCTGTAATATTATCAGTGAGAGGTATGGACTGGTAAAATGAGATTATTCACCATGAACATGGAGCATATTAGACACATCTTGTCCTACATTCCTAAGGATACATGAGTTTGTCTGATACAGCAGGTAGGGAAAAGAAAGGAATACTATTATGATGCTGAAGTTTTTTTCTGTTCGAATACTCAATGGGGCTGGAGAGATGACTCAGTGGTTAAGAGCACGGGCTGCTCTTCCAGAGGTCCTGAGTTCAAATCCCAGCAACCACATGGTGGCTCACAAACATCTGTAAATGAGATCTGATGCCCTCTTCTGGTGTGTCTGAAGATAGCTTCAGTATACTCATATATAACATATAAGTAAATCTTTAAAAGAATATTCAGTAGATGGCATAGCCCTCTATATGAAAGACTAGATTTAGAGCTTGTTTGGTGTGTGAAATAAGTATTTTTGCTGCTTTTGTTTTTCTAGATATTATTATTTTATGGAACTATCAAAGTACTATGGTGATCTAGACCTCATTAAATAGTGTACATGGAAACACCATGTGAAGGTGCAGGTGTGATCACTTAGGGAGGGGACTTAGATGGAAGTAAGTAAACCCCAAGAAAGCCCCTCATCCTGAAGGATCTGAGCAGGGAGTAAAGCAACAGGCTGATAGTTGAAAATGGCTAGCATGATAAAAGTCAGAAGAGATGAGTTGAATCCAGAAATGATGTCTGCGGTACTCTTGATTCCCCTATTTCTATTATGCTGGTAAAATCTGAATGATTACATCACCCTAGATGGCAAGCCTATTCTCCACAATTGATTACATACATCTCCCTAGATGACAAAAACCACTCTTCTTGATTAATTACATCTCCCTAGATGGCACGACCATTCTCCACATTCTTGATTGACAAATTTAAACTTTTCCTTATAGATTTAGTGCAGTTCCTCTGAGATCTACATTCCTCTCATTTCCTAGGCATCTAGGAACTGTGCACCTACGTCTAATCCTGCTGTTCAGTCACTAGAAACCTAAGGGAATACCATCTGTTTTGCTGTATCTGCAGTTGTAAGGTGCATTCCTTGAAGGAAGTCACTGAGCCCTTTCTTTTCAAACTTTAGCATTTTAGCTCAGTGACTGCAGAACATGTTTGGCCCATGTTGGTTGAAGACATGCCTAGGGACTGACAACCTTGATTTTTGAACTGTATTTCACTGAAAATATTTAATTTCATCTAGGGAATTCTAACTTGAGGACTCATGTCAAGATTCACCAGTATCACAAATTCTGTTATATATATATATGATATATATATATATTATATAGGGATAGATGATATAGATACATAGAGAGATAGAGATTGATATATAGAATATAGAAATAGAGATAGAGATTCTGTTCCAATTAAGATCATTTTCTATTTCTAGTACTAGTATTGTTAAGTATTTCCAGCATGAAAGGAGGAACTTGCTTTTGAATCTTCTCACTCTGTAGCCAGCCAGTCACTCTTCCTGTTCATTTCTTATCATGTCTTGAACATGTCCTATTTATTTTCTGCAGTTTGTGACTTTTCCTAAGTCATTGAGGTATCCACACACAGAAACAAGTCTTCAAATCTATTCTGACTTACTAGATCACTTCACAATCCTGTCCTGTGTTTGATAGATCACATCTTGTGAAGTAATTCTAAAGAATATAATCTATATTTCCAGAAACATTTTAGAAAGTACTCTGCATTTTTTGGCCCTTTTTGCCTTCCTAGCACTGCTTAGAAATGTGCCCCTGCACTTTCTGATAAAATGTCCGGGTTTATTCATCAAAAAGAGTACCGCCCCTCTTTCTCCAATAGAAAGGAGAAAGGCATTACACTTTCTATTATCACTGAACACAGATACATTTCCTTCCCTGATTCCATTTGAAATTTAGAAGTTGACTTTACTTAGGAGGTGCTAATATTTTAACTTATGTAAGCTCATAGATATAGATTACTTATGAACACAATCACATAGTCCTAAGTGTAAGAATGTCAGGTCTGGTTGTAGATTTAACAGCCCTTTCACAGCGGTCACCTAAGACCATCACAAGCCATCAATATTTACATTGTGACTTATAACAGTAGCAAAATTACAGTTATGAAACAGCAATGAAAATCATTTGGTGGTTGGGGGTAACCACAGCATGAGGAGTTGTATTAAAGGGCCACCACATTAGAAAGGTTGAGAATGGCTGTATTAGAGTATTGATATTTTCTTTAAAAATTTATTGGAGATTATATATATATGCCTTATTGTGAAATAAACATGGAAGATTCATATTGAAACCCATTATGGGTTCCTATATCTCACAGAATGTTAAGGTTACACAAATAGAGATAATGAAAAGGATGGTCAAACTCTGTTTCTTATACCCAATGCTTTAAAAGTATCTTTTATATAATGCACACCCTACAAAAGGATGTACATTTCTGTTGGATATGTCTGAGACTACATGCAGATATATGAGTACTGATTGATCACCATGTTCTCTCTTGCTTACGAAACAATATTAAATAATCAAAATACATCATATGTATGAAGATATCATAACAAAACCTATTATTTGTACAGCTGACATGAAAAGTCATTAAACAAAGGAAGAGGGGTAAATCATGCACATATTACAAATGAGATAGGTCAGTGTGGCTGGCATTGCTCAGTGGTAATCTTGAAACCAATTTACAGTGTTCAAAAATTAAACCATGCATAAATTTCAGATTTCCTACCAGTGTCATTGAAAGACTTTCTGGGCATTTCATCAGTAAACAGGTCAAGGGAGTATTATAGCATTAGAGAATAGTACTCTTTAACAAGAATTATATAACAGCTGAACAGTCTTTGAAGCATCAGTGCCCCAGCCTGAATGAATAAATGTACTAATGCTCATGCTGAACACAAGAGGGTAAATTATGCACACATTTGTGTACTGATTTTAAAGTATTTCTTCATATACAAATACTTCACTAGGGAACTTATCCATGTGCCCAAATATTCATGCATATTTATAATAATGCTGCTGTAAATTCCTTAACCAGCAATGTTAGCGAGCTGAGGGCATGAGATTCTTGTTAACAATATACATTTCTCAAGTAGTTAACAATGGAAGAAGTAATATCCTCTAGGTACGTGGAGGAAGCAGTTGTATGCAGTTAAATCTGTGACTCTGGTCATGGAGGAGATGTTAGGAGTTTGTCTAGTCCCATAGGCTTTATTCTTTTCCTCTCAATTCCATTGCTATATTCCTTTCCATGAAGCTGTTGTCTATTAGAAAAGTTGAGCACGCTTCCTGATCCCTGTAGGCATCTTTTCTGCAGTATCGTCCAAATCACATGAACACTGCCATTCACATTCTAAGGATTTGTTCTCATGATGAAACTCCTTGGTTTCATAAATTTTGTTGACACCTATTCTTTGCTGCTTATATCTATGGATTCCATGTCTGAAATATGAACTATTCCCAACATCCTTCCACTGGGGTCAACCACTTCTCTTCATGGTATTTCTTGTCCGTTCTTAGTTACTCTGTCTCTGAGTTCCAGTGTTTACTATGCTTAATCTTTTCACTTACTTCGCTATGTTGTTTATGCAAAGTTTCACTGACTTCTCAAATGAGACTCCTAAAATTGAAATTCCCCAGTAGAACGTTGTGTACTAGGTGATATAGTTCACCAGCTTCTTGAACATCTGAGGATATCCGGAGAAAGTGGTATTCTAGCAGAAAGACAGTACATAGCAAGAAAGTAAGCATGCAGAGAGAGAGGCTGTGGAATGGAAATGTAGTGGTGGCTGGGGTCAAAGACAGTCAGGCTGGCAGTTGGAGTTTGGCATGCTAAGACAGTATGTAGCTTTCCTTCAGATTATCCAGGGCTTTCATAATTTCCAAAGTAGTCATCCCATGGTAAGATTAACATAGGCAAAGGGGAGGGAGGAAGGCATATGTGGGTTGGGGGGATGGGGGGGGTAACCAGGAAGTGGGATATCATGTGATGGAGGGTTAGGGAGGGAATATCCAGGAAGTGGGATATCATTTGAAATGCAAACAAATGGAATGATTAATAAAAAGAAAATGGGGCTGGAGAGATGGCTCAGTGGTTAAGAGCACCATTTGCTCTTCCAGAGGTCCTGAGTTCAGTTCCCAGCAACCACATGGTGGCTCACAGCCATCTGTAATGAGATCTGATGCCCTCTTCTGGTGTGTCTGAAGACAGCTACAGTGTACTTATATATAACAAATAAATAAATCTTTAAAAAAATTGACTATGCCATGTCAAAAATAAAATCAAGATTAATGGTTTAGAAAACAGTGCCTTTTCGTTGTTTAATTTAATTAATTGTTAAATTTAATTTAATTTAATTGATTTTAACATTTCATGGTTTATAAATTAGTGAAGGAAAGTAAGTCAGCAGCATTGTCCAAATGGATGAGACAGAAGCAGAGAGAAACTGTAGACACATTTAAACACATTTTTATTAATTCGTTGAAAATTTCAGGCAAAGTATTTTAAATCTATTAAGCCCATTCATGTTTTCTCCTTAACCCTCCTCAACCCTGGCATTCTTTCCCACCTATTTTTAAGATTACTGTTTGTCTTCTTGCCCAATCTGTTCTAGCTTGTGCTGCCCAGCTAGTCCCAGAATTATAGCCTGCTCTGCTGTGTGACTGACCAGTCTACTATGCCATTTTACTAACCAAACACATGATTCTTCCTCCCCGAGGAGCAGCTTTCAAGTGCTAAGAACACTTCAGCTGGTCGGGATTATGCATCCACCTTCTACCTAGATGCTGCAAATATCAGCAAGACTAAGTGTTGAAAATATGTTTCAAACATAGGCTTTTAATAAATGCTTGCAGACTAGTTCCTCCTGGGTCCCAGGGAACGCACAGCCACATTCACTGGAATTGCTGCTATTGCCTTGCTTTGCTCTATGGAACCACTTCAGATTTGCACACAACAAAGTCTTTGTCTGACTCCTTCTCCTATATTCTCACTTTACTGTTTTCTCTGCGTCCTTCTTCTGGGCCATAAAATTAGGGCTAATCTTCCAAGCAGGCTGGAAGAAAAAGGACTCCATTATAAAGATAGAAAATCCAGCTATCAACTAGTTATGTCACTCTGGATATGATTTATTTAGTCGCGAACTGGTCAGACTTGTGTGTGTTTGGCTGGAAATGTGAGGGTAGGGGTAGCAGAAAATAGGTCATACACCAAAGCCTAATACTAGGGTTTTACTTGAGTGTCCCATTGATTTTTGCTTGATACCAGTGCTGCTTTAATTTGCATACTCACGATCTGATATGCCATTCCATTCAGGCCAGGAATGTCTTAAGGTCCAAATAAGCTGTAGATACCTCTTTGCTTTTCTTGTTTTGCTGGTTCATCTGTTTGACTTGGTAACTCCATTGTTAGCTGTTCTTTTGTTCTTCTGTTGGGTAATGCTGTTTAAGCAGGGAAACCTGCATCCTTTGATGATTCTATAAATGGCTTGTCAATCACTTACTCCCTTCCTAAAAAGTGGACATTCTTACAGACTTCAAAGTACTACATGGACTAGGACAGATGGTACCATCATATTTAAATCTTGATATTTGTACGCTGTGAAATGAAATGAAGACTAGAGAAACCATCTTTGGGGAATCCAAAGTGGTAAATGGAGAATCTTGGCTATGAAGAGACATGTGATCAGTATGAGAAAGGAACATGGGAGATTCTAAGGGTCTAGTGCTATAAGAGCACATAGGAGATATTGAAATATGAAAATAGGAATAGACGGTAGAGATATAGATATTCTAATTTGATCCTTGAGTTATAAAGGCTACTTTTAGAAATGAATTACTCTTTGTTAGCCTCTGATTAACTCTCAACAGTAGCTTGTACCTGAAAAAAAAAAACCCTTTGTAATATATAAGCATATATATCAGGATTCTGTACCTGAAACATAATTTCTTTTAATCTCAATGTGGATTGGCTCTATTGATCAAATGTGACCACTTCACCCAAATCACTGTACTTATATTTATTCACAGCAGTAGCTTTATTATAAGGTACTCAGACTTCTATTTGTTTCTGAACAGAACACCAAGAAATATATAATCACATATGCATTTACGCATGACTACCAGAATGCCAGTGGCTTGAAGTCATGAAACTTCCAACTCCATTCTGAATCCCTAATTAATTCCATCTTTTCTACCATGTAATAGATTATTTTTGAAGGGTGAAGAAATGAGTAATGGGAGAAAGACTCTCAGCTTTGAAAGAATAGAAAACGAATCCTTCTGTTTCAAGCAGATACTTCTCAGTTGGTCTCAAGAAACAAACCAAACAGTTTCTCTGACAGTCTATATGTTTGGCTGATTGTGGTAGAGCATCTTGGTTGTCTAGAAAGCAAGATACTTTCCTTTGCATAATTCTCAACGGAGAACTTAAAGAATACAAATGTTTTATTGATCAGTGGTTGGCTATACAATTTCAATAGCTATGCAAATAGGGAGATGTTCCCACCAGTATGGTAGTGGTACCATTGTTTTGGTAGTAACCAACAACTTTCTGATTATATTTGTAGCTGTTTCCAATAAAAGTGAAGAAAAAGAAGGAGAAGAAGAAGAAGAAGAAGAAGAAGAAGAAGAAGAAGAAGAAGAAGAAGAAGAAGAAGAAAGGAGAAGGAGAAGAAGGAGAAGGAGAAGAAGAAGAAGAAGGAGAAGAGAAGGAGAAGGAGAAGAGAAGAGAAGGAGAAGGAGAAGAAAGAAGAAGAAGAGAAGAAGAGAAGAAGAAGAAGAAGAAGGAAGAGAAGAAGAAGAAGAAGAAGAAGAAGAAGAAGAAGAAGAAGAAGAAGAAGAAGAAGAAGAAGAAGAAGAAGAAGAAGAAGAAGAAGACGACGACGACGAAGAAGAGGAAGAGGAAAAGAATGAGGAAGAAGAAGAAGAGGAGGAGGAAGAAGAGGAAGAAGAGAAAGAAAAGAGAAAAAGATTAAGAAATACTATTGATAAAAAGCTTAAAGGATATATCCAAAGTTGCATATAAATATTTGTATTTATATACTTAGACAAGAACTACTATCTCGTTTGCCTAGAGAAGTATCTTTTTGTAGGGGATAACAGTTGATGCAGTTAATACATAAATAGTTAAAATGTTTGGAATGAGTGACTGTTGAGTTCATTCCTAAATGGGACTCGCTGAGACCTAACGAAAATCATGCTGGAAGAAGACAGAAAGATTATAAGAACTAGAACATGGGAAGAGTCCTGTAAAATGCTGTCTTCTGGATAAAACATGACTAATGTAATTATGAACAGCCAGGTCCTGGCTGCCTATCTGCATAAAACTGGTAGAAATAAAAGGCATAAAGATAGAAGGGGGATTAGATGGGAAAAGGAGGGGATTGGTGGGCATTAGAAGACTAGAAGCATGAGTAACAAGGTGATATGCTCATAGCATATTATTTATGTCTATGAAATCATCAAAAATTTAAGTAATTCAAAAAGGAAGACCACTTAAATAAGCATTCTTTAATGAAAACATGAGCACAATTAGAAAAAATATTGTTTATCAGAGAGACATCATTAAATTATTTCATATCTGTGCAAAATAAATATAAATTATTCAACATCCTATAGTTGGCTATAATACTATGAGGGTTTTTGAATAATTAGAAAATAAATAACCTAAAATGTATACCTATGTGAAAAATATGTCAGTCAATATAATAACATGTTTGGCAGTGTTGTCATTTATAACTAAATAAGTAATTTCTAGCAGGAGAATGAACCAAAGTATTACTAAGTTTAGTCCATTTAGTATACCTGTTGTATAACATAATATATCCCTATTGAATGACACAATCATCAGTAGTACTCTGATTTGTTTATTTTCTACCTTCTGAAAGATGACATAAACATTTTCAAAATCACTTGAAAATAAAATATATTTTTAAATTCATTCTTTAATTTTTTTTACAGTCCAGAATTAATCTCCCTCCTGGTCTACCCTCCAACTGTTCCACATCCCATACCTCTTCCCTCCATCTCCAAGAGGATCTCCCCTCCCCACACTCCACTAGACCTCTCCACTCCTTGGTGCTCCAAGCCTCTTGAGGGTTAGATGCATCTTCTCTGACTGAGTCCAGACCCAGCAGTCCTATGCTGTATATGTGTTGGGGGCCTCATCTCAGCTGGTATATGCTGCCTGGTTGGTGATCCAGTGTATGAGAAATCTCGGGGGTCCAGGTTAGTTGAGACTGCTGGTTTTTCTCTAGGGTTGCCCTCCTCTTCAGCTTCTTCCAGTTTTTCCCTAATTCAACCACAGGGGGTAATCAGCTTCTCTCCCTTGGTAGGTTGTAAATATAAAAATCTTTTTCAAATAGTGTTGCAACATAATAGATGCTATGGTGAGAACTTCCTAAAAACAAGCTGTTATAAAACAGTGACTGGAAAATCCTTGCTATGCTCTTCCTTGGGAAGACGATTTCTCCTGCTCTCAGCATTCTTTAGTTGTATATTCTTCTTTGTATAGGGCCCTGTCTACAGTAGTATGTTTATTGCATTCTCTTCCTTCCATTCATATTTTAACAGTAATGTTGGTAAGATTTCCAATACTAAATGGTCAACCCTGATAGCATACATTCATGTCACATTATACAAACTTAAAAGGTTATATTTAGAAATAAATGTGCATATACCTGCATGTATATAAAACAAAAGTCAATAAAATAAGAGGCTATAAATTTGAACAGAATTAGGAGGTGTATATTGAAATACTGGGAGAAATGATATAATTTTAAAGTAAAAAGTATAATTACTATAACAATGACTGATGAAGAGATTGACAGGTAGCTGCAGCATCCATGGTTACCTTGGCCTTGAACTTTGCATGTGATTTGATAATGGTGCATAGACAAGCCATTAAGGGATAGTAACTTCATGGCCTCCTTGGTCCTTCCCATAGCAGTTTTACAATCTGCTATGCTCTCGCTTGGTTCTTGTTCTTCCTTCTACCTCCAAGTCCTCCAGTTCATGTGCTCTTGAAACACAGATTGTAGTCTTGATTCTTGCCCTTGCTTTTGGCATTACTTCTCGGCCATGTCTATATCAACTGAATCCATAGCCCAGTACTCTACCATACATGAGGTGCTCGGCCAGACACTGCAGCTTCTTTCCAAGTCCTGCCTCTGGGATATTAGTGGGATTATTTAATTTTATGATGCTGAACTACATCTTAGTTTTACACAGATGTCTTATTGCCACTATAATTTGAATTTGTATTTTTTTTCTGACACTAAAATGACATGACTCCAAAGTGAGAGAACATGAAACTGGATTTTCTAAGACTCAAAGGGAGTTCCATGTCTGCACTTAAGTAGAAACAACAACATACTTCAATGGCATCTGGGATTAAGGCCAATGAACACAAGTGGTCAGTTTCTTTACGAGTAGGATGAGGGGGATTTGGGCTAGAATGTTTGTGTGATTCTTTATAGTTTTAACTTTCAAAGACTCCATAACTCTGGTTCTTAGGAAAGATGGAACCATATTGATTTGAATTTCAAGATAAACACATTATTTTCAGCCATGTAATTTTAGAATTAGAAGGAATTTATAAATTATGCATGCTTATCCTCTTCTATGGCACACATGGAAAAGAAAGTCCAACAGGAATACGCTTGCTTGAAATCGTTTATCAACTGAACACAGAGCTGAACTTTGGCCTCTACTAGTTATTCCATTGACCTCCCATCATCTCAAGGAAGACAGTATGGAGGACTGGCTCCAGGGAGTTTGTGCTCAAAACCATCCACAAAGCTTGGCACATCCAACATACTAGATGGGATTTATGTGCTTGCCCTTTGTAGAACCTGTCAAACTTGCACAGCATTTTCTGCCCCATAGTTGGATCCACACACCAGTAGTGAGCCTGCCCTTGAATCTGAGCCTGGGATATTTGTTTTTTTCTTGGTTCTTAGGACCATGTGCTCCTATTGGGAAATACTTTTATACCCCCTGACTGCAAAAACACACTGAATTTAGCTTTCTAAATTTACCCTTTCCTTCATGTGCTTTTTAATTGAAACATCCTACTAAATATCCAATACCTACACTCTGTCATCCAACTACCTTAGAATTCCCAAGTGCCATCTAAAAGTGTTAACGAAAGCCTGGAGTAGATGTTGCATTCTCTGGGCAGCGTTAATGGCTTTAGTCAAGGAATGTTCATTGTTGCTTGAATCGATTTCCAATCCATTTATGCCAGTTGCTTGTGAACTTTCAGAAAGTTTTGATTCTGTTTCTCTTTCAAAATGTAATAAAAGCAGATTCCTTGATGAGACTACTCCAAAGAATTATGAAGAAAGGGGACTCTGACTGCTTAAAGTTGGGATCATTATTTTTGCTTGGAACCATAAAATTAGTAGCCACTACTGTATTTGCGGTTCCATACATTCCTCTCTAGCTATGGATTCCCAATGTGAAAACTCAGGAGTGAGTGTTGTTTCACTAGCACCCAGTGTCAGCAGCTCATATAAATCTGGGGAAATACAGTCAGGATTAGAGGAATATGTAAAACCGTGAAGTCAGACCATAGCATGTAAAATGCAATTCCTTTTCCTGAGTACATAATTTATTAGGAAAGCTCTTCACTTGTCAAAAATCTACTTGACACCTTATCCTTGGCAACTGCCTATATTTTCAAGCAGAAAAAAATGAGTGAAATATTTTCTAAGATGGGAGTCCATCAATTTCTCAATAAATAATCTCCAGGTCTGTGCTTCATGCACATTTCCCCATTCCCAGGTCAAATTCTCCTTCCTCAATCTTCTTCATGAGTCCTAAAAATAAGTCACATTCTTAAAACAGGTCTTAGATTCTAGAAAAATCAATAACACAACACACACCTATTCCTATCTCTGCCATTTTCTATTTTATATGTACCAAAATGCTTTCTATTAAATTAAGTTTCTATTGCCATGCATCACTATGCATATTATTAAGTTTGCTACCCCAGGGAATTGGTATATCATATTTGGGCCCTAGTATCATTCAGGTATCCCTCTTACCTTTTCTCTTCATTTTTTCAGATTTCTAGTAAGAAGATTGTAGAATGTCTACCCGGTTGTTGTTTTCAGGAAAAAGATTGTTAAATATTTACAGTTTTTTTATCCCTACAATTATGTTCAACTTTGAAAACAGAAAGAGCCCTTTATTTTCAGAGCCCATGTCTCAAAGTACAGTAAATTACTGTCACAAGCACTACCAGGTATCAAGAGTCACTCTGTGCTGGTCAGCAATCACTATTTTTATATTTTGACCTGCCTATCCTTCCACAGTCACAGAATCATCACGAACACTCATCACTGCACATGGAGAATATCAAGCTCTCATGAACATTAGGGCGTGGGTGTGGGGATCAACTCCAGCTCCTATGAGGTTTTCTTCCTTCATTAATTTTCAAGGCTCCATTTCCTTTCAGAAAGGGAAACCCATGATTCATCTGAGACATAATATAATATCATCATCTTTGGGAGTTCTTTCTATTCTTAGAAAAGGGTAGGGAAAAGTTTAGAGATTTAAAAGAAAAACAGTGTTAGACGAGGCAAGGGAGGGGAATGGAATGGGAGGATGGGGGACAACAAATCCTGTGGGGATTGGACAGTGAAGGGCAAGAAGGAGGAGATGAAGGAAGTCTGTGTCTGAGCTCCACACAGAGGTTCTAAGAATAGAAGAATAGTTATGCTGTCACTGCTATTTCAGTAGGATCCAAACCCCAAACTCCTTCTGTTGGGACTAGCATGTGCCAAGAGTGACCAGGGTGAGAACCTATTTAGGGTGAGAACAACTTATATGGAGAGAATTGAATGGGGGCTTGCTAAAAAGTACATAATTTCTTGCTTAAATTCATTCACGTGGACATGTTTTAGAGCAAAAATTAAGCTATCTCCTCATTCAGATAAAGAAATTTTGAAAAGACAATCACATCTCAGAGTTATAAAACAGCTTCCCTTAGGACCTGTAGTTTCATCCCAGAGCTTCATCCCAGGGAAACAGGAAGGTTCAACATCTGAAAATCCATCAATGTAATCCATTCATATAAACAAGCTGAAAGAAAAAAAATATGATCATCTCATTAGATGTTGTAAAAGCCTTTGAGAAAATCCCACATGCCTTTATAATAAAGGTCCTGGAATTATCATGGATATAAGCACATAACTAAACGCAATAAAAGCAATATACAGCAAACCAATAGCCAATATCAAATTGAATGAATAGAAATGTAAAGCAATTACACTTGACAGAGGCAAGACAATGCTGCCCACTCTCTCTGTATCTATTTAATATACTACTTGAACTTTTAGCTACAGCAACAAGGCAACTTATGGAGACCAAGGGATACAACTGGAGAGGAAGAAGTCAAAGTATTCTATTTGCAGATGATATAACAGTATTCATAAGTGACCCCCAAAATTCTACCAGAGTACTTATACAGCTGATAAACAGTTTTAGCAAAGTGGCTAGATACATAATTAACTCAAAATTTGTAGCCCTCCTTTATACAAAGTATAAAAGTGCTGAGAAAGAATTTAGGGAAAGAACAAAATTCACAGTAGCCATAAATAATATAAAATCTCTCAAAATAACTCTAACTAAGTAAGGGAAAGACCTGAATGATAAGCACTTCAAGTTTCTGAAGAAATAAATTGAGGAAGATATCAGGCGATGAAAAGATCTCCCATGCTCATGGATGGGAAGGATTAACATTGTGAAAAAATGCCCATCTTAGCAAAAGTAATCAGGGTCTGTGAAATTCTCATCAAAATTCCAACAATTCTTTACATACATTGAAAGAACAATTCACAATTTCATATGGAAAACAAATAAACAAAACAAACCAGATAGCTAAAACATTCCTGTACAATAAAAACAAACAAACAAAACAAAACAAAAACCCCAAAACATAAAACAAACAAACAAGCAAACAAACAAAAAACAAAACCCAGAACCAAACCCTTCTTGAGGTATCACTATCCCTGATTTAAAGCTATAGTACAGAGAAATAGTCATAAAAGCTGCATAGTATTCGTATAAAAACAGACAGGGAGATCAAGGAAATTGAATTGAAGATCCAGAAATAAACCCACATACCTATGGACATTTGTTTTTTTGGCAAAGAAGCCAAAACCATACAATGGGATAAAGAAAGCATCTTGAACAAATGATAATGGTCTAACTGGATGTCTGCATGCAGAAGAATGCAAATAGATCCATATTTATTACCTTGCACAAAACTCAAGTCAAACCTCAACATAAAATTAAATACAATAAATCTGATAAGAGAGAAAGTAGAAAATAGCCTAAGTGCATTGACGGAGGAGACAACTTCTGACAAAGAGCACCAATTTCACAGGCACTAAAATCAACAATTAATAAATGGGACCTCATGAAACTAATAGTTTCTGTAAGGCAGACACCATCAAAGGGACAAAGCAACAGCATATAGGAAGGGAAAATTTTTTTCACCAAACCTCACCTGACAGAAACCTGGTGTCTAAAATATATAAAGAACTCAAAAAATTGACAACAAAACAAAAACCCAGTTGGGGTACAGATTTAAACAGAGAACTCTTGACAAAGGAATTTCTAAAGGCTGGGAAGCACTTAAGAAATGTTCAGGGGTTGGGGATTTAGCTCAGTGGTAGAGCTTGCCTAGCAAGCGCAAGGCCCTGGGTTCGGTCCCCCAGCTCGAAAAAAAAAAAAAAAAAAAAAAAATGTTCAACATCCTTAGTCAGCAGGGAGATGCAAAGCAAAATGACTCTGGGATTCCACCTTACACCGGTCAGAATTGCTAAGATTAAAAACTCAAGTGACAACAGATGCTGGTGAGGATGTGGAGCAGAGAAACACTCCTCCATTGATTGTGGCAGTGCAAACATGTATAACCACTTTGGAAACCCATACAGCAGTTTCTCAGAAAATTGGGAATAGTTCTGTCTCAAGACCCAGCTATGCCACTTCTGAATATATACCCAAAAGATGCTCTACTATACCACAAAGACATGTTCTCAATTATGTTCATAGCAACTTTATTCATAATAGCCATAACCTGGAAACAACCTAGATGTCCCTCAAGCAAAGAATAAATAAAGAAAATATGGTACATTTACACAACTCTGAGGAATCTATGATGGTGATCGTAGCTAAACCTCTTAGCAATAGGGCATATGGAACCTTAAATAACCACCTCCTATAACCAGTCAAGAATTCCAATAAATGGACAGGAATTGCAACCCACCCACAAAACCCTTGACCCACAATTTGTCTTGCCTAGAAGATGTGAAGGAATAATGAGAGAGCAGAAATAGAGGAAATGCCCAACAAATAATTGGCCCAAGTTAAGACTCAGGCCATGAGAGAATGTTCACCTCTGACACTAATATTCTACCATACTTGCAGACAGGAGTCTACAATAACTGTCATCTTCACCCAGCAACTGATGGAAACAGATACAAAAACACATAGTCAAATATTAGGAAGAGCTGAGGAATCCTGAGGAAGAGGGGATGAAGGATTGAAGGAGCCAGAGAGGTCAAGGACACCACAAGAAAACCCAAAGAATCAACTAACCTGGATCCATTGGGACCCAAAGAGATTGAACCACCAAACATGGAACATGCTTGGTCTTCAGGTGGGACCGCTAAGAGCAACAGAAGGGCCTGTCTCTGACTTAGTTGCCTGCCTTTGGGTCCCTTCCCCCTAAATGAGATGGCTTGTCTAGCCTCAGGAGAAGAAGATGGCCTAACCCTACTGCAACTTGACATGCCAAGGTGGCTTGATATACATGGTAGGCTTCCCTTATATCACGAGAAAGAAAGCATCATTGGTGGTATAGGGATAGGGAAGGAACTGGAGGTCAGGATGTAGAAGATTACAGATTGATCCATTCTTATCACCCTGTACAAAGCTTAAGTCCAAGTGGATCAAGGACCTCCACATCAAACCAGATTCACTCAAACAAATAGAAGAAAAAGTGGGGAAGAATCTCAAACACATGGGCACTGGAGAAAATTTCCTGAACAAAACACCAATGGCTTATGCTCTAAGATCAAGAATCGACAAATGGGGTCTCATAAAGCTACTAAGCTTCTGTAAGGCAAAGGACACTGTTGTTAGGAAAAAATCAACAGCCAACAGATTGGGAAAAGATCTTTACCAATCCTACAACTGATAGAGGCCTTATATCCAAAATATACAAAGAACTCATGAAGGTAGACTGCAGAGACAAATAACCTTATTAAAAATGGGGTTCAGAGCTAAACAAAGAGTTCACAGCTGAGGAATATAGAATGGCTGAGAAGCACCTAAAGAAATGTTCAACATCTTTAGTCATAAGGGAAATGCAAATCAAAACACCCTGAGATTCCACCTCACACCAGTCAGAATGGCTAAGATCAAAAACTCCGGTGACAGCAGATGCTGGTGAGGATGTGGAGAAAGAAGAACACTCCTCCATTGTTGGTGGAATTACAGACTGGTACAACCATTCTGGAAATCAGTCTGGAGGGTCCTCAGAAAATTGGACATTGCACTACCTGAAGACCCAGCTAAACCTCTCTTGGGCATATACCCAAAAGATGCTCCAACATACAACAAAGACAAATGCTCCACTATGTTCATAGCAGCCTTATTTATAATAGCCAGAAGCTGGAAAGAACCCAGATGCCCTTCAACAGAGGAATGGATACATCTACACAATGGTACATTGTGGTACATCTACACAATGGAATACTACTGAGCTATCAAAAACAATGACTTTATGAAATTCATAGGCAAATGGATGGAATTGGAAAATATCATCCTGAGTGAGGTAACCCAACACAGAAAAACTCACATGGTATGCACTCATTGATAAATGGCTAATAGCCCAAATGCTCAAATTACCCTAGATGTACAGAACACATGAAACTCAAGAAGGATGACCAAAATGTGGATGCTTTACTCCTTCTTTAAAAGGGGAACAAGAATACCTTTAGGGAGGGAAGACTTTAGAAAAGAGGCTGAAGTAACACCCATTCAGAGCCTGTCCCACATGTGGCCCATACATACACAGCCACCAAACTAGATAAGATGGATGAAGCAAAGAGGTGCAGGCTGACAGGAACTGCATGCTTATCTCTCCTGAGAGTCACAGCCAGAATACAGCAAATGCATAGGCAAATGCCAGCAGCAAACCACTGAACTGAGAACGGGACCCCCGTTGAAGGAATCAGAGAAAGGACTGAAAGAGCTGAAGGGGCTCGAGACCCCATATGAACAACAATGCCAACCAACCAGAGCTTCCAGGGACTAAGCCACTACCCAAAGACTATACATGAACTGACCCTGGGCTCCAACTGCATAGGTAGCAATGAATAGCCTAGTAAGAGCACCAGTGGAAAGGGTAACCCTTGACCTGCCAATGCTGCACCCTCAGTGAACAGGATTATTGGGGAGAGGGCGGTAATGAGGGACATGGTAGGATGGGGAGGGGAACACCCACATATAAGTGGAGGGGGAGTGGTTTGGGGGAGGTGTTGGCCTGGAAACTGGGAAAGGGAATAACATTTCAAATGTAAATAAGAAATACACAATTTAAAGAAGATGGAGTAAATAAAGAAAATATCATCCTGAGTGAGATCACCCAATCACAAATGAACAAACAAGGTATGCACTCACTGATGAGCAGATAATAGCACAAAAGTTTGGAGTATCCAAGATACAGTTTACAGATCACATGAAGCTCAAGAAGGAAGACCAAACCATGGATACTCATTTCTTCTTAGAAGGGGGAACAAAAATTCTCACAGGAGGAAATATGGAGACAACATGTGAAGCAGAGGCTGAAGTAAATGCCCTCTAGAGACTGCTCCACCTGGGGAATCCATCCCATATACAAACACCAAATCCAGACACTATTGTGTATTCCAAGAAGTGCAAGCTGACAGAAGCCTGATATAACTGTCTTCTGAGGGTCTCTGCCAGACCTTGATAAATACAGAGGCAGATGCTAGCACCCAATCATTGAACTGAGAACAGGGTCCCCAATGGAGGAGTTAGAGAAAGGACTGAAATAGCTGAAGGGGTTTGTAACCCCTTAAGAACAATATCAACCAACCAGACACCAGTACTCCCAGGGACTAAACCACCATCCCAAGAGAACACAAGGATGGACCTATTGCTCCATCTGCATATATAGCAGAGGATGGTATTGTCTGGAATCAATGGGAGGAAAGGCCCTTAGCCTATGAAGGCTTAATGCCCCAGTGTAGGAAATTGTCAGGGTGGGGAGGTGGGAAGGAGTGTATGGGTAAGTCAGGAAGCACCCTCATAGAAACAGAGTTGGGGGTGGAGGGTGGGAAGGCAGGTTTCTGTATGGGGAAACCAGGAGAGGGAATAACATTTAAAATGTAGTTTTAAAAATCCAGTTAAAGAAAAAAAGGAAGGAAATAAAGAAGAAAAAAGAATGTGTATTTGGGTTGCTGTGTTCCTTTCTGAAAACATGTTAGGTGTCTGTTAATGGATGAATGGATAAAGAGAATGTGTACAATGGAACATTACTCAAAAAAGCAAATGAAGTCATGAAATTTGTAGGCAAATAATTGAATCTAGAAAAAACTTATCCTGAATGAGTCCCAAAAGACAAGTCTGATATATACCCACTTATACATAAAATCTTTGTATGTTAAGCCTTTAATAAGCACCATAAAAACTGTATCAGGACAAAAGTTAAGTTTAAAGTAAGGCACTAGGAGGGAGGAAAGGATGTCCCTAGGAGGGGGCAATAAAATAGATAGTTATGAATGAATGCAGCAGGCTGAGAGGAGACAAGAATGAAAGGATCACATGAAGACAAGGAAGGAAGAGTAGAGGAAGGGATTGTAGGGAGGGCAGCTAAAACTAAGGGCAATTAGCAGTATTATGGAAACCTACTGCAGAAACTTCTGTTTCTTAAAATATGTACATGTATAAAGGTTTTCTAAATGAAATCATCAAACAACTGGGTAGATGGCACCCCAATTAGAAGTCTCTCACCACAAAATAAAACTTCTAGTGCCAGGAATTGTTCATGTCTTATGGAAAGTGTTCTCATGGAAATCACCAAACAACCCAGGCTACTCCCAAGTTCATTAGTTATTCTCTATAGACTGTTGGAACGACCCCATTGCTGAGGACAATACCTATACAGGTCACACACTGAACATGGACAAATCAAATCAGTGCCTGTCTAGTGCCATCATCCCTATTGATTCATGTATATGGCGCTGGAAGGTACTCTGTACTATGATTCCAGTGCACTAGAATTGAAAACATTGTAAATGTCTATATATCAGAACAACAAAATGTGCAAGTGTATAATACACAGAGACAGAGTGAGTTCCAAACAGAAAAATGACTTTGTGCTAAGATTGGTTCAGAATTTATTTTCCTCCACTGTCAGATAAAGTGTCTCCACTCTTTCCATAAAGTAAGGGTTAGAAAGCCAGCTCAAATGAGGAAGGCAAATCAAGGAAATCTAAGTGCCATTGCTTCCATTTTTAAACTTGATATCATAGAGCACCTTATCCAGTGTAAGCAGAAATATGCACTTGTCCTTGTTCATTGCAAATCTAACTTCTCACATAACAAAGGAGTATATGCAAGAGTTTTCTATCTTAGCTGACATGCTGTAGGTAGTTTTCCATTGTGTGGGCACTAAACCAATAGAATATTCTAGAATTCTCTAGAAAGATTAGTTGTAATTCTATTATTTAGGAAATAAGTCCTTTAGTTGGGGCTGGGGAGTGAAATATATATATATTGAGAGTGAGGCTATTTTAAATGAGAGGAAAATATATTTCCCAAATGAGGGATTTTGAATATTGTGCAACATATTTTAATGGAAAATAAGTAATTTTAAATTAATGTGTAGTAATGTTCAGGAAGTTTTTAACCTTAGCAAAGACATAGCTCTTCTATATGAAGCCCCCTCTCTATTAAGTGTGGCATTCTAATAGTTATTTTGGCACCATTACCTGGGACCATCTGGGAAGTAGATAAATGCAGGTGCTAACCTGGTCCAGAACAGGAATCTGCAGTTGCCTGATACTTCTGGGTCGTCTCTATACATGTTGAAGAATGAGAAGCATTGGAATATTTTAGGAATTTTATTTACTAGTTCTCCAGTGGACCAACACGTGTTATCACTTATAGTTTAGAGATGACTTATTTCCTTTGTAAGTTTATTTATTTATGTATATTATCATTCTACTTATTTGCATGTGTACCTGCATAATAGAAGAAGACATCAGATTCCATTAAAGATGGTTGATCCACTATGTGGTTGCTGGGAATTGACCTCATAACCTCTGGAAGAGCAGTCAGTGCTTGAAACTGTTAAGCCATCTCTCTAGCCCTTTAATGGTTTTTGTTGCTGTTGTATTTTTTTGTCTTGTTTGTTTTATTAATTATTTACTTTATATTCAGAGTGACCACCACTTCCCTTTCCTCTTTTGTTTTTCCTTGTTTCTTTTTTTCTCCATCTTTATTAAATTGGATATTTCTTATTTACATTTCAAATGTTATTCCCTTTCCCGGTTTCGAGGCCAACATACCCCTAACTCCTCCCCTTCCCCTTCTATATACGTGTTCTCCTTCCCATCCTTCCCCAATTACTGCCCTCCCCCCAACAATCCTGCTCACTGGGGGTCCAGCTCAGGCTATTCGTTGCTACCTATGAATTTGGTGCCCAGGGTCAGTCCATGGGTAGTGGCTTAGTCCCTGGAAGCTCTGGTTGGTTGGCATTGTTGTTCATATGGGGTCTCAAGCCCCTTCAGCTCTTTCAGTCCTTTCTCTGATTTCTTCAACAGGGGTCCAGTTCTCAGTTCAGTGGTTTGCTGCTGGCATTCGCCTATGTATGAGTTGTATTCTGGCTGTGTCTCTCAGGAGAGGTCTACATCTGGTTCCTGTCAGCCTGCACTTCTTTGCTTCATCCATCCTATCTAGTTTGGTGGCTGTATATGTATGAGCCACATGTGGGGCAGGCTTTGAATGGGTGTTCCTTCAGTTTCTGTTCTAAACTTTGCCTCCTTATCACTTCCTAAGGGTATTCTTATTCCCCTTTTAAAGAAGGAGTAAAGCATACACATTTTGGTCATCCTTCTTGAGTTTCATGTGTTCTGTGCATCTAGGGTAATTCGAGCATTTGGGCTAATAGTCACTTATCAATGAGTTATACCATGTGTGTTTTTCTGTGATTGGGTTACCTCACTCAGGATGATATTTTCCAGTTCCATCCATTTGCCTATGAATTTCATAAAGTCATTGTTTTTGATAGCTGAGTAGTATTCCATTGTGTAGATGTACCTTATTTTCTGTGTCCATTCCTCTGTTGAAGGGCATCTGGGTTCTTTCCAGCTTCTGGCTATTATAAATAAGGCTGCTATGAACATAGTGGAACATGTGTCTTTGTTGTATGTTGGAGCATCTTTTGGATATATGCCCAAGAGAGGTTTAGCTGGGTCCTCAGGTAGTGCAATGTCCAATTTTCTGAGGACCCTCCAGACTGATTTCCAGAATGGTTGTACCAGTCTGCAATCCGACCAACAATGGAGGAGTGTTCCTCTTTCTCCGCATCCTCGCCAGCATCTGCTGTCACCTGAGTTTTTGATCTTAGCCATTCTCACTGGTGTGAGGTGAAATCTCAGGGTTGTTTTGATTTGCATTTCCCTTATGACTAAAGATGTTGAACATTTCTTTAGGTGCTTCTCAGCCATTTGTCATTCCTCAGCTGTGAATTCTTTGTTTAGCTCTGAACCCCATTTTAATATGGTTATTTGTCTCCCTGCAGTCTAACTTCATGAGTTCTTTGTACATTTTGAATATAAGCCCTCTATCAGTTGTAGGATTGGTAAAGATCTTTTCACAATCTGTTGGCTGTTGATTTTTTCCTAACAACAGTGTCCTTTGCCTTACAGAAGCTTTGTAGTTTTATGAGACCCCATTTGTCGATTCTTGATCTTAGAGCATAAGCCATTGTTGTTTTGTTCAGGCAATTTTCTCCAGTGCCCATGTGTTCGAGATTCTTCCCCACTTTTTTTCTTCTATTTGCTTGAGTGTATCTGGTTTGATGTGGAGGTCCTTGATCCACTTGGACTTAAGCTTTGTACAGGGTGATAAGCATGGATTGATCTGCATTTCTCTTCATGTTGACCTCCAGTTGAACCAGCTGCATTTGATGAAAATGCTATCTTTTTTCTATTAGATGGTTTTGGCTCCTTTGTCAAAAATCAAGTGACCATAGGTGTGTGGGTTCATTTCTTCAATTCTATTCCACTGGTCTATCTGCCTGTCTCTGTACCAATACCGTACCGTTTTTACCACTATTGCTCTGTAATACTGCTTGAGTTCAGGAAGAGTGATTCCCCCAGAAGTCCTTTTATTGTTGAGGATAGTTTTAGCTATCCTGGGTTTTTTGTTATTCCAGATGAATTTGCAAATTGTTCTACTTAACTCTCTGAAGAATTGGATTGGAATTTTGGTGGGGATTGCATTGAATGTGAAGACTGCTTTTGGTAAAATGGCCATTTTTACTATATTAATCCTGCCAATCCATGAGCATGGGAGATCTTTCCATCTTCTGAGATCTTCTTCAATTTCTTTCTTCAGAGTCTTGAAGTTCTTATCATACGGATCTTGCACTTGCTTGGTTAAAGTCACACTGAGGTATTTTATATTATTTGGGACTATTATGAAGGGTGTCCTTTCCCTAATTTCTTTCTCAGCCTGTTTCTCTTTTGTGTAGAGGATGGCTACTGATTTATTTGAATTAATTTTATACCCAGCCACTTTGCTGAAGGGGTTTATCAGGTTTAGTATTTTTCTGGTGGAAATTTTGGGAATATACTATCATTTCATCTGCAAATAGTGATATTTTGACTTCTCCCTTTCCAATCTGTATTACTTTGATCTCCTTTTGTTGTCTGATTGCTCTAGCTAGAACTTTGAGAACTACATTGAATAAGTAGGAAGAGAGTGGGCAGCCTTGTCTAGTCCCTGGTTTTACTGGGATTGCTTCAAGTTTTTCTCCATTTAGTTTAATGTTAGCTACTGGTTTGCTGTATATGGCTTTTACTATGTTTAGGTATGGGACTTGAATTCCTGTTCTTTCCAGTACTTTTATTATTAAGGGGTGTTGAATTTTCCCAAATGCTTTCTCAGCATCTAATGAAATGATCATGTGGTTTTCATCCTTCAATTTGTTTATATAGTGGATTACATTGATGGTTTTACCTATATTAAACCATGCCTGCATACCTGGGATGAAGCCTACTTGATCATGATGGACGACAGTTTTGATGTGTTCTTGGATTTGGTTTGAAAGAATTTTATTTTTTTTTTGTATTAAAATTTATTGGAGCTCAGACAGAGTAGGAACAGTAAAGTCATACAAAACTGGCCGCTGCATTGTTTAGCAATGGATTCATATATGATGAAGACAATAACAGTACCAGTTAAAACAATCCAAGAGCAGTTTCATCTCCGGAGGCTCAAGGGGCAAATGTGTTGTATCATATGTTCAACTTGCCATACCAAGCAAGCTCACAGCATTTTCTAACAGCTCTTTCAGTAGCTCTGACATCTACAGGCAGGGGTCAGTTCTGGTCACCATTGCTCTCCAATTCACCCTTGGCAAATGTTATCAGGGAAAGAGCACCCATCTTGCATCCTAACAATCCTGCTGGTCTCACACATGGTCATGGGGAAGATAAAGACCAGTTCTGGCCCATCATTTCCCCAGATGACCTGCCTCATAGAATAGGCTGGCATTCACCTAGGAACAAGAGACTTCTGGTATCCCTAATCTCAGTTGCCTGGAGCTCGACACAGGGAAGTCCTTAATTTTAACATAATGTCAGGATGGCTGCCCACACTTGCTTTGGCTAGTGACCCTGTCAGTGGCCATGCAGAACAGAGCCAGCACAACCAAGGCTATTGGGGGCTTACCCCGAGCATCTGGTGCCTGACTGCACTGAACATATTCACAAAGTTTTGCCCATGGTCTTTTCTGCTCCTTAACAGTCATGGTGACTTTGCCTCTAAACCCACGGTGCCCAGTGCAGGGCTCAACCAACAACACAAGGCCGTGTCCAGAGAACGAGGCATGGCTAAGTCCTTTAGGTCTGACTATGACACATCTGTGATGTCTTTTGTTCCTGGTACATCCTTTAGCTGTCCCTCAAGTCCTGTGTCGTGGAGGCTTGTGGGCTGACTCTTGAGAACTTGCCAGGGGACACTGTACCTAGCCAGGCTGAACATGGTCCCTTGCCTAAGATGCTATCACCTTTCTATAGTCACTTGGCACAGGACTGGACCTAAGTCTAAAGAATATCTATAAAAGTGCCAGGTCTTAAGGAAGAGACACACTTTGAAAAAACAGTCATGATACTTGGGATCTGACTCTGCCACTGGCTTGGCATGAGCTCCTTTTCTTTTCTATTAGCTTAATGCTCAGTAAAATGACCAATTTAATACAGAAGTTCTAGATGACCAGGATGAGTTACCAGGATAATTACTGTCCCTCAAAACCAGAAAGCCAGGCAGGAGAGGCAACCAGTTAGGAGTTTACCTTGAACTCCAGAACTTTCCAGGCAAATACGAGAAGGCTGCCAGTCAGCTTAGCCTATATAACTCATCTCAAAGGCAAAACAAAGGCCAACGAGATGATTCATGAGGGAAAGGTGCTTGCTGCTAAGGCTGACAGCCTGAGTTCAATCCCAGGGATCCACACACTAGATCACGGACTCTCAAAAGTGCGTATGACGACAATCTTCCACCTGGAGTTACTGTGGGTTTGTCCTCAGCCCTCCCATTCCCCAGGCCACCTCAACAGCCTACACGCTTTTATTTGGGACATTCAAAGCCAAGGAATAGGAAGGAGAACATCAAGTGGAAAAGAAAGGATGGGAAGTAGCCCAAGGCAACAGTTCCAAAATGGGCAACCTTGAAGATGCAGGCCTGTCTGCTGGCTATTTGGCAGGTCTCCCCACAGGTTGTGCTGTCATCGAAATACAGTGCTTTCATGGGGGCGAGGAGATTAGCTGCCTGCCTCTCTCCTATCTCCCATCCGCAATAGTCTCCTCACAAGGCTTGGCTTTGGTGGCCCCGTGAAATGCCAGATGCCATGTCTTGAAACGGGCATTCCATGCAAGAGGGGAGGGAAGAGACAAGCTCTGGGCATGTAGACAGTGAAGGCCAGAGAATCTGATGCTGTGCACATTTTATGTCCAGTATCTTCCAGCACTAAGTGTAAAAAGTCTAGTATTCAAAGACCCTTCTCATGGTCTTGCCCTGGAAACTGTGGAAGACCCAGGGAGAGAACATGGGTCTTCATGGAACAGGCATGAGAGAGTTTCATGCTTGGGGTTGACGGGAGGTAAGAGCTTTGCAGTCAAGTCCTATCTCTGGCCCTGCCTTCTCATCTGCGGGGTGGGGGGTACCAGATTTTGAGGAATCCATGATGGTGTCCAGAGCTTCATGTGGGCCTCCCCACATGAATCTTCCTGTCTCCATCTGAACTTTCACCTACCCCAGAGATGATCTGGTCTTGGGCAACAGAATCTTGAGTTAGAGACTACAGGAAAGAGAGCTAAAGCTCCTGGACCGGGAGCAAGAGGACCAGCTGTCCCATCTGTCTGTCCACAGTTGGCTTGAGGTTGCAGGAAGTCTTACTTGGGCAGGTGAGTTCTCTTGTGCTGCCTGAGATGGTCAGATCTCATGAACTCTCGGTTACACTCATCGCATTTATGTGGTCGGTATCTGGTATGGATCCGTTTATGTCGTCCAAGCTCATCAGAGCGGAAGAACCTCCATTTACAACCTTTCCAGTCACATATGTAGGGCTTCTCACCTGTGTGTTTGCGTAGGTGACTCACGAGGTGAGAGCGCTTGGTGTAAGCTTTTTCACAGTCATCATATGAGCAGACGTAAGGCCTTAAAACTAGGGACCGTCTCCTGGTTGCCCCTCTTGAAGTACTGGAGGTCTCTCTCTCCTGTGGAGCAGGTGTGGGCTGCTCACACATGAAAGGTCCTTCCTGGACATTTGACTGGGTCACAAGTGAATCTTGGGAGTCTATAGGTAGCAACTGCTGGAACCTAGCTGAGACCATCTCAGGATTTACCGAGTGCAACATCTGATTCATATAGGGGGTCACAGCATGGGGCTCAGCGGAAGGCATGCCTGGGACCAAAAATATTCCAGGTTTTAAAGAGCCCGTGGTGGCAGGTACTGTTGGGGATACAGAATAAGGCATTGTTGGGGCACTGCTGTGGGTCATCACTGAGACTCCACAGGAAGCTGGGCTTGGCAGGCCACCCTGAGACATCAGATTCTCACTGAAGGAAATGGCCACTCCCAGGGTACCTGGATTTCCGACTGGCATCATGGGATCCCTCCCAATCGATCTCTGACAATAATTCTGGGAAGGTGTAGGAGTCAGCTGGGAGGGGCACCTCGCACGACTCTCAGGTAGTGACCTAATGAACTGTGGCTCCCACCCTCCCTCACTGCATCTGAATTCCTCAGCTGAGGCCATATAGGGCCTCATCAACTCTGGTAAATATTGAGGGGCTGGTGGCTGATGAAATCCGCTGTTTCCAGAAGACCCAGGCATATGCGACACTGGCATCAACATCTCGTTATCCATGGGAGACTGGTGCATAGCCTGCTGCTCATTGTCCTGCTCCATGTCGGCTGAGTCCCAAGTTCAGAACAAACCGGGAGATTAGCCTGGCGCCACACACACCGTCACAGGCGTGGATCCCAACACCGCTACGCCATAATCCCACAATCGAAAGAATTTTATTGAATATTTTTGCATCAATATTCATAAGGGAAATTGGTCTGAAGTTCTGTTTCTTTGTTGGATCTTTGTGTGGTTTAGGTATAAGAGTAATTGTGGCTTCGTAGGAGGAATTCGGTAGCGCTCCGTCTGTTTCAATTTTGTGGAACAGTTTGTATAGTATTGGTGTGAGGTCTTCTATGAAGGTCTGATAGATTTCTGCACTGAACCCATCTGGACCTGGGCTCTTTTTGGTTGGGAGACTTTTAATGACTGCTTCTATTTCTTTAGGAGTTATAGGGTTGTTTAAAAGGTTTATCTGTTCCTGATTTAACTTCAGTACCTAGTATCTGTCTAGGAAATTGTCCATTTCCTCCAGATTTTCAAGTTTTGTTGAATATAGGCTTTTGTATTACAAACTGATGATTTTTTGAATTTACTCTGATTTTGTTGTTATGTCTCCCTTTTCATTTCTGATTTTGTTAATTTGGACACACTCTCTGTGTCCTCTGATTAGTCTGACTAAGGGTTTATCTATCTTGTTGATTTTCTCAAAGAACCAGCTTTTGGTTCTGTTGATTCTTTGTATAGTCCTTTTTGTTTCTACTTGGTTGATTTCAGCTCTGAGTTTGATTATTTTCTGCCTTCTACTCCTCCTGGGTGTCTTTGCTTCTTTTTGGTCTAGAGCTTTTAGGTGTGCCGTCAAGCTGCTGATATATGTTCTCTCCTGTTTCTTTCTTCAGGCACTCAGAGCTATGAGTTTTCCTCTTAGCACAGCTTTCATTGTGTCCCGTAAGTTTGGGTATGTTGTACCTTCATTTTCATTAAATTCTAAGAAGTCTTTAATTTCTTTCTTTATTCTTCCTTGACCAGGTTATCATGGAATAGAGCATTGTTCAAATTCCATTTATATGTGGGCGTTATTCTTTATTGTTATTGAATGCCAGCTTTAGACTGTGGTGGTCTGATAGGACACATGGGATTATTTCTATCTTTCTGTATCTGTTGAGGCCTGTTTAGTGACTGATTATATTGTCAATTTTGGAGAAAGTACCAGGAGGTGGTGAGAAGAAGGTATATCCTTTTGTTTTAGGATAGAATGTTCTATAAATATCTCTTAAGTCCATTTGTTTCATAACTTCTGTTAGTCTATGTCTCTGTTTAATTTCTGTTTCCATGATCTTTCCATTGATGAGAGTGGGGTGTTGAAATTTCCTACTATTATTGTGTGAGGTGCAATGTGTGATTTGAGCTTTAGTAAGGTTTCTTTTAAGTATGTAGGTGCCCTTTTATTTGGAGCATAGATATTTGGGATTGAAAGTTCCTCTTGGTGGATTTTTCCTTTGATGAATATGAAGTATCCTTCCTTATCTTTTTTGATGACTTTTGGTTAAAAATCGATTTTATTTGATATTAGAATGTCTAGTTGAGCTTGCTACTTCAGACCAGTTGCTTGGAAAGTTGTTTTCCAGCCTTTTACTCTGAGGTAGTGTCTGTCTTTGTCTCTGATGTGTGTTTCCTGTAGGCAGCAAAATATTGGGTCCTCATTGTGTATCCAGTTTGTTAATCTGTGTCTTTTTATTGGGGAATTGAGTCCATTGATGTTGAGAGATATTAAGGAATAGTGATTGTTGCTTCCTGTTATATTCGTGTTTGGATGGGAGATTATGCTTGTGTGCTTGTCTTCTCATTGTTTTGTTGCAAAACGATTAGTTTCTTGCTTATCCTAGGGTGTAGCTTGCCTCCTTGTGTTGGGTTTTACCATTTATTATCCTTTGTAGTGCTGGGTTTGTAAAAAGATATTGTGTAAATTTGGTTTTGTCATGGAATATCTTGGTTTCTCCATCTATGTTAATTGAGAGTTTTGCTGGATACAGTAACCTGGGCTGGCATTTGTGTACTCTTAGGGTCAGTATGACATCTGTCCAGGAGCTTCTGGCTTTCATAGTCTCTGGTGAGAACTCTGGTGTAATTCTGATAGGTCTGCCTTTACAATGTTACTTGCCCTTTTTCCCTTTCTGCTTTTAATATTTTTTCTTTGTTTTGTGCATTTGATGTTTTGACTATTATGTGACGGGAGGAGTTTCTTTTCTGGTTCAATCTATTTGGAGTTCTGTAGGCTTCTTGTATGTTTATGGACATCTCTTTCTTTAGGTTAGGGAAGTTTTCTTCTATGATTTTCTTGAAGATATTTACTGGTCGTTTGATTTGGGAGTCTTCACTCTCTTCTATACCTATTATCCTTAGGTTTGATCTTCTCATTGTGTCCTAGATTTCTAGTATGTTTTGGGCCAGTAGCTTTTTCCATTTTACATTATCTTTGAAGGTTATGTCAATGATTTCTATGGGATCTTCTGTTCCTGAGATTCTCTCTTCTATGTCTTGTATTCTGTTGGTGATGCTTGTATCTACGGCTCCTTGTCTCTTCCTTTGGTTTTCTATATCCAGGGTTGTCTCTCTTTGTGTTTTCTTTATTGTTTCTATTTCCATTTTCAATTCTTTCACCTGTTTGAATGTTTTTTCCTGTAATGCTTTCAGGGATTTTTTTGTTTCCTCTCTAAGGGCTTCTACTTGTTTACTTGTGTTTTCCTGCATTTCTTTATGGGAATTCTTTATGTCTTTCTTAAAATCCTCCATCATCATGATCAAATGTGATTTTCAACCTAGATCTTGCTTTTCTGGTGTGTTTGGATATTCAGTGTTTGCTTTGGTGGGAGAATTGGGCTCTGATGATGCCATGTAGTCTTGGTTTCTGTTGTTTGGGTTCCTGCACTTGCCTATCATCATCAGGTTGTCTCTGGTGTTACCTTCTTCTGCTATTTCTGACAGTGGCTTGACCGCCCCATAGTCCTATAGGCCTTCAGGAGTGCTGTAGACCTGTTTTCCTGTTCTCTTTCAGCCAGTTATGTGAACAGCCTCTTCTGCTTTCAGGCATGTAGTTATTCCTGTCCACTGGCTTTCAGCTATTCTGTGGGCATGTGTCCTGAGTCCAGTGGCCAGATCATTTGGAGCAGAAAAGTTGGTTTACCTCTGGTCTCGGGCCTGAAGTTGCTCCTTGGGGCTCAGTTTCAGCTCTCTGTGAGGGCAGCAACCAGAAGGACCTGCCCCTACTTCTGGGTCCCTGTGCGCAGGGGGCCACGATAGTGCTAGGTGTTTTCCTTTAGAATCAGAAATGTGGGCAGAGTGTAGTCTCCTCTTGTTTCCCTGGCGTGTCTGCCCCTCTGAAGGTTTAATTCTCCCTCCCATGGGATTTGGGTACAGAGAGCTGTTTGACTGTGTCTGTTTAGATCTGGGCTCAGTCTGGACCGCAGGGCTCCTACAACTTGACTGCTCCTATCTTCCTGTGCCCAGAGGCCCTATACAGTTTCTTCCTGGGCCAGGGATTTGGGCAAATGTGGGCAGAAGTGTCAGTCTCTCCTGCTCTGCAGTCTCAGGATTACCTACAAGTCTGCACAATGAACTCTCTCTCCCCCAGGATGATATTTTCTAGTTCCATCCATTTGCCTAAGAATTTCATGAAGTAATTGTTTTTAATAGCTGAGTAGTACTTCATTGTGTAAATGTACCACATTTTCTGTATCCATTCCTCTGTCGAAGGATATCTGGATTCTTTATGGCCTCTGTCTGTTATAAATAAGGCTGCTATGAACATAGTGGAGAATGTGTCTTGTTATATGTTGGAGCATCTTTTGAGTATATGCCCACGAGTGGTATAACTGGGTCCTCAGGTAGTACTATGTCCAATGTTCTAATGAACTGCCAGCCTGATTTCCAGAGTGGTTGTACCAGCTTGGAATCCCACAAAATATGCATGAGTGTTGCTCTTTCTCCACATCCTCATCAACATCTATTTTAGATCTTAACCATTCTGACTGGTGTGAGGTGGAGTCTCAGAGTTGTTTTGATTTGCATTTCACTGATGACTAAGGATGTTGAACATTTCTTTACATACTCTCAGCCATTCTGCACTTGATCTTAGCCAAAAGGCCGAGAAGCAATACTCTCTGCCATTCTGTAGCCCCTTTTTTAAAAAGGGTTATTTGATTCTCTGGAGGTTACCTTCATGAGTTCTTTGTATATATTGGATATTAGTCCTCTATCAGATGTAGGATTGGTAAAGATCTTTCCTCAGTCTGTTGGTTGCCATTTGTTCCTATTCCTAGTATGCTTTGCCTTACAGAAGTTGGCCATTTTATGAGGTCCCATTTGTCAATTCCTGATCTTAGAGCATAAACCACTGGTGTTCTGTTCAGGAAATTTTCCCCTGTGCCTATGTGTTTGAGGCTCCTATCCACTTTCTCTTCTATTAGTTTCAGTGTATCTGGTTTTATGTGGAGGACCAAGACCCACTTGGACTTGATCTTTGTACAAAGCAATAATAATCGATTGGTTTACATTCTTCTGAATGCTGACCGCCAGTTGAACCCCCACCATTTGTTGAAAATGCTATCTTTTTTTCCCCACTGTATGGTTTCAGCTCAAAGATCAAGTGAACATAGGTATGTGACTTCATTTCTGGCTCTTCAATTCATTGAGCTACCTGCATTTCTCTGTATCAGTACCGCATAGTTTTTATCACATTTGCTCTGTAATACAGCTTTAGGTCAGGGATGGAGATTCCCACAGCAATTCTTATATTGTTGAGAATTGTTTTTTGCTATTCTGGATTTTTTTGTTATTCCAAGTGAATTTGCAAATTGCTTATTCTAACTCTATGAAGAATTGAGTTGGAATTTTGATGGGGATTGCACTGAATCAGTAGATTGTTTTTTGGCAAAAAGGCCATCTTTACCATATTAATCCTGCCAATCTATGAGCATGGGAGTTCTTACCATCTTCAAAGATCTTCAATTTCTTTCTTCAGAGACTTGAAGTTCTTGTCATTCAGATCTTTTACTTGCTTGGTTAGAGTCACCCCAAGGTATTTTATATTATTTTTGACTATTTTGAAGGCTGACTTTCCCTAATTTCTTTGTCAACCTGTTTTTCCTTTGAGTAGAGGAAGGCTACTGATATGTTTGAGTTAATTTTTTATCCATCCAGTTTGCTGAAGGTGTTTATCAGTTGTAGGAGTGCTCTGGTGGAATTTTTGGGGCCAATTAAGTATACTATCATATCATCTTTAAATAGTGATATTTTGACTTCTTGTTTTCCAATTTGTATCCCTTTAACCTCTTTTTGTTGTCTAATTGCTCTGGCTAGGACTTCAAGTACTATATTGACCAAATACAAATTATTGATATACTGGTGCTATAGGATCACAAAACGTGTGGAGTAGCCAACCAATGTCTGATTAGATTTTAGGCCAGTTCCATGAGATGGAACCCTTACCTGATACTGTTTGGGTGGCCAAGGACCTGAAACTAGATAGACAATGCTCCTGGGGGTTGGCGGACCAGATACTACTGATATCCTAAAGGAAAATATCAACAAAATGAATCCCATAACATTCTTTTATACTCCTAAATCAGTGCCTACCTCGGCCATCATTAGAGAAGCTTCTTCTTACATTATATAAAAACAAATACAGAGACCACAAATGGACACCCAATCATAAATGGGATGTATTTATTAAATCCCTTGCCTCAGATTTCAGAGAACCTTGTGGAAGAGGAGGCAAAAGAATTGTAAGAGTCAGAGGTAATGAAGGACACCCAGGGAATAGGGCTTTCTAAGCACAGCAGGACTGACACATATGAACTCACAGAGACTTTGGCAGCATGCACAGGATCTAGATAAATCTAAGATTAATGGGGTCCCAGTACTGAGAGGGAAGTAGCACTAACCCCTATTCTTAACCCAGAAGCCATCTCCAATTGGTAACCACTTACAAAAGAAATGTCAGTGTTCTCCAATAGTCTCATTGGATATGCAAACCAGTCTTAAAAGCAGGCCTCATGCCCAGCAGTAGATGGCCAGGACTTCATTTCATATGCTTTTTCAGGACTTTTTTTTTGCCCCCTTCCAGTTGTATATATAATGGTTTCCAGTTTTATCTTTTCATGGGATTTCTGTGAGTGTGAATCCATGTATTTTTAGTCTATTTGTGTTTCTTGTGCTTTTTCTTTGGCTCTTTTTCTTCCATTTGCTTGTTTTGTCTTATTCCAGTTTGTTCATTTTATTTAATTTTATGTTTATATGCCTGTTTGTTTTCTATGAGAAAGAGAGGATAAAGATTTGGGTGGGAAGGAAGGTAGCATGAAGATTTTTCCCAAAAATTTCAAAATTTCTAAATATGTAACACATTTAGGAAGAGGATTCCCAACCTACACATCTTCAGTTAGGCCTGTGCTCTTTAAAGGCTATTGGTTCACACTTTGCTATTCTGTCTCTGCATCTTTCAGGTTATTATGCCCATCTCCATGTCTCTGCTCAACATAGAATACATAGTTGTTTTCTGTCCAACAGAGACCCACAAGAGAATGAGCGTGTCAGGTAGAAATGTAAGAGGTATTTCATCATCTTTTAGATGTTAGACTTTGGGTAAAATACTCATGTAGTATCAGTTTCTTTAATAAAATGTGAAATTAGAAATACTTCCTCTGTACAATGGTTGTGAAATTGCATAGAGCAACTACGCTGATATATCTAAGGTAAGTGGTGTAAGGTAGGCATTGCATATCGACTACTTTATACAACTTTAAGATTCTGATATCCTCTGACATTTCTTTAAAATTGCACTCTATCCCACAGCAGCTAGATTAAGTCAATATAACTGGAAATTGGAGACAATTGGTTTTGCAACTTCTAATCATGTCACTTGAGGGAAAAAAAAAACTCTCTGCTACATTTTTATCATTTAAAATTAGCACATGTATCAAAGGAACCAGCACCAATCCCAGCCTTATCAACAGTCACAAATGTTCCAGAATGTGGTGAATGAGATCCAAAAGGAGGAAGTGCTCCTGTAAATTGTACTCGAGATTGCTTTTCCCCAGTGCTCACTCTCCATATAGGATCAGTCCTGGAGCCAGAGAGCAGAGAGAGATGCTCTGATCATTCAGAAGTAGAAGCTGAAACTCAGCGAAGTCTGGGAGTAGCCCAGGCCACACAGGGAGCTAATGGCCAAACTGACTGGAGCCCTGGCTGTTTCCCAGTTCCCTTGGGTCTGACCTTTCTGCCACCTCTCATTTCAGTGCCTTTTGACCTACAGAAGTGCACAGCAAGGCCTTTGACAAATAAACAGTGGCCAGGAGATTAAACTGCACCTGAAGCTGGTTATGTGGTTCACTAAGCATTTGGACCAACAGAATAAACCTCTCTCCCCAGACTGCCACAGGACTAATCCCATTCTCAGACTCAGCCTGTGAATTATTGCCCACTTATTAAGTACCAAACTGAAGTGAGGGCAGAGGTACATTTCATTCAAAGGAATATAAAACTGTTATACTTTTAAAAGAAGCAAAAGCTGAAGACCAAATAATACAGTTGAACTTTTGAAACAGTCAATAAAGACAACATAATATCACCAACCAAGCAACCAACCAAGCAACCAACCAATAAATAAATAAATAAATAAATAAATAAATAAATAAATAAATAGAAATGAACAATATTTAGATGGCCAAAAAGATAATCCAGATAACATTTCTATTGGTTATACCAAATGTTACATACAAACGGGAAGAAAGTTGTGTGATTTTCACTCACATGAGTGAAGGATTACTAGTTTTAGAAACAAAAAAAAAGTACTCAAAAATTGACTCTATTGACCACCTCTATATGGTGCTCAAATAAGTGGTAAGGGATGAGAGAAATATGGTTCATGGATGTGACATAGAGAGATATTCTAATATTTCCTAGACTGAGTGGTCATCCTTTGAAATGTGATTTCTTTTTTTTTAATTTTATTTTTATTGGTTATTTTATTTATCCACATCTCAAATGCCATCCCCCTCCCAGTTTCCCCTCTACAAACCTCCCACTCCCTTCCCCCTCCCCCTGTCTCCACAAGGGTGACATGTGATTTCTAATGCTGAAATTCAAAAGAATAAGAGAGCTGTTCAGTTTAGCCATCAGAGAGACACTATGAAATATGATGCTCTGAATTCTTGTGATTGTTAGGTATACCACAGACAAAGTAACCATACACAAATGGAGGGAAGATCACCATTTTATATGGATGACTAAAAAGAAAAACTCATTGCAATAAGCATGTTTATTATTTGAGTTTGAAAGTGAATGGAGTGGGTGTGGTGGGATGGCTTAGCAGGTAAGACTACTGCGGTTCTTCCTAAGGTCCCAGGTTCAATTCTCAGCATTAACATGGTGGACCACAACCACCAAAGGGATCTAATATGCTCTTCTGATCTCTAAGAGCTTTGCTCATGTGTAGTACACAGAGATGCAGACAAAACATAAATGAACATTAAAAACAAAGAAAAATGAATGTGGTGTTTACAGGCAGAGGATCAACACTAATATATTCAGCAGAGGCAGATGGAGCACTCGCGGCTCTTCTAGAGATCCTAGGTTTTTATCCCCACGTAGCTGCAGCCACTTTCCTTCCTTTCCCACCTTTTCTCCTCCAGATACCTAGGGGCTTGTATTAAACTGCAACCCAGATCTCTACTCCCTACTTATTGTCGATAGTACCCTGATAGCACAAGCAATTACCTTGACAATGGTATCCCTAAACTATTTGCCCCCAACTGTCTTTGTGCCTTCATCATTACAGTTTTGTGCTGTAAAACAAATTGCTACAAACACACAAGCACCATAGAGCTACCTACCATTAGCTCTCTTGTCAAGAGGTCAGGCATATTTTGTAGCAGAGCCAGATTTTCTTCAGTGTATCACAGTAGAATTGAGGTTTGAGTCCCCTTTGTAGCCGCCAGGGGAATGTTTTTAATAATTACATAATTTGTAAAATATACCCATTGACTGGAGATTGTTCATTACTGTTTTCATTATCATATAACCTGGTGCAACTTCACGTTAGTGAAGTTATTGAATCCCCCTTAGGTTCAGGATGCCTCCTCCTCTTCCACCATCACTTGGTGGGAACTCTGAAGTTTGAACTGTCATGTGCTTAGTCCATGCGCATCCAGATCATCTGCCATTGTGTCATAAGAGGGAGTAAAAGGACAGATTCCAGCCCTTTGTATCAATACTTCCTATAATGACACATGCAGGCTGTACCCATGAGTGGAAGAATTAAACACTTCAGCAGCTTTCAAGGAATCCCACCTATTGTAGTTGTGCTCCAAAAGCCCTTCATCCACTAAACTTCAGCCAGATGTAGCTTTTGTCTATGCCTCGAGCAAGGTGACATTGCCTCTAGCAGAGAGACTGTTCATTTGTGATTTCTGCTGTTTAGATCAGGTTTTTGGTTTAGAAGGCACCTTCACAATGATGACGTTAACTTTTCTCAGTCTTCTTTCTAACTTGTATGCCCTGCTAAACATCCCTGTTTTGGTACTGGTTTCTGTTTACTGATTTTACTGTAAGGTATCTCCATCACTCTTCTCTATTATGTGCTATTTGAGAGACAGGTCTTCTTCATTGTGCTTCTAGTGCTCCACGCATGCTGGCACGTCATGTGCTCTGTGTCCTGATAGAAGCCTAGTCATTCTATAAGAATTGGAGAATACAGTGTATAATCATTTAAGTTCCACACTGAGTGGTTGCTAAAGAATCTTTCACACAGGCCTACAAATCATGTTATTCTTTTCCGGAGTCTAATGGTGTTTGAAGATGGGAGAATTCCTCAAAGAGAGTTCAAGGGCATTCTGTCACTCCTCCTTTGGAGCTTATAAAATGCATATCTAGTGTTAGGACAGGATTACCCTAAACACCTGCCACCATCCCCACTCTGCCTCCTTGAATCCTTATAGAATACATCCTATCTGAACTTGTTCAGAGGAAAGAATGACAGACAGCTTTAGGTTTATATGATGCTGAGTCCAGAGGGAAAATGAATGTACCTGTAGCAACCGTCATTCAGTGTCAGTTCCCAGATACTATGAGGATACCAAAACATATACAAAGTGATCACAATTGTTATCTTTTCCATTGACTTGAGATATGCCACCTTCAATAGTAGACATGGGTTTGGGAGTGTAATTTTCTACATCTGCAGCATATTAAGGCTTTATTTGGTACAATGGCATTCAATAAAACTAATAAAACAACAACAGAAACAGAACACGGATAGCTATTTGTAAGGGAAAAAGAATTTCCCTATGTGACCTATGTTGGGTACATGTGCACAGTAAATGTCATGGTTTCAACATAGTTATTTGGGTTTTAATTATATCTGTGCCCCAAATTAATATGTGGCTTTTTGTGGGGTATAGTTTTCTGTAATTCCTTTTTTCAGTAATTCAAATTTTTATTGAATATATTAAGATACCTTTAGCATTCTGAGCCAAAGAATCTCACTTGGGCAATATAAAATTCTAATATCTTATATCAATTGTTATATACATTAACATAGACACAATCATTTTCATAGTCATTTATAATATTATATATGTATATATATGTGTGTGTATGTAAATACATAAAAGTGATATCTTTTATTTATATTCAATGGTCAGTCATGGAGTACAAGTTTATAAGTAGTTTGCCAGTCCATTCATTCATAGAATTGCAATCATCCTTGGCATTTGCAGAGGATTGGTTCCAGGCCCCTGTTCAATTGTCCAAATCCACAGATGCTTGTGTCTGTTATATAAAACTATATAAAACGATATAGCATTTCATATAACCTAAACACATATTCAGTTCTTTAAATTATTTCTATATTATATTTAATACAATGTAAATAATATGAAAATAGTTGCTCTTCTGTATTGTACAAGGAATAATGACAAGAAATATGTGTATTTGTTCAGCACAGACATAAAATTTTAGATGGTTTTGGTCTGTGGCTGGTTGTGGAATCTGTGGGTATAGAAGGGCAGGTTCGCAGACAACTGCTCTACTGTGATGGGCAGATGTGTGGTCTCTGGCTGAATTTTAGCCTACCAAGTCGAAATCAAAATAACTTTAAGAAAGTGCTACCTGCTTAAGCCTTTTAATGGTCAATCAGGAATTTCCACTCCGGTTACTTCTGAGCAAACTAAGATCTCACTGATGTGATGTGACAGCAGTTGCCAGGTTTGATCCGACTTGGGAGATTTTGCCAAGCATTTCTATGTCCCCTGGGCTGGAGACCAAAATACATAATTAATTTTTGCCCAGGCCTGTGGGAGTACATATGACTTGTAATAAAACAAGCTACTGGCATTCCTACCTTTGGAGGGTATTCATTTCACTAGGGAGAGTGAGGTAGAAGCTATTAGTAAAACTATGTTGATCTTCTTTCAGGGGAGGGAAAATTGAGCCTCAGGGTGAAAAGGAGAGGGTTCAGAAAGAATAGCTGATGTGTGAGAGATAATTCTGTTTACATGGGTAAGAGGTGTCAGAGTGGCATTACTCATGAGACAGATTGGAACAGAATGTTGCAAATCACTTTCAAGATTTTTGTTGGACTTCCCCATATATTTGGAGGTTGGAGTCAGGATTACTGGCTTTGGTAATTAATCCTTCTGAGACTGCATTCTTTGCTACTGAGAAGAGGAGTGATTCAGGGGCCCATCCTGCTAAATCAAGATAGTGTGTGACCTCTGGAAGCAAGAGGGTTTTTCCTCACTTGGCCAGAAAAACAGAATCCGGGAGCATTGTGACGAGTAAACCAACAGAGGTGTTGTTTGATGGGCTGCAGAGATTTCTGAGGAGATGTGCTTGGTACATTTTGAGAATGAAATGTACGCAGTGACAAAGTCAGAGACCAGCAATGACTAGGGGCTATGTGAAATTACAGAAAGTGGGCCCTTAATGAATGCCAGTAGTTTTAAACAGCATGCATTTCCATAGCAGCTTATTAACATTTTCTTTCAGGGCTGCTCTGTATACCTGTTTGTTTGTTGAGCTTGGATTCACAGGAGCCAGTGTATTAATAAGTTAATTAATTAATGTTGATTAATATGACAGCTGTAGATAAAGACATTCCATCAGCTTGCTCTGGACAAAGCTATGATGCTCAAGCGATTATTTGCCAACTAGAGTACCCTTACCTTATGTCACTCTGCAATTCCTTCTAACATTTCCAGAAACTAATTCAGACCCAACAGGGGTTGTATAGGTTACATTTTTCTCTTTGCATTTTGTCAAGGAAAAATCAGATCACTTATCTCCTACTAAACTGATTAGTTCTATAAGAAGATAAGAGAAGATTTTGCCCCATTAAAAAGTTAAGGTAAAAGGGGTCCTGTTTCCTAGCATCCCAGAATACAGGAGTCAGATAAGGTACAAATCTTTGAGAGATACTTGTAATATTTCTAATAAATAAGTAAAATTATATAATGTTTCCCCCTGTGGCAAAAATCTAGTCATTTAAAGAGCATAAGCTTATACCAAAAAGGAATATGTTGATCACATTTGCCATTACATATTTCTAACTTCACAAATGTTAGACTTCTTCTCTCTTTGAGCTTAAACATTAGCCTGAGGTTGGATGAGCCAAAAAGGGACTTTTGAAAGCCAAACAACAAATGAGATCCTATCTTTCTCAGTGGTTCCTGTCTCTGACCTTGAAGCAGAATCTGGATTTTTATTTGTTAGGGCCTGTGTCACTCTGTTCTGTAATTTTTCTGCTCTTCTACCCATGTGCCTGGGTATAAACTCCATGAAAACTAGGCTTTAGTTAATTAAATGGCTTGATAATTCACTCTTCTACTTTGTGCCCGTGGCATAGTAGAAACTGAAAAATATGTCATTGGGTGATCACGTGGCAGTTATGAAGATGTTTGTAAAGATTCTACTATTATGTGTCAGCATACATTAAGTGTGTATGGACGTGTCTGTGCCTTGGTTTAAGGTGTGGATGTCAGAGCACAGCTTCACAGAGTTGGTCTATTTCTTCTACCTTTATTTTGGTTCCAGGGATTGAACTAAAGATATTAGGCTTGCATAGCAAATGCTTTTACCAGGGAAGCCATCTCATAGTCTCTGGAATATCGTTTTGAATCTACTGAACCCTTTGGGCTCTGCGTGTGATGTAAATGTCTGGCCCAGGCATTACTAGCTTTGTTTAATCCCAGTTTTGCCTTGACACACAGACTAAATCTAAGTTTACATTCACTACAACCTTGAACCTGGTACAAAACACAAACTCTATGACAGCAGCTGCATGCCCCTTAGGTGTGCTCTCAATTTTCTCTTTAAAAGGAAAAAGGGCAGGATCAGGATGCTGCTCAGTGGTTAAAGCATTTGTTTAGCAAGAATAAAGTTCTGGGATAAACTGGGGTCAATTTACACAACACCCTCACCCCCCACACACACACAACACAGACACACAGACACACAGACACACACACACACACACACACACACACACACACTCACAGAGAGAGAGAGAGAGAGAGAGAGATGCATATATGCATGCATGCACACACATGAGGAACAAAAACAATCTATATTTCCTCCGTTTCCAGAAACCAAGTCTTTCTCATAATTATCTGAAGTCTCAGGTAGTGATATTCCAGTAGTTTTTCTAAGTAAACATTCTTAAATATTTTGTTTTTTGGGATTCAACTTGACGACCAGGCAGTTGTAAAAGTTGCTATTGTTCCTAAAGCGTGAGTACTAGACTTCCTTACACCTTCTCTGCATGGGTGTCTCTTCTTAAAGGTGCTTAGCTCTAGAGTCCTAAGGCTTAGGAGACCCATCATGGCTCCAGTTTCCCTTTAGGCAAACTTTTTATTTAGTCTTTGTTCATTTTGACATCAAACATCCTAGATAGGGAAAGGGCAAAACATGCAAGAGTATTTACTTCCTTTCCCTGCCTTAACGCAACGGGCACTTCAGAGGGAGGGTTTGGAAGCTGTTTAAAGACTGAAATGCTTGCTCCCTGCCTTTTGAGTACACGTGTTTGAGGCTGAAAATCTTATCAGCAGATAAGGGCAGAGAAGCAGCCATCCCACATTCCACAAACTCACTTCCAGATGGCCGGGAGACTTAGGGGTGAAAACCTCAAGCTCCTCAATCAAGTCAAACAGCCCACACCTTTACTGACCCATTTGTTCAGCCTGTCACAGGTCCCCTCACATCTCAGGATAGGCCAGATTGGCTGTTTAATTAACTCCCCAGGACAACATTTTAGTGAGGGCAAGTCCTGTGTTACTGAAAACAAATCGAAAACTCCAGGTTTTTGTTGTTCTTCCTTTGCTTTGGTGGTCACTGTTATCTGGAGATTCTGGTTCAATTCAAATGGCAACAGTGAGAGGTTTTTTTCCCCAAGGATCCACTTGATCTTTTGTTTTGTTACTTTTCTTGTTTTACATTCAATCTGGCAGCTTGAACATAAGAGATTTCTTTTCTCAATGCCAAGGAAACAATAGCATTTTTCATACACTCTGTGTGTGTGTGTGTGTGTGTGTGTGTGTGTATGTGTGTGTGTGTGTGTGTGTGCCTGTACACTTAGTGTGCATATGTTAGTTGCAAAGACACTACCTTTGTTATTTTAATTCCTTACAAGGCAGTTAAAGTTGCATGTTACTTACAAGTCAATAATTGGCTGTGAATTATTTCGGGTAATCTCAATTCCGCTCAGGATGCCTTAAGAACTTACTGTGACACGCTTCTGCGTATTTTTCTCTCAGAAAAATACTATTCTATAAGAAAGTTCCGCTTTCTGAGAAACATATGTTTACATTTTTATTATACATTATATTTTTATTTAGGAATTTTTTTCAATAAAGGAACATTTGCAAAAGTACTAGGGTAGTATATGTCTATATTCATTTCATTCACTTTTGTGTTCGTGACTTGCATATCCATGATCTACAC
The DNA here is from genome assembly GCF_011064425.1 of Rattus rattus. NCBI lineage: Eukaryota > Metazoa > Chordata > Mammalia > Rodentia > Muridae > Rattus > Rattus rattus. The sequence goes on along the minus strand of NC_046160.1, from coordinate 30,289,036 downwards.
AACAAATTGACTCTACCACAGTTCTTAAATGGAGGGTATAGTCTTTGCCTAGAGTCGAAGTTTGAATGTATGTTTCCATCCAAAATTTTTATTTTGAAACCTAGTTCACAGTACAATAGTACTAGGAGCTAGAAGCTTGGGAAGCATGTGAGAGTGATCTTTATAAGTAGTATTGATGTTCTTATAAAAGAGACTTCTAGGAACTTATGTATCTTTTTCTCTTTTGTCATCTAAGGAAAATAATATCAATCATCCATAATAGGAACTAGAATCTGCTAGAGTCTTGAGTTTGGATTCCTTAGCTTCCATGACTGTAAGTAGTAGCTACGTTCTTTTGATAATTTATCCAATTTGTAATTTGTTATTGTAGCCGATGAGAGATGAGGCACTTACTATCTTCATAAATGGCTCATATTTTTGTAGTATAGTTAGGTTCCCTCTTTACATGTAGACACCATGTCTCTGTCAATCTTCTCTAATCTGTGACAGCTTCTTGGTTTTCTCTTGTCATCTGTAGCATATTTAAAAGCTAGTGTCAGGTATTCTGTAGACTATCCCTCTTCAACCCATCAATTCAGTGCATATTGTGAGCTAGCCTCTTCCAGAATACTCCAAGGAGGCAATGTGGAGAGGTATAGCATTGAATAGATTTCAAGTAAAATCTAAAGGGTCACCTCATATTTAAAGGGTAGGATATTAGATCTAGAAACCATAAAAAGAGGAAATTTTTATTCTTTTTTACCAAACTGATGTAGATATCTAACGAAAGTTTGAACCTCTACCTTCAGACTTTTGAGGCAATCTTGGGGTCTTGGAACAGCTTAAGTCTTGGGTAAGCCTGACTCTCAAACATGCCCCTGTGGTGCCTGGTGACTGTCCTGCCTGCTTCCCTGAGCTCATAGCACACAGCATTTGTTAAAAGTACTTGGAAAATGAATCAAAATGTGTTTTTTGAGAACTAATCTGTGATAGATGAAGATGATCCTCCCAGTCAGAATGAGATCTAAAAACTCTAGGCAGATTACATTAACAACCTCACTTGCCAGGTTGCAAGGCTAAGGATATCCTTACAGAAGTAGCAGTATTGCCCAATCTTAGCAAGCAAGTCTCTTTCCTCATGCCAGTCAGTGTACTTTCTGTCCCTCCAAAGGAAGTAGAAGGCACAGAGTGTAGCATTTAGAGGTTCTCAGTTGTGTTCCTAAGCTCAAGTTTCTTGACTGCACTAAGCATTTACTAAAGTAAATGCCATGGCAAAGAATTATGAACCTCAAATCTTAGGGCTTGATGTATGGCATGAAGAACTGGGTCTCATGATGTATCTCTAAGCCAATGAATGTCCTTCCAGAATGATTAACTCTGTATCATGGAATGGTCTATGAAGCAAGCTCATAATTCATTCTTCATGATCAGACAGTGATTCTTCATAACTTGCTGCTGCTACAATTCTGCATATGTCCTTTTGACATTTTGTGTTGACTTTTCCTTGATGCACAACAGGTAGGGTAGAGTTATCTTAGGCTTTGAAGCGAAGATAGAACAAACATAGGAGAATATTTCGGATTAAGAGCCCTAGGTTCCTTAAAATTAGTATAGGACCAGAGAAAAGTGCACATAGTCTTCGTTTCACATTAACCTGACTGAGCTGTGCCTTTACTGAGTTCCACTAGACTGGGTGCTAAAAAGAAGTCTATTTGTTTTCCTCATGGAGATAAGAGATCAACAAGGGTTAAAGTTCATCTAAATATTCTTCTATCCAACCATTTAAAACTTAAAACAATATTCCAAAGGATCTATTTTAGAGCATTTGAAAGTGATAATTCTGTCATCAAGCAGATCTGGTTTCTTTACTGGCTAGGTTCTTAAGACAAGAGAATTATTGATTCTGTGTCTTACTTCCATCATTTTAGAAGCTCCAAGGTCATTGGTGAACATTATTTGAGCTATGGTATAAAAATGCTTTGTATAGTGCCTGGTGACTTTTGAGGGAGCTATAAATGCCCTTAAAATCTAGAACTAGGCCAGGGAAGGTCTTGCTGGAGTTCTTCCCCTGTGGTCACTGTCGTTAACAATGGAAAGGTCAGAAGTTGGAAAGAAAAGATGCTAGTCCATGATGAGAAGTAAGAGGTAAGGAATGGCAGTGATCAGCCAGAGTCTATAAAAACTTGAGAACTGGAAGGAAACAATGGACCATTCTCTAACCTTACACAGGGTGGAAGACTGTTGTTGTTGTGTGTGTCCTCCCACCTCCACCCTTCTTTTCTTACCTCAAGTGTGCAGCGCTATTCTAGGTGTGCGTATTTTGGGAGCTGTAATGAGGTACCTCTCAGCATCCCTTGCCATTTTCAAGCATCTTTTACTAGCTGCCTGGGCACTGGGACAACCTAGTAATTTAAGAGCTATAGTGGATGAAGCTGGAAATAGAGAGACCCACACTTCCAGAAGACTGAAGTGGGAGTAAGTACTGTGGGTTCTCTCCTTCACAAAAGAAGAATGCTAATGAGGTTGAAAAGCATACACACAAGTGTCCCCAAAGGACTAGCAGTAACTTGGCTTTATACTTCTCCTGCCCCCTGTCTGGAGTGATACAGAAGGATGGATGATCTCTTAAGTAGCAAAGAACTAGCATTTACTACTTGTAAAGTTAATGGAACAGTGAAATTCTTCATTCACTCAAGGACCTGCTCTGTGAAAGTTACTTGACCATGATTCATGCTGAGCTCAAATTCTACTAGCATGGGAATAAATTCTAAGAAAGTAAAGATGTCAGTTAAAATAGCTTTGGAGGCAAAAAAAAAAAAAAGTGCAACCCTTAAAAATGCCTTCAAGTTCCAAATGACCAATCATCCTTTCCTTTGCTACGGCACACAACATTCTAGAATTTCAAAGCAGGTCTTTTCTGCACATGATTTTCCAAAGACTGTTATAGCTATGAAGCTATGAAGTCATTCCATGGTGTAATTATTTCTGGATCTACAGCATTCCTCCCAGAAAGTACCTATTCTCTGACACTTCAAGGCAGGGCCATGGTAAACACACACACACACACACACACACACACACACACACACACACACACACACACACACACACACTTTCTGTCTCTGTTTCTGTCTCTCTCTGTCTCTCTCTCTTTCTCTCTCTCTGTCTCTCTCTCTCTCTCTCTCTCTCTCTCTCTCTCTCTCTCTCACACACACACACACACACACACACACACACAATGCAGCATGATGTCTGTTTCAGAGAAACTTTGCCAGTCTTTCTTCTCTCGGGGCTGGAAATAAAAGGAGAAAAATGCTGCGTGTGTTGTGTTTTGATCAGGTTTCCACTCCCCCTAATGCGTCCTTACTTTAAACACAGGATGAAGGAAATGCTTGTCTCCAGGAGCTGACACATCCCTGATCATATTTCAGATACAATTAGCCCCCATTGATGGTGGTGGCTGATCTGTCAAGTGAGTAGCTAATCTTATCTCTGGTTCACAAATGACTCAGATGGTAGCTTGTGACTTTGATTACTGGGAGACTGGACCCCATCAGAGGGCTCTACTCCAAACAGTGATCTGTCCAGCCTCCTGCTTCAGGAGATCAAAGCCTTCTCCCTCTCTCTATCTGCAGGGAAGCTCATTAGAGGGAGGCTGTCAGGGTTATAATCATGCAACAGTTTTACTTCTGGGTTATAACGCTTTCCCCTTCTTATCAGCCTGTGAGGTCCAAAGTGAGAAGGATAAAGGAGGTTCAGATGACATATGATACATTTAGTAGGCTCACTGTGTGACTGCCTGGGCCCCAGCCCTCTGCCACTGCTGTATCACTGACTACTGAAGGAACACCCACCCCCAGCCTCAAATCTGGAAGGATTAGACTTTATTCCTTAGAAGTCAGAAGGTAGAGTAGGGAGAGGAAGTCATAGCACCCAACAGTTACATTACTGCAGAGAACGCCAGAAGCATTCAAGTGAAATGAAGAGTCCCTAGTCCAATGATGATCTGTCTTTACCTTTCAGAGCCTGTGTGAACTTAATTTTCTGTCAATGTTTGAATAATATTTAACTCTTTCCTCATGGAATTTAATGTACAGATTTTTTAAAATTTTTATTTTTCTTGGATATTTTATGTTTTTATATTTCAAATGTCATCTCCTTTCCCCCCTCCTATACCATCCCCCCTCGCTTCTATGAGGATGTTCCCACTCCCACCCACTCCCATCTCAATGCACTGGCATTCCCCTACACTGGGAAAACGAGCCTTTGAAAGACCAAGGGCTTTTCCTCCCATTGATGCTAGACAATGCCATCCTCTGCTACATATATGGCTGGAGTCATGGGTCCCTCCATCATACATACCCATTGGTTGGTGGTTTAGCCCCTGGGTGCTCTGGTGGGGTCTGGTTAATTGATATTGTTGTTCCTCCTATGGTGTTGCAAACCTTTTAAAGTGAAGATTTTAAATCTTCTCCCCAGAAATCTTCTATTGCAACTATTCAACTCTCTCTCTCTCTCTCTCTCTCTCTCTCTCTCTCTCTCTCTCTCATGCTTGACCTAAAATATCTTTCTTCTGCTTGAAACCCCCCCTCTGTGCTTCCATAGTCCTGGCTGGCTTTTCTACCATTTGGTTTTCTCTTCTTCCCTGAGATTCCATTGACTCTCCAAAGGAGATTACCCTTGACACACATTTGATCTTAAATGAGTTAAGGTTCCATGGATCAAAGAAATTTACAAAGTCAGGATTGGTTGACAGGGTTTCTGTCACTGGCCTCAACTGTACTGTCAGGACAGTCTTGACTGTCCACCCGGAGCCTGCAATCTCAGTACCTGTCTGCATGAGAGACAAAGGTAGTGGTAATGAGTGGAGGTGATTTCAACTGGGTTGCAGATTCATTTTACTTTCTCGCATCTTTTGTTCTAGAAAATTTCTCAAGAAGCTTAAATTCTAGGAAATGTATTTTGTTATTTTGTAAGGTAGGAATACTTCATAGTGTTATAAGAATAATCAAAAGAAATAATCTTTACGGCATTTTTGCCAGGTGTCTAGAGTATACAAAGTATGTTTGGCTAACCTCAAGCCTTATCTTTCCTTTCTTTCTCCCTTCCTCCCTTTCTCCCTGACCCTGGAGCTACCTAATATTGTCAGAACTTGAGTAAAATAAGTGTAAGTCAGCCTGAAAAAGAAGCAAAACACACTATCTTCCTCTCCCCTATGTTGGTTTGATTGAATAATGGTTCTTTCCTTAACATTAATCTACGCATTCAAAACTTGGAAAAAATTATTTGTACTTAAAGTAATGACCTTTCCATTAAATATAATTTAAAGGGCATTAACACTAATTGTGATTATAATGGAATTCATGTCTCACACATGATATGATGAAAGAAACCAAGGCACACCTCAGTAATTAGTGACAAACTTATCAGAATGTTAATCTCCTATAGTTGCACTTTAAGAGAATAAATAACCAATCACTCAGTGATTGCTAATATAATAGATTGCCCTTTGGCTAAGATGGATGATAATTTAAACTTTAGCAGAATTTATTTATTTAACTAACAGAAATTATGACTCAGTTTTGTTTGTTTTAAGAGAAATCACAGTAAAAACAAGAAAAACTTGAATAATTAAAATTATAATTAACTTTTGTGAGAAAAAGAAAATTTTATCAATTCTGAGTAAAACATAAACATGTATCCGAACTATATAGTAATTATGCATTTGTTAAATGGACTTTGGGAAACAGTCTTAATTAAGTCCCAGGCTACTTCTTAGAGTAATACCAATGTAAAGACCCAAAAGCTAGCTTCTTACTTTAGCTGCAAATTTTTTGAGACCTTAGAAAAATGTTACTGAAATGGGCTCACACAAACTCAGGTAACCTGAGTAAGTTTCTCTCAACCCTATTGTGACTATCTTTTGCTCCTGTAATGGAATTCAGACATCTCATTGCTAAGCAAGACTCCAGCATTTGATTCTTCATGGCTTTTATATATACATGCCACCAGCAATGGAATTTCTATTTTATGATTATGCAGAAACCCAGCTAACAGGTAGGACTCATTGTTCTCCCAGTTTGTGAGCACTATTGAGAAAGTAAAGTTGTTTTTTTTTCTACTCTCATGTCACTTCACTCTTCCTCTCTCTAAGCTTCAGGGCAGCATAGTAGGATATAGGAAAGTGGAGGCCAGCTAGCTACTAGCCCAAGGATGCATCATTGAGAGAGCTGTTCACATCCCTCTGGTTGTGTCTTTGAGCTCTAATGGGCAAAACTCAAACTATGATGGTATGTGTGACCATAAAGGCTACTATCAAGGGGTGGGAGCTATCTGGTTCCATATAGGATAAATCCAGCCACTGTACACTCCTACCTTCTTAGACTCGCATTCCTTAGAAGGAGGGGGAGTGATAGGAGGAGAAGGATGAAGAGCATACTTGGTGAATTGGAAAAATAGACTGGCATCGTATGCTTTTGGAGCCAGCTCATGTATCAGAAAGAAAACCTGTATCCTAAGATTCGGCCTCTTCAGTCATCTGAGGAGTTGGCCATTGCTGCTAGTTATGGAATAGTAATTTTTTTTTCAAAAAATACAGTGAATTATTAGTATATCCATTTGGTTGGAAATCTAAAGCCAGTCTCTTAGGGTTTATGAATAAACTTGGGGTAAAGATTCATTTACCTACTTATTTGCCTTTGCCCATCTATAGCCGGGCTTGCTAAGATCATGACTCTCCCTTTCTAAGGCAAGCAACTCCACACCAAGATATGGACAGGGAAACAATGCTAGGGTTCTACAGAATCACTCAACTAATAAAAATCACAGTTAGACTGCTATAGGATCTCATGACACGGCCATGGTGAGTTTAAAATGTCTAGAAGGAAGACGAAAAATGGACCAGACATGTGAGAGCTTAAAATTACCCATTTCCACATTTTTCCAAGAAGGCAAGGTCAGATCTTGTGAATGAATGACTGCTATTCCTGTCTTTTGTTTTTAATCACTTCTTCAACACCTTCAAAGTCTGTATGTTTCTTAGTGAGGGCTGGCCAAGACTTCAAATAATTTGAACTAAAGCTGGAAGGTGGAGGAAAAGCTTATTTGTCTAATATGGTCTCTCTCTCTCTCTCTCTCTCTCTCTCTCTCTCTCTCTCTCTGTCTGTCTTTCTTTGTGTCGATATCTATATTTTTATTGGATATTTTATTTATTTATTTACTTTTCAAATGTTATCTCCTTTCCCAGTTTCCCCTCTGCAAACCCCCTACCCCAACCCTTCTTCTATTAGGGCATTCCTCCACCCACTCACTGACACCTGCCTCACTGCCCTAGCATTCTCCCATGTTGAGGTATCAACCTTCCACAGTACCAAGGGCCTCCTCTCCCATTGATGCCAGATAAGGCCATCCTCTGCTACATATGCAGCTGGAGCCATGGGTAGTTCTCGGCCTTCTTAATGCTATGACATTTTAATGCAGTTTTTATGTTGTGGTGGTGTACAATCATGGACTTATTTTGTTGCAACTTTAAAACTATATTTTCTACTGTTATGAATCATTATCTAAATACCTACTCTGCAGATGGTCTTAGACAACCCCATAAAAGGGTAGTTCTACCTCCCAAGGGGGTTGTTGGTCATAGGTTGAGAGACATCGTTTTAATACTATGCATTTATTAGTGAATCTATCTATTCTCCAGCTACATGTGATATGTCTACTCTGTATCACGTTCTCCACTAGTAATGGGTATGGGACACAGGAAAATAAGACATAAATCTCAAGAACCTACAGGCAATTGAAGGAAAAGGACAGGAATCAAAGAAACATGCTATATAACCTATGATGCTAGGGGTGTGGAAGAGGACTGTAGGGCTTTCTCTCTGGAGCACTAAGCAAGAATTCTCAAAGTGAACAATTAAAGAGGTGAGTTCTGAAGACCAGATTCTGACGTGACCACTGAGGTAAAAATATCTCAACCAAGTGACGAAATACCATTGGCTAGAACGATGGTTTTGCAAGGTCGGAGGGAAGTCAGTAGGGTTCGGACCAGTCTTGTCTCTTAGATAAGTGTTAGAATCTACATCTATCTTCAATTCATTTAGAAGGTAGCAGCCTTCTCTTTCTCCTCCTGCTCTCTTCCCTTCCACACCATCCTCCTTCTCTTTCTCTTCTTTTTCTTCCTTTTATCTTCTCCACATTGGGATGCATTTATTTTTAAGGTATTAGATTACTATACCTAAAGGTCATACTTCCTCTAATTTTTCCCATTGCCCTACTGCCCTCCCTGACTCTCTTACCTAACTCTTGAAGACTATTCTTTAGGAATCTCTATTGATCTGGACACAGGGCTTCTGTTTTCAGAATCCCAGCTTAGGTCTGATAGCACAGTCACTTCACATAAGTACTGATTTTTATAACAAGCTCAAGGTAATTATTAAACTTACATGTATCAATGAACTAAGAACCAGGACATAGGTGCATATAGGGTCAAAATGTAGAAAACAGTATATTTCAGGATCTTTTCCATTAGGTTATACTGCTTCACTGGGCAGCAGAAATTCTTCAATCACTAGGAACCTACGAGTTAGCAGTGGCTGTGTGCAGAGTCTGTGTGGGCTTGCTGCCTCCCTCCCGGACACCAGCAGCACTTGATGGTGAGCCGCTCTTATCGTCTGCCGTGACAGGTACCTGTTTGTCTTCAAATTTACCAGCTGTCTCTGTGGATCCCCCTTCCCGACTTTGTGTTTCACTTGGCTACTTTTCCATATTAACTGAAACCTATTTTCAAACCTATTTCTCCTATAGGCCCAGAAGAAATTGTGTTTCTCAGTTGCTAAAGAGTCTTTCTCTCTGCCTTGGAAGAGAAAGCTTTGAGAATATTGGAGAAGTAAAGTTCCATTTTTCTCTCTTCTCCTGTCACCCCACTTTTCTCCACCCTAAGTTTCTTTTAGAAGAAGTGCTGCTGGGCTAGTGGAAGTAGAGACTCGCTAGCTACTAGCCTGAGGATGTATCTATGAAAGTGCTGTAAGCTCCCCCTGCTTGTTTCTTTGAGTTTTAATTGGAACTGTGCTTAATGGACCTCCTGGTTCTCAAGACAGAGTGGATATGCTTGCAGCTCATTTTCCCCATGCAGTTTTAACCAAGTATGCCTTCAAACGTATCACATAACTAAAAGACAGAATTAAGCAAGAATGGCAGAACTCTGGCAGCAAGTAGCCTCCTGCTCATGTTTTTCATTGCAAAACATATAGGATTACCTTATTGTTCCAGATATTAGCTGTGTATATCCAGCACATGCATATTTAAACAGCATAACAAATGTGCTACAGTACAAAGCACCTATATGTCACCAAGGTTCACAAAGCTTGTGCTGTGCCAAGGCCTGGAGACATCTTCCCAAGTTTCCATCTCTCCTTAGGGGCAGATCATCTGTTGCTTTGGGTGGGCCAGGCAGCCTAAATTTAATAGCAAACATTCTCTAGCTTTTCAGATCCCATGTATAGAACAGCTTTTATTTGAATGTGGTATCTCCCCACAAAGAAGAAAAAAAAAATCCAACACTACCAGTGCGGTAAACCCCAGACATGCTGCCTGTAAGCTTTGTCTCACACAATAGAAAAGGACTGAGGCTCCAGATTCCCCTGTCTCACTCTGGAGAATGTTATCAACCTCATGGTTCAGGGTTAAGGTTTGGGGCTGGGATATTGTTAGTGTTTTCATCACTTGTAGAAATGTACAGCCTGACAGTCACCATGCCTGTAGATCAAAGGCAACGGGAAGTTATCTACTGCTGGCTGGGCTGTAACTCCAAGCACATTTCTGGTGGGCTGACCCCAAGGTGAGCTGGGGTGAGAGAGTCCTACAACAGATGGCAGCCTGGGAGTAGTATTGAGTAGAATGGTGTACAAACAGCAAAGCCTTTATCCTTTCCTTTTGGGTAGCCCTACTAAGCCTACCCTTAAATGAAACAGTTGGGTAGCCCTACTAAGCCTACCCTTAAATGAAACAGTTGCACAGAAATACTCTCTAACAGTGGGGAAGTAGGCAGGCATATACCAATTTGTATGGAAGGTGACAGAAGTGAGTTTCTCTATATGGCCATCCTATTGCAGATCAGCAGTCTGACAAGCTCTAAGACTCTATTCTAGTTGACCTGACCCTTTCAGTCAATTTTTGCTTGGACCTCTTCCTCTTAAGTAAGGTCACTACTCCTCAGGGATGGGATACTTTCTGTGTTTTTTATTTTGTTTTGTTTTGGATACCTAGAGCTTTTGTTCCTAAGGCTCAAATGACAGAGCACCCCCTGTCTGCTGCAAGGAACATTTTTGTTGTTGTTGTCCCTTAGAAAATCATCTTGAGTGAGGTAACCAAGAGTCAGAATGACACATATGATGTGTACTCACTTATAAGTGAACATTAGCCATAAACTGTAGGATAACCATACTACAATCCACAGACCCAAAGAAACAGGGTAATAAGGAGGTCCCAAGGGAGGATGTGTGAATCTTACTCAGAAAGAGAAACTAGCGAGTTGTCATAGGTAGATAGGGAGGAGAAATTGGTTAAGAGAAGTGATAAGCAGATGAATGAGGATGGTGATTGAGTGTGGGGAGGGGAGCAGGAGAGGGCTGGAAGTGAGACTGGAAATTGGCATGAGGGCATCTCTGGGACTAACTATAGGCCTGGGACAGGGGAGGATACTGGGGGTCTATGGGAGTAACCCTAGCTGAGATTCCTACCACAGAGGAATATAGAGACCGAAGTGTCCCATCTCTTCTAGCCAGGCAGGACTTCCAGAGGAGGGAGGGGTACATCAATCCACCCGCAAAAACTTCATCTCAAACTTGTCTTACCTACAAGATGTGCAGGGGTAGATAGAGCAGAGACAGAGGGAACAGCCAACCAATGACTGCCCCAATTTGAGACCCCTCCCATGGGAGAGAACCAACCCCTGACACTGTTAATGATACCTTGCTATGCTTGTAGACAGGAACCTAGCATACTGTGTCCTGAGAGGATTCGTCTAGCAGCAGATGGAGGCAGATGCAGATACCACAACCAAACATCAAGTGGAACTCAGGAAGCCTTTGGAAGAGCAGGGAATAGCACTGAGCAAGCCTGAGGAGTCAAAGATAGCACAGGAAGACCTACAGCATCAACCAACCTAGGTCTCTGGGGGCTTACAGAGACTCAATCTTCAACCAAGGAACATGCAGAAGCTGGACCTAGGTCCTCTACATGTTTGTAGCAAATATGCAGCTGGGTCTTCACGTGGGTCCCCAACAAGTGGAGTAGGGGCTGTCTCGTCTCAGCTCCCTGCCATTGTATCCCTATCCTCCTACTTGGACTACTTGGTTGGACCTCAGTGGGAAAGGATATGCCCCTAGTTCTGCTGGAAATAGATGTCCCATGGTGAAGTGGTACCCAAGGGGTATTCCTCCTTCTCTGAGGAGAAAGGGAGAGGGTGATGGGGAAAAGGGATTTGTAAGTGTCTGACTAGGAGGAGAGGAGGGATGCTGTGATTAGAATGTCAAGTGAGTAAAAAATAAATTATTGGAGAGAAAAAAAGATAATCTTCCCCTCTCTGCTTCCCTTTGGAAAATGGTTTCATTTTGTATGACTAATCACTCAATTATTATACTTTAGCTTATGGAAAGATACTTCTATATGACAATATACTTTAAAAAATAAAAAAAGTAAATGAGCAAAGAGAGAGTAACAGTTTTTATTAAAAATGATACTGATACTACACCCATAAATTCTGAATCTAATTTTTCTCATGAGCAATTCAATATGGATGGTCTTTAAAGTCACAAATTATTGCTTTGAATATTAAATTACTCTAACACACATGACCTTCAGTATTTCTACAAGGTAAGTGGTAGGAAAACACACGCATGCATACACACATGCACGCATGCATGCACGGCATGCACACACCTTTTAAAATTATATATTTTATTTATATTATTTATAATATATTTATATATTTATATATTTTATATATTATATATTATTATATATTTTAAGTCAACATGTAATATTTAGAAACATATATTTCTTTAAAGTGTGTTTTCTGACTCTTCTTTACCCTACTACACTGTTCCTCCTTTCTTCCAAATTCCTTTCTTCTATATGGTCCACAAAGATGATTTCACCTAGGTACTGGGAACTAAGCAGTCTTTTGAGACTGCCAGTCCATCACTGTAAGCATTAAAGGATAATTTCTTTACTCTGTCCTCCTGAAATGTGTAATAACACCATTAGGGGAAAGATGAACATGCATGGAGGGTTAGGTGCATGTGTATGAGAAGAGTTAAATGAGCATTAGTCTCTAGATTTCCATGAGAAAGCTCGTACTGGATGCAGGGCACCTCTGTAAGTCTTCAAGGAGGAACATCTCTAGCTATTGCTCTTATTCTATGACTGTCAGAGAGTAAATTGCTATTCTCTTTAGCAATTTACTTCTATCTCTAAATACACTGATTGACACTGGAGTCCTGTTAACCTCAAATTGTGTAAGGCATGATGCTTCTTTTACAAAGTGCTTTCTTCCCCGTCAAGTGATAATAAGGGCAGATGTTCTCTGACGATTTGTCATTTCCCATCTAAACTCTGTGCACCCCTTGCTCTGTCCTGGATCCATGCCGCCGTACATGTCTCTCAGTTTTGAACTTGCTTATTTCTTCTTTTTAGACTTAAATTCAGTGGAAGAAATTGAGTTAGTCCTACTATGGTGACACCTGCACTGTACCTCAAGGTATACTTTAAATCATAGCTTCCATGGTCAGAGAGAATCAGACTAGACCCTAGGGTTTGGGCTTAAGAACATAATGGGTAAAGAGGTGTCTGTCAATGGGAACAGAGAACAGAAGAGGTAAATATTCTTCATTCATTGACCCTATGTATTCTAAAGTCAGGTGGTTCACATTTTCTCTCAGTAATAATATGAGAAAAAGCTTATTCATTCACACATGATTTGGGACTATGATTATATTGACACCAAATTCTCTCATCTTGGCATAGCTCTTTCTTTTGATACCTGACTAACCTTTGTATTGGTTCTGTGTGGCTTCTTAAGTCATAGTCTTTGTGGGAACATGATCTTCACTCATCAGATTAGATAGATCTCCATCATGTTCCCATAATGTTCTTTCTTTTTTCTTTCATGCAGTATCCTAATCGTACATTTACTTGTGTCTTTCTCTTTCTGGCTTACTTATATAGATAGCTCTTGAAGGAAGAGATCACACTATTTTGTGTTTTTACAACTTAGCCTAATGCCTAACCGAAAATAGAACTCTGAAAAAAAAATGGTAAATATTTGCTGGTAACTACCTAGAAATAAAAGACCTAGATTGCCTCTGATCAGGGAGAGAAGCAAATCTATGACACATTTTAAGTCGTTTTCTGTTTTACTCAGTGGGTTTCTTTTGGGTTTAGCTCAATTAAGTCAAGAATGATGTTAATAGATCTTATAAGATTATAATCATTATCTGACAATTATAGTAATAATTATTACAATATGCTGGGCATAGATATCTAACTGTGCTATCATGGATGCTCAGTGTGTATAATCTCATTCATTGAGGGATTATATGAAGTTGGTTAATATGTGGGAGAGCTATGGGAAATGTAGATTTGACAACTGGTATTGAGGATATTCTTGAAAGTATATGAAGATTTATTCATTAATCATTTTTAATTTTTTTACTTGTTATCACCTATTTCACCAATCTTCATTAAAATACACCAGGGTAGAGACTTCTTTTTTTCAAAAAAAAAAAAAATGAACCTCTTGTTAGCCTTCACTAACACACTTTGCACCCTAAAATTCTTCCTCCTTTTTTCCTTGTGTGAATTCATAGCCTATACCCTGAAATGAATATGAGGCCTGCTACTCATCCCAGGACCATTGTAAATGAGTGATTTATTTTATTTTAACTTTTATGTCATCAGGTTTTATTGTTTGGGAATTATTTACATGTGTATAATGTGTTTTGGAGAGTATTAAATATACCCCCCCACTCTCTATTGCCCCACTCCAATTTCTCTCCTTCCTTCCCAGAATTTCCCTACCAATTTCATGTGCTCTTTAAAAAGTATCCTGAATTTTCTCTGTGTGTCCTGTTTGTGCATGGGTGTATGGGGATCTCTTGGGGCATATGTAATCTCTCAAGGGCCACATGCTTGAAGAAAAAAAAAGCTCACTCTCCCCTCCCAGCATCTATTAATTGCTAAAACGCTCCTCAGTTAGGCATAAAACTTCATGAGCCTCTCCTCTGTCCATTCTGGAATTTTATATTTCTTGATCTTGTGTAAGTTTTCTGTACACAATCACAGCTCTCTGAGTTCACATATGTGATGGCCCTGTCACATCCAGAGAATACTATTTTGCTTCAGTCAGCCACTCTGCTAACTCTTATATTCTGTCTTGTGGGATGATTCCTGAGCCTCAGAGGATGTGAAATATCTGTATTTAGAGCCAAGTAGTTTTCATTTTCTTAGTCTCTGCATGTTGGCCTGCTGTGGATTTTATATTAATCATCATATACTGCAAAAGAAGCTTCTCTAATGAGAGTTGAGAAATCCAATAATCCGTGAGTAAAAAGATAAATAGCAAAGGGAGAAGTTTCTTATAATAGCCATTTAGCTGAGTAATAGTATTAAGTTTCTCCTATTGATCCAGCTCACTGATGGTACTAGGCCATGAGTTCCATCTTGGAGAATGAACTTTAACTCAGAAACATGGTTAATTATTCGAATAACACTCACACCACTATTGCATTTGTGGGTATATCTTGCCAGACAGGTTCATTCTTGTAGCTTTACTTTTGGATGACAAGATGATTGCCTTTCACTCCCAATAGCACACAGCATCTTCCAGCACTGTAGAAACTAGCTAGTGTGGATGGAGATTTCTAGTCTGTGTCAATTTCATTTCTCCATGTCCTGTGATTTAAATTTTTGGTAAGATAACCAGTAGGATCTTGCCATCAAGTTCTCAAGGGTAACCAAAAGCAATGGCAGCAATTTTTAATGTTTAGGGACAAGAGCCTATAGAACTACACTCACTAACAACTCCAAAAGGAGTAATCCATATCTGGAATTTCCTCTCTGTCTCTCTGTCTCTGTCTCTCTGTCTCTGTCTCTCTCTGTCTCTCTTTCTCTGTCTCTCTTTTCTCCCTTATCAAATACAAAGTTTTCTCAAATTTCTTTCATATATATATATATATATGTATATGAATTTCTACAGTATATTTCTATATGGTAGTTTCAAATGTCTTTATTATTAGTTATCCCTCTCTTTATCCCCTACTTTACCCTGCCCCTAGTTCCCCAACCCACACATTTCCTGTTCCATTACCCCCTTTTCCAAATTCATACCACTTGCATTCTATTCCCCTCTCTTGAAATTCTCTCATGGCCTCTTACCCGTTACTTGTACTCTATGCATAATGTAATGTAAACACACAAATCTAAAGAGTCAATGCTAGCAGACACATATGAGAGAAAATGTGACATTTGTCTTTCTGAATCTGCATTATTACCCAAATAATTAGTTCTGGTGCCATCCATTTTCTGGTAATTTTCATAATTTCATCTTACTGTAGAGATTACTAACATTCAATTGTGTATAAGTGGTAAATATTCATTATGCATTCATTGGGGGTGAACATCTAGGCTGTTTCCAGTTCCTAGATATTGAGAGGGTAGCAGTGAACATGGATGCACAGTTGTCTCTAGTAAGACATAGGGTCCTTTGGACACATGCTCAAGAATGGTATAACTAATGAACACTGTCACTCTATTTCTAGCTTTTTGAAGACCTTCCATACCAATTTCCATATTGACTATTTCAGTTTATGCTCCTAAAAGCAGTAATAAGTGTTATTATTTTCCCATATCTATATCAGCATTTGTTATTTTTAGTTTTAGCTATTCTAATAGGAGTAAGATAAATCCCAAAGTAATTTTAATTTACACTTCCCTGCTGGCCATGGATGCTGAATGTTAAAAATAATTTTCTTAGTTATTTGTATTCCTTATTTTAAGACCTCACTTCAGTAACAGGAACCAATACTTAATTGAGGTACATGTTTACTTGATGTTTGCTTCTTTTAAAATTATCTATATATTCTATATACTAACATAAATAAGTTTTGAACCAGGGACTATAGATTAATTGCAATAGTTCGAAGTGATTCTACCCATTTTGTAATCCCCTAAATGAAAGCAATAATTTCTGCATGTAATCTCGAGGTATAACTTTCTACAATGAACAATTCTCAAATGAGGGATGGAAAGTGGTGATAGCTCTCTGACTCAGAAGCCAGACAGCTGGGCTCTAAACAACCTAGATTGAACTCACCTCAGCCCTGGAGTTGCAGCTAAGGCATGAAGATATGCCTAGTATTCGCTTTCCCTCTAAAATGCTGTAAGGGTCTATTGGAACTCCACACACACCCTCTGCTTGTTCTTTCAACTGCAGTTTTCTTGTCAGGATTTCACATCATGATGTAATGCAGCACAACTTGTCCAAAACAATATTAGATTTATTCCATTTGTTAAAAGGAAGATAACGCTAGTATGTGGCCCTTCTGGCAAAATCTCAAGTCTTTCATTCTAGGCATGGCTTCAATCACCTGTTGCTAAGATACTGCAAAAAATATTATCTGTTTTTTAAATGTTTCCTTTTAATTGAATAAACTGTTGCTTTGAAATATCGGTGCAAAGGTTAAAGAGGTCTTCGAAATTGCATATATAAATTTTGTTAATTGGCAGAGCTATCTATGCGGACTCTACATGCAGCAGCAGCTCTCTTAATGGAATCCTCCTGGAGCTTTAAAGGATGCAACATTGCTATTATGTAGTACAACTGGTGGCAACAGCTGATGAATTACTACTGGTTAAAAATGTTGTTACTGTCCTTGATTTTATTATACTAAATTCATGAGGGTTAATATAGATATAAGACTATGATACTGATTAGGAATTCAGTACCAAAGTGGCACCCAGAAAGTACTGCCTCAACACCTTATAAGCCAAGATATTAATATTTCTGTGAAAATACGCTTTTGCATCCATATTAGGATTTCATATCAATGTGGGTCCCACTCTACAGTCAAATTAATTTGTTAAAACCTTGAAGACAATTGAGTTTTAAAATAGTTTTTTTTGTCTTTCTGGCATTGCAAAAAAGTAACCGTGGACCAGGAAAATATAGAATAACCTCAACATGGTCATAAATCAGAATAATTTCAGGATCAGTGTAGACACTAATGAGTGGCTACCGTAGCAGCAACTTTGGGAATGCGGTGCATCTAAGTGGGTTGAGAAAGTTTCGTGGAACAGATTAAAAAGTAAGCTCATAAAAATCAGGCATAGTCACCATTGGCTAGCCAATTCACGAATATGGATAACCCTCGAAGGGACAAATATGAATTGACTCTAAGACTATCTATCACAGGTCCTAAATCCAGGCATTTGTCTCCTATATAGCACAATATCACCAGTCCAGGTCTCTACAACCCCACATAGTCCCTGCTGGTCTTCCTGATGCACTTCCATCTGATGACCTCATTACTTGTCTTTGTTTTCAGTGTCTCCACAGTAGGTTCCCAGATTATGAATCTGACCTTGAAACCCACCATTAAAACATCTCAGCAGGAGGAGCTTGAGGAGTTGGAGGAGGGGCAAGGATATTCAAAATTCATCACATCCAAAAAATTGAAGAAAACAATAACAAAAAATAAAACAAACAAACAAAAAAACCAGAAACATTTCAATTTCAATAATGTTGTCTGTTGCTAGGCATGGGCCTTGTTTGTATGCTAGTGTACGTGACTTGCAATATGTTCCTCTTCAGGAGACATCCTCCCAGTCAAGGTTACTGGGGAGTGTCCTCTCTGCCAAGGTTAATGATACCATGATAATCAGAGATAGTAGGAGTCTATTAGGCAATGGTGTGTCTCAGCAAAATGGCAAAAGCTGTGACCTTCATGACAGCCCTTAAGGCTGTAGGAAAGAACTCTAAAACATGAGTTCAAGAATATATAATTTCTTTAAGTGCTGTTGGCCATTCAAGATTACTCTGTTGAGAATTTCCTCTGTTTAACTCTCTATCCTATTTTTTAATTGGGTTATTTGTTTTGTTCTCTAGAAAGTTCCAGTGACTTGAGATATAGGAGGCTTCCATGACTCAATAGGGGTGACCTTAGCTGAAATGCCTTACAGTGGGGAGATGGAACCTGAAGAGACCACCTTTGTTTTGGGGACAGAACCCCCAGTGGAGGGATGGGGTCACCAGCCCACCTTCAAAATATTTGATCCAGAATTGTTCCTGTCTGAAAGAAATGCAGGAACAAAAGTGGAACAGAGACTGAAGGAAAGGTTATCTAGTGACCAGCCCAACTTGGGATTCATCCCATGGGTGGGCACCAAACCCTGACATTATTACTGATGCTATGTTGTGCTTGCAGACAGGAGCCTAGCATGGCTGGTCTCTGAGAGGCTCTTCCAGCAGCTGACTGGAACAGATGCAGATACTTACAGCCAACCATTGGACTGAGGTCAGAGACGGCAAAGGCAGATTTAGGGAAAGGATTGAAGGAGCTAAAGGGGAATGGCAACCCCATAGGAAGATCAATAGTGCCAACTAACCCGGACTCCTTAGAGCTCCCAGAGACTCGTTATCAGTCAAAGAACATTACATAGACTGGTCTGATGGCCCTGGCACATGTGTAGAAGAGGACTACCTTGTCTGGTCTCAGTGGGAAAGGGTATGCCTAATCCTATAGAGACGTCATGCCCCAGTCAAGGGGGATTCCTGAGAGAGAGGGAAGGAACCCCCTCAGAGGCAAAGGGGAGGGAGAATGGAGGTAAGAACTCTGGAAGGGAGGACCCGGAGGGTGGCAACATTTGGAATGTAAATAAATATAATTAATTAAAAATAAAAGAGTATATAATTTCTCACTACGCAAAATATAAGGACACAATATGAACTACATGAGGGACTTTAGGGACATAAATAAAAACAAAAACCAAAAGCCTGAGGCAACTGAACTAGAAGCTAGTTTGTCAAATATTAAGAAAGAAATAAGGAGATTGGGGTGTGGTGATCCCAACCAGTTTAGTTTATTGTTTGTGCTTGCAAAGACAAGCAGATTCCTGAGTTCAAGGTCTGTCTGGAATAGAGCTATCTTAGACCCAGGCATAGTAGAAATGGTAATCTCAAACAGAGATCCCACCTAGCTATCTTAATGTCTATACTTACAAAGGCTGATCTCTGAATTAATTTGCCATGCTTAAAAACAAAAAAAAAGTGTACTTGCTGTCTTCTTCAAAGAATCAATGGGTTAAGGTCATAAAATACTGATTAGTGGGAAAATCAAAAGTAAATAACTGAATAAATGACTGAATTGATAGGTAAATAAAACACTGGGCTTTGGTCTGCAAGAGAGAGCAACCCAGAGGGAACTGCTTAAAGAGAGACTACAACTCCATTTTCTAGCAGGATTTCTGACTTGGTTGGAAAACCCAAGAATTTTTTACAGCAGCTTTTCTGACTTTTGTAGGAAAAGTCATGAGCTATCCAGAGAGCTTTTAGGATTTTTTTTTCAAGCATGAGAGTTTTCTCTTAAGCCGAGAGAACTGTCTCAAGCAGAAAGCTACTTACAGCAGACCACAGAGATTGTATTGTGTCTTCAGAGGGTTGGTTGTCTAGGGACTACAAAAATGTCAGCTGTACCCATGATTGACATTCAGTCATTTCTTCCTCAGAACCCTGCTTCAAGCCAAGGCTGCTCCTTGGCACTTGTTTCTCACATTATCAGTCACTAAATAACAAATACCATAGTATTTCCCTTCATCATTCATTCATCAGCACTTTCCATCTCAGACAGTATCACAGGGCTTCTTGTGTCATGGTGATAATCCTTTCTTCTGGAGATAATCTCCTATAGTTTCCACCTTTCCTAAAGGACTTGCCATCAGACCCTGAGCTTGCACAAAAACAAAAACAAAAACAAAAACAAACAAAACAACAAGAAGAAAAAAGCCCATTTGTGGATTTTCTTTTCTTTCTATAAACTTCTTAAATCTACCTCTCAGGATCTAGAACAATTGCTAAGGCATAATATATGTTCAATAAACAGAGTCCAAACACTCAGAAAGCATGAAGAATCAACACTCTCAAAGTTCACTTAGAGTTTAAGTACTAGAGGCAGCAGTTGTCATAAAATAACAAAAATGAGCATCCTTATTTGGAAGTGTTAGATGTATTACAGCCTAGTGGTTGTAGAAACTTAAAATCTCTGGATGCCAAAAATATAAACTGCCATTTCTTGTCTATAAGGATGTACCAAAGAGACACAGAAATGTTTTAACCAAAGGGAATGAATTTCCTTACAATGAAGTTCTGTGGGAATGAGATGACTTTAAGAAGGCTCTTTGCTCCTGTGTGTTTAGTAAAATAAAATGGGGAATGGATGATGTTAATCCATCTCCTTAGAATGATAAGAAATATGTAAGTAAATTAACTTGCCATGATCTTTTAAATGCGATAGAATTGTAGATGTATCAGTTGAGATTGGGCACCACATAAACTCTTGCTCTCTACATTTTGATTGGTTGTGGTTTGCTGTAATGATCTCCATCTGTTGCAGAGAGAAGTTTCTTTGATGAGGGGTGAGAACCACACTTATCTGTGGGTATAAGGATAAATATTTAGAGTGTAGTTAGGGATTATGCTGTTTAGTAAAGTGGTGGTGGTAGGTTGACTTCCAAGATCTATGACTTCATTAGTCTTGGGTAAAACTTCAATGAATTTGAGAGAGGGGGGGGGGAGGGAGGGAGGAAGGGAGGGAGGGAGAGAGAGAGAGAGAGAGAGAGAGAGAGAGAGGTAGAGAGGGACAAGTAGGAGGGGCAAAGAAAGTTTCATTGAAGGGGTTGGAAAAAGAAAAGGAAAATAGAAAATACATGTAATTATAATTTCAAAAGACATTATTATTTGGAAGTGATTGAATTGGTTTACTATTAATGTTCTAGAGTTCTGAGAAATTTAATCCAGAGTGGGAGAGTAGGTAAAGCACTCATTTGGGGGACAAAGGTCCCACATGGAAGTGGACCTATGTGACTACTGAAATGTTCTGACAAGCATAATTTGTATCAGTCACTCATTTATTTGTTCATGCACAGCTATCAATTTTGAATGCTTAGTATAAAGCTGGCATTGATCCAGTCATAAGAAATTCAGCAAGGATAAAGTCCATGAACATTTATGTGATAATGGATTTAGACTTTCAATTCTTCTTTACATTTTTTACCTGTCCTTTACACAAAGGAATACAAACAAATGTCAGCATATTGAAGAATATGAACCCAGAAACATCTACCACAAACCCCAAAGAAGTCAATGTTATCCCCTGCCATGTACGTCTATGAAACTCCCATCTGGAGCTTAAGAGATGATAAGAATGTCCACTGAATGATAATTATCAATGTTTTTATTTGGGAGCTCATATTGCTCAGTAGTAAAGTTTGTATCTGTGACTTTGAAATCCATGTCTCAAAGTGCATTGAGACAAGTGGTCTCAAATTTTCCATCTTAAAACTGTCGTTAAAATAGATGAGACCTGAAGTGTTAACAGTAGAGCCCACTGTTTGACAAGTGGACAGTATGCTTATGGCATTTTGATTCTGTAAGCATCTATTGCTATCCCAGTTTATTGCTGTTAGAGCCTTTTCATTGGCAGTGCATATATCATGTAACTGGCAATCCAAACATTTTGGATTTCCCATAATGAATGCTGCTCTAATCAACATTTTAAATCATTTTCTAGAATTTATCTACAACCTTATGACATTAAAGACTTTACTCATTCCTCTGCCATCAGATACTTAGGTCTTTGCTTGTGGGCTTGGTTCAAAATGAAAGAAAGCAAAACTTCTTATCTTCTCTTCTTTTCTACAGAGTAAAGATGCCCTATTTGTCTAAATTTTTAAAAACAAATAAACTAATCTAAGGCTATGATGCAGTGGTACTCTCAAGTTCAAGTGTTGATTGCTTGGTCTTCAGCTGATGAAAATATCTTTCTTTGGTGGCAGCCTTAAGAGATGGGACCTGCCAGAGCCCTACAAATGAGGATATTTGCAGCTAACCATTGGACTGAACAAGGTGACTCCAATGGAGAAATTAAAGAAAAGACTAAAGGAGCTGAAGGGGTTTGCAACACCATAGGAAGAACAACAATATTAACCAACCAGAGCCCACCAGAGCTCCCAGGGACTAAACCACCAACCAATGAGACCCATGACTCCAGTCACATATGTAGCAGAGGATGGCATTGTCTAAAATCAATAGGAGGAAAAGTCCTTGGTCCCGTGAAAGCTCGTTTCCCAAATGTAGGGTAACGCCAGGGCGTTGAGGCTGAAGTGGGTGGGTATGAGTGGTAGCATCCTCATACAAGCAGGTGGAGACAGGAGGTGGTATGGGAGAGGGGAGCAAGGGGATAACATTTGAAATGTAAATACATAAAATATCGGAGAGAGAGAGAGAGAGAGAGAGAGAGAGAGAGAGAGAGAGAGAGAGAATCTATTAGGAGAAAATTGGTTATATTTTGTCCCTAGTCTCTTTCTTCTCTCACTCTTGTTTCATGACTAACACAGAGATAATAGCTTCCTCCTCTATATATTCTTATAGCTATGATGTTTAGTCTCTCTTCAGACTCAACTTAATGGAATCAGGTGAGCATGTGTTTAAATCATAATACAAAATAAATGATTCCACTTTTATATTTATTTGTCATGTATTTTGGTCACAGTTCCAGAGCTTATACAAAAAAAAATACAGATTTATTGAATTTTAAAGCTTGAGAGAACATTGGACCCAAAGCCATGTGGTTGAAGTCAGTAGCCCAAGTTGGACTAAAACAAACAGTGTCCCAGATTATTATATAAATCAAATTATAAGGTAGACACTATAATAGCAAATGGAAAATAGAAACATGAAATAGTGGTTTGGCAGGGTAAATAAGAATGTCTCCATCTAGTAAGTACAGAATAAAAGGTGTTGACATGGGTGTCAGTTTTGCTTACAGTCAGATTCCATAAAGTTCACACTGTAACAAGTCAGGGACATGTGCACAATGGACATGTACAAGCACAACCAATAAGAATATTGTCCTTAATATCCTATCAATAATTCCTGCTGTTAATTGGTGAGGGCAGACCAGTGTAACTCAGCCCAAAGTGTTGTACTGCTAGAGTGTGTCTACTTCCACAATTGTGTGAGTTCAGAGTACAAGTCAGAGAAGTTTGAAATGCATTATTTTGCATTGCCAATTGAAAAAGTCACAGTAAGCACTTTTCTTCAGGGTATCTTCTCATTAGCTAATAAGGAATAATGTTCTATTTGTCCTCTGACTTTTTGTTCCCATGACCACAGGCCACTAGGACATTGAGAGTAATAGTAGCATCCAATTTGGATATCCCAATAAAACTCCTTCCTCACTCTTTGGAAGGGACAGTGTGATTCAAAACGTGTATATTCTTCTTGTTATTTGAGGCAGGGTCTCACACTGTGGCCCATGCTAGCCTGAAACTCACTAGATAACTCAGGGTGGCCTGTATTCATAAAAAGTCTCCTTCCTTAACTTCCAGAGTATTGGAGTTACAGCCTAGCTACATGCTTAGGAAGAAGTATTACTTCTTCAATTTCTAAAGTTAGTGAAAGCATTCATAGTAGATTTGGGGTTGATAGGTAACTTATAAGGTAAACAGCCATTGACCATGACACTAAAGAGGTTTATTCTTAACAGCCAACTCCAGCCTGAATGACTCACCACACTGTGTGAATTGGCAAGTTGTTATTGGGCTGAAGGAGCTATCTCAGTGAGAAAAGACCTTGCTGTTTGAATATTTGGTGAAGACTAGTGTTTAGGTTCTCAGTTCTACATAAATACTGGATGAGTTTGGTGCTTACCTGCAATTCCAGTGAATGGGAATTACTAGTCTAGGCGATTACTTAGACTAGTGAAACTGTGAGCTCTAGGATCAAACAACAGACCCCATTCTAATATACAAGTTGCCGAACTGTCAAAAAAAAAAAAGACACTTGATATGAAACTCCTGCTTCTGTATGCATGAACACACTTGTGACTACACACAAATGCAAACATGCATATGCATAGGCATACTAATCACACATATAGTACAGAGAGAGAGAGAGAGAGAGAGAGAGAGAGAGAGAGAGAGAGAGAGAGAGAAAGCTTTATTCTCTTAGTAGTAGAATATGTGAGGCAGTGGTGGTTTATACCAGAATGCTAGGACAGGTTTATTTTCAAATTTAGAAGGTCAGTGGTCAAGTTCTTGATTTTAAAGGAGATCATGATTTGAGGAAATCAAGCATGAAGTTATCTTGGGATGACAACCAAGTGAAAAATGGCCACTCTTGTGATCATCTCATTTACCATGTACTGATGGACATTTGACCCCAATGTGCTGTAGCTCTCATGTCTACATCATGCTTACTACCCATGTCAACATCATATTTCAAGATTGGAAAATGACTGATGACACGCAAGCTTTTGAAAAACACATATTACCCCATTTATCTCACTCAACTCACTGGCTGAAGTGGAGTTGCGTGGCAGATCTTCTTTGTCAAATACTTTTTCTGGGTTTTGTGACAAAAATACCATTTGTATTTTGCTCCTAATTCCAAGGCATTCAGTCCATCATGAAAGGGAAGGCTTGGTGATAAGAACATAGTGAATGTTACTGGTTACATTGACATCAGGTAATAGAGATGTATGTATGTGGTCACCTTAAGCTTCTCCATTCCATTCTCATTCCAGAACCCTGACCCATAGAACCATGCTGCCAATGTTCAACATTTAAGATAGACTTCTCCTCTCAACTTTCATCACTTCATCTAAGAATTCTGCCCCCTCTCTCAGAAATGCCCATAGAATTGTTTTCTGGTTGATCTTAGATTCTTATTAACCATGACAGCTTCCAAAGAAAGGCTGAAAGGCAAGAAGCAGGACTGTATTCACTGCTCCTATGTAATGCTCACTAATCCTTTTGGGCTCCACCTCACTGTTGACCTGTCTTGTTGTATGTAGTGTCACAGTGTCTTGCTGCTCTGTGGGTCCTTTCAAGTCATTTGCTTTAAAAGCAGGATTGGTACCCAACAGGATTAAAATGGATTGCTTATGTATTTTGCTTCCTTACCCTAATAGATTCTAGAGTATGGGAATTCTTTTATTGTTTGAGTTACAAAAGAAGTAAAAGCATAAATATTTCTTACTGCTCTATTTATGTATCTTAAACAACAATAACAATAATGACAACAAAACCAACAGCAAACTGCTGAATTCTAGAATGCTGAGATAAGATTTCTAGATTAAAATTGAGAAGCATGCATGACTACATTTGGTTTGCAATGGAAATAAGAACACAAAAATTGTTTCGCAATGCAATTTAAAGTTCATAATTTTGAAGGATAGATGGGATCTTCTGATTAACTTTTACAACCCTTACATCACCTACCACTGTATTTTAAGTAATTAGTTTTCCAAAATGTTTAGACTTCAATTGAGCTTGGTTGGAGAAAGAAACAAGTCAGAGGCCATTTTATAAATAAAGGTTCATAGGCAATGTGAAAAGACCTGCTTTTGTCTTCCATACTCACCTATGAATCTAAGGCCACAGTGCCATGGGATGCTCATTGCCAGATACCCTGTCTTGTCTCAGTGGAACATATTATTGATTACCTTAGATGAAAACAGGACTGGGTACCACCTGTGAACACTTGGAGATCTGGTCTTCATCTAGTCATAATCCGAGGCATAGAGATGACAGTTTTGGCAAATGTAAGAGCAGTTACTTTTGGAAAACCTAAGCTGAGCTACAGTCCTTTGTGAAGATGAACACCTGATATCTGGAGGATGAATAGATCTCTGGTTTTAAGTCTTTGAGAAGATCCTCTGCTCTCAGGATGTGAAGCCTCACTGGCCTCTGTTATCCCTTAAGGCCATGTCATCAGAACTAAATTTACTGAGGCAGTCATAAAAGTTCAATAGGAGATGTAGGCCACATGGACAGACATAATAATAATAATAAAGATCACTTGGGAGGTATTACTGAATTAGTTCATTGGGTACAAAGATTGTTTGTGACCACTGAAGCATTGGGATTTTGATTCACTTAAAGGAAACTAGATTTGCAATAAAAGTACCACTGGTTTTGTGACTCCAAAAACAAAAATGAATTAAAACTATGTCTTGAAATTGATCTGCTTCCAAAGTAGTTCAGTAGTGCTGGGATTGTTGAAATGTCAACTACAGAAATTATTCCTACTCTCAGAACTAGGATAGCAAGAGTGGAGAAGTAAAGAATATCATGGCTGTGTGATGGCAAAATTCAGCAGAGAAGAGAGGTCACTCTTACCTCTAGCCAAAATATCTTGATCATGTCCAAGTAAAATGTCCTGGGTATATTTTGCAGTCAGGACTCAGAGCCCAGGGAGCTTCCTCTCATGCTGAGGCTGAACACTTAGAAATATGGTTAGACAGAACATTATTGCTCCATTTATTCAATATGGTTTTCTATGAACATGCTCCATGTGCCAAACACTGCATTCCACATAAAAAGTTTCTTTCCCTTTGAAGCAAAAAGCTCTTCATAATTACTACATGAATGTGACCTGGCAAAACAAGTGTGTCACTTCTTACCATTCCACATTATACAACAGAGAGGGCTGGATGAGTCAAAAATTGCATCCAACTGTTGATAAGAATTATGTGAAATAGGAATGTCTTAAGCTAGTGGGGCCATTACTTTTCCGTTGATGAAGAGAAGTCAGGAGGGAGGCAGGCCAGGGAGAGTGTGACAGACATGTGCTATCATCGATGCCTGGGATGCTTTCATCTTTAAGTTCCACTATCCTCAGCACATGGTATCCATCCTCAAGATCATGAGGTGGCAGCTGGAAGTCTTGCTGTCACATCCCTGTTGCACACAGAGAAGAAAACAGCTAATGCAGAGAATCCTATAATCTCTTAATGGAATCTGACCCCTAAAATAGCTTTTTCCCAAGCTCCCCACAGAGACTTTTCCTCCAATTGCATTGGCAACTCCTCAACGCAAGTCACTCTGGAAAATATTTCAAATGGCGGTTAGATCCCTATGTCATATAATATATAGAATATTTGCGGTTACATCCTTATGTCATATAATATAGAACATTTGCTACTAAAAATGTAAAAGAAAACTGAATATTTGGATGTAATTGGAGGTCTTTAGACTCTGGAATAAAGGTGACTTTGAGATGGAGACATAGATTTGGGTTCAGAAATATGCTGGCATGTACTAAATAATGTACAATATTATGACAATTGTATGCGGTAGATGCTCCTAATAGCTCAGATGATCAACTTAATACTTATGAACTCTCACCTTCTGGTAAAATCTTGCCTTCAAATTTACCTTCAAAATTAAATAAGATACAACACAGCTCAATGTGGTGTTGTGTGGCTGATCCTACTTGTGTGTTTTGCATTAATTTTTTATTGCTAACAAAATATGGAGATATCCATATCAACAAAAATAAAGATATTTGAGGTTAAAAAAGAAATTCGTGGCTACTGTAAGGCATACAGATATTAAGAAAAGGAAGACAAAGTAAATTTTACTCAGAAAAGACACAAAAAAGACTACACAGGGAAACATGGAGATGCTCGATACTATAATTTCTTCTCGTGGCACAAACAACCAAGGTGTGCTTCAGTGAAGAAATGAAGAGTCATTTTGCTTTCATCTAAAGACTGTTGTCAAAATCCATCTGAAACTATCCCTATGTACTTCTGCTAGCCCATGCCTTTCATTGTACTGATGTTGACTTCTACAAGCCACCTACTGAACGTGTTAGCCCCGTGACTCCTTAATTGTTGTCCCATCTTATCTTTCTTACCCCTTCAATGCAAGTGGCAAATGCATGCTTCATATTTCACCAGGTTCCTTTTCTTTTCCTACTCCAGCTCTTTCTTAGATAACAGTGACCTGCATTTTATCTGGTTTTGATTTTATTAGCTATGCAGGAATGGTGGCTTCTTCAGTTGACCTCCAGTTGATTTGTTGAATATCTTTTTTCCATTGGATGGTTTTGGCCTTTGTCAAAAATCAGCATTTCTGGGTCTTCACAACTATCTGGTGCTCAGTAAATATTGTAATACTGTTGAGATCTGGGATAGTCTCTACACATTTTATGCTATCTGCTGCTTTCCCAAAGGTGCTCAGTAAATATTGTGTACTACACATTTAAATCTGCGCCCCATATATATGTTCATGAACACAAAGGCATACATACTCTCTCTGATACTCCATGATAGTCTTTAATCTCTGTGAGGTCAAAGGTGTCATCTATTTTGTTTACTACTCTTTTCTCAGCATCTGTAACAGAGCCTAGCATTTAGTAGGTGTTGAGGTTTGCTGATGCCAATTTCCTCATTAATTCAGAGTCAGTGACTCAGTGAAGACCTTTGGCCAGGCAGTGTAGAGTCAAATATGCATTTATCATGGTCCCTGGCATTCAAAGACTCTGGCTTTGTATTAATATGTGACTCAGAAACTTAAAGGACTGATGTCAGATTTTTGTGGAACTAGCATTTTTCTCATGTTGAATATGATTTTAAGCAAACAAAACAAAACAAAACAAAAATGGTACGTCAGAGCTACAAAAATCATTTCTGTATTATTGACAGAATTAACATTTTAAATAGCTGTATGTTGATGTGCACATTTCAGGCATTAGCTAAATGCATATTAATTTCATTGTGGGTCTTCTCTATCACACCACTCCCATCCTTGACATAAGCAAGCAATTCCTTACAGGCGGGAGTTACATGACAGCCTTTGGTTTTATTGAAGGGCTTCACTTGAAATATTACTTATTGTACATTTGGCCCAGGCCATCCTAGAATATGGTGAAAATTCTGATAGAAACTAACAAATATTCAGATGAATTTGGAAGCTTAAACTGTTCTAGGCATGTGCCTAATATCAAAACTCATTTTGACCAAAGGCAACAGGTTAATGGAAAACCCCTACTGCTAAAGGCACTACATACTTCTGATAGAAAACATAGATTTGAGCTGAATCTAACCTGACTCTTTTCCTGTCTGGTAATATCATAAGGTGTTTATGCACATATATTCTTGTACGATGATTATAGTACCAGAAGGTTCCATGCAAGTTGACAAAGAAGTGAAGTAACCATTAGTATTCCACAGCCATAATGCCTATGAACCATGACAATGACCAGTATGGCAAGATATCCCTAAAGGTGCAATGGTGGCTCCCTAGTTGATAATCCATCATTAAACAGTAAGCCCTGAAATCATATACATACAATCACTATTAAACAGACTCAAGAAGATCTCTCTCTCTCTGTCTCTCTCTCTCTGTCTCTCTCTCTCTCTCTCTCTCTCTGTCTCTCTGTTGTGTGTGTGTGTGTGTGTGTGTGTGTGTGTGTGTGTGTGTGTGTGTGGGAGAAGAATAATCAAAGAAAAAGAAAGAGTGAGAGCAGATTATAGAAGGAGATGAAGAAGGTAGGGGAGCATTGCAGAATGGAGGCTTGAAAGAAAAGGAAAGAAGTGTTATAGTCATATTTTAGTTGAAACTTGAAAAAAAACATTTAAAATATATTAGTAAAAATGTATATTGACCAACAAATTGGGTTAAACAAATCTCCCCACGAGTTATGCCTTTAGGTTTGAGAAGTGAATCCTTAAGCACCTGAAGAGTATCAACGTGACAACACTGGAGAAAATGGGTTGGTCTAGTGGTACAGGGCACAGTTGTTCCAGAGTCCAGTGCTTTATGTCCAAGTCTTTAAGATAAAGAGAACCTGCTTCAGTCTAAAGTACAGTAAAAGAAACATGAGTACCTGGATATGAGCAGCTTGTGCTGGAAGAGACTAGCTTCAAGGCCATGCTACCGTTTTTTTCCTCCTGTGTGAATAAGATGGAGTAAATCAGCAAAGAGAAGGACCAACTCTCCGAGCTGGAGGGCAGCCTTCCACTGCATTTGCATGAAGCCCGCAGGCTCCAGGCAGCAGCCATCAAACCTGATGTGATCAGGCCAAGACTGTATTGGCTTTGTATGGGATTTGACTCCTGTGTCGTCATTTGTTAAGTTCACCTTTCTCATTTCATGCAACTTACTTTTATCACAACCACGTCCTTACAAACCCAGCAATTCTTTTGAAATGTCCATCTTTTCCCTAAGCATAGCTTTGTAAACTCCTAATCGTATTTGTTTGTTTTAATTGAACAAATATGTTCTATGTCATGGGTTCACGTGATGGCTCTTAATTGGATTCATGCTAGCTCGGCTTGGAGTTACAGAGGATGGGTTTCTCTGGTTCTGGTTGGGCTTGCGGAGGGGGAGATAACTTTAAAGCTTGATTAAAGCACGTTTCTCTAATGTCAGGGTTCCCTCAGAAGAAACGGGTGTAATCTTTAGGGAACAATGGAGACTTGCTCAACTTTAAAAAGTCAGAACAGTTTAAAAAAGCAACCCTCCGTCCAATTTTCAACAGGTTGTATAATGTTCAAAAATGAAAAAAATCCCCCCTGTAACCGCAGGAAGCCAACATTAAAGTCAGAAAAAAAAGAGGCTTAGCTCCGCCCCCAGAATGCATTGCACCATATTGTTTTCCTTTCGTGCTTGCCGATTTCATAGTTTCATTTTCTGTACGTTAAAAAGGAAAAAAAAAGACTTAAGAAAATATTCGTTAGCGGTTTCTGTCTAAATCTCATCATCTAATTATTTTCATAGTGAACATTTGAAATGGCAGAAGCAATTCTGCCAAGAGCCCTCTCTCCCTGGATTCCAGGAGATGTTTCACAATAATTAGAAACCCCAATGGGTCTCTTAAGAACCCTTAAAGGGTTCCATATGCAGACTCCCATATGAAGTGGGACAATGTGTAGTTCTTCATTTTCCACAATAGGGCTTGACAGGTCTTAATGTATATTATTACATTAAATGAGATGCACATTAGTCGGTCAGACTGCTGGGTAGCTGGCCATAATTCACTGAGAAATACAAGCCAACCCGGTAACCTCATTATTTCCTCTTCCTTATCCCATGTGTTCCACATGTGCACATATTCACAAAACACAGAACACATGCAGCCTTCTTACAACCTTTACACACACACACACACACACACACACACACACACACACACACTGGATACTATTAATCATTGTATAAATATTCCAGTATCCATTGGCCATTTGTACCTTGACTTTGAGTGTGAGTAACTAGTTATTTGGTTTACTGGAATTTCGAAGTAGGTTCAACACATCTCAGACAAGAAACATCTGGCTTAAGCCAGGCATCATTCAAGGGCTGTCTACCACTCACTTTTCCACTGAACAAGTAGAAAACCTTCATTTGATGTTTGGGCAGAACAATACACTTCACCTTCAACAAGCCAAGTAATCAAGGCATCTTCTAATTAAAATATGTGATATGACTAGGTCTTGAGATTCTGTTATTCATCTATGAGCTCCCTGTAGGCAACAGGAAACAGTCATATTCCTTTGTAGGGTTCCCTTTTGACTGTCTATTGCAGATCATTATGGGATGTTTACCTATTTGACATTACTTAGGAAGAGCCAATATTGTACACTTTTGTTGATGGCAATATTCTGTCTTGTTCTTTATAAGTTATGTATAATGCTTGGGTGGATCATGAGACTTCAGTTTATGGTTCTCTAATGATATTTCTGGAGAATGGTCTCATAAAAAGTAATACATATAGACCTCCAGTATGAATAAGAAAATCCATGCAGCTTCTTTTCTCAAAAAGTTTATGTTCTCAGCACTCAACAACTATATTTCACACTTCAAAAATGTGAAATAATGGTTAAAATGTATTGCCAGCTTTTCTATTTCCATCCCTCCTCTCATGACCCTGCTTCTGCCAGGAGTGAACTATGAGACAAGAATAGCTGGTGCTTTTTCATTATCTTGCATCACTTTAAAAAGCTCACAAATATAAGACTTTCAAAGGACATATAACACAGTCCAGCATGCAACACTGATGTGTAATTCTCTGTGTTTACGTTTTCAAAATAAATATTGTGTGTTTCCAGAGTCAAGAAGCACAATATTACTTTCAAGACACTGGGATAAAATTTCCTCACAATACAAAGAAAGCAGTAATTAACTTGCTTGATTCCCTAGGTGTTTAAATTACCTTTAATACCTCATAGGAAGGAATAAGACACAGATTTAAAAATCCAAACCAGAACACACATGGTTAACACTTCTGTTACTTTTCAATATTAGAAAGTTAATAATTGGAGATTATAGGTGTTTGACTATTCATAACTCTTGAGGGTTTTAAACAAATCTTAGGTTTAAATTTTCATCTAGCAACTCATACATTATTCTACAGATGGTAATTCACTGAATTACCATTGACCTGCCACTTCCCTTCTCTTATAACTATCAGAGAAATGTTAAGATCGAAAACCAAAGACAGCCTGAATTAAGAGCAAAGAAAGAAAATACTCTATGGTCTTGGGTGTATATAAAATTAGTGAAATTGAGTTCAGAATTAGAGTTAGCACGGTAGTCATTAAGGGTTGGGTGTTTTCAAACTTCTTAATGTTGTGATCCTTTAATACAATTCTTCATGTTGTAGTGATCCCAACTATCAAGCTATTCTTATGGCTACTTCATAACTAATTTTGCTACTGTTATGAATCATAATCAAAATATCTGTTTTGTGATGGTCTTGAGGAAACCCCACAAAACAGTTATTTAAACCCTCATCAGGTTGAGAACTACTGTGCTAGGAAGTATGGAAAAAAATTTAAAAAATTAGATAGTTGTCTAGGGCATATGATTTAGCTAGAGACAGATTGACACAATACTATTATTCTACTGAATGGGCGCAGTATCCTCTGAGTTTCTACCTTTATAGTTGTGTATTTGTGCATCCCTTAATCTGCATCAAAGGACTTCTTTTTGAAAGCTTTGGCCATTAATACAGAGAACCACAACTGGTTAACATGTAAAGGACGACTGCCCCTCGCTCATTATGGGTCTCTGTGTTAATCACCAACTACTATAAATAGAAACTTCTCTAATTGGGGTTGATGCATTAATCTATGGATATAGCAGTGAAACATTAGGAGTCAGTTTAGAATGTGTCCATTTAGAAGAATATTGCTAGTAAGTTCTCCCTTATGACCTCTGACACCTCTAGTCCCAGGTTCTTGGCAGAATACTGATGTATCTATTAGATACAAGCAGAAAGTGAATAGTTGCTGACCCCTATGATGTTTGTGCCACGGTTGAACTGTTAGGCATGTCCTTCCATGGTTTGCAAATGGGTAAAACTGATAATTATGTTTCTCCTCTGGCAGCATGCATAGCATGTTCTAGCATTGCAAAACCTATCCTATGATTCAATTATGGGATGTCTTTGGCAAAAAAAGAGTCTTAGTCCTGGAGAGTACCAAAGAGCATTGGCAGGAGCCTGCAATATCTGTAGCCTTTAGGAACTCAATGGCCAGTAATTCCAGTTCTGATCTATATACCATCAATAATATAGTTGTCTATGCAGAATTGTATACTTTTGATTTAGTGTTCTTGCCACAAAAGAGAGGACAGAAGACAGAGATCACTAGGTAGAGTGAAAGACTAGAGACTGGAGAATAATAATTATTCACAAACTATATGCTAGTAAATTGTCATGTGTCTAAGTTAAACTAATCCAGTTCTGTTTGTCAGTTATACTCTATGTAACAAATATTTTTAAAAAGTATAAATAGAAATACTTTGAAGGAGGCATGGATGGGAGAGTTTAAATAGACCTAGAATAAAAGTCAGTTGTTGATTTTCAGAGGGAAAGGGACAGAATAAAGATATAGAAGAGATATTTTGAGACACGTAATAACCTTCTACTTGGAAAGGTACAGAAGGGACCCTCTCTAGGTCTCTGATTGGCATCAAGGATGGGCCTGTAGATTCCTCTAAAGTACTGGTTCTCAACCTTCCTTATGCGACAACATATTAATAGAGTTCTTTATGTTGTAGTGACCTATAACCATAAAATTATTTCATTGCTACTCCACAACTGCAATTTTGCTACTGTCATGAATTCTAATGTTGATATCTGATGTGCAGTATATCTGATATTTGATACCAAAAGGTGTCATGACCTACAGATTGGGAATCATTGCACTAAAGGACCAATAATAAAAGAATACAAAGGTTTGATAAAGTGAGTTTACGGAGGTAAGATATACCTCCCAAGAGAGTTATTCATGAACAGCCAGATACATAAGCCTGGCTTCTCTCTCACACACCATAAACAACAGAGTTTGCAGAGGAAATCTGATTGCAATTTTGAACGCCAGCTGCTCACATTTAACACAGTGTTGTTTTCAGGGTGGTCACATCAAATGACCAGTAGTGATTCCTACTTGAATATTTGGAGACCTGGAAATCAGTGGTGACAAGATAATATACTGAGTGGCCAGAAAACAGAACCCTGGCTGTCTTGACAGAAAGACAAAGTGTGGTATCAAAATCAGAGGTTGGTTCCCACCTCCATGAATATGAACATAGGAAGCAAAAATATTGTATGATAGCCATACTAAGCTGTTATTCTTTGAAGTTTTCAAATAAATGTACACTGTGTCTAAAATATGTAGCCATGACTCTGATATCCTTGCATCAATGGGAGACAGGAAGAATCAGATATACCTCATCAAAATTTTAAGCAATACTTTGGAATATATGAAGCTTGCATGCACACTCCCTAGTTTGGGAACTCACTGTGGACCAGTGTTATGGGACAGTGCTAGTGAGCTACCCTCTGTGTTTATTTGCAGAGATAAAGCATGAGAAGTAGGAATCTGGAATTAGAAGCAAAAATTGGCAATTTGACAGAGTGCTTTAATGTCTGTGGAATTTTATTGTCTCTGTTTCCTGGTTTTGTGACTAATATATTTGTATTGCATTTTAAGAAAATTTGATTAGAGATGAATTAGTGAACAAAACAAACAACAGAACTAGTGCTCCCTCCCAGTTAGAGACTTATGGTCCCAATTGAAGAGTTGTAGCAGTCATTGCCATAGACTAACTGTATGACAAAGTTCATTAGTCAGACTTTAATCTCAAACTTCTAGCTCTCTTGATAGTATAATGCTTAAAAGAGAGCATTTTGCTTCGAATATTAGATCCTAAACACTGTTAAACAAAAGTATTCAAAGATAAACACATTTGAAGAACATCTAAAACTCACTTAAAATTTTAGAGAGTACCTAGACATACTAAAAACATAATAAATGTTTTTATAAATAAATAGGTTTTTATTAATTTAACAAAGGATTCCCAAACTTTGTTGGTTGGTTATAGAGTACTTTGAATTGGTAGCATTTAAGTATACACCAGTGTGTGAAACTGTTGGTCCTTGGAACATAAATGAAAAAGTCTTTTCTCCATTTCTGACTACAAGCCTAAGTGAAAGATTAAAGGACATAAATACGAAATGTATCAGTGAATAGTATTGGAAGGAAGATATGTATGTATTGTAAAATCATTGCCCACTTAATAGGTTGATCCCATTTCTTGGTATTACTGTACAAAACTGCTCTTTTTCTTTTTCCTTACAATTTCTGACTGCCCCATCTTTGTGGCAGGTGCTTCCTTCAAATATTCAAGGCACGACTCTTGCTGCTTTTCCAACTTCACACCTAAGCGGGAAATTGTAGGAATCTGAGATTCTTCTGTTTCCTAACTTTATGACATTTGGACCCCTCTATATATTTTCAGACATTTAGTCAAACCCCACTGATTTCAAGTAACAAGAGGAAGGGTCAATTTCAATGGAGAAGTCTGTCTTATATCCCGTTTTAAAAGCGCTGTAGCTTTTGCCCACATGGTTAGGAACTAGATTGTTGACATCTGCAATGGTCCTGGGTTATAGACAGATGTGGATGATTTATAGTGGAACTCAAAATAAGGTTTTATGTAAAGATTAAATGGTCTGTTTCCTCCAATTTTAAGTGATTATAAAATCACTTTAATTTGCTTAAAACTATTTTTCTTTCTAGATAAAGATATATTTTATTCCAAACTCTGTTTCTGAAAAACAGCCATTCAAACTAGTTGACCTCAAAGAAAGAGGTGGCTTTTGGTTTCTGTCCCCAGTGGTGTAAGAAATAATATGAAACATGGATGGAGCAAAAATGTCAACATTCCATGCTCTTTCTTTGGTAAAAGTTGCTGTAAAAATGAATCCTTGATTCTTGAGGTTAAAAAAAGTATCCCTCACTATCTCAATATATAACTATCACCTTACTTTATTTATTTCATGGAAATAATGCACATTTGGAATCACAATGCCTACTAACTCTCCAACTTACACATTCCAGGTGCACAGTTACTCATTAGAATGTAAGCTTACAAAAAGACATACCTTCCCATCTGTTTAGGAATACAGGGAAGAGGCCCAGCTCATCATGAGCAGGTGTAAAACAGAGGTCTATATAACAGGGATTGACGAAAGTGCTCATAAGTGAATCGGGCTTGTTGGACTGATGACCTCAAATATCCTCACAAGTGGCTTTCTGTTAAGCAAGAGAAGTCCCAGCTTCATCACCACTTAGTGAGCTTCTCAATGAGAAGTTGACTGAGTCTCCTGTAGGCCTCATTCCTCAAGTACATGGAAGACTTCTAGTCCATTGGCTAGTTTAGTGCTACTGTGGATGACACTTCTTTGGCTAAAAGTAATCATATATGATACAAACTTCTCAATGAATTGGAGAAATAGGCAAAGAAATCAGCGAAAGAAGAAGCTGAAATAGCACAACTTCTACCCCAGAAAAAGCCAGTGCCATTCATCTCCAAACAAAATAGATAACCAATATTAATGAAAAAATATGAGAAAGGAAGTAGCATATATCAGCTCCACTATAATTTTAAAAAGGGAACCTAGAAAACAACAATATTATGCCAAATAGGACAATTCTAAAATCATAAATCATCTTTTGGAAAAATGATCAAGTAACTTGATGTTCATTGGAAGAACCAGAATCAAGAGCTGATATACATTTCCAATAAGATAATAAGATAAACTGTAAAAGAGTAGAAACGCTGTCTAAGGTAATAAGAAAATGATTGCTTAATAAATTCTAAGAACAAAACTAATCCGAGTAGGATTTCTCAAATAGTTAGCCTTAAACATATCCACATACAAATGGAGGTCATTGATTCACCAAATTGAATATGTATATGCAAAAATAAAGAAAATCCTTTGAGATGGACAGAGGGCTGTTAGGCCTAGTTAGAGCTAGAAGGGAGAGTAAATACAGTACAGATGAAATTCTAAAAACATATTAAAATAAATTAAAGGGAAATAGTATCTTCAGATATATAAAAGATAAGACTTTCAAGTCAAAAGTAGCATCAACGTGAGTTCATAACAAACATACACACACTATCTCTTTCATACTTTTTGTAGTATTCTAGAACACATACACACACACACACACACACAAATAAGAATGCTCATTCATTTTAGAAGACAGAAGTCAAGCTAGAATGGAAATTCTCAGCTCCAATATTGCCTTCTTGAATTGAAGAAAACCTTCCAAGCTACATGAATAAAACAATTCAAATCAAGAGCACTGATATCTAACTTAGCAGAACATATGTAAACAACTACAAAACTTCTCTAAAGTTTTAAAAATAGGTCAATAAATAGAAACTAGAGCCATATCCTAAGTTGGAATTAACTGTGAAGTACAAAGAAAACAAATCCCATGGGCATTAGCTGGTCTTGCCAAGGAAGTAGTGGGTCAGGTGAAAAGAACAGATTCTTTTAAAAAGAAATCTGTGACAAAGAAATAAATGCTATTTTAGTTTACAGAAAAATTATTTATTTTCTCTGCAAGAATAAAAGAAACACAGTCAGTAATATCTTACAAAATGTGGGGAAAATGCATGGAAAAATATGAAGCAAATAAATTGAGTAATGTTTTCTAGAAAATTTTGTGGAATGCAAGAAATCTACTATAATTTCATTTATGGTTTCTGTTTCCTGTTTAGCTGAAAGGCATTCTCTACCCTGAAATATCAATATTCTCCTAAATGTTTTTAGTTTAAATAATATATATTATGTTCTTAAAGCTTAGATCTCTAACCATATGTAATTTATTTTTACACAGAATAAAATAAGTATCTAACTTAATTTTTTCTATTGACAAGGAGATAACTTTAGCAGTGTTACGTATAAGATACCTTATTATTTATTTATTGACTTCAAATATCAGCTTACTTTTTCTTCAAAGATATGTTAAGGAATAATTTATGGTATAGGCAAAAGAATATGGAAAAACAAGATACTGTTTCATCAAAAAGAAACAATTCTTTGATCAAATAGAATAAAGAAAACACTTAATGAATAGCCTAGTAAGAGCACCAGTGGAAGGGGAAGCCCTGGGTCCTGCCAAGACTGAACCCCAGTGAACGTGATTGTTGGGGGGGGGGCGGTAATGGGGGGAGGATGGGGAGGGGAACACACATAGTGAAGGGGAGGGGAAGGGTTAGGGGGATGTTGGCCTGGAAACCAGGAAGGGAATAACAATCAAATGTAAATAAGAAATACTCAAGTTAATAAAGATGGACAAAAAAAAAAAAAAAACACATGTATGTGACATAGGTAATTGCATCGACCAAAAAAATCAAAGTTATAATATGTTATTTTTAAATTGAATGAAGATAGATTTCATTTTCTATGGCTTTTCAGGGAAGAGGTAAAAGGAGAAAAACAAAGTACAAAACACTAATGGAAAATAACTGAAAAAAGTCATATATGCATACTTACTCGTACAATGTTTTACTTCAAAAATAATCTTTGTTTTGACATCTTGCTATACATATTTTATTATTTGCTAAAGCAAGATTTATATTCATGAAGAATGCAGAACAAGCTTTGACAAGTTCCAACATCCATTCCCAATTAAAAACAAACAAGTAAACAAACCTTGAACAGCACACAAGCAAATGAGTGGAACATCTCTCCAGCAAAGG
Organism: Rattus rattus; assembly: GCF_011064425.1. NCBI lineage: Eukaryota > Metazoa > Chordata > Mammalia > Rodentia > Muridae > Rattus > Rattus rattus. Next base: position 30,249,928 of record NC_046160.1, on the reverse strand, counting down.
ACTGTGGGAATAACTGATAGTCACTGGCTTTCATTCTTGTAGACGTGGGGGTCAAACACTTTTTTCAGTTTATGAAGAACAAGATAACATGTCCATTCTCATTCTTGCCAAAGAGATACAGAGTATGACCAGAGCAAGAGGGGAAAGTATGAATTGGAGATTTGCTGTTCATAAATATCATACTTGTCTTCATAAAATGTCCTATAGAATTTAAAAAGAAAGTTCTTTCTTTTTTACAAAGTAAGCTCAATGTGATTTCAAGGGAGAGTGTCAGTATCCACTCATATATACTTGCAATAAGCAATCACAGCTTGAACTAAAAATGCCATCTAAAATAGTATCAAAGGATGACACAAAAAGTTATCAAGTTTGCAAAGCTGTTGAATCCATGCACGTTTCAGAGCACAAAACTACTTAAGACCTAAATTAACAGCAAAATATACTGTGTTGATGAATAAAGTAGAAATCATAAACATGTCCAGACTTTCTCACCTTGATATTCCATTTCGACACGAGTCAAACAAAATCCAAGGAAACCTTTTATTGTAAGAGTAACAAGCCGATTCTGAATGTGAAAGGTAAAAATCAGAAGAGCATTGAGGAGGGCAGTTTTTTAAAACAAAAATAACATTGGAGAAAAAATGTACTTCAAGACTCAGCACAGAGACTCCATGTGTGTTGTACTGACATAAAGACAGAGAAACCAACTGAACAAAGCAAAACCCACAACATATTTCTACATATGTGAACAAGGTATTTTTGACAAAAAAATATAAAAGGCAATCAGTATAGCCAACAAGATGAGTTTGTCTTCAGTGAACAGTGTTTGACTAATTTCTCCTGCTTCGATCCTTGTGAAAAAGGGGGCCTCTGAATATTAGCCATCTCCATTAATCTTTAGAAATGTTGCCTCTGAAAATTATATTTAAAAGAATAATTTCATCAAAGTACAATCTCATATTAATAATGACTGTATTTTATATACACATTCAGAAACGATTGGCATTAATGATGTATTATCATTTTATATAAAACCAGTGAATTCCTTTTTATCACACAGTTCTATATTTTCCTTTAATTGTTGGATATCTCTGTGGAATTACGTAATTTAAATGCATATTATAGGCATTATTAAATTTGTTATTATTTACAAACCATGCTATTTCAAATTATCTGGTTAGTAATTCTAGGAATAGAAAATTTTGAAGAACATTTAAATAACAATATAAAAGTTAATATATCTTTACCTAATGTTATTGACTTCTCTTAAATTTCTTTTACTAATGTCACAGTAATAGTGCAGTCATAGTTTTCAATCTCTTCATATTCTGTAATTAACAATATCAATTTTTACTTTATTATAGTTGTTAAATTACATTAATAGACCATGCTATTAGTCCAGCTTTGCATTCCTAGACTGGATAAACAAGGATTAAATTTGTTTTTCTTTTTTAAAATACAACATTGAAACCCGTTAGTGTTCTAACAATCATACTAAGGTTTAATTGATATAAAATAAACAGTACAAATTTGACTTTATTTGGTTTAGATATGCTTTGGCATATGAATAAAACCATGATCATCATCAAAGTGCCAAACTAATATATGAATAGGAATATAGACCCACAGAACATAATTTCTCAAAAGACTTAAATAGAACAGAGAATTTAGTATCCATGGTAAACGTGGTATCCAAAATCATTGGGCAAAAATTAGCTGCAAAATAGTATTGGGGAAAGGCTCTCTTTATCACATAAAATACATCTTGTTATTATTAAGGTGGACAAAATGAAGAGATCTTGCATTAAAAGGTAAAAGACAATGAAAATAAAAACTACAAACAGAATGCTTTTAAGATCCTCCTACTTAGGAAATACCACAAACAAAAGGTGGGGAAAGAAGGACATAGCAAATACACATACTTCTGTCTAATGAAAAACATTATAGATAGAGTTTAGAGACATATTCATAAAAGACACTCGCAATGCCTTTAAGTATAAATAATGGGCATGTAACCTGTATGAATAGGTACTTCAAACCAGTTAAGGAAGAAAATTCCACAGAAAAGTGGCATGTGGCCGTAATATGTTCACAAACAGGTATACAATACCACTGCTTGTTAGAAAAATACACAACTTCATGTCTGTCAGATTAGTAAAAACTAGAAAATCTGACAGTCATGTTTTTGGCATCAGTCATCCCTTTACCCATCGTCCTCCATGTGTTCTGCTTGAGACTACAACTTCTCAGCTACATTAACACTGAGCCTACCCTATGATTCACTAACATGGGGCCAGAAACACATCTCAATGAAATTCTCACACCGATTTACAAAGATTAGAGGAAGCGCAGATATCAAACCATTATTTTGATGCATAGAGTTAAAAGAAATTCACTTGTCCGTTCCTTGGGGAAAAGGGTTTGCAAAACTAGTATGGGTAGCATGCAATCTCACGAAGCAGAAGCCAAAAAAAACACAGGCAACACCCCAAAGGCAGATATATGAAAAGCATCATAGACAGATGCGGAACTCTGAATTGACACAGCATATTAAGACGGGATGAGTTCTGCAACCCTAAACCATTTTGTTAATTAAAAGTACATGTTCCCAAAGTAAAAGTAAGCAGACTGGATACATGCAGACTTATGTATTTAACTTTTTCACGAGGACATGCGTACCAATATAGACACGTTTATAATTTTACTTATACCCTGAAAGTGAAATAATTTGGGAAATAAAGAATGAAAGTTTTGAAAAGGGTTGCCATATATGAACCAATCATTATAATCTTAGGCACACAATTATTATAACTCAACTCTGTGCACCTGAAGACCCAAAATAAAGACAAAATAAGACAATCTAAAAAAGAAACTGTACTTGTTGCTACCAAGTACTAGACACTACAATTTTCACCACCACTACCCCTAGACCTCAACCAAGTATCAGTTTCAGAGGCTCGATCTTTCTCCCTTTGCCTATTGCTGCTGCTAAATATAGTCTGTGTAGCCTTTGCCATCTTGCTACTTTCTCCAGGGAGAACTGGGGAACTCCTTTGTGTCATGATCTTTACTCTAAACTAAGGAAAAGATCATAAAAGAAGTAGTAACATTGAGGACCGTCACTTGCCTGACCAAGACCAACAGCGTGAGGAACACTTGCCTGGGTATATCAGTACACATCAGAGTACCTCGGAAATGGACAGATGCATGATCAATGTTCACTTTTGCTAGGTCAGAGCCTGCTCAGACATTGTAATTTGTTGGCCATGCCTCTGGAACTTTTTACTCTAAATCCTCTCCTATAGTAAGATGCATATTGAGGTCAATCTGTTTTCATTTTCTCTTACTAAGTTTCAGGAAAACTTTCTTACAGCGCATCATTGAATGTGTTATTGCTGTCCTCTTGGGACACCAGCTATTCATACTTCTGTATTCCTTTCTGTTTTCTATTGTGTCACCCCCTGGTTAATTCTTTAAACTCATTTAAAATTTCCATTTCATTCATCTTTAGCCTACCATTCTTATTTCTACTTTCTAAGGAGTATTCTTTTTTCTCTTTCCTGCTTATGTCTGATGTAGTCTTAACACTTCCTATTTGTATATGAACTCTGTGTGTGTGTGTGTGTGTGTGTGTGTGTGTGTGTGTAGGTGTGTACATGCCTGTGTTTGACGAAAGGAATACAGGTTGTTTTCTATCTCTCTGTGTGTCCATAATATTTAACAAAGGGCTTCTCACTGATGCTCACCTATTGACTAGTATGGTGGCAGCTGAGTTCCACAAACCCACGCACCTCTCAATTTTCACAGCCATGATGATCACACACATGCACGCCACCATGCCTAGTTTTGTGTGTGGATGCCAGGCATCTAAACTCAAGTCCTCATTTTCATGTTTTGATGCAGCTTTATTACTTTCCACTGCTACATGTATTATGAATGATACTACAAATACCATCCTTTTGCTTTACGAGAGACTCTTTTCTGGACAATATATATTCCATGGATTCTGTTGAAAATGGACTGGTAAAAAGGAGCTGAAAATAGAAAAGTTTCAGTAGCAGGCAGGGACCTTGAAAACATATGTAGAAACGTTCTCAGTTGTTTGCTATATAAATAGGCATAATATGCATAAAAACAGAGAAGCACTCTGCTTCCAGTGAACAAACATGAAGCTTCATGATACGGATGTGTGTGTGTGTGTGTGTGTGTGTGTGTGTGTGTGTGTGTGTGTGCATGTATGTGTGTGCAGGCACACAAGAGAGAGAGAGAGTTATAAGGTAATAGAAACTTATTTTCACCATCTGGTCACAACAGGCATCTGGTTTTTCATAGAGGACATTCCATTGTCAGTCACCCCAGTTGCCTGGCATTGCAGAGTCAAATCGGAGTCTGAGAGGCTTGTTCGGCAAGTTTACACATGTTTCTTTTCCTGTTGGAAACAAAACACAATGGTGCTCATCTCACTCTGGCCCGAGATCTCTAAAGGCAAGTGTCGTTCTTAGTGTTCTTGTTTCCTTATCCTTTCCACTTCATTTTGTTTGGAGGCTCCTCTTACACAGTGTGCTTTAGAGCTATAGAGATTTCACAAGCTCAGCCCAAAGCATGCCTCTTTCTTACTTTCTCTTTGAGAACTTTCGCTCCAGAGAGAGAAAGAGAGAAGAGAGAGACACAGAGACACAGAGACACAGAGAGAGGAAGACAGACAAAGAGAGAGACAGAGAGAGAGAGAGACAGACAGAGACAGAGACAGAGAGACAGAGAGAGAAGGAGTTGTTTGCTTTTACATCTAATGCCCAGGATAACCCAAGAGCCCTTCTGCATGGTGATGGATGGTCTATGTCTATGTAGAACTGGGAATCATCATGTAGTTAGGCCCTGTACAAAGGGCAATGCTGACTGTTGGGCTGACTCAAGATCATGTTCTCTAACTGGTCAACAAAGGCCAGAGATGGGCTGTTCATATCATCATTATTCATAAGCTTTTATTTGAAAAAATACAAATTTATCTTAATTTCAGATTATGAAGTCATGGTCATTTGAAAATTTTAACAGGCTTGTGTTACATTTGGAGGCAAAGTCACAAAGTAATTTCAAGCAACTTTCTGGTATATTGGATTTCTCTTTCGGCATATTTGTTGTGTTGGTGTAGTTTTATTGTTACATTAGAGTGGTTATCATCATCATACCCTCAAGTTTTGGGAATCATGTGTATCTCCTACAGATAGTTTTTCATGTTCTGAATAAGGACTAACTTAGAAGCTATGAGGGGCATGATATTTTATAAGCTCAGGTCCTACCAAAATGTAAGCCTCATATGATGCTAATTCAGCTAAACACATAAGAAAAATGCAAAATGCTAAACCATTCCTCCACAGTAATGTCATGTTATAAATCATAATATTCTGCAGAAGGCAATCTTTGTCTTTAATAAATATTAGCTTTCTTATTGACATTATTTTTATCACGTACTAAGATGTGATAACAGAATACTATGAAAGAGAAGTAGCACTATTCTTTCTGTTGTGACACGGATTCCTTGGTTATTTCAAGGACCAAAAATGTGGGCTTTTCATGAAGGAGTGTCTATATGGAAATTCATAGCAAGACATAAGGTGTAATTAAAGGGAGAAATAGGGCTAAGTTGGTATATTGTACTGGGCGCTTATGACAATATCTGCTTTGGTCTTGGGTCTAAACAGTGACCTTTGAGTTTCATATCATTCTCTCTAATTAGCTCAGTTCAGCTTGGTGCGTTTTCTTTAGTGGAGCATTTGGCAACAGTCTGGTCTGGTTATAACAATTTTGAAAGGATGAGAGACATGGATGGAAATAACCCCTCTAAAGTTACAATGACCTTCTCCATAATGTATTGTACTGTGGTGGTAATGATAGATATACTAGCTTCTGTATTTGAAGTTAAAAGAAAATGCAACTGTGTTTTCTTTTCACCGTCCACAAACTGCTGTTTTGTAATAACAGAGGGAAGAGTTTGCTATAGTTGCCTGGACAGTGGTTCTAAACTGGAAATAACATCCAACCACTAACTGCTGTTTAATTTTTTTGTTTTTACTTTATTTCATGCATAATTATGTTTGCACAGCAAAGAAACAAGAAACTGAAAAAAAATGTCACTCGAAATAGCAAACAAGCTAGAAATGCCATCATCTCTGCTTGGGGGTTTACTTTGGTGAACAAGTTGATTTAAGGGAATGAATAGTCCTTAGTCCTTAGAACGACTTCATGTAAATGAAATAAATTATGTGGGAACATAAGATGGAAAGTGGTACTGTTTGCAAATCTGAGTCCCAGGCTCATAACTCTTTATCTAGAATAGAAAAAAAATTTATATGTTCCAAATAACTAGCAGTGAGAAAGATTCCAGAACTTTCAACACAAAGAAATGTTAAGCCTTGGGAGAACTGGAGTGTCATGAAGCCTGAATTAATTATTCCCCATTTAAATATGTCCTCAAATGTCTTACTATATCCCATAAATATATAAGTCACTATGTATCTCAAATTCTTTTAAAAAGTAAGAAAAAATTTTCAGAGCAATGCAAAAAAATATAAGAAAAGTCCTTCTAAAAGAAAACTCACCCTAAGAGGGAGGTTGGCTGCTGAGTGACTCAGAGGCAGGCAAGCAGCTCGGTGGGAATTCTGTAAGAGCAAAGCCAGCCGAAGCCAATCTTTACATGTAACCAAATCTTAGACAGACTTCTTGTGTTTCTGAGGGATGCTCCTGTTTTTTCTCAGGGGTTTCTATTTTAGGGGTTGGCAGAGGGAGACGTCAGCGGATGTTGGCAAGAGCTACGCCTCTCTCCAGCTGCAGCGATGGAAATTGTCACGTTACCATGATCATCTTTTTCCTTTGCTTCTGGGATTTTGCTCGTCTTCCCTGTTCGGACATTCTTGGTCATCAGGAACGGGAGAGATTCTTGGATTCTGGGAGTTTAAAAGCTTCTCCTTAGCAGAAGGGTCTGAATTCAAACAATAAAAGCCTCAGTGTTTTATAGATTTTAAGTTTTTTTTTTTTTAAACGTTTTCTTACTGCAGTGGCAGGATGGCGGGGCAGGCCGTAGTCATGCAGATTTACGGCTTTGGCGCATTTGGTTGTTCTCTCCCATCTCAGCCTTCTCCTTGGAGAAGACAGAAAGGCAGACTGCTTGGGTTCCTCCTGATAAGCTTCGTAGTTTGTATCTTAACTACTTTGTGCTGCGTTTGACACATCAGTCATAAATAAACAGCAACCACTTCCTTGGGGAGGTAGAGAAGACGAAATTGGATAATTGAATTTAGCACTTACGAAATTTTCCCACCAAACTTCTTCTGGAGGTAAACATTTTTCATTCCAAGATTTCCAGTCTAAGCATTACCTTTGGAAAACAACTTCGCTGGGAAAATTTTACATTTACTAAGTGTGAGTGTTCTACTTCTGACATTAATACTTTATTTTATATAATACAAAGCACCGAAAATCCTGCCATGTAGTTAATAAAACTGAATGTTAACCTGTTTTCTTTATTGTTTTCTTCTGAAAGCATAAAATAATTACTCACAGTGTTGTAGTGTTGTAAACATGAGTGTGAAGACATTTTAGACTTATGCTTCAGTCACTATAATAACCACCAGACTGCACAGTACACAGTACACACACACACACACACACACACACACACACACACACACACATGCACGCGCACGCACATGCACACGCACACACACACACACACACACAATCACAATCACAATCATCATAGCTTACTGTATCCTGGTTATGTGCTAGCGATAAAACTATGTGTAATTCCTTACAAACATGCAGGGTTGACAAAAGGGTAATACTGAGTAGAATAAATTTCTTGGAAAAAACAGTTTTTGAACTTGGCCCTGAAACTGAATCTTGACACGATGTATAATGAAGCATAAATAGGAAAAAACATGAAGTACCAGCCAATATATTCCCCCTGTGGGCTTATTATGTGACTTACAGTGGCTTTCCCTTTCCTTTTTAGCATTATTACAGGAAAGTAAGAAAAGACTTCTAAGACTGGGGCGGATTTCAAGAGACAGTCATCCACAACGGCTTTTCGTGAAGAATGACTCCACGAACTGTTCCTCTATCTGGATTTTGATATAGGAGGAAAATATGTAAAAGGTCAGATCCTTAACAGCCACTCTACACGGTTTCTTTCCATTGCTGCTGTTTGTTCTTGGGTAAGGTTGTGTCAGGCCATGTTATTAGATGGTTTCTAAGTGTCAGATGTGGAGAATCTGCCCATCCCAAGGAGCGAAGTCCATCACAGATGCTACAATACGGTGAGGCAGCTCTGAGAACCCTATCAGAGGGAACCAGATTGACCTTGCGTATCCTAGAAGTCTCTAGAAATGTGAGGAAATGGCTAATGAGACAGCTCTTTTCTAAAACATGCAGAAAGGGCCATGCATTCCACGGTGATGTGCTCCAAAAAATGTTTAACAAAGAGATGGTTTTTTTACTATTAAACCATCAACTGATTTTGGCCTGCAAAGTCCCAGCTGGCTTACATTACTTGTAATGTGCTTTGGTGTGTCTATGATGATAAATATGAAGGGTTCTTTAAGATATACAGAAATATTAAGCAACTGAACATGCTTTTCCATCCCTTTGAAAATTTAAGAGTCAAAAGAAACATGGAGGCCTTTTAAAAATAGGAAAAAAAATCATGTATGGCTAAGCCAGTTTTGCTCAGCCAAGGAAAGAATATTCTCCTAGGGGGTGAAAATAATCCAGTTGGATTCCCAAACATACAGATTCCAGCCTTCTATCAAATAAAAACCAATATACTTTTTTTGTTTAAATACTCTGACCTCAATCTTCAGTCTGAGCCCCAAGCACTATCTCAATTGCATTATGCGTTACGTTTCTGACCGCAGGCTATTTTGTGAAAGTGTTCTTACCTGGCATGCATCAAACACATCTCATCAAAAACTCTTCACAGACTGTTTCTGAGAAACAAACAAACAAGCAAGCAGAGTGATTTCCCTTGAAAGCCAAGGCCTGAGAATGCTCCTTGGATAGGAAATGTCTAGCATAGTCATGTGCTGAGAACTCTATGGTTAGCAATGGTTATAATAATCTAGAAAAAAAATGGACGTTCTCTCTTGGAAGATGAAAGATATGAGGTGAGATATGCATTACGTTGGCAGCCAGGAAGTATACTTCAGAATGAGGCCAGGCTCTCAAGGGCAGTCTAGGCAGACTGTCTGAAGTGAAACAGTGTGTCTGGCAAAATACAAAAGCAGGGAAGTTTCTCTGCTCATTTCTAGCAATGCTTGGGAGCCAGAATGGCTCAGGAACACAATTTTAAGATATGATTCCTGACTTCAATTTCCAGAGCTGCTAAACAGTGGTGTGGAGTTTGGATGAGTCTCTTATTATCAACAAAGGTCATTTCCTGATATGTATTTTAAAAAGCAGACACATTTTAATTTCCATAATGGTTTTTGCCTGAATGCTCATTCTCCAAATGAGAATGTTAGGACTTATTTCCAAATTGGAATTCTAGGAATCAGATAGCTCCTTGGATATGGGAGGCACTGAATAATGGTAACACACGAAGTTATAAACCATTAGCCAAAGAAAATTCCAGGTCCAATGAGGCAGGCACATTCAAAGGAACTAAATCTAGAATTAGCCCATAAGAATAGGAAAGTTGTAATTGATAGCTTTAGGTGATTGACAGATTAAATAAGACCAAGTTTGATAACTGAATGGTTCAAGTGTCTATGTAAAATATCAAGAAGAGTGCCAGCCATAGACCCTCAGAATCTTTCCCCACCCCTTGAGTTGTCCATTGCAGAACCAGATACAGCACAAAGAACTTACAGATTTTAGACATTTTCACAACTATGCTCCCTTGGAAAGCATAGTCCAGCCCATGGACCACTCTGAAGTTTTGTTTCTCCTTGATCTATAAACACACACTTTGAAGCTCAGAAATTTAACCTGATTTGCCCACAGTCCCATAACTAATGCTACCTCAAAGGCCAAAACGAATACCTGATCCTACTGGAATGTTCCAAACATGACCAATTATTCTGGACAATAAAATAAAAGAGGAGATTTTTTAAAAAAATTAATATTTTGTTCCTCTCAAAGACTGCTGAATTATGAATTCTCAAGGAGACTAGGTGTGATGGCACATTCCTTTAGTACCAGCAATAAGCAGAGTCAGGCAGACCTTTGTGAGTTCAAGGACAGCCTGGTCTTCAAATTGAGTTCAGGACAGCCAAGGCTAGACAGAGAAACCCTTTCTCAAAAACAAACAAACAAAACAACAACAACAACAACAACAACAACAACAAACCAAACAACAACATAAATAAATAAATGAAATCTGGTAGGAAAATATGTACTTAAAATACAAAATAGGCAAATTTGGACAGTTTTTGTGGAACATGGAAGTATTCTAGTTACAACTGTTTTATTCCAGAAAGCACATGAGATGGGGCGATCAATGCTAATTCCTCACTCAGTTTGAGCTAATCTGAGGCTATAAAAACTTTGAGTGTTCTGTTTAGCTGATATAGTGTTGGACTGGGTGTTAGATATATTTTATTCTTTTAATTTCAAAATAATAATAGTTGTGCTCAGCTTATATTTGAGAGTTTTTTTTTTTTTAATTAGGCAGAAAGGGTGAAATGTGGGATGATGTCACAGGTGAGGCAGGTACAAGATAGAGGGAGGCCTGTCATTGGATGAGAAGGAAGGATGGGCGGGAGAAAAGTTTGAAGGAAGAGGAGGAGACTGGAACGAAGAGAGAGAAAGAGAGGAGGAGGAGAGGCCAAGAAGCCATGGCAGGACAATGGAGGCTGACAGAAAGATCTCGCTCTGTGTATTTACAGGTTATCAGTGTTCTTAAGGGATGGAGGTACTGGGTTCTGTATGTTTAGGTGGGCAATTATATCTTATTAATTGAATCTAACAAAAAAAACCCTTTGAGCTTCCACTTTAATAGGCAATAAAAGGGAACCAATTTTCTCTGGTGCTATGTTGCTTGTTCATTTTTTTCTTTCATTCTCTTTTTTCCATTCCTACCCCTTATTTGCTTTTAACAGGTTAAAAATAATTTAAGGAGAACTTGAAAATGGTATATAATAATATAAAAATAAGCAATGCTTTGCCACAGATGTTGCCAACAGAGTAAGTGAATATAACTTGATATTTTAACTTCGCACTTAGTATATCACCTGAGTAGCATACCATCCTAAATCTTATTTTAGCAATTTCAACATAGTTTTACACGAAAAATTTGAAGAATTTGAACAGTGTAATTTCTTACTTCCTCAGTAAATACTGTAAGAGAGTGTGAGGCACCTGTGCAGAAGTCTAGAGATTAGCTCTGTGCTACAGAAGATGTGTTTATCTTGTCTAAGGTTCTGTTCCCTCATCTTTTTAGTGGGACCATTATGTCTGCCTCTTATTCTCTTGATTGCCTTATGAATATGTCTCCAAATAAATGAGAACCATGGAACACACAGAGCAAAATCTAACTGGGCCTCATCAGCTCTTTAGAAGCATTTGCCATGAATTGTTATTTTGTGAAGTCTTTTCACTTCCTTGTTATCTCCTTTGTGTTGGTGGGTCCAGAGACCATCTCCAGATCATTTCATATATTAAGTTTTGTACTTTTGTTACTCTAAGAATATTTCCTCTTTAGTTACCCAGAATCACTAACTTTGGTGGGGACACCATCAACCTCAATGATTTGTTAAATGTTCTACCTAAAGTTTGTATGCATACAGTGAATCCTATTTTTCTATTGTTTAAAATTTCTTTAAGACAAGAATCATGCTGTTGGTATGATGACACATGAGTAAAAGAAAAAAAATGTGAGACTTGAAATATATGTGTGTGTGTGTGTGTGTGTGTGTGTACACACACATACATTCAATTTTAGGTGGATTCTGGGTTCATTGACATGCTTTGGTTTTGTTCCAATATCTATCACAGTATCTGATAGAGGGTCATCATTTGGTAGAGACTTTCATGGTAATTTACAAATGCATTTTTGGTTGAATTCCATTAATTAAGCTGATACAATAAAAAGTATGTGAGTCTGTCATTCTATTGCATTGACTGTTTCCTTCTTTTGCCATTTTCTTTGCCTACTGATGCTTTTCCACTAACTTTTCTACCAAGTGCTAGTTGCTGTCTCACACTACCACAACAATAAAACCACCCATAGTGGCCTGTCAAGTGCTTGCAGAAGCAGAGGGCATGGAACCTTAAATCATATTTTCATCATTGAAATGGCTGTGATTTAGACATTTGGTAAGAGGTAATTTTACATGAAGAATTGTCTGACAAAAAAGTCTCCAACCATGAGTTAAAGTTGAGGAACAAGCACGTTTTACAAATAGCCCTCTCCACTTGTTTCTGCAGGAATGTAAGCCACATCTAAAGTCATACTCCAGGCACTGTTGGAAAATACATAATGGAACACATGTTATCCTACCTTCCCAAGACTGTTGCCTTAACCTCAACCTTCTCATGTCCTCCATGTGGGATAGTGTGACTTCATGGTATACCCTTCCATGTGTTGAACAGAAAAGTATTTACATTTCAGATTAAAATGACTAATATTCATGAGGAATGGCTCCAAATTCAAAGTAAATGCACATTTTTGCATCTGTCCAAATCTATCCATGAATTATCTCAGGCTATCAATAGAAGTAGAAGAACATTGCTATCTGTAAATCCCTATCTGTTTTCCCAAATTGCAACCTTGGCAGTGGGTGTGACAGAAAAATGTTCAGTATTTCTAGGAGCCTAACCTGCCAAGAGAGATAAAGTCACTTTGAAGTACAGGGACGATACTACACAGATTTTTTTTTTTAACCTCAAATGGACCTCAAGCCTTTCTAAGAGAGAAGCAGGCTGCATCAGCCTGTCAGCTTCACATTCAGGGAGGGAACTCTGATGCCTCCAGGAAAGGAAAAATTAACGTTAGTAAAGTAGTCTGGTCAGCAATGATGTTAATGATAATGCAGAGAAAAGCAATAGTAAAGATTAGTATAACATAATTAACATGTTGATATCAATGAGGGGCTTGCACAATGCTAGGATGCCTGAAGGCATTATTCTGCTCAGTCTTTCTTCATTTCTTATGATGAAGCAGACAGAACTTTGTGAAGTACCAGAAGTCATGCAACAAGTGCCAGGGCTGAGATTTTTACCTCCCCTCTATGTCTACCTTCACCTTTTCTGTGCTATATATGTTGCCTCCTTATCACATCTACCTATCGCAGGTAAGACCTATCTTGGATAGTACTCTGTCCAAAGAAGCTCCTCCATTAGCATATACCCACATGTGCACTTGGATTTATCCAGAACCCAGGAGCAAAAAATACCACAGAAGAGATTTGGTTTAACTACAAAATAAATTGCCCTTGCCAAGTTCTTTAGCAAGATTGCCCTGACTTTCATGGGGTTCCTTTCTGTCACTGCATCTCACATGTCACTTGGTATGTGTTGGGAGTTTTCAATATGAGGTCAGATAAAATGACTCCTACAGCCTTTCTCTCGTAGAGGCTCAGTTTGTCCATTGTAGGCAATGATATGAAAAGGTAACTCCATTCTTTGGTCATTTACTGTGTACCAGCACTGGACTAATTGGAACACATAATATTCCCACAATTTTCTCTTTAAAATGTTGTTTTGTTTTGTTTGCTTTGGCCAAATGAAGAAAATTACACCTAAAGAACTAACCATTTTACATACTGTAAAGTCCTTTAAAACCGATAGTTTTCAATGAGGAGAGATTTTTAAATTCCCTTCTTCCAAAGGATTTTAGCAGTGATTAGAGACACGTTGTGTTGTCCCATCTGGAGAGACATAATAAAGAGTTTGTACTGATATGTATTGGAGAAACACTGAGGATGTTATTTAAATCCTCAATGCCTAGGACAGCCTTCCACAAGAACCAGCAGTCCAGTCAAAAATATAACTAGTGCTAATGGTGCAGTACTCTGAATTAAATAGAGAACGTTATTCCTGAATGTTGTGCTGTGACCTCTGGATAATGACAAAGTTGTTCTTAGCTTTGTCAGAGCTTCTGGGTGCTTTGATGTAAAAGTCAGCTTTTCAGTGTCACAGAGCAGCGTGGAAGCTGGGGTTCTCAGACCCTCTCAGGAGGGATCTAGAATGGTCATGGCCAAAAGACTTGATGCTACTTTGAACTCCCACACTTTGCATCAAACATAAATCAGAAAGCACCCATGGCCCAGACAACTGTGGCAATGACAATATTACTTGACTTCAAGGAACCTTTCTCTAAAGGGAATTTTGGCTTGAGGGATACCACAGAGCCAACTCCCTTAGACTGTTTCTGTGTCACTGATAATGAAGAATGGAATCTAAGTATTTCTTTTCTAGAATGGACAAAATATTTAGTGGGTCTAGAAGAGGACTCAGGAATTCAATGGAAAGGTTATTTGTGTCGACCTACCTACAGGTGAATTGAAAGTTTCATGTCAAGAGATGGTAGGCACACTTACTTTGAGAGTTTCGGGGGACAAATTTTAAACTGATAGTATAGAAGCTAGTGCAGAACTCTTTGGGAAAATATTTTTTATTGAAAAGATAATATTCTAGGGCTGTGTATGCATTTGTTTCAAGTATTGAATAAAGGTTGGACTGTGCAAAGTCTCCTTCTTGTAAAGGGGTATTCAGAGGTAAAGGGATATTAAAATCAGTTGAAGACAGATACAACAAATAAAATAAAGTACTCAAGAAAGAATGGCTATAAATATGGTCTGGTGAAGAAGGTCCTAGTACAGAAGCAGGAGCACTGGCTATGGTAAGAGAAAGGTTGTAGGATGGGCAGCAGATTGAGCTGGAGAGAAAGCAACAGGGAAGAGCTTATATTCAGCTTAAGGTCCACACCATGTTGCTCACTGATACAAAGTCTAATTTGAGTCTCATACAGCAGGGAAGCATAAGAAAGGCCAGTTATAACACAGCTACAAATATTCAGAAAAAAAAAGCTGTGACTGGAATGTGTAGACCAAGGGTGGGGGATTTAATTTGCCTTTAGTGGACACGTGATGGATGAGCTATGAGCTATGACTGTGGAAGGTTCTCCCTAGCTCCCCATGCCAGGTAATGAAATCAAGGCCACTCCCAAGTGTGAAGCATTTACTTTCATCATATTTAAAGTATGAATGCAATTTCCATACTTCTTAATTTACAGAGCTTTTTTGAAAACCAAGTGGTATAAGACATGCAAAGAGATTGTGTCTAGACTATGAAGTATGGTAACTCCCCGGTCTATTATAATGATTTTTGATAACACTGTTTACAACACTGCAATGTATTCATCAGCATGGGCTAAAAGGCATTAACCCTAGCGCTTCCTTGCTGTCTCTTGGTGCCTCATAGCTTCCTGATTTCATGGCTCAAGCATTAACAGCCCATACCAAAATGACAAAAGGAAAGGTGTGGTTTCTTGTTCACCAATATGAATTTGGCTTTTAAACCTTGAAGTCTATTCAGACTGCCATGAGAAAAACTGAACCAACTCAGCTTGGTTGCTGAAAAGCTTGGGGAATTGGGACTATACAATGGAAACTTTCTCCTGAATTGTTCTACGGCGTTGCCAAAGAATGGCTGGGTCTCACTAGTCTCAAAATTATCCAAATAGCTTACGGCCATCAAAACTGAAGGGAAGAGCCCACTGGCTTGTTGTTACAGCATGACTCCACAACTATGTCCTTTTTAAAAAAAAAAATCACTTGGTAGTTTTAGAGAGTTGAATGGAGGTTAAATAACCTCAGTATGTGTTAGGAAGAAACATTTTGGAGGATTCAACCTCAGCCCTACTTCTTACAAATGGTGTAGCCTGCAGGGGTTTACCTGAGAAAAATTTCACTTTCTTCAGATTTATTTAATGGTAGAGTTGTGGAAGAAAGTGAGATCATAAGTATGAATACAAATTTACACTGTAAATGGCAAGATGCTGAGAAAATTAGATAAGTAAATTTATAGTGCATATATTATTTTATACAAATATGAACACTAGTAATACATGTATTTGTATATTGTTCATGCACACATATATGTACACATACATGTGAATACAGACATGTGTGTATGTATATTCCATTCTTGAGAAAAGTGGGGGTGGGTGGGAGTCTGTGAACTAAATTATCAATGCATGTTTAAAGCCATAGTATGTATTCCAGGGGAGTATTAATACTTTAATGGGATATCTGTATTATATCCTCCAAGACTTAGAAAATATGAAGAGGAGACAGAAAGAATGAACAAGACGGAGAATGGAAAGACACGTCCCAACATATGATGTCTTATGGACATGACATGACCACTGCTCTCATGGATGTACTGTAACTATGATTATTTGCACAAAACTTACACGAGACGGGAATCCTCAATACTTAATTATGGTGGGGGAGGGGCTATGAGGCCCTAACTTTCCCTGAGAACCTCTTGCCATTTAATGTTTACTGGGTAAGGAGAAGCGATCTTTTTACCAGTGGTATAGCTATTGATATGTCATCCCATGTTCCAGTAAATAACCTCCCACACATGCTCATTCAAGCAACTATAATTAAATTCAGTGACTCATACAGTAAAAGAAGACTTTAAATCAGGAGTCAGAGAGATAACTCCGTCATTAAGAGCTCAGAGTGCTCTTGTAGAGGACCTGAGTTTGGTTTGTAGCTCCCACATCAGCATCTCACAACCACCTGCAACTGAAGCTCCAACAGATTGGACGTCCTCTTCTGACCTCTGTAGGCTCCTGCGTTCTTGTGTGCATAGTTACACAGAAAACATGTAAAATGTAGGGAGGAATTTGGGGAAATAAAACAGGGTTTCATTGGAAGAAGGAAGGGCATGAAAGAGGGTAAAAATGGCATGGAAATTATTAAATCCTTAACCTGCATGTATAAAACTATCAAAGAATTAAAATCAGGTAAACCTTTAAAAATTTAAATCAAAATCCATACCAATGCATATTGTAGAGGGACATGTATTGAATCCCCTGAGTGTGTATCTTAGAAAGCTCAGGGCTGGGCTTAACCCAAGGACTCTGATTTGTCGCAAGAGATCACTGAGAGAAGCTACTTATCTCCACCCTGACTTGTACTGATATAATAACCAGGAGGAAGGGGCTTGGGGATGTAGCCAAAACCTCTGTTGTGGTCCATTCTTCTTCTTCACGCCACTATTTTCTCAGAAGCCTTTCTATTAATTACATGATGGCTTCTTGGAAGAAACAAGTGAGATAAGGGACCAAGATCACTAGGAGTGGTGACTAGTCAGGGCTCAAGGGGATGGGTTAGACCCAAAGCAAAAGGGGCATTTCATGCCTACCACATTCTCTGCATAGACCAGGAACCATTGTGAAATTTGGTTACATAAGTATAATTGAGTTTGTTTAAAAATAAGTCTTCAGTATTTAAGGCCCTTACTTTGAACTATCCAGAGTCACTCAGTTTAATTTTATGTCATTTTTAAAACGAAGCAAGTTAGTGCCATTACTTTTCAGCCAAACAAAGAAGCTGGTGATCATTAAAGTGATGGCTGTGGATTATTCTATTTTGTGGGAAAGAGAACTTCCTGCAACATTAGCTAGTCACCCTACACCCTACACCCTTTCTCTTACAGAGGAAGGAAGAAGTCCAGAGAAAGGGGAGGACCTAGTGGCATTTTCTGTTTGTCAAAACATCTTGAACAATTTTTTTTCAAACATTTTGGGCTTGCTAAAATCCATACTGCATCATGCCAAAGCAGTTTTGCTTAATTTTTAAACCCCTGAGTATTTAAAGGGAAATTTAATAGGTATTTTTCTGAATCGTTTCATTTAACTCATCAGTGTGTTGTTTCATAAGAGCCATTTGATGCCAAAGAAGTCCTTTTGTGCCAATCTAGTTATTTTACTCTCGAAGCATGTGAGGAGCCAAGAACAGAAAACAGAGCAGCAGAGACCTGAGGCACTACGCTGGCACAAATCAAGACCTAGAAAAAGATTCACATTCTGTGGTCAAGCATCCCTCATTGTCAGAGGGGAAGGGGCTTGCTTTCATCAACCAGGATAAAAATAGAGTATTAATCTCTCCATATTTTCCAAAGAACTTCTTTCCCTGTCTGTGTTAAAGTAATGTAAGGGCCTATGTTGGAGAAACATGTATTTCTGTTTATCAGAGACTGACCCATCAGAATGAATGTCCTATCCTTTACAGTTGTAACTCACAGTAACTCATATTCCTGGACAGTTTGTTGTAATCAACACAACTGTACACCACTGCTGTGAAAAAGCATTTGCTTCCCATACCTTGGGGCTCCTATTGCTTAGGAGAAAGTAACTTCCCAAAGAAGTTTTCTGAAGTTCTCTCTCTACCTCGCTCTCTTCCTACTAATTCAATGGAGACTCTAAATACCAGTTATTTTCTGTATATTAGAGGGCAAAGCACAATCATATGACATTCATGTATACATTTCAGTGCCATTAGCATCTCAAAGGGATGTTTAGAACTGATTTTGGGAAACAGGTCCTGTTCATAACTCAGGAATTATCAATCCATCATTGTAATAATGACATAATCCTGGAGGCTGCTGAGTTAAACGCTTCTTCTGTATCGCTTCTTTCCCGCACATGATGCCCATGGTTTGATGTGCTACTCTGTTAGTCTCTACAATAATCCTGTAAATTAGACTGCATAGAGATCCTTTCAAGGTATCTAGTAAGTTTAAATCACTCATGTATGAAACATGGTAGTAAAGTGTCAAATGAACCCATTTGAGCAGAGATTCATGGATGTCAAAGCACATGTTATTTCTATTTTCCATTTTCATTGCCACAATATACATGGTTATTGAGTATACATTAATAGATGCTGTACAGTCACATGAATAATATATGGACATGATTAACAACAACTTAATTAATTACTGCTCTCCACAAAACAATTGTAGGCTCTGGTGATATCTTCCATTTATACACAGAATTTCTAAAATGCATGTGTACATCTCAGAATTCCAGAATACTGGCAAGTAAATGTCTCATGCTCTGGAGTCTATTCTAGTGAACTCAGAAGTCAGAGCCATCTGACAAAAGGGTATCAAATTGACTTTGATCATGGAAACAACTCCTGGCTGAATCCTCAATCTCAGGAACATCTGCCTGCCTCATTTACTTAACTTGCCACTCTCTAGATTAAACATTTGCTCATTTGAAGACATGTTCATTCACTCACTTGCTCATTCATTGACTTCCGAATTAATTTACTCATTCAAAATATACAAAGCTAACTTTGAGTGTGAATAGCACCAGATTACCAATATGTGATTACCAATATGTAAGATATGAATGTTGTCTTTGAGCAAGTCATGTATATGTGCATTAATTTTTATGAAGCATCTATATTATTCTATAATTTGGAAAGGCCCATAAAGAGTCAAATGTAATCACCATTTCCATGGGACCCCAGTTGGAAAGGCAAGCTTTTCCCACTTCTAAAAAGGTAGGTAATGTATCAACTTAGAGATATGGACAGTGGTGACAGTCTGTGACAAAGAGTCCAATATGTTCTTTCTCCAAGCTTAGGAGGAAAAGTATTCATCATCTAGATACAGACATAAAGCTGAGATTTGAAGAATCCTAATTCTAGGATGGTACATACAATAGGGTATGATTTATATAAATCTCCATTACTTTAAGAGTCCCTAGAAAGCCTGAAGTTGGAAAGGCATTGGTAGGAGCTAAGATGTGAGTGTAGGTTTTGAGTGTGTTAAATGCCTGCCTCCCAGGAGCATTGTATGGCCACAATTATATAATTATGGCTCTGTATTCTCACATTTTAAGTTTTTAAGTGTACATACACATAACACCTATCTTGAAAGATGAGAGTCATCTTATTCATTAGTCTCCAGTAATTGTCATTCTTATTATTCTCTTCTCATTAGGGCTATTTTTGGACCAGGTATCTTTTACTTTTTTCCTTATAAGAATATGTTTTCAAATCTTACAAAGTTTTCATAATTGTAGATGCTTATATTATAAAACAACTACAATTGTGTTAAAAGACCATTTACAGAATATTTTTCCAAGAAAAATAAGAGGAAAATGCTTCCGGGGATAACTCATGAGAGTCTATAACACTCTATAGCAGGGAAGGAGAATAGTACTGGCATCAGGACCAGGGCCAAATAGCAAGGTATTTCCTGGGGAAGTGCCAAGTCAGAATCTGAGGTCACAGACAGGGTATGACAGTGGTCTCTGTCAATTCTAGCAGCTCTGTCATGGCTTGATTCTCTTCTGTCAGAACTACACCCAAGTCGTTGAACTGCAGATTTTCCATCACGTTGGTCTGTGATGACAGTGTTCAGGAGTGTCTGTTGTTCATCAGAAATTTGGGGAGATGGAACATTTGTTCTCTTCCTGTAGGCTTCAGGATCTGAAAAGAATCATCTTTCTGGACAATTTCACAAGTCTCATGTACATGAAGTAGTTTTGCACATGAGTGCTTCCATGCTTAGCCTAGAGACCTGTAAGCACCAAAATGATAGGAGGATTATGCATCTCACACATTGCTGCAGTTTTGATGGCCATCACATACTTCCAAGCATCTGAGCCTGTCGACAAGATTCTGCAAATGAATAGAAGTTCCCTGTTCTGCTCCTAGCAGTCTTCTAATTGTCAGACTCCATCAGCTCACCAGAGGTTGTAATGAATTATCTAATTTTAATTTGTTTCTTTTACTGTCCCACACGAATGTATTATGTTTCCCCTTCCTGCTAGACTGAGGAAGGCTCTGAGATTTATTTCTTTTGCAAATTTAATGCCTAACCTCATGATATAAGTGCTTAGCTGGAATCAAAAAAATCTTCCCCCCTTGAAGATGTTAATGTCCTCATTCTTGAAAGCCATGGATATGTTAAGGATGTATAGAAAAGAGGGACAGAATGAGTTAATACTGTTAACCATCTGACTTTAGACTGGTGAGATTATTCTGCTTATTTAAATGGTCCTAACTACAAAGGTTTTTGATTGTTAAAGGAAACATAAAAGCCCCTCCCCCTACTGCTATGTGTTAGGGGCTCCACTTGCATTGTGCCCAGTGAATATGGAGGAGCAAAGCTTAAGGCAAGGGTCATGCAGTCTCTATGAACTAGAAAAATAGAGATGGCATGGAAGTGGCCTGGGCCTTTTAGGGAGGAATTAACCACCATCCTTCTAATTGCTTTGAGCTAAGGTTTCTGATTTCTAGCATCACAGGAAAACAAATATCTGTAATGTTAGGGCACTAATCTGTAGTACATTATGATATTAGTAGAAGAGATAAAGTGCAACTAGAATCTATCAATTTACCACTCTATTAGTTAGTAGTCATTGTCTGTCCAGGTAATGGTACTCAATAGAGCAATCTCCAGGTTCTAAGGTGCCAAGGTAAGCAAGGGATCTGTTTTTTTAACCTCCTGCCCTTATTTCTTTGTCTAGGATTTCATTGGTGACTACTTCTGTCTGTTCAGTGAGTACTGCTTACTCTTTGTCTATGGTGTTAGTTAAAGACTCATATTTATATTGGAAGATGATATCACTTCTGTGTTACCAGGATCACTTCTATAGGGGAGATCTTCCAAGGTTGCACCTGTTTATGATTGACTCTAATAGTGACTATTGGATCCTAGGAGAGAGGATAGAGCCATGTCTGCAGTAGTATGGACACACTGACATTTGCCCACACTACTCCTATGTGTCTAAGTGAATGATTCCCTGAGCTACTGTTAATTCTTTAAAAGGCTTTGTTTCTTTCCAGGCTCCCATGTAGACTAAATCTGAAGCTCACATACAAGCAATACTGTATTCCATGTCATACAGATATGGTGAGGTCCCTCATGGTGAAGCAACAGAACAGCAAGGGTCACCTTAGAAAACATGAGGCCAAGGCTGCTCAGAAGGACAAGGCTCTCATGCATCTGTGGTCTTATTGTATCGAGTCTCCGAAGTGTTTGGAGTGAGGTCACAACCCAAAAGCTGGACAAGTTTGTCTCAATCACAGAATCATAATTTAGCTTTGGAGGTTCCACTAGCACAGCTATCTTTCTTTGGATCCAAGACAACATAGAAGCCATATTATGATGGCTTCTAGTATCTGTGGTGTTCCAGACCCAATATTTCAGGTCAACACTCCTATTATCTCTCTCATTGTGTGAGCAAGAGATAGTTGCAAACTATCAAAAGAACTTTTTTCCAAGGAGCTCATTGTTGATCTATTCTGCATTACCATAAGTTTGACTCTAAAATGAACAAGAGTTTCCACATCTGTATCTCTACAAAACTTTGAACTTACACAAAATCCTGTATGTCTGTGTTCTGGTTAGTGCACACTGAAGAAAATATTTCCTTAGCTTTCTCCTAATTACCTCAATCTCTCTCTCTCTCTTCTCCCTCTTCCTTCCTCCTTCCCTTCCTTCCCTCCCTCCTCCCTCCTTCCCTCCCGCCTCCCTTTCTCCCTCCCCCCTCTCTCCTCTCTCTCTTATTCATATTCACCCTCTTACAAATATTCTGTTTCATGCTTCCTGGTATCTATGAAACCTAAAGGAAGATATTTTATAATAGGAAATACTTTCTGACATGTAGAATAGGTGAAATTTTTAAATAATGAATTATTTTTATTAGAAAATCATTTTCAACAAAAGGCTACCTATATTTCACTCAACTGATTTTGAGTACATGCATTTGCATTTCCATATACATTCTCATGTGTGTATTATGAATGCATGTGTGAGTTCATGTGCATATGAAGATCAGAGCTTCACGGAGCATCTTTCCCAGTTTTTTCCACCTTAATTTTTGATATAGAATCTACATTGGGCCTGAAGTTTAGCAATTCAGTTAAACTTTTTAGCCAATATGACTCAGCAACTCTTATCTTTTCTGAGATAACAGTAGTCTATAACACATAGCCTTTTATGTGTCTTGGAGGATCAGAACTCAGGTTTTCACACTTGCGTGGCTAACATTGCTAATCAAGCTATCTCTCCAGCCCCAGCTGACTTGTCCTTGAATGTGTGGATGAATGAGAGAAAGCTCTACATGTTTTCAAGTAATGGGAGGAAAGGAAAGCTTACATAATGGGTTTCACTAGAGGAACATGTTTTAGGTTGCCAGGGGGTGGCCTTAAGAGTTTGCTTCCATCCATACCTATAGTTACAATGTCAGAAGTTCAAGAAAATGAAACAAATGTGTGTTTACCCAAAAGAGGGAGCAGTTCACTAAGACGGGAGGCTCAGAAGGGTGACCTAAGTGACTCCAGAGAGTGGCTGGAAGCACATTCTCTGAGAAGGGTTAATAACATGCCACATGGCTGGCCTTCTTTAGAACTTCCCCCTCCCCCAGTATGAGAGTATAAATCATTGACTATCAGGATAATGAGAAGCAGATTTGCCTCTGCTAATTTTGGGATGTGCAAGGTCTTTAGAAAAAGCCTCATAAGACATTGCTGAGTGTTATGAGCCCTACCTCCTTGATAGAGGGCACATGTGGAATGCAGACCAGCAAAGCTCTGCTCCAGAGTAGTGGATGCTACAGGCAAGACAGAGCTGCAGGGGGAGTATCAGTAAATCCACCCTGTGGTCTGAAGGTAAGGAGACTGCTTGTTTTGTATTATGTGTCAGAGCAGGGGAACAGGAAATCTTAGTCTATCCTTCTGAGCACTGCAGGGGTATGCATCCTTCTTTCAGACTGGCGTGCAGAATCTGCTTAAGCTATATATGTCCCGTGCTCTTAACCATCAGGTGGTACATGTCAGAATCCAATGGCTTCCATGGATGAGTACCTAAATTGGAATTTTAGGGGGGATGCATGGAAGCGCAAACTGAACACAAAAGCAGCCATTGTGAGATGAAGATAAGAGAAGAGGAGAAGGAGGAATTGTCCTTAGTGGAGACCTCCCAACTGGGGCCATTTCAGGACCAATAGGCAAATCATTAATTGAGTGCAGCTAAAGTGGTGGACAAATAACCTCTGGCTTTCTTTGTCTGAGTCCCAGAATCTCCGGTGACTTTGACAGAACCATTCCTGGAGCTCTCTACCTTTGAAAATGACTAACTTCCTTATCTTTTCTGTACAGAGCTTGACAAGAACAGGGAGCTTTGCTAGTGGAGCTTTCCCACAACCTCAGTACCAGGGAGAGGCACTATTTGAGAAGGATTAGGTGTAGCCTTATTGGAGAAGTACATCACTGGAAGTAGACTTTGAGGTTTCAAAATCTCATGCTAGGCCAGTCTCTCTGTCTCTCTTCCCCTTTCATTTTCCCTCTCCTCCCTCCCCCCTCCTTACTTCTTCTGTCTGTCTTTCTGTCTCTCCCTCTCCCCACCCCCCTCCCTCCCCTCTCCCCTCTCTCTCTCTCTCTCTCTCTCTCTCTCTCTCTCTCTGCCTGCTGCCCTCAGATCAAGATAGTAGCTCTCTGTTACCCCTCCAACACCATGTTCCCCACCATGATGTTAATTAATTATACAGCTCTGAAACTATAAGAAACCTCCAATCAAATGCTTTCTTTTTGAAAGACTTGCCATGGTCATTGTATTTCTTTACATCAATAGAACAGTGACTATCTTACCGAATGCATGATTAAATATTATCCCAGAATATTAGCATTAAAAGTGGAGTTAAGATTATATCTCTGAATTCTTTCATTTTATGATGGAGACCCTAAGCTTCGAAGGACATCCCTTTTGTTGAAGGTTAACTGTGAGATATGTTGGCCTATCACAATGATATTTGACAATGACTATAGATGTAGGGTTACCCTCAGTACATCCTTTAGAGATACATTTTGTTACTCAGAAAAAAATCTTCCTTATTATGTGATAGGCAAGCAAAAGTCTAAAAGAGGGAACAAAGAAGCTCAGATGAAATTACAGTAAGTCCTTTGCATTTTAACAGAACAATTAATTCTGATATGGAATATTGAATGCTATAGATGGGCAATAATATACTTAAATTGTTTTTAAAGGAAATGTATTGTATAGCTACATTATCAAAAGTGGGAATTGTATATTCTTCCATAATAGCATGGCATTTTACTAGGCGATTTGCAGATGAGTAAGGGGTTAATATAAGTACTTAGTATATTCCAATTATAATAGAATGAAAAAAGAAGGAACCTTAAATATATTATAATTTAGCAATATAATTCACATATACTATATAAATTTTAAATAGAGGATCATTATGTTTTATAGACTACAAAAACTTACTGTTCTTTGAACAGAAAGACATGTTTAATACCAGCATTGATCATGTTGGAAATCAGTCTTATCTTAAGATTTAGTCCATTCAGGCATCTATAAAAACTCAGAAACTATTGCTTATAAATAACAGTTTATTTCTCATAGTACTTGATTAGAAGTCCAAGATCAGCTAACAGTGGAAGCTGAGCTTCTATCATCTAATGACATTCATTCTTAGATGCTAAAAAGGATGAGACTTTCTGGGTTCACTTTTACAAGGTCCAAATTACACGCATGATAGCTATACTTCCATCATCCCCACTTCTTTTTTATTGGATATTTTATGTATTTATATTTCCAATGTTATCCCCTTTCCAATTTATCCCCTTTCCTATCCCCTGCTCCCATTCCCCTACTTTAATGAAAATGCTCCCACTCCCACCCATTCATTCCTACCTCAACATCCTGGCATTCGCCTACACTGGGGAAATGAGCCGTCACATGACCAAGGGCTTCTCCTCCTATTGATGCCAGACTTCATAATGCCGTTACCTGAAAGTGTAGGATTTCAGCCTTTGTATTTTTGGAAGACTCAAACACTCGGTCTATTGTATGCTCTACAAAATGTTACATGGATGAAATATAATGGAAGTAGCCCTGTTAATGTATTGAGAAGAACTTGACTTTGGTTAAGTGTTCAGTAGTCCAAATCAACTTTTTGAGGCTGATACAGTATGTGACTTTGTATCAGTGGGAGTAGAGAAATGAAGGAAGCTGAATGAGGAGAAAGTAAGATGAATATGAATAACAGTAAGGACCAAGATGTTGGTGAGTACAGCAGCAGGAGGCTAGGTAACATATAACATATATATGGTGATATATCACCATCTGTGACAACAAAAGTCATAGCAAGGCCACTTCAAATTCTTAAAACAAGATAGATGAATAGGTTTGCACAAGTCCACATACCTTTGACACCCTTTGTACTCCTGAATACCGTGTATACATCAAATTCTTTACCACTTCTTGTCATTTGGATGACCTTCAAACAGGTGGAACTTACAGGATGAGTAAACAGATTGTTACCTTCCAACTTTGGCTCCATGTTAACTTCAACGTGGGACAGAAATGATACTAAAGGCAACTAAAATCATGGGTTTTATTGACCATCTACCCTTGAGTATAGGACCTGTCCTGAAGTGTGCTTGATATACCGATTGCCTATTCAATGAAGAAAACTAATTTTCCAGCCTCCAATAGCTATCTTTCTAGATAGTTTCTTGGCTTAAAGTAGGACTTTGGGCCCATGGAGTTCTTCAGGAATATTCAGATCTGCGTAAAAAAGGTCTCATTATCATAACTGCTATTTCCCCTCCTACCAAATGAGGTCCTGAGTGCTTCTCTTCAGGAAGACTTGTCACCAAAGTATGAAAATTCTCTTAGATGCTCAAACACATCAGGGAAATATGTCTCCTTAACATTTGTAGAAATCAAAATTAGACTGGGGAAATTTCAGTTGGTGAAGTGCTTGACTTCCAAGCATGAGAATCTGAGTTGAGATCCCAGGCAATCTTGTACAAAGTATGGCAATAGTGCACTCCTGTAATCACAACACCAGGGAGGCAGAGCCTGGAGAAGCCTTATAGCTAGCTCAACAGGGAATCTAGTCAAATTAGTGAACTTAAGGTCAGTAAGGGTCTCTGTCTCAAAAATAATGTGGAAAGCAGTTCAGGAAGATGCACAACATCAAACTCTGGCCCTTACACACAGAGACACTTAAACACACCACACCTATACACATTATACAGAGAGAGGGGGTTGGAAAAGAGAGGGAGAGGGAAAGGGAAAGATAGGAAAGGAACAGGTAGAGAAGAGGGAAGGAGAGAGGGAGAAGGAGGGAGGGGGAAAGAGAGAGAGAGGAGAGGGGAGAGACAGAGAGACAGAGGCAGAGAGACAGAGAGAAAGAAGGGGGGGGGACCTAGGATAAGAAATTTGCAAAATGAAGAGATGTTATCAACATAGTTATCCAGGAGAAGAAAGAGTTCATTAGTAGCTCTCTGACCTATAATAGAGGATAGAGGACACCTTGATGTAGCAACATCTTCAGCCTTTTCCAGCACAACTTGACTAAAGTTATAAAACCCTTCTGGTTCTGACAAAGACTCTGCATCTTTCTGAGCAGTAGCTGAAAGTAGCAGAGAATGCATCTGTAAAGAATTAGGCGATTACATTTCAGAAGGAACAAATGACAAATAAGGCTGATAGGCCAGTCTAGCCCTTGGTGTATTCAGATCTCCTTGTTGTTAATGAGTCAAGGTTTAGAGTAGCCCGAGGGGAGGAAGCACTTGGAATTTTGATAGATCATGAAGCAGGCAGCAATTGGAAGGGATTCTAATTATCAGGGTCACCAATCTAATTGAGCAATTTTCTCAGTTTTCCTAGTAAATTTTTTTTGATTCTCAAAAATTACTTAACATAACTTTTCTTAAAAATCGTTAAAATTTCCAAAAGTAAATCTCTTCATATTCTACTTTGTCTTATATAAACATTTTAAGTTAACCTTGGAATAAAAAAAGTTTTAGAATCCTTAGGGCAGACACTACCTGAGGCATGGTAAACTTGACATGGGAAGATTATTTTTGGTCAGGATATCCTTGTATCTAGTAGGCAGAACAGAGCTGTAGTGTGGACTTCTGTTTGACATTTTATCTCAGGGTAGAAAGGACTTGAAACATTACCACTTCCCTCTTTTCCTATCTACTTTCTATTGAAGTTGATAATTCCAATTTAAAACAGTAGTTTAGAATGTTCTCACCATGGCTAATCTTGTTAATTCCTTCTCATCTATGATTAGAGAGTTACTTCAATGTAACTGCTTCCTTGAATACATGGAGATGCAGCCCTTCCTTTTGTCCTTGACTTGCTATCTTGAACATTGCTCCAAGTTGTTCCATATAGTGTAATACAGGGTTTCCAGTTGTACCCTGAGTGAGTCCATTTTATAAAGTATCATTTCGCTCAACTTTGAGGACAAATGCAGAGGAAATTGCCTTTATATGTGTTTGTTTACACACATAAGGCACAGTATGAACTATGAGGCACAGACTAAAAAAAGAATTCAATCTGAAAAGTATAAAGACACCGTTTTATATACGATAAATATTGGTAGTAGATGGATTCATGGTATGGTCATACCACTTGAACAAAAATAGCACAACAGAAAAGAAACAAAGTGAAAATAAGTCAGGCCAGAAACCTTATTGAATATACCAGGCTGAGAAAGGATGCAAGATTTTCACTTGGACCTACTGAACAGAAGGAACTTTAACACTGTAATGATGGACCCAATAACCCAGCATCTGCTATCTGCTATTAATAATTAATGATTATTATAATTAATCCAAGGATTAATACAGAACTCTTTACTTTCCCCATGGCTGCAGCTCAGCTGCTTCTTCGCTACTTCACATCACCTATTGGAATTGCCATCTATCTCTTCCTCGGTTAGCTCTTGTCCTGTAATCCTAAATCTTGTTCTTTCTTGTCTCCTCTCTTTTTTTTTTCCTCTTATTGGATATTTTCTTTATTTACGTTTCAAATGTTATCCCCTTTCCTGGTTTCTTCTAAGCAACCCCCTATCCCATCCCCTCTCCCCCTGCTTCGGTGAGGGTGCTCCCTCACCCGCCCACCCACTCCCTCTCTCCTCCCTGTGCCTTGGCATTCCCCTACACTGGGACATCTAGCCTTATAGGACCAAGGGCCTCTCCTCCTGTTGCTGCCCAACAAATCCTCAGTGGGACCCTGCCCATCGCCTATGCTCACTTTCTGCAGTATTCCAATTGGGTTCTTTATTATCTAAGTGGATGCAGTGGTTTTTGCATTTATATTAGCTCCCTGTCTGTAAGGCTCTTTAAACTCTGTGAATCATGAGATCTCTTTAATTCTCATTTAGCCTTTCTGAAATGTGCATCTATATACACATGTAGGGAGAAGTATTAGATGAAGTATAATGTGTAATCTGAGAATTAATACTAGTGTTTATGGTTAGGAAAAAAGGAAATGTGTACCAATGACCCGATATCAAGGGAAATCAGGACTACTTGAAAAATTGCAATTACTGAACACAATTTAGCTTGTGAATTTAGTGTTGTTTAATAAATTTTTATTGTAAGAAGACAGGAATGCTTACTCTTGCATAGTATACTCATGGCCTTCATCCCTCAACCCTTCTGTCTCTACACATACTTGACAACTATTTCATGTAAATATGGTTGCTATGATTTGAGTGTCTCACAAAATATTATCTTAATAGTAATTGCTACTGCAAATGTTCTCATTTAGTACCAAGACGTGTTCGAGAGCCCAAAAGACCTACCAGGAGCCAACGCCCGATGTAACCACATCAGGGTCTCTTTATTACAAACTCGAGTTTGAGCTTACCCACCTCCACCCATTGGATGGTTCAGTGAAGCAGTCTGAACTCTTATCTGGACAATGTTTTATAGGAAATGGCAAGCAAGTGGTAGGGGTGTGGCAAGTATCTAATTCGGGGGCTATTGTTGTCCCTTAGCATAATTGACTGGTGCTAGGTGTCTGCATTTCTCCTGATTTGTGGTTGTAACCTGGAGGTGCAGATTTGTTGAGGAATAACTGAGAATCTGGTGTTAAATGGAGGTCTTATTGGGGGGTAACGTAGAAACTGGTGTCATAAGCAGGTCTTGTCGTGGGGGGGACCTGGAAACTGGTGCTAGAAGCAGGTCTTATTGGGAGAAAAATAGCCTATTAACTAACTCAAGTTCAACCTTAGGTCTGGTTCTCTAAGAAGGAGTCTGAACCTACGATCTGGTCTCTCATCAGAGGTGGGGGGAATGCAAGATGCCTAAGTCATGACAACACACCCAACATAGCAGGAATAGAGAGGTTGGATTCACATGTCTCTCATCACATGACGTTGTCCCTCTGCCATGCTATACCACAGTTGTAAAGTTTTCAGAAGAAGCTAGAACCATGATCTTAGATCCTTCAGCTTCTGAAAATGAAGGAAACAAACTCCCCTTGTTTCTGATTTACCTTATCCAGAGTATTAATATATAGCAACAAAAAATTAGCTAATACCTTGTTTTGATTTTTATTTACTCTCCTGGACTCTGTTTTTTAGATCACTGTGATAGTTTATTTAGATAACTTCTCCATATTAGAACATGATAGTCCAGATGAGACAGACATATCCTTCATTCTAAAAGTGGGACACTTCAAAAGTAGGCAGCCTAAACAAAATGAAGGAATAATGGCTAATAATGTCATAATAGAATGCCATCTAACTTTGAAATTGTTCTAAAAGTTTAGGATATAATTTGAAAAAGTAAAAGTGATGAACTTTAAAAGAACACATATTCGTGTATAGACATGTGCATGCATGCAGGGTGGTCCACTTGACAGAAGGTCCTTATAAACTGCATTAGATCCAGAAGCTTCCAAAATGCCTTGAGTGCAATTTATGAGGTAGGCTTTTTTTGGAGGTCTGCAGGGCATAAATAACTATTGATTAGCTTCATAGAGACAGAATTTTAGTAGAACTCTGAACAAGAGCATTAGAGAAATGCCCCCAATGGGGTCATTTTTTGCTGACCTGAGACTACATAAAAATGGGAGTATTGAATGCTTAATGTCACATTTTATTGCTTGGTTCAGCTAATTTGTCTTGTGGGAAGCAAATGTTTTTTAAAGCATTCCAGAGCCTTTGTAGTGTTAAAGCTCATTACCTTTGGTTTCATGTGAGCCAAAAAATATACAACCAATGAAGTCCTCTGAAGCTCAGCACAATGTTGTGACTACATATGAGGGCAAGGCTATATGTGTTATGTCATAACAAAGGAGGGCAACTGAATCATTTGCACTCATGAAAGTCAATGTTAATCAAGTTTGGAGAAATTCCTTTATTACTGTTTTTTAATGCAAAATAATAGTTTGTTGAACAGATTAAAGGTAGATCTATACTTTTTAGGAATATTTTTTCCTATCAATCATAAACTCTTAGTTTTAGTTTCTCTAGCAATCTTGGAAAGGGACTATATGCATTCTACCTAGATGGATTACTTTCATAGGCCAAAATGTGTTTTTTAAAATCCATTTGCAAAAAGGTAAATCCCTGTGTGAGGCTCTTTCATGCACTTAATGCTACTGTAACTTTTAAGAAATTATTTATCCCTTTGTACTGATACAGAAATTAAGGTCCCAATGTAGTATTCTGCTAAAAGTAAATAATCAATAATATACAAAAGCCAGACGAATCTATTGGTTTCAAGTGACTATTAAGGGCCTGATAATGAGACCTCTAACTTCCTCCTGAGACCTTCTTTCTCACTTGTAATATTTATGCTTTGTATTAAAACACATTGAGCCCAGAGATACCCATCGAACAGTTGGCATACTCATAAGTAACAGTGGCTTTGTTCTATCTGATGCATATTCTTACTCTTATTGATTCTGTCTATTGGAATTTTCCACTTTCCCATCACCTGAATTATCCCTTCTACAGACTAATATTTCAGCCTGTCTGTAGCTAGAGAACATTCTCTATGCCCTCTTAAACCCTTGTCCCCAGACACAGGGATGATTAATTACCTCACTACTATTAGGGCCAAACAAACAAATATATGAAGAAAGCCTCCACGATATTTTATCCTGTAAATACACTACTTTAAATGTATCACACTATGCTAAGTGATACAAAATTGATGTACAGCTTATTTTATGGTCATTTAAGCTATCTAAGTCACACTGACGCTAAGACATTTTATTATGGTGATTTTTCTAATTTAACTTTTATTGAGCTTTAATTACTCTTATTAATGGGCTTGATTCTGATGTATCAGAATCACACATAGAGCACACACTAGACAAACCTAACTTCACCCTGCACCCCTATCTTCCTAACCTTTATGAATCATTGTTTGATATTTATCTAAACTTTGAAAATTTCTACCACATTCTCTCTCACATAACCCTTCTTTTGCAGATTTTTAAATAATATTTCCTAATAATTTCTAAATAATAATAATAATTAATAATAGTAATAATAAAGCAGATTTGCTTTTTCAGGAGCACAGTCACACATTTCTAATAACTTTTCATCAACTGTGTTGTA
Source organism: Rattus rattus (assembly GCF_011064425.1). Lineage (NCBI taxonomy): Eukaryota > Metazoa > Chordata > Mammalia > Rodentia > Muridae > Rattus > Rattus rattus. The sequence continues at coordinate 30,217,545 of NC_046160.1, read as the reverse complement.
TGAATTCACTAAGGACAATAATATGTTTTAACATCAGTTTATTTTATTTTTTGTTTTCTGCAGATTAGAGAATGGACATTTTAGCCCTGGGCCATGTTGCTAATCTTTCATGTCAGTTCTATCATTAATGGGGTTAATTATTTTCTTATATTCTTTGGACTGTATGCAGTTTGATTTAGTAACTCAGCTCAAATATCTGTGCTTCAAATATTAACATTATATTTACATATTTATTGAGCTTGATCATGAATTTTTTAGAATAGTTTATGAGCATTATATCGCTATGTCTTGATTACTGTTATTCTACAGAAATTGTTAATACTTCTTCAAGTTTTTAAATTTACAAAAAATTTGTATCCATTTTACATTTTGTCTCTAAATTACGGCTCGTGTGGTGAATTTTTAAACAATCTATTATTTATCTTAAAGTGAAGCCTTGTGTGCTTTTCAAGTACTTTATTATCTTTACTTCTTTATCCTTTGACTCTTCATTATTTTGCAGTGTGATGTATAATCTTAGATGTCAATTTTAGTACATCTGGAATCAACCAAACCCCGTGTAGCTGTGTATGAGTGTGAGGTATTTTCTTGATTGGACCATTTGAAGTGGGAAGACCTACCCTAAATCTTGGCCATGCTTTCTGATGGCAGCCCACATAAAAGGACATTGGAAGAAGGAAGATTTGCATGCTTCCCATAATCCTCACCAGCAAGTTTTTCTCTCCTACTGAAGCATTCCTTCACTGGTGTTAGAACCTACTTCTTCAAAATTCCAACCTAGACTAAAGACAAGCTAGCTAAAACATCTGGTGTCATGAACTGAAAAACTACTGTATAACTGGATTTTCAATTTGGGGACAGCCATTCGTGATTGACTAACTGGGGCACATATATAAGCTTTCATATATTTGTTGTTTCTTATACTCAATTTGATACAAGCTAGAATCATCACAGAGAAGGCAGCAACAATTGAGGAAATGCTTCTATATGATCAGGCTGTAAGCAAGACTATAAGGCATTTTCTTTCTTCCTTTTTACTGGATTTTTTAATTTATTTACATTTCAAATATTATCCCCTTTCCTGGTTTCTTGACCATAAGCCCCTTATCCTATCCCCCTCTGCCTTCTTCTTTGAGGGTGTTCCCCTACCCATCTCCCCACCCCTTCCTACCTCCCTGCCCTGACTTTCCCCTACTTTGGGGGGCCGAACCTTGGCAGGGCAAAGGTCTTCTCCTCCCATTGGTGCCCAACAAGGCCATCCTCTGCTACATATGTAGGTGGAGCCATGGGTCTGTCCATGTGTACTCTTTGGGTAGTGGTTTAGTCGCTAGGAGCTTTGGTTGGTTGCTATTGTTGTTCTTATGGGGTTGTAAACACCTTTAATTCCTTCAGTCCTTTCTCTAACTCCTCCAATGGGGACCCAGTTCTTAGTTCAGTGGTTGGCTTCGAGCATCTGCCTCTGTGAGAGTGGATTCAGCTCTTTATGGGTGGAACCATTCGTTGGTTAGTAGTACTGAATTCTGAAAGAAAGCAGGTTGAGCATGCCATGAGGAGCAAGCCAGTATGAAACACTCCTCCATGGCTTCTGAATCAGCTTTTACCTCCAGGTCCTGCCCAGATGGAGTTCCTATCCTGAATTCCCTTGATGGTGAATTGTGATGTGGAAGCAGAACTGGATAAACCCTTTCAGTTTCAGGGCTTTCCATCACAGCAATAGTAATTCTAACTAAGACACACAGAAGTCTCTTTCTTTAGGGACACAAGATTCTTCATGCTACATTCCCAAGATACATAATTAATTCATAGCATTAACTCATCCATTAATTTTGAATACTAAACAATCACATCTCTTTTATGACAGTGATTGGTATGTGAATAAGAATATCACCCTGCTAAAGTGATCAGTGTTCTATTAGTATTTCCTAAGTTTCCTAGGAATTAAATAAATAGATTAAATAAATAAATCAATAAATACTTTTATTTTTTGATCACTTAGCAGAGTAGTCCTTACCCCACTACATATGTGCGACAGCCACACCTTATACAATAGAGACCTAGATAAGGATACAGCTGGCTGTGCACAGATGATATTAGAAGAAGCATCAGCCTAGAAGGTTTAAGGTTTCCAGTTACTGCAACCCTTGATTTGAATCTGTGAGATTCCATCTATCCTTACCATGACCAGTTGTCAAAACAAATCGGGTCCATGTTTTGTCACATCACTCTAAAATTTGACTGACCAATGTATCAGCATGTGTGAAAAGCAATGCTCTTAAAACATGCGGCAGGGAGGATCCGTCTCCAGTAACCATGCTGGCATCAGCAGGATTTTAGACAGGAAAATCTGCCCACTGCATAAGGAGATGTATGAAGCCAGGCTTCCAGCAGGAAATCGGTGTCAACAACAGTCTTCAAGCTATTTTAATCCTTTAGAACCTCTGTGAATTGCCACAATGTTTTCATGCTCTCACTCATTGTTTTCTAGTGGTGTTCAAGTGTTTCTTCATAAAGTTAAATCGTTCCAAAGAAAGTAATTGCCAGCATATGGTAAAATTTAAAATCGAGAAGAATCCAGTCACTCAAGGAATTTTGTCTATTGGAACCTAAAAACTTATAATTTGACATGCACCAAAATCTTTTACAGCTATACTTGGCTTATTTCTATTTAATAGGTACAAACCCTCATGAATCCTGCTTCTCTCATTCAGACATGTTCTTTTTTCCATCTGCATCAGAATTGTAATCAACTCTATTAAATGGTTGTGTTTAATGAGTGGTCACTGTATCCTAACACTCAAAAGGAAGGTTACATAAAAATTGAGATATGATGTTTAGTTTTGTGCCAAATATTTCTCTGTATTTTCAGTATATTTCTTCTGGTCTGAGCTGCTTTTAGTTCAATGTAAGCATGCAATTAGATTAGTCTGCTTTTCTTTATTATAATGAAACAGCTGAGGCAAGAAGCATATGAAGAAAAAAAGGTTTACTTAGAGACTCAAGGGTTGGTGCCTTAATTGGTTGTTTTCCAGTGTGCCCTCTTTATTTAGTCACATCCTGGCAGAAAACAAGAGGCAAAAAATTAACATAGGAACAAGATAGAAGCAAGAGAGCTTTTGCATCCTGACTCCAGCTCTTACAACAAGATTTTCTCTAGAAACATTGATGGATTTCATTGGAACTTCCTTACTCCTTGCTCAAAGGAAATATTCTCAGTCTAAAAATCTTCCATATCTTAAAATCCCACCACTGCCATAGGGACCAAGCCTCCAACCCACAACGTCTTTCCAAGGTAAAACTATAGCCAAAGTGTAGAAGCCACAAAAAATAACAATAATAGATAAATTTACATAGTACATTTTGAACTTGATTATATGCATCTAAAGAGGGGGGAGAAAGATATAATTAAGCACTACGGCTCAGAAAAATGAAGTATAGAAACTAAGTGTAGATCGTTGACTGAAATAAGATTCCCATATTCCCTCCAATATTCATTGCAGACTGTCACATCAAACATGCCCCATAGTCTTTGTAAATAGCTCTGTCTATATGAAGAGAAGGAGAGAAAGCTGTAGGATGGAGCTTTTGATATTACACAGCAACCGTCCCTAAATTAATATATGCCTGTGTGCTATTGATCCCTGAGGACACTTTAGAATAAAGAGTCACCATGAGTTATATTCTTTCTGGCTGTGTGTGTATCTATAAGACATCAAATTTCCTAGGGCTCCCACCAGTCTTTGCTATCCAACTTTAAATAGTAGGCCCTTGAACCTTTCAGGAAATGTAACTTACTTTTCTTTTGGTGAAATAGGGTTGGAAATTTGATATGTTTAACCATCTTGGGGAATAAGTTGCCCAACTGTAGGAAACACAGAGAGTTTCCTAGAATCCAGAGTCAGAAGCTACTCAAAGAAGATTTGGACAGACTTTGTACTTGGCTTATGCCCTTTCAGTTGACCTCAGGAAAAGCACTGACAGCTCTTACATTCTCATCCTAGATCTCATAATATGCCTCAGCCAGCATGGTGCTTCATGAGATGATCAGGGTCTCTCTGTCTCTGTCTCTGTTTCTCTATTTCTCTATCTCTCTCTGTGTCTCTGTCTCTGTTTCTCTCTGTTTCTCTCTTCCCCCCCCTCAGTAAGGATAGATTCCTTGACAACCACATACTATTTTGGGACATGTAGCTTTGGTACTTGTATTAAATGTACAAGACATCTAATACAAAAGAAATGGCTGCTGACGTCATGAATCTTATAGTCTTCTGACATAGGGTAAAGATCTCAGGGTAAAATACTTTGGTTCATATGGGCTGTCAGAGAATTGTTTAACTTCAAGGAACAGGGAAGTTCCTGTTTTCTGATATAGCACACTGGTACACAATGGAATCACAAGATGTTAGGGTAAGGGAAGGCTATAGGAAACATCTTCCAACCACTCTCCCCATTGTATTGCTCTGGAGCATTGAGGGAAGTGTGTTCAACATTTGCTTTCTGACAGGACTTAACAGATAAGGTACTGTGTCCTAAGATGACAGTTGCTCTTCTGACACTATGCCACACAACACACAACCCAGAGACATGCCACCTGTATGAAGCTTTGCTTGGTACTAAACCCATGCATAGACTGAGTAAGGATTATCTACTTGGAAATGTGGATAATAAGGGAGGTTTAGTGAGACCATTGTGTCAGAGACCACAGAGCCTTGGCAGTGGCAAGGACTACAACTCCAAAGATATGTGTTTGGTACATGAAGTTGCATACAGAGCAGGGCAGGCCACCCCAGAATGAAGGGTAACCATTGCACAGTGTACTTTGATGTTGACTTTCTAATCGTGGTCTCCATTCATCCAACACATTTTTACTGATACGTTCTTGGTACCAAACCCATGAAAAATTCTGAAGTTAATATAATAGACACAACTACTGTCCTCATGAATCATATAGTCTAATAACGTATGGTAAGGACTGATAAGTCCACTCATGCTGTAGAAAATGAATATGCACTCATCTCTAGTATGGATTGTAGATAAGTTTTCACTCTCACTGTTATTGAAGAAATTAAAACCCTAGCGTATCAATTTCTACAAGTCTTGACAATGTTCCTAAGCCATGTTATAACTTTTTTTTACTCAGTTATAAAACTGGAAAGCAGGAGGTGTGGATTTGAAGTGACCCAATGACCCTTTATCTCATGTCTTAGCATAGGTGCTTCTCCTAGAAAGAATTATATTCTATGCAGCACTGACACTGATTCACCATTGACCTCCCCACAACTGTAAGCACAAGAAGATCTAGATTGGTACTTAATCTTTGATTTCCTGAACCAAATACAGTCCTATACATGTAACAAAATGCCAAGAGGCCTGCTAGAAGAAAAGAGAAGAGGCTTTTGGACATTCTTTTCTTCTGCAATCCATGGACATGAAAATACCAGTAAACAAGTGACCATTATATAATATATAATCTCGCTCTCCTATTTATTGTTGATATTAAATGAGACATCAAAGTTTATATTATTCTGGTACACTGTTCTATGTGCACTTTCATGTAATATGAACATGTGTAACTATGTGTATGTTTTTGTAAACATGCATGCCTATGTGTCTGCCCATGTAGACACATGAGCCTATGTGTATGTACATGTAGACCTTTGTGGTTATATGTGCTCCAGGCAGGCTCAATTAACTCAGTTTCCTATGACAGTGAAGCCTGCTCCAAGGTTAAGGTAACAGAGTTCTTCTAGATCCCAGAGAACAGAGATAGTTACAAGATAAGCTCTAGAATCTTCACGTGAATATCACACCATATATTTGGATATTCTTTGCCAGTGGCTAACATTTGTAATGATAAAGGAAAATATTGGAAACTGTTGTGGATCTTAAAGAGAAAGATCTATGTGTGAGTTTTCTATTTGATACTGATTTAGGGAAAAATCCTTAATTCAGTGGGCATATGTGCAATGATTCATTCACAAGACACTGGGGACTGAATGAGTAATAAAACATGAGTGAGCTACCCATTGCAAAGTCTGTTGTGTATTCAGAAAAATTAATGTCTTATTATGTCAATGTCTGCTGAAGAGGGATGCTGAAGGTCAAGGCCCACTCTCAACACTGAACTGTAAGAGCTGTATTGTCTATGGGGACAAAGGAAAAGTCCTATTGCCCTTTAGTGCAAGGACACATGCAAAGCAGTATCACTACCAATCACTGTATCATCTTGCTCCTGTGTTTCTTAAGAGCATCTTTGCGACTATGTCATAGAATGCTTCTTTCTTTTAAAAGCCACACTTCAACCTCATCTTTCTCCAGGTACCAACCTGGCGGTGCACTTGCTTTGGTCATATTAACATGAGATAACCAGGTTTCTGATCTGATATTTAGACCAACACTGAAAAGGGGCATCCTTTATAAGTTTTGTGTATACATATATGTACATTTCTGCTTTGTGTTCATATATTTATCAGTCCCTCTCTGATCTACCGAGGGTGGTTTGAGAATCTTTGCTGAAACAAGGCAGAAGGTGGGAAATTTCTGTGTGTGCCTCATCTATGGGGTGGGCCAGGGCACCCAATCCCCAATCTACGGATGTTGTATCAGTCACAGCACCCTATGAAAAGTAGCAAATTGAGTGGAAAATTTAACCTCTTGCACATACGCAGAAGCACCAATGCACCCCAAAGTCATTTGAATAAAATAAATGCATAAAGGCTTGAACTATATTATCACATTTAGATCAAATCTTAGCTATTACCAGACACAGGCCAGAGGTTGCTAAAGGTTGTTATTTCTTAAAAACATGATTGATTTTTGCAGATTTTTTTAAAATTGGATGTCATGAACCAGACGTCCATAATTATATTATTTGTCTTATACAAATGAAAAGGAATAAATTAAAACTCGACATGTTGCAACAGGACTGTTGACATTATATACAAAGCCTGCTTATTGTCCTAAGATTCTCTTAACCTTCAGCCAAAATCTTTCAAAACTATTAGTGTTAAATCTAGCAGCTGTTGTCAAAGTTCCCCTGTTCTCTGTTTTATGCATTGTGCTTTATTTGAAATGTTTGCTGTATTTGTGTATATAACTTTCTGTGAGCTGTTCCTTGAAAGCTCTGAAGATTAAACATGAAGGCTGAGCCAGTTCAAAAGGAACAAAGTTAAGAAAATTAAAGAAAACTTGCTAAAATGAATGTTTAAACCATTAAAAATATTTAGCAAGGTTTGCCTGGAGCTGTTTCCCTTTATGTAAAACATGATGCTTTTCTTTCCCATTCTCTCTTCTCTCTCTCCTCTCTCTCTCTTTCTCTCTCTCTCTCTCTCCTCTCTCTCTCTCTCCAAATGAGGTTTAGAAAAGCATACTTTTCTGAACATTTTTCTTTTCTCTTTAAAAGCATTAGAAATGTAATATCTAAATATTTTATGTAAATAGTTATGCTTGATTGAAACGGAAATATCTCAAGCATGCCAAGCATTTGGGCTAGTGGTTTATGGATGTATTAGGTGCTAGAGAGGCAGAGATGAAGGGATCATTCCCGAGTTTGGATTGGGTTGTGACTTTAAGTTCTTAGGCCCTGACTGGGGGGTAGGGGTGGGGTAGGGAACAGAACATGGAGACCTGCAATGTTCAGAATAACATACACATAAATAAAATTAAGTGGAGATATAGTAGGCAATTTGTGCTTATTTATTCCGTTTTAATAATAAGAGTAATTTATAAGTTGGGATATCAAATGGGAAACCATGCTACCCTGCTGTCTGCACTAACTTATAGCATTAAGAGTGTTTTCCTTCTCTGCCCTTTTTAAGAACGTCAACCATTTTTGCGTAGTGCAGAGTGTCCCAATTCTTCAACCACCATGCCTTTCAGTAGTTCAATAAATTTATTCCTGATAACCCTTAACCAAAAGAAATACTAATTACTCACTTTTTAAATAGGCTTAAAAGCTTCATAAATAATCTATATTAACAATTTAGAAGTCTAAAAGTCATACATTTTATGTAATTTTAAAAATCATTTTATTTTATTTTTTATAAAATATAATTTATCACAAGATATCTGTGCTGGGTATATTCTATGACATTCCCCAGCAATTGGATGTTTCGCTTTCATGTTATCTGGGAAGCAGACTTTCATGTAACACTGGCTTTTATCCACAACCACCTAAAAACCCTGGTAAGTTACAAAACACAGCATCTTTAGAAGTTACGTGACACAGTGTTACAAGAAGTTATGCCCTGCTTTCATCCAGCAGTTTATGTGCTGCATAAAGAATGAACAGTGTAACTACATTTCCTATGAAAACAATATAAGTTTTGAAAACTTGAGTCTTTCATATGAGTGAATTTGCTCAGTACCTGGGACATTTCTCACCAACTTTGGAAGCTTTTGCCCTAGAATCTTCTTAGAAAAAAATGTTCTCCTTGCCTATTGTCCTGCTAGAGAGGTTGTTACATAAACATGGAATGGATGTCTTAAGGATAGGGTCCATTCCATGTCCTGTCCTCATCTCATAATCAGTAGCTCTTAAAGGCAAGCACTGAAACTATATAATGTTGACAACTAGTAAAGAATGGCTCTGCGCCAATCACTGGCCCAGATAACACCCTAATTGCCCAGAAGGCAACCTACCGATAAGTATCGAAACATTCTAAATTTACTGTCCCGCTTGGACACTTTTTAATAAAGAACAGTATTTATTATTGTCTATTTCTGAAAGATACAATCTCCTTAGGCCTGTCAATCACTTGGACAGGTTCAAACTACCATGGAATGTTTTCTGCTCTAGATGATTTAGGAGGGAGGCGAAAGGAAGGAAGGAATTTGGGAAGAAAGAAGGAAAGATGGATGAGTAAATAAGGGAGGATACTGAAAATGGGGTGATGTGGATAGACATGATCTTTCTTGTGATGGCCCATGGTGCTCCTTAAGAGTAAGCTCCATTCAACAAGGGTCCCAATGAATGCTTCCTGCTGTCACCCTTCTGAATGTGCTTGCCTCTGCTCTGCAATAAAAACATATGCCTTCTGCCTGCTACCCTGTGAATTTCTTCTTAGTTCTTTGGGCAGAGACCAGAAAGTCAGAGCAACACTCCAGAGTTGTACCATAGATGGACATCACCAGGAAGACAGGCCACCCTTGGGAGCGTTGAGAGTGAAGGCCAGTTCCTCTTTATGTTAACATCTATCTGCTGAGCATCACTGACTGTAATTGATGGACATTAACATTGCTGGGAGGCGGTGCCTAACCTTTAGGCATGGAGAGAACAAGACTTTGCAGACTGTAGAGAAGATCCTGGCTTGTCATTGGCTTTCCAATAACATTCATTTGGCAGTCTTTCTAGCATGTTTTGAAATTAGGAAGAACAATTGTTAATCCACTGTACTATGACATGTGAATTTTAAGATTTCTTATCTTTATCAACGTCCTTTTCTCATTTGTAGGTAGAATATCCTTCTTGTCTGAGTGGGACATGGTACGAAAGCATTGAAAAAAAAATGACAGGCTCTACTGACTGTTCTTTGATTGACTGATTCCTTGTCCTTTATTGTTCATTCATGAATGTGTTCATTCGGCTTTGTGTGGACAGTGTTTTATAGCTAGTATGTGAAGAAGTACATAAAGCTATGCTTGTATATATTTAATGGATGGTTTTAAAGTTAGGAAAGCCAGATTTCTAATGTTAGCTTGTAATTACAAGGGTACATAGGGGTCTCGCAGTGGCTAATTAGCAACCACTGCTTAACTCAGAAGTCAGAAAAGATAGGATAAACGGGATAGGCAGGATAGAAATGTACACTGATCCCTGCCATTCCCACAGTTGACAAGGGATAGCGAAGATCTTCTGTGTTTGGTTTGCCTAGAGTTTTAGCCAAGGAGAACAATTATATGTAAGTAAAATATGTTATAATCTAATAACCTATATAATAAATGCCAATCCAGAGGTCTATGGGGGAAACTACTTATTTTCCTAGGATCATTACCAGGTAGACTTCTCACAGGAGAAAACATCTCAGCTAAGCACTGAGGAAGGATTATTACATCTCTACTCAGTCAACACGAGGCCAGAACTCCACAGGCTGAAGAACAGCCATGATTATGGGTGAGTCCCCAGGAGCATGGCATGTATGTGGTGAGAACTGTGAGCGAGTTGCTAAGTAAGGTGAAGGAATCTTGGGATTGTCTCAGAGCTAGAAGGAACAATCGCAAGGAAAATGGGAAGTTGTGTTTAAAAAGTCTGACTAGTTTATCATGAAGGAATTTAAACACATTCACACTTACTAGCAGGGGTTGGTGGTAGAGTGAATCTAAAGATTATAAGATCTATAAGAAAGACACAGTCAAAAGATGCAGTTATCTGATTGAGGACAAAGAGGGCTATAAGTGAGAAAGAGGGAGGGATCAGGCAATCTGACACTTAATTGACTGAACAGAGACTTAAATCTGGTCCTCTGTCCTGTCTACCCTCCATCCTCCTTCCCTTCACTACTGTATTTCCAGATGCATACAGGCATCACCTCTGCTGTGAATCTGATCAACAAAGCATCCAAAGTCACATTCAGATCCACCTCAGATTTGGGACCTTGACTACAGAACCTTCCTTCTAGCAGCCCGTATCTCTGTTCTAGACAGCTGCAAAGATGGCTTACTCTCTGCTTTGAAAAGTCCCTCCGACCAGGGCCACACTGCCGAGCACATGTGGTTGCGATTTCATTTATGCTTTATCATTTTTCATTCTGACATTAGAGCTCCTCTGCAGCGGGCGAGAGCGCTGCGCATTGTAAGGCGTAATGTGAACCGAGGGCTTCTGCTTCGTGCCAGAGGAAACGTGATTCAGAAACAATTTGAGGGCAACTGCAAGGTGATGTGGCCCAGAGAACCAGAAGCTATTGAAACTTTAAACATCATTTCTGGCCATTATAACATGTTCTGCAGGGCAGCTTGGAAAAACAGGAAAAACCCTCCTTGGCCAGTCCTTGGAGAATTAGAAGGCTTTAAATATGGTATGGAGAAAATGCTTTTTAAAGGGCCACGGGCACTTACAGTCTCAGAGGCTAACTTGAAGCATCTCTATCCTATGAGTCCATGAGAAACAGAAGCCATGAGAGAAGATGGATTCCTGGGCCATGCCCACACGGACATTATGGGACTTCTATGTTGTTCCATCCCATACCAAGCTTCCTCTATGATAGCCAGAGTTTGCAAGTCTTTCTCAAACTACGTCCATTGAAAAGCTAAATTTTAGAAAGTCATACTCTTGTGAAACATTTTTTTTCGAGAGAGTATCCCTATTGATCTTTTCAGAGTGACATTAAAATATTCCATTTCTATATTGTTGACTTCTTGGAGGTGACAAGGCAGGCTGTTCGAATCAGAGCAGAGGCTCAAGAAATATTAAAGGAAGAGTTGAGCAGAGGGGAAGAGGAACAAAAGGGGGTGAGAAAGCAATCTCAGAACCGCAAGATCAGCAGAGAGCTTTCGTGTGAGGAAAGCAATCGTACCGGTGTCTGAGGTCGCAGATTGTTATCAGGCTATCACTGAGGCATGTTGGTTCTCCTGTGTATCACTGACAACTCCTCACAGGATGGATCAAGAGATCATTGGTTTATCTGGCCCATGGGATGTCACTTCAACTGTTGTTGTTACTTTTTGTAGGATCCACTTTGTATTCAGAATCCACAATCGTTCTGACTTTGGTGATTGGGCAGATATGTTACATGGTTCTACAAAATGAAATTTTGTAAATATCTTCTGCTAGATTGTATCAAATATTCTTTAAAATTTTGGAGATGATAATTATGGCATTTCCTCCTTTCATGCCCTCCCTCCTAACTCTCTTGTGTACTACACCACTCTTTTTCAAAGTGATGGCCTCATTTTCTTTGTTTTTAAACACATGTGCACACACACACACACACACACACACACACAAACAGAGGCATGCAGGCACACAGGTATATACACAGGCACACACACACACAGGCACTCACATATGTATTTCTAAATATATAAAACAACACAGTACACACAGTACCCATTTATGCTCAGTGTTCCTATTATAACATTGTATACTGTTGGGGTACATTTGTGTTACTTAATGAATAATATTGATGTATCCATATGAACAGTGTATCTATATGTTTTTAGAGTCCTCCTGATGTTCCCTTTGTTTCTCAGAATCCCATTCAGCACACTGAATTATTATTAATTGCTCTATTACATTTTGCTGCTTTTTTCCCAGTAGATATCCAGCATTATAATGAGAACAAATAAAAACCAGTTTGCTCAGCTTAATAATTATTAGTAAGCTTCCACACCTGGTATGGGATTGTGCTTATAATCATAGTCTTCACAAACATTAAGGGGACTATAGTGTGTGTGTGTGTGTGTGTGTGTGTGTGTGTGTGTGTGTGTGTGTTTGCATGTACCTATTTCATTCAAAGGAACTATAACTGATATGAATTTGTTTTAGTTCCTTTTCCTGCTGTTGTGATAAAACATACTGGCAAAAGTAACTTAGGGAAGAATGTGTTTTGACTTAGATCTCAAAGGAGATATAGTCCATGGTTACAGAAAAGACATAGAAGCAGGTAGAGAAGGCATGGTGGCAAGGAGCAGAAAGCTATCTGGTCATCTTCTATCTATATTAAGGAAACAGTGGGTTAACAGGAAGTGGGTAGGACTATAAAGTCTCAAGGCCCACCCACAGTGACTTACTTCTCCCAGTGAGGTTCCATTTCCTAAATGTCCCAAGGCCTTTCTAACTATTGAGTTCCCAAGGTTGTCCTTAATATGGATGCCCAGTCTTAGTCACACCATTGGGAAAGTTCATTTCTGGGTTACTACAAAGCTGTTTGCTGATTGGCATACTTGTGTTAAAACTGTAAAGACCAAGAAATAGCATCAGAGTCCTAGTAGAAGCCAAAGCAACGAGACTGTCCAATCCCCGAACAGAAGGCATACGGCATGAACTGTTCACTCCTGTTACTGCTTGTTAAAGTAAATACTTAAGTGAAAGTTGCTCAAGTTTATGTGCAGGGTTTTTTTGTTTTGTTTTGTTTTTGTTTTTTTTAGTATTGCTATTGCCTACTTCTGAACATCTTGGCTTATGCTTTGGTTTTGCGATTGAAATGCTGTTTCTCTGAATCAGCACCCATATTGAACCAATTGCAAATGTTCCCTGGGGACTGTTCCCAGGAAGGAACCTGAACTAGCACCTGTAGAGCTCCTCTGTAGAATCTCCATTCTTCCCATACAACATCCGTTTTAAATTATTTTGTTTTTCATGGTTGTTCTAGGTGACACACTTCTATCTAAAGATTGAGAGCTAGGATCCTTAAAGAAGACAAAGGACGTATTTGTCTATGGGTCTAAAATATCTCACTCACTATACTATTTCTAGTTCCTTCTACTTAACTTGCAAATCTCACTTTTCCTTTATTGATGAATATTATGCATATACACCATGTTTTCATGATCATTTATTAAGTGAAGGGAACTATGTCCTTTCATTTCCTAGCTGTTGTGAATAGAGTGGCAATAAAAAGTGACTGAACAAGTATCCATTGAGTAGTCTGTCTGGCCCTTGGGTACATTTTCCAAGGTAGTGCACTTGAACCCTCTGGTATCTGTACTTTTATTTTTTGACAATTTGCCACATTGGTTTCCATAATGGCTTTACCAGCCTGTGATCGGAGCAATGAGTAGAGGTTCACCTTTCCCCTTATCTTGGTCAGCATTTGTCGTTGGTTGTTTTTGTTTGTTTGCTTGCTTTTTGTTCTTGTTTGTTTGTTTGTTTTTCTTTGTTTCTTTTTTTTTTTAAATCTTAGTCACTTTGGGCAAGCTGGACTCTCAGAGCAGTTTTAATTGTACTTCTCTAATTTTAAGGATTTTAAACATGTCTTTAAATATTTCTTAGTCTGAACAACTCTGTGTTCAGAGCCATTAAGGAGAACCCTTTCCTCACATTGCTATTGATCTGTGAAGATCAGTCTTAGGAGCCTCCGAAAACACAAAGCAGATTTAGAAGCATTTGACAAATTGGAAAAATGAAATAGACAGAGTGGAATAAGAATGTACTGGGTGCCTTCAGAATTCTAAATCCCTGCCTTCCTCTCTGAATAATGTTATTCCTGCAGGTATGCCATTCTGGATAAAGGTCTATCCCAGTAATCACATCTTAATTTGATCATCTGATAAGACTCCACTTATCAATAAGGTAGAATTCCGAGGCATTAGACTAGTGAATTTGTCAGAATTTTGGAATAATACAGTTTTATTAAACTCATATTAAGATGTAATTACAGAGAAAAGATGCTTCACCGGGACAGTATAAAGGAAGAGGAAGGAATGGGCATGTTTGCGACTCCCAGGTAACCCTCAGGAAAGCTGTCAGATGGAGTGGACTTAGTATTGACAGATCTATTCCTTTTCGGAGATGAAGACTCACGATCCCTGCTCCCAAATTAAATGCCTTCTTTGCAAAGCATAATTAATGCTGGAAACACTTTCAGGTTTGTTTGGTTTTCCTGGCATGGGAGGGTGCATGCTGCACCTGGTAGCATACACATTTTAGTCCACTCTGAAATTTGAATTTTCAGTGTGAATTTATAAGGCATTATCTAGCATGCCGTGAGTCCTTGGGAAGGGAAGACTAGGTCAATCATTTCTCAGTCCATGACCACTGAGTATCCTGCTGAATCCATACCTTGGTATGGTTTACCTATGATTTTTTTTGCCTTACCAGGCGGTATTCAGTTATCCTCAGTAATTGTTTTGTCATTCAGATTCCTCAGTTGGGAGTCCTTCTTAGTAACCCCTAAAGCTCCTAATACCTTATGTGACTTCTTTTTTTATTGGATATTTTATTTATTTACATTTCAAATGTTATCCCCTTTCCCCTCTCTCTCATCACCCTCCCCCTGCTTCTATAAAAATGCTCCCACTCCCTTCCACTCCCACCTCAACACCTTGGCGTTCCCCTACACTGGGGACATGAGACTTCACAGGACCGAGGGTTTCTCCAATTGATGCCAGGCAATGTCATCCTCTGCTATATATGCGACTGAAGCCATGAGTCCCACCATGTGTACTCTTTGGATGTGACCTCTTATTAATCTAGGCACATGTTCTCAGAAGTAGTTTAGAGAAAGTTACCAGTGTTTGCAGAGCAATTTACTTATCCTTCTAGTAAAGTACATCACACCTTCAAATTGCTCTTACAGGTTCACTGAGGGAAAATTGAATACATGAATAATATAATTTGATATGTTTTAATAATTTAATCTATTCATCCTTGCTTTCCAGGCAATAAGCACATCCACTGACCATAAATCATTCCCTGTATTCCATAATCAGTGGATTCAGTCTCTCTTGATTCCTTTATATGTCCCTAGGGGAATCTTCCCATGTTTCTGACATTGTAAGTTAAGTTTTAAATTTTTTTATTTATTAAATAATGAAGTGTATATTCTTGCCATGTCCTTCTCCAGTCTTTTGAGACATCTATGCTATTAAATATATCAACAGTCTATTTCTTTATAAGGGTAATATTTCACAGAGTGAAGAACCCAGTTTAAGCACATTTTTATAGACATGAAGTTTTATGTGTCCTTCATCAACACATAAGACAAGAAAATCTGAGCCCAGTAGTGATTGTATGACCTAAGACACTAACCAAAACTTTCTACAGTGTAGTGCTCCTATTTGACACTCAACACTGCATTGTATGAGGCTTCACCTGTGTCTCGTCCTGGTTTTTAGTTTATAGGTGTTTTTCATTTTATTTATTCTAACAGGTAACTGACAGTAATTTTAAATACTTTTATAACTAAATGATTAATGATATTGAGCATATTTACCTATGTCTACAAACATACTGAATAAAATCACAAAGAGATCTAACGTCCGTAGCTCCCAATGTCTATCTTTGGATTACTATTATGAAGTTTAGGTTTAAATAGAGAGAAATAGAAATGTATTATTAAGCAGTTCTGGTTATGACATGGTCCTTTTGTTCTGCAACTTCAATAACATGCTCATTCTAAGAGCTTAATTTTTACATATTTCATTGTACATTTTATATATTTAAAAGTAACATTTGTGTCATGCAAATCACATGTACTTAATAACATGAGTGCCCTTCCCCATTTTTTTTTTTCTTAGCTTTGCTCTGTAGAGGTTTTAGCACAGTGTTGAACAGAGCGACGAATGTCTGAAAAACCAAAGGACTGACCCAGGGAGCCTATTACTCTAGCTTCCACATGGCCTCTTGAGTCCTGCCTTCAAGTGTCCACTCCATAACCCAGGCTCTGATTTTCACCAGCAATGTGCACTTCAAAGCTGTCTTTGGATGGCTACTTCTGCTGTCAGTATCCCATTAGCCAGCCATTTCATGTTACATCACTCCATATTTAAGAACTGCTACACAATATGGTACCACATACCATGCCTGTTACTCAATACAGTGTTCAAAGTTACACCGCACTGTAAAATGTACACTAAACAGATGAACAGTGTTGCTACTGTCCCTGGTTTATAAATAAGAAAGTAAGCTGTTGAGAGTCTATCAGGCTTCCTATAACTATGACAAATACCTGAGAAAACCAAATTAAAAGAGAAACAATACATTTGCCTCAGAGTCTCAAAGGTTTTATTTAGTCCATAGACCTTGTTTCTGTCACCTCTGGTCTCATGAAAAAGCAGAACACTCAGGCGACAGGAGCATGTGTAGAGGCTGCACATTTTATAGCTGTCAGGAAACAGAAAAGGAGGTGGGGCTGGGCAGTAAACATGTCCCCTCACAATTTCAGTTCATCCCTTTAAGCTTTCTGAACCTCCCAAAATGCATCAGTAGATAAAAACCAAGACCTATGGCGTGAGGTCTTTATGAGAGGAGTCTTATTATCCGATCCATTAAACACAGATAAGCGACCTAATCAGTAGCATCTGTAAACCCAAAATTAAAGGAACATCTCTTTCAATCCAAACTTCATGGTGGAGAGGTCACTGTACATGGACGGCTCTGCTGCTGAGCCATCTGAGGCACACATTGCTCGACGTTTAGTCCCAATATCATTATGCTCTAACGATGCCCTTGGATCTACTTATACTCATTTTATTTAGAAGTGAATTTGTTTATATTACAGCCAAGTTGAAGGTAAAGAGGCCTTAGCATTGCATAGGCACATCGCTCGATGAATGTACTTAGCCTGCCCTTATTCCCTTCGAGACCACAGTGTTCCTAGAAGGCTACTGAGGTACCCTTGAAAGGCCAAGAATGGAAGGAATGGTGGAGTGAGGAGTCTGTGGCCATCGTTTTCCCGATGCCAGGAAGTTTCCTCTGTATTATGCATTGAAATAAAGTATCACTTCTCTTTGCAATAGAATGTTGGCACATGAAATGAAACCCATGAAACCCTCAGCAAAACTGAAACAGGATTATATAAAATATCTCTTTAAATAGCTCTTTAAAGATATTTGCACCTAAAATGCCTTGCCTTCCCAGTATACCCCTGAGGCAGGTCATAAGGAACTGCTTGTCATAGATCACAACAACATGGCTCATTAGAAACTCTGCCGAGAGAACTCTGCCTTTGTCTTCACTCTAGTTGTTGAGGACATCTTAAACGAGCTGTCCTAATCTTGATACACATCGTTCACCTCATATTTGCATTTCTAAATGACTGTCAACCAATGCATAAACCATGACACTCCCTGTCAACAAGCAGCAATTTGGGGAGCCAAATTATCCTCACTGCTAGAGATTAAATAACTAAATGCCAACAGTTTATCTTAAGTAGGCTCAAGGAATTCTCATTTTTGATTTTCCCAATGATAAAATGGTCAAACTCCCAGGGTCTTAGTAAAACCAAAAAAAAAAAAAAAATCTATTCACTCTTCTGATGGTGCTTCCAGCAGACCTATTAGTTCAGGAAAGCAAACTTACGTCTGCCTGTAAGTACTTACTGACTTTACAGTTCTTGCTCCTGCCCATCAGTGAGCAGGCTACAAGGTAAACTGAAATTTGCTGTTACATACTAATGCATATAAATTAAATTACTTTCAGCTGCAAGATAAAAATGTCACCTCTAATCATCTTACATAATGAAGAAGTATTCTATTTCTCAAGGGAGGGGATCCGGAATAATGTAGTGGGTACCATTATTCTATTCAGCATATAGTTTCTCACCACAGGATCCCTAGAGATTCCTTATGCTCCAAGTCATTTGTTACTGGCAATTCCTTAACTTCTATAAGAGCAGTATTTATAATCCTTATAAGAATTAAAAAAAAATCACCACATATACCATTTTCTTTGTGCTTCAATAAAAGATACCAAATTGTAGGAATCTGAATAGTTTGGGTATTTTTTGCTCCCTCCCCGAAAATGACACCTTTTATGATTATAAGACATATCAGGATTCCCCATACTATATTCAAGACATAATAGTTTTCATGAGGAAGAAGGCATGTTTATTCTCTCATCTCTGATTAGAAACAAGAAAATATTGGACTGACCCTTTGAATGTGTTATAGTTGTGTAGCTTAGTTTTCTGATGGGATTTCTAACAGTGAGAAGCAGGAGCTATCTCTGACGGTCTTGTTGGCTTTTGGAAACTTTCTCATACTGGGTTGTTTTGTCCAGCCTTAATATGAGGATAGGTGCCTAGTCTTAATGCAACTTGATATGCTATGCTTTTGTTGATCCACTGGAGGCCTGCCCTTTTCTGAAGAGAAAATAAGGAGGAATGAATGGGGGTGGGATGCAGTCAGAGGCAAGGTGGGAAAAAGGACTAGATGTAGAAAAGGGAGGAAACTGTGGCCTTTATATACAATTTAATAAGGACAATAAGAAGTTCCATCATACTTAGTTCACATTATTTTGGCCTGATAGAAAAACCATAAATCTAATTTTTTTTGCAATGAACTTCCTGTGGTCAATACACATCTTACTAACTCTCAGTTGTCAAGACATTTTTTTTTTCAGAATGGCATAGATCATAGAATAGTGCTTTGAAATGAAAAAATAAAACAAAGTTTACCTCGTGTTCTTTCAATAAGAAATGAGTATGCAGTGAACACATTTCTAGAACCTTTGTAAAATGATATAATTTATGGATGTTCAGGACTCTTATTTATTATCCAGTTGTTCTCCGGTTACATATTACCTAACCACCAAAGCTTTGATATATTGAAATGTTCAAACATCTTCAATTTAGTAATGCCTTTACAGGTAATCGGCATTGGCTCACTCACAATCTTTATCAAGCTATAGAAATTTATAGTGAGAAATTAATGATGGCTAATTTTCATCCATTTACTTCATAATTTGTGCATGTATATGCTTCCCGTCTGTCTGTCTGCTTACTTATCCACCAGACTCACTTAGTACTGAAAATCCATTTCACCAAGTTTATGGAGAAGTGATCAGGATTTGAATATCACCTGGAAGAGAAAGATGTTTTGGAGAAAAATACTTCCACTTCAGCAGAACAGTGCTATCCAAGAGCGTGAGTTATCACAGACCCATTGGTTGAAGTGAGAAGCTGCTGGTTTCATTGCCAGTTCCTGAGTCAGCCACAAGGATACTCAACTATCCCTTCATGTTAGTTCTCAGAAAGTCAGCTAGCTCCTCTCCTGTCCACCATCACTATGTTCACTGTTATCATCGCCACACTGTCAAAACCTGCAATGCTTATAGCAATGTTGACAACCATGGCTCTTATACAAAGTAAAACAATGCCAGATCACACCCCAAACCCTACCAATCTTGGAACTTGGTGGTGCCATTTTAGTTTTCAACTTCCATTATAACAATAATACATAGGACAAAGGAATTAGGATGAACACGAAATCCCACTCTTACCATCTACTTTTCCCACCACTGTGACATTATACCGAACAGAAGAAGCAATTCCACAGACTCAGGGGATGAGTTCACCATGGAAATTACCATGTATATTAAGATCCTCCTGGTCACAAATACAAGTGTCATCAGGTGTTAGCAATTTTATTATTTTTGCCAAACCAGTAAATGTGTTTAATATCTAATTTTTTACCATTGTATGTATGTGCTTTGATACTAAGATGTTTGACATCGGTTGTGGATTACTACTGGCTATGTGGTACTACCTACTAATTTTCTAATATCTCATCTCTGTTATTCTTCTGGATTCTTTGTTATTTTACTTTGTAATGACTGCACACATTTGTACTATAAGCTTACTCTTTGATTATTAGCAATATACATATTTTTCTGTTTCTCTGGTGTCTTGCATGGCTTAAGCAATCAATTTTATCAATTTTATATTCAAGTGGAGGATTCTGTGCCACATTTAAAGTTGTATTGACCACACTAGATTTTTCCTGAACAGATACTGCATGCTGACTATAGTTTCACTTTTATTCACTTTCTTAAGCTATTATTGGTGTAAGTAATGAGTTAGAAATTTACTTAAAAGTTTTCCTCATTTGGAAACATAGTCCATCTATTCACAACCAAAAAGACAAAACAATTCTTAAATTTTTTCTCATTTGATTGTCAATCCTAATATATTTTATAAAACAGTTTTATTGCCTTCTAATAAGTGATCAGGCTAATCACTATCATTTACAGAATATTCTAAGTATACTTAGATAAATTTAATTTTTTATATGTTACATAGACTGCCTTGGGATCTACACATTAAGAGAACATCCCATTTCTTTATTACTCCTTTACTGAAAATCAAAGTGTGGCCCAGATTCTGTTGGTTTTTCTTTTGTTTCTCTGTAGCCTTGGCTGTCCTGGAACTCATTCTATAGACCAGACTGGCCTCAAACTCACATAGATTCACCTGCCTCTGCCTCTGCCTCTGCCTCTGCCTCTGCCTCTGCCTCTGCCTCCTGCCTCTGCCTCTGCCTCTGCCTCTGCCTCCTGCCTGCCTCTGCCTCTGCCTCTGCCTCTGCCTCTGCCTCTGCCTCTGCCTCTGCCTCTGCCTCTGCCTCTGCCTCTGCCTCTGCCTAGTGCAAGGGATTAAAGATGTGAGCCACCACCACTGCCCAGTTCTGATATTTTATTTAATGCTACCCCTCCTAATATATTCCATATTGAACACAGAGGCATACGGAAGATGTGGTCACAGAAATTCCTTTTCTGTAAGACCAGTTGGAAGATAAATACTTAACTGATTTTTTTCTGCCAACATTTAATGACATCTTTCTTAAGGACGTGGAATCTCTGGCTCTCTGACTGTGTATCTTTCCATAATCCTTATCCTCTCCACAATGCTTTCTACAAGGCAGATGAAGAATCACAGAAGTGCTTTGTTGAGTGAGAGGAGAACCTAGTACTTCCTTTGCAACTTTCTTCAAGTTCTTTGTTTTCTTACTCTAATAGGAATGTGCTGACTCACAGAAGCTCCCCGTTTAGTACCAAGGAACTGAGATTTTAGCAGATGCCCTTTCTGTTCAGAAGGTGATACAAATTCATTCAAGATAAAACTAAAGTGCTTCTGACCTCAAAAGCCATTTCTAACTCTGCACAGTAGAACATGCAGCTCTTAAAACATGGCACTCCTTTCCAAATAGAAATATTTATAGTTTGTCTTTTGAAAACATGGGGAAATCCTACTATGTGTATAAACTATTAGCTTCTGGGAATCTATGCTGTCTGAAAGGAAATCTCTGGCTTCTAACTGTAGGCAAGGATGCCACAATTATTAAAGTATTAGATTGACAAATCCTTGGGGACATGCACAGTGAGGGGTTAGCCAATTTCAGAGAACAAGGGATCAGAAGATTTTCCAAGATTTAGTTAGTACTGCCACTGCCTGCTGCTTCAAGAGGCTCTACAGCAACAGCCATTGTGGAAAATCTATTGGATTTACTTACTAGATAAGAAAGGAAAAGCTGGACTTACAATTTTGTGTAGTGAAAACTTTTGGTATGCTGACTATCCTCAAAATGTCTGTTCTTAAATAGAAACAGCCTTTTGCTTCTTCTGTTCTGAATTAGACTCCAGTGTACATGGATAAAGGATTATAGGAGAATGATAAGGAAGTAATATTTGTCTATGAGAGTTAGAAAGGCCCAATCCTAAAAGGTCTCTATATTCATGATTCATCAAGACTTAGCACATATGCCTCCAAAATATTGCTCTCTGAAAAATGGCCAAAACATTATTAAAATTAAGTAAGTCTTAAAAATTAAAAATTAATAACAGTATTATTTCAGTGATATGAGGTACTGAAAGAAAAAATGTCTCCAGACATATTAAATCCCTGGTTGAAGAAAATGCTTAACAAAACCTAACACAATATTGGAAGTACTTAAAATGTTACACTTATAAACTTTTCATAAGTTGTGTGGTTCTCAGGTGTGAACTCTGGGTGACAATGTAGTATCACAATGTTAGAGGATTAGACAGACAATACTATCTGTAATAAGTATAAATTTAGTAATAATAAAGATAGCACATCCTAAAATTTATTCAATGAAGTAAAATACATACATACTTATCAATAACAATCTGCTGTATTACTCCAGAAAAATAATTAAAGTTATAGTTACTAAATTGAATATTCTTGTAATTAATTATAGCTTAAAATTCAGTTAGTGAAACAACATAAATAAAATGATCTGTTCCTTGCAAATGAGTTGAAAGAATTTAGGAAATAATCTATTCATACCAACAGGAAAAATACAAAATGTCCATCCTGACAAAAAAATGCCCATAAAATTAAAAATGCAATAATACCACAATAAATAATTTTAAGATAGAAAAACATAAAAGACACATTCTGTTCCTATAAAAATAACTTTTATTTGCCAGACGTAATTGTAGTCTCAGATGCTTATTCCTAAGTAAATCCACTCTTTCAAGCTCTTTCTGAACTCTGGGTGGCTGGTTCAACTCAGCTGTTCCGGCTCAAACTCCTCTCCAACCTGATTGATCCAAACTGGCTTCTCTTGGCTTTTCATTGAATTGCTCTGCTTGATCTTAAACTAACTCCAGCGATTTGTTTTAATCTTCAGGCTCTTTCTCATTCTCTGACTTATTCTGTCGTCACCGGCAACCTGTCTCTGTGAAAATGTTCAGCAAAAGTGCCTCTCTCTCTCTCTCTCTCTCTCTCTCTCCTCCTCTCTCTCTCCTCTCTCTCCCTCCCTCCTCCTCCCTCCTCCTCCTCCCTCCTCCCTCCCTCCCTCCCCCCCTCTCTGAGGTGCTCAGTTAAGATGCCTCTCTTTCTTGTGAGAGTTGAGCATATCCTATCTTTGACTCATTCTGTTAAATATTTTTTCTGATTCATCACTTTGTCTGCCCCTCAATTAGACTACAAACTAAGGGTGTGTGTGTGTGGGTTTGCCATACAGAAGAGTTAAAGATATATCATTCCAGCCAAATGGCCAAATAGTGCACACAGACGTAGAAGGTCTTTGGATGTGATCCCTAGGCAGAGCAGCCATGTTTCTGGATTAAATTTTCTGTACATGCTCCTAAGTGAGGAGCTTGAGTTTTATAGACGCCATTAATTTTCAGATTAATTTTTATTCACCACGATAATAAGTGTGAGAACTATTTTGAGGGAAGACTTATATAACTATAACTCTTAACACGTTTTATACATCTTTAATAATTCTATGGTGATATGAATTTAAATATAGAAAAAGTAAACAATGAGGAGGAAAGAAGCAGATACCTGATCTTGAGGTGCATAATGCCAAATGACAACCAAAAAGGACATAGCATGAGATTAAAAGAATAAATTATAATAATTTCTGTCTTTACTCATAAAAATTTCATTTCACATATAAATTAATTTGTAAATACCATACTAAAATGTTACTATTACCACTGTCTCTTAGAGGTAGATTGAATTTGTACTGAGTACCTGAAGAGTAGAGTCCCTATGTGTGATAAGTGGTCTCATAATTAAATTGAAGTAATTGTTAACTATTTTGGTATATACTTTGCCATCTCAGTTTGCACACACACACACACACACACACACACACACACACACAATTTCTAAATTGTGTATTTTATACACTATTCAATAATAGGAAGATAATTTATGCATAGTGATTTCCCTCCTGTTTTAGGGTTGGAAACATGGCTAAGCAGTTGAATGCTTGAAACTCTTTGCAGAGGACTCAAATTCAGCTCACCACACCTATATTGAGTGGCTCACAACTGCTTGTAACATTGCTTTTGGGGATCTGATGTCCTCTCCTGGCCTTTCTGAACACCTACACATATATGTGCATACTCATATATCTTAAAAACAAAATATTGCTTCAGGATTCTCTGAGTGTCATGCCAAAAGTTAGTGAAGCAAAACCAGACTCTTACAACACTTGGAATGAAATAATGTGTTAAAAGCCTTTCTCTGCCACCAGTTGGGTGTTCATAGGAAGCCTGTTTTTACTTACAAAGCTTTTGTTTTCTTGCAAGTAAAGTTGGTACAAAACCCACCACAGTGGATTATTTTATTTTTGAATTAAACTTGTCCTTTAACGCATTTTAATTATCTCCACAAAAACACCTCTTACCTACCTCTTAAGTTAGTATCTCCCTGCTTGTTTACTTTGTTTTGATTTGTGAACCACTGCATTTAACTGCGATCCTGTGTTTAACAATAGGTTTGGACCATTCTACGGAGCCTCCTGAGTACACAACTGAAAAAAAAAAAAAAAATGGCTGGCTATCTCCCAGATTCAATCAGTAGCCAGTAGTTTAGCTTTCATAGATAGGGCTCATCGGCCTTTTCCAGCTCCCTGACTGTTAGCAGGCCAAATCTTATGCAGACCCACACACTTGAGAAGCTGTGCAAATTCATTCAGTAGAGAGGCTGGCTCTGAATTTACGTCATTGCTCCACCCTAATTAGAACACATCCTAGAAGCTGAGAAAAGTCATGTTACACAGGAGGTTGTCATGAATAGAGGAACTGCTTGGGGGCAGTGCCGGGAGATCGCCGCAAGCAATTCTTGCAAAGAAAAGCCTTACTGAGATAGAATATTTGTCGCCACCAAGTAAGACTTCTTTGGATTCCTCTATTCTGCTGTGTTGAAATGAGAAACCTAAGGATGAGAAGCAGAAGAGGTTTCGTCCCTTTTAAAAATAGTTTTTATAGGAATTCCTTCTTTGAAAATTCCATGTATTTAGACAATACATTCTGATTCCTGCAACTTTCCCACCAACTTTCATCTCTCTTTCTGCATTATTTACTACCCCGCATACTCCCTTTCCCAGGTTTGTGTCTTTTGTCTTGTTAAGTGATCCACTGAGATGCACGGTTTTCTGGTGGGCTTTTCAGTGAGTACACTGCGGACAATGGCTGCCTCTGCTCCCAAATCTGTCAGTAGCCAATGATTTGTCGAGGGGGAGTCTCCTGGGTCCTTCCTCATTTGATGATTGACAGTTGGTCTATGCAGTTTTGTGCAGTCCTATCATATGTGGCAGAACAGAGTTTGTGCTTCGGCCCTGGACACGGGAGAGGAAAGAAGGAAACCGGGATGAAACACGTGCTGTCTTTCCCTAAGACTAGTATAACTGGAAACAGCCTACAGTCAAGGTCAGGGTCAAGAGTAATAGAATCCTGGCAGACTTTGCTAGTTTATCTGCCCCCCATGAACTGCTGCCAAACAATATACACAGTGTCGCGCAGCACCGGAGAGAAGCTGATGCATCACCAGAGTATTTATGAGGACTTCTGTTTTGAAGTTAGTTTCTTAGGTAACAGAGTAAAAACATGTATGGACGGGCTCTCATTTATCAGACCTTTGGCTTCCTGTGAACAATTAAACAGCAAGAATTTTGATATTTGGTTGTTAGTAAAGTAGGTTCTTCAAAGGGGTGTATGCAGCGGGGGTACTTTAAAGACTGTATGAGGCTAGCCGAGTCAGCAGAAATGTCGGCAACCACGTGA
This sequence comes from Rattus rattus, assembly GCF_011064425.1. Classification (NCBI taxonomy): domain Eukaryota; kingdom Metazoa; phylum Chordata; class Mammalia; order Rodentia; family Muridae; genus Rattus; species Rattus rattus. The sequence goes on along the minus strand of NC_046160.1, from coordinate 30,191,633 downwards.
ATTACTCGAGGTTCAAGTCCAGTGCTGCTGCTTGTCTTAGCTTAGCACAGCTCAACCAGCCGCTGCAGGCCTCAGGGAAGCTGTTTGTTTGGGACACTAAGCCCGCTGGCTAAAGAACGTTCAGTCTTGCACTGATTCCTACAAGCACCTTCAAAGAGCTGGGAGTTTTTCCAAACTTCATTCAGTCACTCTGGTGCCCAGAAGCTGTGTTGGAAACTAGAGATTATTTTCTCTTTAAAACAATTCCTCCGGTTCTGTAACAAGAGCTGGTCCTATATTGACACAGAAAGCTTTTGGCCAGCAGGGAACAACTTGAAAATTCCCTAGGAACTCCAGAATCTTTGGAACATGCTGTCTCACACAGGCCCCAGAATACACTGCAGGAATTTGAAAGGGAGGTACTCTCTGGACACCTTAAAATGATTAGAAGATACAAACGAGTTGTTTTTCCCATTCACTGAGAAGCTGATTAAAAACATTTTCGTCTTAATATTAAGGAAGGGTGAACATTTTTATCCTGGTATGTACATTTTTAAAATAACATACCACTGGAGGATGAACCAATCCCACTATGAAAGAGTATAAATGATACAGTCTAATTCCAAAATATAGAGATAACATTACATTTCAGGTCCTTTAGGAGATTTTTAATGATAAGATATTCTCAACGAATTGAGATTTTGTAAGCTGTATAAAGTATAAAAAGGTCACTCAATAGCCCTGAGGCAAAACAACAAAACAGTCATTGCTCTTCTGCCTTTTGTCTAACACAGACATCAGAAAGCATACAGTGTGTTTTGAAGCTGTACATAAGTCCTTTGCCCCTATTTCTTCAGTTGTAAAATTTTTACAGAGAAGTCTCTTAATTTTATTAAATGTATTGCATTTTTTATAAATATTCTATAATATCGTGAGTTCCCTGAACCCTAGAAATAATTAAACAGACAGTTTAGGCAATCAGTGTCAAGGTCTAGTTAGTCAAAGGGTGCATTTCCAGAGATTTGTTGACTGCTCTCCACAAGAGATACTTAGTCTTGAAACAGCTAAACTATTTTCTTGTAGCCAAGATTACAGATCACATGAGCGGGTCTCTTACTGACCCCTATCCATCTAGCTTCCATCTGTTGGTAAAGTTGGGCTTAAACACCGAGTGGCTTTATAAACAATCTCCGTAGGAATCATGACACCGTGCTAGTAAAATCTCACTCTTAGTTCTCGGATCCACGGGCCAAGTCAGGCCACCTGAGAATAGGAAGAGAGACCACAGGTGATCCAGAGTAGCAGTCACACATTCCAGTAGCCTGGCTCTGTCCTTAAGCTTGAGCCTGCGAGTTTTGATTCATTTCAACAGCATTCTCTGTCAGGCCCATGAGAGCTGTGCTCATAGAGCGAAAGTCCACATTTGGAAGCCATTTGCCTTTAGAAAATGTTTACTATTCCAGCCTCTGACAGTTATTGTTACTGGAGTCATTACTGACGGAGTTCAGAGAGAGGAGGGTCGCCTTTGGTTTCGGAGCCAACACGTGGCAATGGGAATGGGTGCGGGACAGATAGAAAACGAATGGGCATTGGCCATCTGCATCCTTACACGTTTCCTCAAGAATTGAATTTCTCGTCACATCCCATCATTTGAAAGAATTGTTTATAAGAAAAAGGAAAAAGAAAAGCATACATGGGCAATAGTCTGTTTCCCAATAAAGATAACAATTCTTTTTAAAACAAAAGAGTAAAACTTTTGTGGATGGGTTTCCAACTATAACACACTGACCATTGCCAAAAATAATTCCGAGTTGATTATTGCTTTGCAGATTGTTCCTGATGGGTAGTATCTTGAAGAATTATCTGCTGATAGGATAGGTGTGAGTAATAAGAACTAAATTTGTCTTCAGGGAGCTCCAAGTTCAGCCAATCACCTCATCATGGATGAGACACTGTTTGCAAAATCAGGACAAGCAGGACCCACATTCATAAATCTTTGTTCTTGTTAGTTCCTAAGGAATTTATTTTGCTATTATTTTTCACATCTTAAGAAGAATTTTCACGTATTGTCAAAAACAAAAAAAAATCTTTAAACATATATAAAATAATGCATATTCCCCAATTTAAACAACTACTACTGCCACTTCATCTATATGGACATTTTAATGATGATGTATATAGACATGCTTCATTAAACTAAAGGTTGTTTTATATTAATGAATAGCTTATGTAATTTACTGAATTCTAGATTAAAGTAATAACCATAATAGTTATATGATTATCCACTGTTAATATAATAAAGCATAAACCACAACTGCCTTGAGAAATGTTTGAATAATTACACTAAAACTCACCGGTGGATGAGGAAGATGTCACAGTTGACAAACACTATGTTCTCCCTCTTCCAATGAAGCTCCAGAATAGCTGGTAAAAGGTATTTTGCATTGATTGGCATATGGGCATGGTATTCTTCAGAAAGATTACACCTTAATACTGTGTATTTTTCCTTATATATTTCTATACAGAAGGTAATAAAATCCCAAGTATCTCTCACCAATGTTCTTTTCCATATTATGCAAGTGCTTGGAAAACAACTAGAAAATGACCCTGGAAAAAGGCAAAGGTGAGAGTTCATTGGCATTGAGACCAATGAGCTATCTAATAAAGAGTTGGTTGAGTTAGAAAAAGAAAGAAATAAGGACATCAAGGCAGAGAAAGAAGGCTCACACTCAAGGGCACCAAGAAGGTCCACTACCAGGGAAATAATAAGAGGCATTTGTCACAATCAGCAATGGGATTAATATACATTAATGGGATTTTTGAAGACCACATGCCATCAAGAAAACATATGACATGGTCTTTCAAAAGAAATTGCCTTTCATTTCATGGTACCATAGAAGTAAGCTTTTATGGAGATGTAGATTGGTTTTTTTCTTAAGTAACATGAAATAAAATTGATCTTTGTAGAACATATGTTTCTATGGTTTGCAGAACTACCAGAAGTCCACCTTCCAAAGAATGCCCCACCCCTGCCACCTCACACTTTTCAAATGCAACCTCTCTCATATCAAGGCTCTGAGAACCACAGAGTAGTCATCGGTTGTCATCCCTTTGAAGTCATAACAATGTCATCAGAAGACAATTGTAAAATATGCAGTCTTAAGCTCTGACTTCTCTTTTGAGTTACTACTCATCGTACAGCCTTTGCAATTGAATTGATTCCTGTTCTGTGTAGTAGTGTGTTTCCTTTAATCCTTGAGTAACATTCTACTCTGTACATATGGAAAGTATGTAAAACCATTCATCATGAAAGCCATTTGATGTTTTTCCTGACTGTATGTGATGATAAAGAAAGAAGATACAAACATTTATATTCAGGTTTTGTGTAAATTTAATTATTCATCTCTCTGGGGTTCAGCTTTTAAAATTAAGAGTCATGGCTCCATATTGGCTTACGTAATTGAGTGTAGGACCCTTGACATATTTAGGAAGAGCAAAGTGTTTCTGAATGTATAGCAATCAAATATGAGTCTAAACCCAAACAATAATAAATGTGATTTGCTTCTGGCAGGACTATGCTGTGTCACATGACTTTCTTCATGTAGCCTTTCCTTTGAACACACACATACATTCGACTGTGAATGATTCCATGCCATATAACTCCAATGAACATTACTTCAGATTTGAGACTACTATATTATAAACTATGCTGCTTTTTTCTTTATACACAAAACTATTTTGTTCTTATAAAAAACATTTAATTGTAGAAAACAGACACTTTTTAAAATTTCCCTACCATCATTTGCCAGCATATAACTATCATTTTAGTATTTCTTTATATAATATTGTTAGAATATTTGAGTTAAAAATAGTCTCGCCATTTTAGTTGACTTGTATTTCATTAAAAAACATAATTGTATTAATTTACTTCTAATGCAATAAAACCCTATGACCATAGGGACTTAGAGAAGAGTTTAGTTTGCTTATATTGCCAGGAAGATGAGCTCAATCATAATGGGGAGGCATGGAAGCAGAAGCAAGAGGCTGAGACATCACATCTTAACCACAGATACAAAGCATAGTGAATTGGAGTTGACATGAAGATTCCTAATCTCAAAGCCCACCCTCAGTGACATACTTCATCCAGAAAGGCTGCATCTCCTAAAACGTTAAACCAGCTACTGGGGACCAAGCATTCAAGCATCCTATCCTATGAGGGGCACTTATCACCATAATCATTAATTGAAAATTGATTTAACTTTAAAGACAATTGCCAACATTTTCTAAATGACCTTGAACAAGCTTCTGTCATTCTATGCTCTGAATTTTTATAAGAAAATATTCTTAGCAATGACAATTATAAATTCAAAATGTTGCTTATTCTGAAAATTATCGTAGATGCTAAATGCTTTACAGCATCAAGCATTCAGCCCAGATTCTTTGTGTAAAATAAATCATCATAAATATAATATCAGCATGAAAACTTCCTTTTCTCTTAAGTAAACACTAAAAATACGCTACTATGATGAACTATTTTAAAACAACTTTCTTTACAGTTTATTATTAGTAAATGTTTGATTTGTATACCTATTTTATATACTTAAATACACACATGAGATTGGATGAAATGTCTTAGGCATAAATGAATCAGGAGTAGAAAAAGTTCAAGAAGTACTTGTCTATAATAAATATACTAGAGTAAAATTTCCAGTTCTCATGGTAAATGGTAGTTCATAAGAAATAAACAGCGTGCATTCCAGAATACATGCTTAAGTTCATTTCTATACCATCAAGATATTAGAGTTCCAGTAGCTCCTCAAAAATATTACTACCTGATAGTGTCAAATTTGTGTGTCAAGTTTGTTATTACTATTATTACTACTTCAGATACTTTCCTAGGTATATACACATTTTTTATTTATTTTAGATTTTCTTAATGACTAAGGATGAATTGTTTGAAAATGTGTTTTTTATTGTTATAATCTCTTTAATAAAAGTTTAAATATTGACATGTTTTTAATTAATATTTTTTATTTATTTAATTTTTATTTATTCACTTTATAACCCAATATCAGCCCTTCCTCTCCTCCCAGTAACCCCCTTATGCAAGTCCTCCCCCCATTTTACATTCTGCTTCTCTTCTTTCAAGAAGGTGAAGCACTCCCTCTGGGTATTACCACCCCACTAACCACCCCCAATCCCTATCCCCATCCCCTGCACATCAAGTTGCTGAGAAACTAGATACATCCTCTCCCACTGAGGCCAGACAAGGTGGTTCATTTAGAAGCATGGGATCCACAGCTAGACAGGCAACAGGCTCTGTGACACCCCTGCTCTAGTTGTTAGAGGACCTGCATGAAGTCCAAGCTGCTCATCTGCTACACATGTACAGGGGCACGTCCCAGCCCATGCATGCTTTTTAGTTGGTGATTCCGTTTCTGGGAACCCCTAAGGGTCAAGGTTAGTGGACTCTGTTGGCCTTCCTATTCAGTCCCTGTCCCTTTTAGTTCCTCAACCCTCCTCCCAAATGATACCCCTGGATTCCATCTAATGTTTGGGTGCGAGTTTCTGCATCTCTTTCCACTGGCTGCTGGGTTGATCCTCTCAGAGGACAGTTATACTAGGTTCCTGTCTACAAGACAACAGAATATCAATAATAGTGTCAGGGGTTGGTTCTTGACCATTGGATGGGTCTAAATTTGGGAAAGTCATTGGTTGGCCATTCCCTAAATTTCTGCTCTATCCATACACATCTTGTAGACAGCACACATTGGGATTTGAGAGCTCTTTTTATATTATGGTTATAATTCTTTGGCTAGCTGCATGATTGATAAATATTTATATCAGTTGGCAGCCTGCTTTTTAAACTTCTAACAGATTTTGCATAACAAGTGCTTTAGTTTGATGAAGTACAATTTGAATAATTATTTTACTGATTTTCTTTTATATTATATCTATTTTGGCTCAATCCCATACTTTCCAGATTTCTAATTCTGCTGTTCTCTAAAAGTTTGATTTGTGTTGTGAACGTAAAATATATCTGTGGCTAATTTGATTAATTATTCTGTGAAAACATGAAAAGATAATTTAAAAATTTAACCTGTGGTTACATAGAGCTACTTGTTTATGCCTGAATCTAGAACAATCTGTTGGACAATGAGTAGCTTCTTAGGGGCCATATCTCTGAAGAAACATAACTCCTCTTAATCACCCAAATGATTTCAATTGACAATAGTACTTCAGCCAGAACAATGGGGCTTCATGAGTATCTCACCAATCTATGCCACTATTTTAGCTGACTTAATCAATGCAATTATTGTACCTGGAAATAAAGCTATTATGAGTTCATAAGTACATTAGCCCTGTCAGGTCTGGAAAATATGTTTTGCCACAGACAGCTATTACCTCTGTCTGTTACAATCTTTCTTATCCCTCTTTCTTGATGATTCTAAAGCCTCATAGGAGTGATATAGGTGTTCAATTATTTAGAGATGAGTACTCCTTGGTCACTTAATCTCTGTATGTTAAGTAGTTGTGAATCGTTGCACAAATCACCATGTACTGCAAAAAGAGTTCCTCTAGTATGAGGTGAGAAAGAGAATAATCTATGAGTATGAAGATAAGACCTTAGGAGGCAGGTTTTTAGTCTTTTGTTTTTTTAATGCAGATAATTTAGCAGAGTAATGGCACTAGGCTCTCCCTTGTGACCCAACTAGCCATAAAGATGTGTGTGTGTGTGTGTGTGTGTGTATGTGTGTGTGTGTATACAGATGATAGACAGATGAACAGAGAGACAGATGTAGACATAGACATAGATAGATGCATATTCCACTCAATCTCTACAGTGTTACTGATTTTCAGAGCTGTCCATCATTATTGGGTAACTAAATGATGTGCACTTCCCTGGGATTGACTGATTCCCCAGCTTCAGCAATCTTTAGTCACTTATAGTTCTTTATGTAGGGTTGAGAGATCCTGGACTCCCCAGTCCTTTCCCCTTTATCATGTCTGTTCTATTGCTGTCCTTGTTCAGCAAATGTTCAGGCAGTCATGTTTATATATGAGGCACAGCCAATTTGTTTAATAATGAAAAGAATCCACAATTTTTGCAGATGAAAAAATTATAAAAATTTTGTTTCTACCTCCAAATTTTAAACAAAAATACTCCATAAAATGCATTCCCTTATTATATGGCTAACTATGGGAAAGCTTGTTAACATGTCTTAGATAAGAATCTCAGTTGTATTGGAGTTAAAACAAATGTGTGTTGCAATACAATTTGCTCTGGGTGTTTAGTTTAGCTTAGAAACAGAAAATGTCAACACAGTAATTTCAAGTTGTTGATACTAGTTAGTATTTTGGGGGCCGGTACTGAAATTGATATAAACAAAGAGTACTTACATTGGATTTTTAATTCATTCTGTCTTGTGGTTCAAGCTGTTGGCTGTTTAAAAGAGGAAGTGAGAGGGAAGAGATTAGAAATAAGTGGCAGCCAGATTTATGCATTTTTTTATTGTGTGCAATTTTCAGATTATGTAAAAATTGAATAAAAATGTGCATATTTTTAGAAGGGAAACAGACAGATGTAGCATGCTATAGAAGCTTTAGCTTCGGTCAGCATTTTCAGTTCTAATAAGTGGATGTGAGAATCTCTGGCTGCATGCATGATAATGAAAATCAATAGCTAACTGGCAGGATAATTCCTATATGTGGTATTTTACCACAAAATTCATGATCAAGTACTATTGATGAAGGATGTGCATATCTATCTTTGCTACTGACAGTTTGGCATTGAGCAAATACTTAATCCTTTAAAAGCCCATTCCTTTTATATGGAATATTTATTTTTAGTTCACAATATTGTTTTAGAGTTCAAACTGTGTATTCGTGAACTCATGTTAGGAACAGCAGGCCCTGGGAGATGGTTCAAGGTGTGAGAGTACCTGTTAGATAAGTCTGAAGACCTAAATTTGATCCCTGGAACACAAGGCCTAAAAAACTTTCTGCTGCTGGAGCAGGTGGATGGGGCCAGTTCTACAGACCAAAAACTACAATATCTCCATGACACAGGTCAACAAAAGGATATCCCAGAGGAGTCCGAGTAAGGTTTCCATATTGATAGTGTAGCAGAAGCCAGAGGCATTGAACCAGACCAATGACCCTTTGCAATGAACATTCTCAAGCAAAGTGTGGACAAAAAGGTATACAGTGGGACACACTGACACACTATAGCTTCCAGGATGAGACATTTTTTCTTTTGGGGAGGTTGGAATTTTGTGAGGGCAAAGGATAGAAACTAGGGGACAGGATGATGTGTGGGATTGGGGCACACAATGTGAAATTTACAAAAAAACAATTAAAAACAAAAAAAAATCTGATGTCTTTCTGTAATGCCATCAATTGAGTTGGGAGAAATACCCTGAAACTCATAAGCCAGCCTGGAGGATACTGTATGACAGAAACAGGAGAGAAGTCACCTCAACACAGTGGAAGAAGAGAACCAGCTTGTGAGAATTGTTCTTGACCTCCACACGTTTTGCTGTATGCTTACACACATACACACACATGCAGTCATGCACATGTGCATACATACCATATACACACACAGTAAGAAAGAGAGCAAGAGAAAATGGTATTTAAAATTATAAAACTTCAAACAAGTTTGCACATTTCTCATGCATTTTTAAAGACGTTCTCCCTATTTGGTCTTATACAGAAGTGATTTGAAAACAGTGTTCTGGTCCTTATCTGTAAAGAACTAAACCATGATTCCAAGAAATCTAGAAACGTGCTGTAGAATAGAATCATAGGTTTGCAGAAACAATTTTTATAGTATTAAATATATGGAGAGGACAGTTGTGTTGATATTCACATATCTGTACGTGAAGGAAACATTTAATAAGCAAGCTATCATACAAGACAGACAAAAAACTTAGAATAGAGGTTCCTATTTACTTCTGTTTTCATAAATCATCATTTTCTGTCATTGAACATTTATTCAGCTACTTAGGGATATCTGAATTTCTCATCTAGCCCCTTTATTGGGACAGCTGTTCTTAAAATTCTTAGGCTTTTATTTGAACTGCTAGATTTATTTTTAAATTGTTCATAATTCTATATTTTATGCATTTATGTTACTTATTTCAAGTATATATACACACACACCCCCAAACACACACACACACACACACACACGGCTAAGGAGGAGATTTAATTTGCTTCTATGTACTTTAGATTAAAGTAAGCAAGAAGTCAAGAACTCTCAAGGCACTCTGGAACTATCCAGCACAGAGCCTTCAGTGTCAGTCATGTCTAGTATGCCAAAGTCAAATTGATATTCTCCTTCAGTTTTCTCTTTGCAATCTCATTGATTCATTTACTTTGAACATATGACTTTCAAAACTATTTTGTAAGCTGAAAAATCAGTAGGTAATGGTGAACTGAGCTAACATTAAATTTTTTTAATGAGACCTAGCCTCTGTTTAGTCTAGTCCTTGAGGGAAAAAAATTTAAAAAGAAAGAAACTAAGCCTTAAGAAAAACAGTCGATAGGCAGGTGAGAGGTAAGCTATCCAAGACTATGTATGTTGAGTTGCCTTTTAGTTCCTCTCTACTGGGCCACGTAGAAGTGAAGTGTAAGACAGAGGTCTTGAGGGACTGATAAGAAATGAGGAATGGGTAGAAAACACTGCTAAAGGGAGAAGAACCCAAAGAAGCAAACAGAAGAGAAAAAGCTCTGGAGTGCTAACTGCACATTGAACAGCATGTGACTCTCAAAGCGTTTCCTTCCGGCTACCTCACATCACTCTCCTGTCTGCTTTCCTGGATGAGGCAACCAAATGCTATGCTTTCCAATGGGAGTTAAAAGTACAAACACAAAGCAGAGACCTATAGCAGTCAAGAACACTGCTGTTCCTACAAGGTCCTGAGAAACTTCACTATTAGTATAAATAAAGTGTGTGTGTGTGTGTGTGTGTGTGTGTGTGTGTGTGTGTGTGTGTGTGTTAAGAGGCCAGAGACTTAGTGGTTAGGTATCTTCTTTGTTGCTTTTCTTGTATTTGTTTATTATTGTATTGTCCAAGAATATGACGCGTGATTGTGTATGCATGTGTGAGAGAGAGACTACCTGCATGTGTGCCTGACATCCCAAGAAAATGGTGGTCAGCGGAAGGAGTCAGTTCTCTCCTTCCACTATGGGGTCCATGGACTGAAGTCAAGTTTCTTTATTCACAGCAGCATATTAGCAGGCCTTTTTGCCTTGTGTTTTTGGGACAAGTTCTCACACTGAACCTGGAGCTCCCTAATTCAGCTAAACTGGCTAGCTAGCAAGCGCTAGCATCATGCTGTCTCTTGTACCCAGTAGAAATACTGCAGAATGTATCAGCATACTAGACATCGCACATGGATACTAGGGATATGAAATGAGGTCCTCATGCTTGCATGGCAAAGACTTTATCAACTGAGTTATTCCTCTAGCCCTGCACATGGAGTTTTGACTATTATAATCAATCGAATACTTAATTACTACAACACTGTAACATTTTTATGAATAGTGAATGCCTAAAAAAGCCATGTCACATTTCACGAAAGGAAAGGTGGATAATTAGTCCAAGGAACAGGGAAGACTGGTCATGAGACAAGGTGCGTCTGAGTACATTCCTGGGTATGACTATTTTGGAGCATTGCTTAAGAACCAAGTAAGACAGGTGATGTGCAGACCCAAGCTGTTACCTTAAATGCTACCTCTCTGTTTTCACTCTCTTCCCAGCCCATAGCTCTCATTACCTCAAGCATGGTGGTTACTAACCAGGACAACTGAGATGCTATCTGTAGGCGTGACCTCTGCAGACAAGTGACACATAACCAACTTGTCAATCTCTTTTTCCAGAATGCTTCTGCCTGTACCTGTTCTCATAGGAGTTTTCATGAGCTATTTTGTAGAACAAAATGAAATGATGGAAAGATTAGTCCTTGGTCCAAGAGAACGCTTTCTTCTGAAATGATTTCACAAATACCAAGGGTAAGACCTCATTTAGATAGAGAAAAAACTTTCCCAAACCCAAAGGGAGCATTCCTCCCAGAGCAGTGATTTCTGCTGAAGAAAGGGAGGTGTCTAAGATAAGCCGAGTAGACTGCGCTGGAAGAAACAAGCGTGTTTGTTGTTCCCCTGGTGCGCATATTTCCCAATATGTACTGGGCCTTGAGAACTCTGGCTGCTCCCAACGCAGGCAGAGAAGTTACCAGCTGTGTCCTATATCAGAGGCCTATGCTATTTTCAAGCTCCCATGAAGATTCTCTTCAAGGAACACTAATATGGAAGGGGTTGTCTAGAGACAGTAAATTTCAGTCCTTGTAGATGGGAGTCTCTGACATGTCTATAGGGGATTATCTTGATTGTGTTAATGAAGATAAGATGACTCACTTACGACAGGGAGCACCATCCTCTCCCTGGCATATACATCAGTACACTCTCTATCTATATTCCTCACAATCCTCTAATTGTACACTTGATGTCACTGGCTGCTTCAAGCACTTCCTACCATGATGGCCTGTACCTTGACTATGAACTAAAGCAAACCATTTCTCCCTAAATTGCTTTTGTAAGAGTATTTTATCACAACAATAGAGGGAAAACTCAAACAATGCAAGCGACTCAAAGATTCCATGGGTCGAATGTCAATCTATTGGCTAATCCTAACACTGTTTGCTCAAAAGAGAAGCAGTTGTGCCCATGAACATGACTAAGCTGAATAGCCGAGTAAAAGTCTGTATAGCTATACAAAACCAATAAAGACATCCACAGAGTTGAGGGAAGGCAAAGCTTCACCTAGCAGGCTGGCATCACATAGGAACAATGCACACACACTACTCTTGAAACACATATTTACAGGAACACAGATCAGTTTAGCAAGGCCATCTGGAAACCTGTAGGACATCATGGTATTTGTGAATTTTCATCTAAGAAGCATGCAGGGGCAACAGAAGACTGCTACTTGATTGTTCATGTTAGGTGAGACCCTGGAGATTATTAATTCCTAGTCGTGTATAGTTCATTCCAACAAGATATACTTACCAAAGCTGAAAGCCATTAGGTATAGTAGTGACTTTGGGAACCACAGCATGAATGATTAACCTAACAAAAGCCCAAGATAGGCGGAATAAGCTGGGTGACATCTGGGGACCAATGTGTGCGAGAATGCTAATGCAGAGTAAGTAGATATAGAAGACTCTGAAGAAAGGCAAGAAAAGATTACAAACCTGACTGTGGAGTCAGTGAAACAAAGAGAAGTGAGCCTCCATCCAAAGAGTGAATAGAAAATATGATCATTTTCTACTTAGTCTCAAATTGGTGGCTTCTCACATAATAAGGATAGAAGGCTGGCCTCCTTTTTTCTCCTTTTGACTCCCATTGTGTTGAGTGAATAAAGTAAACATTATAGAATGTGTGTGCATGAATAAACAGTTTTCAATTAAGTAAATGTAAAACTCAGTTGAGATTATGTTTCCTACTAATTGACCAATAAGCATCAAAATGATCTAGATAGTGTGTGTTCTTGTAAGTTCTCCATTCTAACCAACAAGAACTTTGAGACCAAGGAACTCTCAAGCAGGCCAATGTTCCCATGTGGAGGTGGAGAGGCCCTAACTATTATCTTCTTGGAGGAAGATGTGTGAGTAGGGACTGGCTGAGACCATCTAAGCGTATTCCTTTGACAGCATGTGTTCAACACTTTCTACACATACATAACTCTTCTAGGATAATTTAGCTACTCTGGATCTTTTAATACCCACATGAGAATGCCATTTAAGAGTGTGGGCATTTGAGTTTTGGAGGTGAGAACATATACACCTCCAATCAGTCTATAGGGCAGTCCTTTGCCATTTGAGAGAGAGAGAGAGAGAGAGAGAGAGAGAGAGAGAGAGAGAGAGAGAGAGAGCGCATCTTCAATAAATGGTGCTAGTCTAACTGGCAGTCTGTATGTAGTAGAATGAAAATGGATCCATGTTTATCACTTCGTACAAAACCCAAGTCCAAGTGGATCAAGTACCTCAACTTAAAACCAAATACACTAAATCTAATAGAAGAAAAAGTGGGAAAGAGCCTCAAACTCATTGGCACATGGGAAAATTTTTCTAAAGAGAACACCAATGGTTCAGTTTCTAAGAGCAAGAATTGATAAATAGGACCTCATGAAACTGAAACGATTCTGTAAGGCAAAAGACACCATTAATAGAACAAATTGGCAACCTACAGATTGGGAAAAATCTTCAACAACGCTCCATCTAATAGAAGACTAATATCCAAAATATAGACTCAAGAAATCAACCTCCAAAAATCCCATATAACCCAATTAAAAATAGGGTACATAGCTAAACAGAAAATTCATAACAGAAGAATCTCAAATGGCTGAGAAGCACTTTAAAAACTGTTCAAAGTCCTTACTCATCAGAGAAATGAAAATCAAAACAACCCTAAGATTCTACCTAACACCAATCAGAATGGTTAAGATCAACAAGTCAAGTGACAGCACATGCTGGCAAGAATGTGGGAAAGAGGAACACTCCTCCACTGCTGGTGGGATTGCAAACTGGTGCAACCTCTCTATAAATCAATCTGAGGGTTCTTCAGAAAATTGGATATATTTCTACCTGAATACCTAGCTATACCATTCTTGGGAATATACCTAAGAGATGCCCCATCATACCACAAGGACATGTGCCCCACCATGTTCATAGCAGTCTTTTTGTAATAGCCAGAACCTGAAAAGAACCCAGATGTCCCTGAACTGAAGAATAGATACAGAAAAATGTGTTTCATTTACACAATAAAATATTGTTCAGCTACTGAGAACAGTGACACCATGAATTTTCCAGGCAAATGCACAGAACCAGAAAATATCATCCTGAGTGAGGTAATTCAGACCCAAAAGGACATACATAGTATGTACTCACTGATAAGTGCATATTAACCAAAAAGTACAGAATACCCACAGTACAACCTTCAGACTGTAAGAAGTGTAACAACAGAAATGCCCAAGTGAGGAGGTTCCGACCCCACTTCGAAAGGGGAAGGAAATAATCATGGGATGTGGAGTGAAGAGAGAGGGAAGGAGAAGGGGAAAGTGGAACAGGATTAGATTGGTGGGAATGGGACAGGATTAAAGCCCAGAGGGCCAAGAGAATGAATGGAAATAAGGAGCCTCTGAGAGTGAATGGTGAGAGGACCCTCTAGAGAGTTCCAGAGACTCAGGAGGTGAGACAGTCTCAAGATTCATTGGGGGTGACCTTAGTCAAAATACTGCACACTGATGAAAGGGAACTTGAAGAGTCCACCTCCCGTAGATAAATAGGGCCACAAGTAGGGGGACGGAGTTACTAACCCACAACAAAATTCCTGACCCAGAATTGTTCCTGTCAAACAGAACTGCAGGGACAACAATGGAGAAGAGACTGAAGCAAAGGAGGTCTAGTGATGAGCCCAACTTGGGATCCATCTCATGGGGAGAAGAAGGGAACAAAAGCCTGACACTCTTACTGAAGCTATATTGTGCTTACAGACAGGAGCCTAGCGTGGTTGTCCTCAGGGAGGCCCTACCAGCAGCTGACTGAGACAGAAGCAGATACTTCTACTCAATCATTGGACTAAAGTCGGGACCCCTGTTTGAATTAGGGGAAGAATTGAAGAAGCTGAAAGGGAGAGCAACTCCATACGAAGACCAACAGTCTCAACTAACCCAGACCCCAAGGAGCTCCAGAGACTGAGCGACCAACCAGGAGCATACACAGGCTGATCCAAGGTCCCTGGCATATATGTAGCAGAGGTCTACCTGCTCTGGCCTCAGTGGGAGAAGATGCACTTAATCCTTGACAGACTTGAGGCCCCAGGGAAGGCTTTGTTTTTAGTGGGGGAGGCAAGGAGGAGGAGGAATGGAATCAGGACCTGTGAGAGGGGGACTAAGGAGGACAATGACTGGAATGTAAATAAAATCATTTAAAATTTATTTAAAAGAAGGAAAAAAAGAGCTATCTTATCACCTAAAGATCATTTATTCCAAAGTGTACCATGCGATGAAGCAGCTAATGTGCTCAGTGTGTAGAGTTTGCATTACTGTTTATAGACTCTATCGAAATAGTTCTTTAAAAGCAACCCATGTCCAGCTTAGCGTAAAGGAGTATGGGGGAAAAATACAATCGCCCAGCAATGACTTCAAACACGAAAATATTGGTTCATTATGTGCAGAAACCTCAGCACATGTGGTTAAAGGAAAATTCTCTTCAAAGTGCCAGCTGTCCCTCCAACACCTACACATTTATTTCTTTCCCTCTCTTCTCCATGAGGCAGGCAGTGCCAAGGAATTGTCCTCAACAGAAGCAGAAACGGGTTTCGTATTCTATTATGTGTCTTGAAACTTCTTCAACAATTTTCCCTTTGATGTTAGGATTAGCATCCCCCTAAACATTAGCGATGTGACGTTTCCACAAATGTCAGGTTCAGGACTCAGAAGAAATAAGAGCATGCTCCCGGAGGAAAGTCCTGAAGTTCCATTTTTGGAAGAGAATGCTTGTGTTTATAGTCCCACATTATAAAACATGTACGGATAACTTGGCCTCAGAACATGTTTACAAAGGAGAAAAACACCCACAAAACAAATAAACGACTTCTTGCACAGTCTGGACTGGCAATCCATGGCTCTTGCCTTTGCAATGTGAATTCTTCCTGCCTCACAAAGGCACTCACTCTCCAACCAAGTTATTTCTGTGGAACATTCATCCTTACCATGAATTAGGTTCCGGTTCTTGACCTGACTTCAGGCACTGGTTGGCACTACACTAAAACACCTTTTCATTGACTCAGGGAAGGCACTGGGGCAGAAGTGGACATGGGTCACTCTTGGATTTTCTGACTTCAAACTTGTTGGATAAATGCTAACTTAAGTCAGATTTCAGCTACATTTGCCTGTCACAGTGACTACTTCTCTGGGATCACACTTCTTCGTGAACCTTTAACAATGTTCCTTCACTGAGTTGATGATTTTTGTGTCCAGCAACAAGAGACCTGTTCCTTTCTCTCTGTCCTGTGTAATAGCTCTTTCAATATCTAATTTCTGGATGTGACTCCAAAACTTCTAGTTTGATCTTCTGATCTAAAACAAAAGGAATGGTATGTAATGCCTTGTCTTTCTAACTAGGGAAATTAAGATGTGACAATAATGTCACTGTACACATCAAATGGCATTTCTATAACTGCCCTGAGGTTTAAAGCTCCATCAATGTCAACCTGTGAGATTTTGACTCTCCTGTCCCTCCATCTATCGTAAACTTTACCAAGTTCCTATTGCATCATGATTGAGACTGTTAAAAACTATTTACAGCATTAGGACAAAGTTAACAGTCCCTAATAATTACCAGGATATTAACATCTGAAGCTGAGCACTACAATATAATTTTCTACAAAATCAAGTGTGAGCCTCTGGAGTTACAGAGTGCATAGGCCAGGCATAATTTCCAGCCTCGTATAATGGGGTACAGTAGAGAAGTTCTATTTAAAGTTGTAATTTAGCAAGTATTTACAGGTGTGTAAAATGTTGAGAAGAGGCAACTGTGTGAGTACATGAACATGTGGAATCTGGAGATTTTGTCCAGGTTATGAGGTGGTAGGACATGAACTGAAAGGAGAATTAGGACCAGGCCAGTGGGATTTGAACATCAAGTTAAGGAATCTGGGCTTTATTCTGGAGGCACCTGGTAGGCATCAAATATTATTGAACAGGTGACTGACAAGCCTATTCCTTTTGAAAGAAACTCTGGCAACCATATGGAGATTAAATTGAAAGTACAGAGATTCAAGGTCAACAGACTCAGCCTACACTGGCCTTAGTCAGAAACCCTTTAGCAAATGCATGAAGGTGGCAAACAAGATGAATAGAAACACAGAGAGGCATGGGTTCCATCTCTAAGGGCTTTTAGTAAGTGTTTTAGAAAGCAGCATTTTACTTTTCTACGTGGTATAGATGGTCACTTAACATGTACCAAAGACATTGGTATAAAGGTCCAATTGTGTATTTAAATAAAATCTGTGCTACCTATTTTCCTGTTCATCTTCTTATAATCTATTTTCTACATGTATAGTTCAAAATCAAAATGATCCTCAAATCAGTTTATAAATTATAGGAAACTAGCCCACTCAACTTAAAACTCTGGCTCAAAATTGAGGACTAGGGAGATGGTTCAGTTAATAAAATGTTTGCTGCATATTCATGAGGACTTGAGTTCAATCTCCAGTACACATGTAAACAGTTAAATACAGTGGTGCCCTTTTGTGTATCACCAGTAGTGACATAGAAACAAATTATTATAGCAGGCTGAGGCTGGCTAGCTTAGTCTAGTTGATAAACCCAATGTATTATTAACAAAATGCCCCTTTTCATGTGGATACCTATCATCATCATATAATGCCTTTTTCACACCATTGCACATGCGCGTGTGCACACACACTGCACACACACACACACACACAAGCCTACTGCACATGCACACACATTCAGAAAGAGAGGAGGGACCGAGGGGGGGGGGGAGAGAGGGAGAGAGAGAGAGAGAGAGAGAGAGAGAGAGAGAGAGAGAGAGAGAGATTGAACTTCTTAATGTTCTCAATGCTTTTGGAATAAAAGTTCACTCTCCATTTAGTGACTGAGTGCAGATGATGATGCATTCAAAATGTACCCCGTCTTTATTCTTTCTGCTTAGTTGTCACTTACAATGCCCCAAAGGATTAATGAATTTTGTCTTGGTAGAAAGCCGGAAAAAAAAAGATGGTGTGAGATAATGAAAATCTTGACAAGGGCAACAGCTTCTGGATAAAAAGCCTTGGCCTTAACTACAGCAAGGCTGTCATCTGCCTGGTGGCACCAAGGTTCCATTGCAGATATATAGGAAAACCAGAATCCTCTGTGGGAGCCAAAATAGCTTACAGGCAAAAAAACAGATGCAAGCGTCATCCATGAATAATAGAAAGACCTGGAAGGATGAACCTGGGAAAGAACTGTTGCTTGTGAGTGAAGAAAGGGTTACAGGTCCCCAGGGGCTCTCTTCAGCCACACATACGTGACCAGGCTATCCACAGAAACGCCCTTCTTACTGACAGGCTGCTGATGGCTTCTACAGCCTACATTGGTTTTAATATCTGCATCCTAATTTATTTGACATCTGCAGAACATCCAAAGAAAATATTCAGTATGGGATGGGCAATCTGGCTGCTTTCTGAGCTCATCAAATATCTCACACTCCTTTTTCAAATGTTTTCGGTTTTGCAAAACTCAGAATGCATTTTGCCAAACATGTTCTCTGTTAATGTTTATTTAGAAGGGAATTTAATCCGTATGCTGCTGATGCATTTACACTTAACTCATCAAAATGTTTTACTAGAGTCATTTGATGTCCAAGAAACCTTTTGAGCCTTTTTTATAAGCCTCTTCAAGCCCATTTCGCTTCGAAACAGGAAGTGGCCTGTTACTAAACCATAAACGAATGCAATTCCCGGAGGATTTGGTTTCATTTAAGTCCCTGAGACCACAAGGTCTGAGCCTGCCCTGAACCCTACAGAAAAGACCTTCCTACTGAATAGCCTCAGAATGCTCCGTGCGTAGACACAGGATACTGTTATAATTTTCCAAAACAAAAATCCTTTATGAAGAGGCATCTTTCATACAACTCCTGGGAAAGACAGTAACCAAAGCAAGATGCTAAATCACCGTCTTTGCGAGCTGCACCTGGCCAGTGTCACTGTCTCCGTGAATCTGCGTACCATTCAGAGCTTGCGCACTCATATTAATAGAACAAATAAAATGGAACAGAGATAAAGAGACCGGGGCACCGATTTCTTCTTCAGGAAAACCTTCCGAGTTACAGACCAATACAATGTTCCCAACCGCGAGCCAGAGAGCCAAGGCTGATATAAACATAGCATCCACGCCACAGAACAGGACTTGTTTAAGGCTTAATTCTGTGAAGTAAGGCAGGAAACAAGATTTATCCTTCTGGGAAACATTTGGCATTTGCCTGAAGCTGAGCCTGATTGCTCTCTGCCGTCCACACCATCCATTACAGCTATCTGAAGGAAATCAAGTTTTTTGCCCAAACTAAGGCAAAAGAGAAATGTCTCCATCCCAGCCTTGTAGAAATCCCTCTGTTTGACGTGGCATTAAACAACAGAGAGCAAACTGCTCTGTCATTGTGCTGCAAGGATCATCACTGCTATCTTGGGCCTTCTGGCTGTGAAGGGAGCAAAGTTAGTTGGAGAGAAGCCATTTTTTTTTTTTTTTTTGCAAACATAGTAAAAATAAATGACTACGCTTAATAATTGAATCTTAAACTTGTCATTATGGCAATTCCAAAATTATTCCAAGAGCCCTCCTTCACTTGGACTTGGCAAAAGGATTGGGTCTTGCAGGTCAGTTTCCGGGTCTGAAATCCAGCTTAGGTTATAACTGCACCGGCTACAGAGTACATGTTCAAAGGATGAATGGGCCATTGAGAAGTAAATCAGACTCTCAGAGACTCTTAAATGAGTCCTGGAAGCTTTCAAGCCCTGAGTGTGGTGGGCTACCAAAATCCTCGGGATGTTACTTGAAGAGAATATGAGCTTATGAATAGGAGATTTGTCCTTCTTTCCCTAGGCGCGTGCATGTGTGTGTGTGTGTGTGTGACTGTTTTGTGTTATTTTAGTTGTAGTGACTGGACACTGGCTGATTGGGCAGAGAAAGTCTGTAGAACTTGGTCTTCCAACCTTTCTTAACTCCTGGGCACAAGGCGGGGTGTTTACACTGGAGGAAAACGCTCAGACTCTGACCCAACTGCGAGACGTTTCAGTTAACATCTGGCTTTGCTTACTTGTCCTAAATATTAAATTATTAAAGGACTATTAATATCAGACCATTTCATTGGTTCATTCCTTTACTACTTAATACTATAGTTAAAGGCCACTTTTCTTAGCACAAATATAAATTATCCTTAGTGTCATTGCCTCTGAATTTAGCATCACGAAAACCTTCAGTACATGCAACTGAGAGGGTTTCTCAACCCAGATGCAAAGCTTGATTTTTTTCTACAAAAAGCCAAATTAGTTTTTTCTGCATATTGAATATGTAAAAACTTTACAAACAAATGCTAATTCTGTGGCTAACATTCCTACAAAGCCTGGGAAATCATTTAATTAAGACTAACCAAAAATAAATAATTTACATTTCTTTCCATTCAAGTGTATTGAATTATTTTTATAAAGCAAGGTGATAAAGTCACAATTGCCTAATTAATTAAAATAAGATTAATTGTGGCTCAAAGGTACGTGTATATGTAGTCATTGACTCAATGCCAGTCTGCTCTTGCCAAAATAAGTCATGGAAACATCATGCCTAGTAATAGAAATGGTCTCAAGGGTTTAAGCTGCAGTCAATTCTACCCCTCACTCAACCATATCAAAAACATAATGGAACAGACTGAAAAAGCATATAAATGCTTTAGATCATGATAGATATGAGGGATGTGTGTGTGTGTGTGTGTGTGTGTGTGTGTGTTGTGTGTGTGTGTGTGCACGCATAGTAACTTAGTTTGGGATTATAAAGAAAAATAATATTTCTTTAGTATTGAAGTACTTATTTAAACCAGGAAAAAATATCTATAGTGTCCTGTAGGTACCGTTAGTAACTTCAATATGTCACATATCCATATAATTGTGGCTTTGATTGAGCTTTAAATTTCTGTGATACCATAAAATTAGAATAAACCCTAATTAGAGGTGAGTAAAAGTATTGGCCCCTGCTTCACATAATGGTACTTATTTAGTGGCCACACATAATACTCTATTGCCCTTTGTAAGTGAAACAAGTCAGGAGTAGTTTTTATTTAATGTCACTGTCATCACCAGGTAGAAAGCTCAAGCACTGTCCATTAGGCAAAGATGGCTGCCGTCAAGTCTAACGTCCTGAATTTGACCCCCAGGACTCACATAGCAAAATAAGAGAACTGTGTCCCTTTCTCACTGCTGAGATCTGCAGCTTGCCTGCTGGTCCTGAAATAGGACTTTTAAATTCAAACACAATTATCCTTCCTGAGTACAGAACAAAGCAAAAAATAAGACTTCTTGTCCAAGAACCTGGACATGCTTCATGATTGTATAGTCAAGGACAGGCATGCATGCATGGAATTGTGCCCTTGAGCAACGACCACAGGTTAAGAAGAAGATGTTCTAACAGTCACCATCATTTATCAATAATAATACATTTTATTGAGGGTTCCATGTTTTCTTTTTTTTTTCTTTCTTATGATGTGGACCTCAGACTCAGCTCCATGTTTTCTAAGTAATTCCTGTATATGTGATCAGTTCCCTGAAAATGCCCTGACTTCCTTCTGCTTATGCATCTTTCCTGTCATTTTCTTCCTTTCTGTTGGGCCCATCTTAATTGCTTCTGTTGAGATGACTGAGTGGAGAAGGAAGCTTGTCATTGATGTCCAGTAGACCTGACGCCAAACCCAATTCTTTACAGCAAAACCATAAGTCTACTAAAGCCCAGCTAGGTATTGTCATCTGTTCCCTCATCATTTAGTGCCTGGTGTAGGGAAACTATACAAGTGGAGGTAACTTACTTGTCCAAACACCCAGGTCAGTCCTCTCAACTTTATGAGAGAAAATTGAGTTGGTGTCTACATTTACTGAGTAAAACAGATCGTGCAAATATCACTCACGATATTGTCAAAAACAAGTGCCACATCAGTGGAATAAAAGCAAAGGATCCAGGGTAAGTCGGTCAAGCCAATGCTGACTCTTGGATCGGCAACACAGATGAGTGAGGTCAACTGCCAAGACTAAAACGAGCCTTCAGTTCTGTGCACCAAGCAAGTCACTCACTTGTCTCACTTAATCCCTGCCCTGCATCCACAATTACCACATGTTTGAGCTCATTAAAACTGAAAGCCAACCAGTTAGAAATATATTTAGCATCTATGCTGTGCTCTTTGATGAAAGGGAGGTGAAACCATGTCTACTCACATTTCACATTCACTGAAGGAAGGTGTCACACAGCTGGTAAGACTTTGCACAAAGCAAAACACTGCCTTGGCTGTGTTGCCCATGTCATGAACTACCGTGGCTATGTGAGGTCACAGAAAGGTAGACAAAATGGAAAAGATCTGGAGAATCTATACTGAAGAGTTCTTATAGAACAAGTTCCTGGTTATAAACCAGACCTAGGTGGGTGAGGCAGGGCCGTCCTGGAGAAACAAAGTGTCTCCACACAGACTGACTGACATTGGCCTTAGGAAGCTATTTATGTGTTTGAACAGGGGAACGATGTGCAGAAAGCTCAGAGATGGATTATGTATCCCTCTTCTGGAGTGGGTCAGGGTGATGGATGGGTGGTGGGTCTAGCCAAAATTAGAAGGTTTCTTTAGAATGGGTGCCTATTAGTTTTAACTTCATTTCAAAGTGATTACTGCGACGAAGGGTTTTTGATCAGTTGCAGGCAAATTTAAGTTGCAAGAAAGGAAACAGTAGAAGTTGAAATATCCAAATAAGGCATCATATTTATACTGTTTTGTCACAATCCCATTTCTCTTAAAGTTGGCTCTACGATGCACTTAGCAGTTGTTGTTGGCTCTGATATCATTATTGTCTGAACCATGTGGCTGGCCACTCCATCACAGGCTGCCTTGTTCAATGAGTGGTGTTTGCGTGTGATTCTGCTCTTCCAGAGAAGATCACAAACCACACGAGGTCAGGAATAAGAGCTCCTGAGGAACAATCTGTCACTATACTCTCTGACAGGAGCTCTGCACAAGGAAGGCAGTCATGGAGGGTCTCAGTGCTGCCTGCTGTGGAAGAAGGACACAGATAGAAATTGGACTTGACCACTTAATTGAGAGAGTTCTGAAGTTGCTGTACTTTGCAGTGCTTGGACTGGCTTGAATGAAATTTCCAGTGGCTAGCTTCATTTTCAGTCCTTGTTTGAGCCAGGATACTCCACCTGTAAAGGAATTGTTCCCATTGCTTTTTCCTGTGGGAAGACTCTGTACTCCATTCCTTTCATTGGGAACTGCAGTTATAAGCAAAGATGGACGGCTTCTATGACAGTCATTGTTGTTCAGGCAGGAAGCATAGTACTCAGGCTTCTGTAAAAGCTCTTGGCTCAAACACAAACCAAAATGAACACTGCGAGGCCCATAGGCCTCTTGATGTACAGATCCCTGAGCTGGGAACACTGAAGCCCAAGACAGCTTACTAAGAAGGTAGAATTTTGTAGTTCTGTCACTCAGCGTGGCTTCTGTCCAAGCCGAGGTATCTTGAGACTGAGTAGTCCACATGGCAACAAAACAAACAGCATGCACACTTTTTGCACTGTCAAATGGAACATACTCTACTTTCTCAGGCCTAAATCCCCAAAGGTACAATAGGGGGGTGTCTCATTCATTTATTGTCACCAGGGAGTGAAGCATTCATTACAATAAATATTCCAAGTAATTAAAGTCTATGAATTTAAATGCCAAAACTTCCTAAAAACATTAACCATGAGTGATGAAAATCCTTTTAAGCATAATTCAATATCAAAAACATGATCTTCGAATTAGACTTACAATTTCGATATGTTCAGAGAGAGAAAAAGGTGGCAGAATATTTGGCCAGGAGTGGATTGAGACCTGACATTGTAATGTTGATGATCCAGCAGTAGGAAACAAACAAACAAACAAACTACTACTACTACTACTACTACTACTACTACTACTACTACTACTACTACTAACACTACTACTACTACTACTAGGCTTATCCCACCTCCTGGTTTTTATTTCAAAGAAATTCTTACTGGACGAGAGAAGTGGCCTAGATTGCTGAGGGACCCAGTGCTATGGAGAGGGCTTATTGAGGACACTAACACGGTTGAGTATGTACAATGTTATTACTGGTTCCAATCAGCTACCTCTTAGTCCTAAGGCAGCACAGAGTAAGATCTCTGAATGTCTGTGGACAACCTCTGAAGAGATCATAGAATACACAGCAAGAAAATATTACCAATCTATAACGCATTACTAGAAAGGGTGAATACCAGATAAGGGGACTCAGCTATCATCTCTCTCTGATTCTTCTGCCAGGCCTGATATGCTCACAGATCACATCATTTTTTCCCCTGCAAAACAGATATGTAACCCAGACATCCTCTGGTTATTCATTGTTTGTTGCATTATGTAAGCTGCCACATATTTCAACTGGTGGACCAGCTGAAATTATCAGTTCCCTAATCATTGCCTCTTTCTGATCTGACTCATGGTAATCAGTCCGTAAAATACCCCTTGCTTTGAATTCTAAGTGTGTTTTTAAAAGAATGAATCCAGTGACTTATCATGTGCTTCTGCTCTGCACATTTTGCTGTGACTTTGCCATTAGCTTGAGAAGAGCTTATCAAGCTAGCTTAGACTCCAGAGATAAGCTTCAGACATATCTCTGAAGGAGAGAGAACAACCACACCTTTGTAGCTTCAACTGCCAATATCAGCCTGTCATTGGTCAGCATCACTACGACGATGCTCAGTTTCCTGAGAAGGGGTGCCATCACTTAATCCATTGTATTTTAGGATCATTTGCTACAGATCATCAGTTGTCAACCTGTGGACCATGAGTATTACAGATATTTACATTACAATTGAGTAGCAAAATTACAGATATAAATTAGCAATGAAATATTCTTATAGTTGGGGTCAGCAGAACAGGAGAAAACACAATAAAGGGGTCCCAGCATTAAGAAGATGGAGAACCACCGCTATAGACCATTCACTTTAACCATAACTCACAGACAAAACTGTTAGTGCACCACCACATCTTACATTTCTTGTTACCCTTTCGTCTTTTTCCAAACAAAATTCCGAATACTTGGTCTTAGTAGGGTTTTTATTGCTGTGACAAAACAACATGAGCAAAGTCAGCTCGGGGAGGAAAGAGTTTGTTTGCTTTCCACTTCCATGGAACTGTTCCTCACCAAATGAAATCAGGACAGGGATTCAAACAGGACAGGTACCTGGAGACAGGAGTTGATTCTCAGGCAAAGGCAGAGTTGGGGTGGGGGGTTTCCCTTAATGGCTTTCTCTCATGACTAGCTCAGCCTGCTTTCTTTTAGAACCCAAGAACACCACCAGCCCAGGTATTATACCACTCACAATGGGTTGGGCCCTCATATGTCAATCACTAATTAGGAAAATGCCTTGCAGCTGGATCTTATAGAGGCATTCTCTCACGTAAGGTTCCATCCTCTCAGGTAACACTAGCTTGTGTCAAGTTGACATGACCAGCCAGTGTAGCAGGTGAGAACAAAAGTTGGATTCTGTCCCTTGTGTATTAAAAATTATATAGACACCATAATACTTTACAAATCACTTAATAACCCCTCTGGTCTCTTTCCTGCAATACCCCTGTGTTTCCTGCTGCAACCGTACACGCTTGATTGTTTTCCTCTTTTACCATATAGGAGGCACAGTATATAAGAAAGTGTTTACATGTTACGTGAAACTCACCAATAGCCAGACATGCCTTACCTACATCAACATTCAAATTGCATGTATAGGAAGCTCCTGGATTCATTCTCTGGTATAGATGCCAGTCAACTCAGACCAAGGTTAATGGTCTGTTAACAATATTAATTATTGTTCTTGACTGATAAATTATATATCCTGTGTACATCTGAAATGGATTTATTTTGTCTCCCCATTTAAATAATATTTACCTAGTGATATTTTAGGTTCAAAATTTTCTTTGGGTTTTGATTAAAACATTCTATGGATTTATTTTTTAAATTTTACGGTCAGTTTCTTAAATCTTAAGTGCCTCTTTCACGGAATTCTTTCATCATCTAACATTATATAGTAATGCATTCATTGCTTTTAAATTCTAGATCATTCTTTGTTTTCAATATTTTACTGAGGGTTTTATCTACTAGTGGAGCTGAGGCAAGAACAATTGGGACTTTTAAATTAATATAGGCAATGAAGAAGGGCCCCATCTCAAAAGCAAACGAAAATGTTTCTCAGTTGTCTTGAACTCCTGCTAACTCTCTGATATGTTTCTTATGCCATAGTTATTTGCCAATATCTAATTCTATGCTACAGGGATGGTTTGCTTTTACTTTTTAATTAAAAAATTTGATACTCATCCTAACAACTTTGTAATGTCTCACTAATTTACCTTTCTGCTTGATGCTTTTTACTTATTTATCTGGTGATTTCTGATTCATTTTAATTTTTCTTTTACATATTTGATACTGTTTGCTTTAGTTATAAATGGCACGTTTTGTGTTGATGCAACTTACATCTGGTATTCTAGGAAAGGAGCTGGGGCTTTCTAGAGGTAGGATGTCTCAATTTTGGCCTCCAACGTGATCTATTCAGAATAAACCTTCCAAAATGAGAAACAAAATTACCAACACATCTAGAAAGGCAAAGCTAGACCTATGAGACAGTTTGTTGTTATTATATCAAAATACCAGAGATAATAAGCTCATAAAGAGATGATTTTTAGCTCAGAGTTTTGAGAGTTCCTTTTTGTGATTATTTTGGGCCCATGGTGAGTGTAGAGCGGCACAAGCTCATGGTAGATGACACCTGCTTACGCCATGAACATGAAGGAAAATCAGAGGATTTTTTTTTTAATTTTTGTTTTTGCTTTATGTTTTTCTTCGTCTTCAAAATATCCCATTGGTTCATTTTCTATTGACCACCTAGCTGGTGCTGAGAATGGAGCCTATCCTTGAATATGGTTTATATACTGAATGACACTCCATTGGAGAAAACTAAGTTTTCCTTTGCAGTTGTTGTCCATTGAAGATAGCTGAAGTAGGGATGGGAGCTCCTGTCCACTTCCCCGTCTCAGAGCTGGGACTCTGTCTGACTTGACCCTGAGCAGTTGTTGGTCTGCTGCCAGGGTCTTGGTGGGTTCTATGTGTATCGGTCCTGTTGTGTTTGAAATATTTTCCTTGGTGATATTCATCCTCTCTTTCTACCTTCTCTTTCACACAGCTCCCTAAGCCCTGCAGGGAGAGATATGGTGGAGACATCCTATTTAGGAGTGAGTGTTCCAACCACAGTCACTCTCTGCACATTGTTCACCTATGGATTTTTATGCTGGTTCCCATCGGCTGTAAGTGGAGTAATGCTGGCTGAGTAAGGTACATTTAAGATTTTCGACTTGTACAAAAAGGGTGGAAAAATCAAATAATGATGTTAACCATGTTATTTGTATAATTCAGTAGGGATGATTACATTACCCTTGCTGAATAGCAGATTCTCAAGCATTTTCATTTTGCAGAACAATTCTGCTCTTGGAACAACTTTCCCTTTCTCCCTTTGCCCAGTTCTTCCACACAGCATTCTGCTTTCTGTATCTTAAACATTTAAAAAGGCAACCTTTAATTTAATAAAGCACCATAATCCTTAACAACAGTCTATAAACATGTATCCTTATTTGATCAGGTAAGTAACGTTTGCAGCCCCCATTAAGGGAAAAATATCGCTTTTTAACAAAGACCACTAAAGAAAAACCCATAACGAGTTAAAATGAAGAGTTGTGGGGCTTAGTCCTAATGGATATCTCTACAAAACACTTCTATTCCTAAGACTCAGGAAGCACTGAGGAAGAGGGCTTTGTTTGAAAGCTTGCAAGGACCAATAAACAGATGGAGATTTTTTTTTTTGTTTTTTGTTTTTTGTTTTTGTATTTTGAGACTGTGTCTCCTAGTAATGCCAGAAGCTATACACATTGAATCTTGCCAATGAGACCACCTAAACGTGAGTGTGTTGAACAAGATGGTAGCAAGGAACATGCCAAACTGTATGGAGAAAAGCCCTTGAGGCCGCGACCCTACACACATAAAACCCTACAGACAGTTGAAGAAAGCTTGCAGATGGCCTTCCCCAGGGAAGCACATACCAGCTGGTTGTCCATTGCCAAATTGTCAGCCCTAAATACATACAAATAACATTATATAGACTGAACAGGTTATATATAGGAAAACACACACACACACACACACACACACACACACACGACCACACAAGCACACAAAAATGCATGCAGTACCAATTAGTGAAAAAAGAAAGAAGCTGTGAATTTGAAGGAAATTTAGGAGGGGCAAATGAAAGGGTTTAGAGTGAGAAGAGCCAGGTGAGAAATGTTATAATTGAATTACAACTCAAAATTTATTTATTTACTTCTTGGTTTGTGTGTGCAGATGTGTAGTGTATGTCCACATATGTTCAGGCATGCACACCACATGGAGGCCAAATGATGCTATTGAGTGTCCTCTTTTATCACTTCCTGCCTATGTCCTTGAGTCATACTCTCACTCTGAACATGAAGCTTATTTTCTCATCTACAATGCCAACCAACAGACCCCAGAAATGCTCCTGTCTTTGTCCTCCACAGGCACGTGTTAGGTTTTCCCACAGTTACGTGGGTACGAGGATGAGAACTCTGGTTCCGAGATCCTGTTAGCTTCATAAAGATGTAATACAAGACATGATGTATAATATAATAATTTAATAAAGAATTTTCTAACTGCCTCATTTCGAAATGAATTCTCACTATGATACCTACATTTTTCTGTAACTGGCTTTATATTTATAGCAGTCCTTCTGCCCCAGCATCCCAAGGTGAAGATTAGAAGCATGAGTCACTGCATCTAGAAAACTTAATGATATAACTTTGGCATCACTCTTTAAAATACACACGGAACTCCAATAACTTTCTTTTTTTGCTAATTTGAGTAGACATTTCTCCTAAGAAGACATGTAAATAATTGTGCATTCTTTTAAAACATTCAATAGCACTAATTCCCAAGAAAAGATAAAACCACAATAAGATCTACCTCTCCCCAGTTGGAATGGGTATCATCAAAAAGATAAAAGATAGTAAATGTTAGCAGGATGTGGGAAAAAGAGAATTCATACACTGTTGGCAGGACTGTTAACCGGTGCAGCCAATATGGGAACCAGTGTGGAAGTCCCTCACACACGAGGAACAGAACACCACTTTGTCCAGAGGAACCATTACTAGGCATACATCCAAGATAAATGAGATCAGCGCACTGAAGAGGCATCTTGACATGCATATTCTTGCAGCACTGTTTACAATAACCAAGATACGGAATCAGCAGATAAAAGAAAACTGTGCACACATACAATGGAATAGTACTCATTCATAAAAAGAATGGAGTGCTATGACTTGCAGTAGCAGAGATGATCAAGGAGGATCCTCCCTAACCACTATGTTAAGAGAAATAAGTCGATAAAAAGATAATTGCCATGTATGTGGAAGCTGAACATGTCAGTTCAAGGAAGTCAAGAGTCAAAAAGTGGTTATTACAGGATGGGGCTACAGAGGAAATGACAGAATCTTGTTACATTGGTTCTAGTGTTACATAACACTGTGTTAACTAGACAACAGTTTATTATCTATTTTTAAAAGCTACAATAAAGGATGCTTAACATTTATAACACAAAGGAATGATAGAATTTCTTTAAGATGGGGAAAATGTTCTACACCAAGTTTTCATTGCATGTGTGTATGTGAATAAAGATAATCCAATATATCCAGTAAGTGTACACAATTATTCTGTATCAGTGTATGTGCATGCATGCACACTCATGGTACCTGTACCCAGGAATGCAGTTCAGGGCAGAAGAGAGTGCTAGATCTCCTACGAAAGGATTTACAGATGGTTGTGAGCCACCTGATGTGGGTGCTAAGAAGTGAACTGCATCTTCTGCCAAGAACAGCAAAAACTCTTTGAACTACTGAGCCATCTCTCTAGCCCCTCATGTATTCTTTTAAGGCTCGAACTCTTAGGCACCAGGACAGTGGTCCAGCATAAAAACAACAACAACAACAACAACAACAACAACAACAACAACAACAACAACAACAACACATGTACTCTATTACCTTGCTAGTTGACAAACAGTTCTGCTTGGAGAAAAAAAGCTTCTAAGTAAATAATTACAAAGTAGATTAAAGTTGATAGATTGTGCATACAAATGAGGTTTGTACTTTCTATAAAGATAGAGACATCTTTTTCCAAGACACAAAAAAGATTTAGATAGAAGTTTGAGACTCATCTTAATTATCCCCTAGAACGTGGTGGTTATAAAAACCTATGGTATTCAAACCTATGAGGAATTTAACATTCACTTTCAAAGACAAAGCAGAATTTCCCTAAATATTTACAAATGCAACATTTTTTAAATGTAGCAAATGGTTAAAATGTTTTCCATTCAATCAAATGGTATTTTAGACTTTGTGGTCAACACAAAAAGAGGTGTCTTGCTGGGCAGAGTAACATAATACATTCTGTGTGAACAGGAAACTTTATTGATATATACAGTTCTGTTATTAAAACTGAGTTTGATATTTTGCTCTGCACTGGAAAATTGTGACCCAGTACAAAATATCCTCCTCACATTGTTTATAAGTTGAGGAAAATCAACATTTTGGGTTCCCAGTTCGCACAGTAGGAATTACATTTGTTTTGGCCAAATATAATTTATATAACTGTAAGGAACAATAAAACATGAACCCTACAGTGTTTTCTTACCTAAAAATAATATAGACCTTGTAAAATCGAAGAGATTATTATTATAAGGGGAAAGACAGTAACTTAAAAGGCCACAGCTCATTTTGCAAGATGTTTTCATGCCTGTGCAAATAGGCAGAGACCTGTGTGCCCATCACTTTTGACCTCAGCCATGAGAGTAAGATTCCAGAGTCATAAAGAACCTTATAAATAAAACTTTGAAATATTTGCTTGGATGAAAGTTCTTCCATTCTCAAAGTACATGTTCAATATGACTTCTTAAAGAGACCCAATCACTGTTCTTCTATCTATGAAGATCTGTCCTGTGATGTGCAAAAAAAAGGGGAATCCAACAGACTCAAAAATTCAAATAGTAACTATGGGAATTGGCTCTTCTCATTCACTGTCATCATATCTTAATCTCAAAAAATGTGAAAGTGAAAGTCACACTCTATGTGTATCATAAACCTACTTAATGCAGATTATAATATTTATATTATTATTTTGTAATATACAATTATAAAATATATTTATAATACAATTGTATTTTATAAAATTTCTGTTTGCCAAAGCAATGTTGCTCAAGGGAAGAAAAAGGAAGCAACATTTTGATAGCAAGTATTACATTCAAGAAGTAAGTCCATTGTGTCTTCGCTGATTTTCTCTAGAAGAATCAGAAAGTAGGTAGTATAATCACTCTCTTTTAATGTTAAGAAACTGAGATTCATAAATCTTCTATGATGTGTTCTAAATCTTTTTGCCAAGTAAATAATGGATATGGCTGTGGACTGTTTTGATTTTGCTTGACACAGGCTTCCCTTCATGCTGCTTTAGAATCTACTGGCAGAGGGCTTTAGCCTAACAACCTTCATGTAATCATTTGGCAAATGAGTCTTGCCCTCCCTCTGGATGACATTTTTCTACACCCGCCATGCCTATGTTTCCTGATTTGTCAACCTTCATACTTTTTTAAGCCACAAACAAACACATTTTTCCTGTTCTAAGATTCACCAAGAATTTAAATTTCCATAGCTCCCATATAATTTTTAACATTGTCTTTTAAATATATGCATCTGTTTTGATATAAAAGTTGCAATGCATTTGATAGTATTACCATATCTAACATTTCTGAAACAATCACTACTTAACATTTGTTTAGAGACAGACCTGAAGCATCTTTGACAACATCTACAACTTGGGGGTGGACAGATAGAGTGCACTTTATTTTTAAAGAACTTGTAACTACCCTGTCTTCATTCATCTGTCTTAGACCAGACACAAAAGGCTGTTATTTGATATTGGATTTGGTTGTTGACCACTCGTTTTTCAGAATTCCTTCCCATAAATCATAGCCTAAAAAACCTGTCAGTGTTTTCCTCTTCCTTTTGTGGATTCTTCAAAAGAAGAAGGAATGCCTACAAAAAGTAAACATTCAACAACCATGACTACGTTCCAAGAGGGTGGGATATAAAATATTGTAGAGACATATAGATACATAAATATTTCTGTTAGATTAAAGGAGAATCCTGTGGATAACTCACAAGGAGCCTACTGGAACTTTGTCAGAAGAAAGTGTGTTTGCAAGGGAACCAGGGCCATGTGGGTCTTCTTGTCTCATACTCTTTTCTTTTAGACCATAACTATAGTCACTATCTTAACACGTATGAAATTTCTGTTTTTCATATTTCTCAGTTTAATTTTGACAATTTCATACATGTATGGTAAATATTTTTTATAATTCACTCTGATCCCCTTGCCTTCCTACAATCCCCGCTTATTCCCAACCAGTCCCCCACCACTTTACTTGGTGCAGGTCTTGCCAGGCCTTGTATAGATTGTGTGTTCATGATTAAATCAACCATTTCATGACCATATGACGGCAGTAATTCTCTTTAGTATTTTAGGATGTACACACAATCACAGTCCATAGCCTTGTGGGATATTTATAACAGCCTGTATAATGAACATAAGTATTTTTGATTTATTAGTTAGAAAAATTTGAGGTTAATGAGAATAATTAGTGTATACAGACCAATGGAGCTTTGTGGCAGAAGCAGACACTAAGTACAGGACTTTAACTCTTCTCTTCTCTTCCTTCCTTCCTTCCTTCCTTCCTTCCTTCCTTCCTTCCTTCCTTCCTTCCTCTCTCTCTCTTTCTTTCTTTCTTTCTTTCTTTCTTTCTTTCTTTCTTTCTTTCTTTCCTTCCTTCCTTCCTACCTTCCTACCTTCCTTCCTTCCTCTCTTTCTTTTTCTTCTTCTTCCTCCTTCCCCTTCATTTTTGTTTCTTTTTCAGGACAGGATTTCTCTTGAGACACAGTTTCTCCTTGTAGCACTGGCTGTCCTGGGACTCACTTGTTCTACAGACCAGACTGGCCTCAAACTCAGAGAGATCTGCCTGCCCCTGCTTCCCAGTGCTGGGATTAAAGGTCTGTGATACCACTGCCCAGCTTCATTCTTCTTTCCTAGACAGCTAATAGTATTTCTTCCCATTCTCCATCAAAATTTGTTATATGTACCCTTTTCATCTTTCATTTCTTAGCTCTTTATAGAATAGCTTGGAACCTGAGGTAGAATGAAATAAAACAAGACAAAACCAAACAACAAAAAGGTTAAAAAGATAAAACAACAATCCACAAATCTCAACAAAAGCAGGGCTGCCAACAGGACTAAAAATGAAGACCATGGTCAGAAGCATAGTGGAGCAGATGTGTAATAGAGGTATAATGTGCTGTCTAAGTTGGCAATGATATTAGAACTCTGGATGAATAGATCCAAAAATTTTGTATATATTTGGGGAACGGAATAAAGCATTGTAAATCTGAAATGAGAGTGAGATTCAAGAGTCTCCCAGCCAAAAAAAAAACAAAAAACAAGAAAAAAACAAAAACAAAAACAAATTTACTATACTCAAGAATCCCAGCTATATGCAGTGAAGAATTAATATTAGATTTTTGAAGGGAAGACTTAAAGGGCTTTTCATTGATCTTTTCTGTCAGAATTTTTTGAGATAAGGAAAGTATGTCATAATTAGCATGACTAAGTGGGATAGCCATTGGCCATGCATGGATGGCTATGGAGCACTTAAAAGGTTGATTGATTCAACTAATTGCCTGAAGATTTAATATAATTCCATTTTAATTGAAAGTTTAAAGGCCATATGTAGCCAGAGGCTACCATTTTGGACAAAGCCAATGAAGAGATCATTGAGTAGTGGAAAGACAATTTCATACACTACACGTATAGTGAACGTATTTATACTTCATTGCTCTCTCTTATCCCCTTGCACTCCCACTAACCCCTGTTTATTCCCAACCAGTTCCCCCTACTACTTCCATGTCTGATACTTGGTACAGATTTTGTCAGGTCTTGTACACATCACTATAGTTAGTGTGTGTTCATGATTACTTCACCCCTATCATGTATACATGTTAGCATGAGTTCCTTTTAGCATTTTAGAATACACACATATGCACAAAACCACAATCACAAAACCTTGTATGATATTTATAGCTGCCTTTTAATGAGTACAAGTATTCTGGGTTCATCAATAGACAAACTTGATTACTGACAAATTTTAAGTATCGCTAAAGACTCATCCATTAGATAATTGAACAATGGTGATGAAATAAACAATTCTCAGAGGTTAAGGAAATAAAGAGGACAAATAATTGGATGCTGGGATCAAATATTACCTCAAGATTGTGATTTCTATGACTGTAGACTCCCGAGTTTAAATGATAACCCTGGGTTCTAAATATTTACTTTCCTTTGCGAGAGAAGTTTGTTCTGCAACAAATTTGTGAGCTCTCAGTGTCAAAAAGATGTTTATTCTTTTACCTTTTAATCATGTTTTATCTTCTCATGTGTTAGACAAGTAGTACTTTTTGAAAAGCTTAGTCCTCAGAGAGCATAGAGTACTTACATTCAATATTTAAAAGTTATGGAAGTAACAAGAGTTGGAGCTTAAACATGGTGTATTTAACTAGATGAGTCTTGAAAGAAATGTTTCTCTCTGTCTTTCTTCTCTCCCTCCCATCTCTTCTTTTCTCTCCTCTCTTTCTTTTCTTCAGTCAAATTTTCTTTGTTTTAAATGAACGTAGAACAACTAAATCAAAATGGCTCATCAACCATATTGTCCGTGTTATCTCAAATCCGTAAGATATTATATTCTTAATATGGCTTCATTTTATTCAATTACATATAAACGTCCATTCCCTTGTGCATTGTAAAGTATTGTTAAAATAAAGATCCAAACTCTTGCTTCTTGAGACCTTAAAGAGACCCTATATATGCAAGGATAAAAGATCAAATTGTCAAAACCACAAGCAGTAAACAGTGGCACTAAACTTGGTAAGCAGTTTCCAAAAATACTTTGAAAGAAAAAAATTACAAAAACAGAAGCAGTAATCCATACACAATCACCCACACCACACACCAGTCACTGATTGCTTTTACAACCAAAAAGTGCTTTACAATTAAATTCTAGATTGTTTCTCTGATGGTAAACTCTCACCCAGAGACACTCAGGCAATGGATGGACACACACTGTATAATCACACAATACTCTGGCCCTTACTCCAGCATGGAAAAGCACCAACAGAACACCTAGAGATTCAGAAAGAATCAGTGGATACTTAGACTTTCTTGACATTCATGAAACTGATGCTCTGACTGATCATGTGATACTAATGGGATAATTTATCCAATTCACAGAAAAGGCTATCTTCTTTTTGCCTGCCCAAACATCTCACTTCTGAGATTTCTTTGCCATTAACCAAACCAGACCGGACCAACAAGCCAAATACAAACAAATAAGAAGCCAATCCACAAACAACCCACAAAACCTTAAACTAGTGGCTTAACCACCTTTATTTTTTTTAACCTGAAGAGAGGGTGAAATCAGCTGTGGATGGAGGGGCCCGTATATCTTAGAAATGGACCTTGTGAACATTTGTATTTTCATGTCTTTCTCTGAGCATAGTTCCTATCATCTTCATGCTCTTACACAATCATGTGCTTTATCTAACTTTATTTGGAACATTGACAATGAAAATTTATATGTTCTAAGTCTTTAATTATAACTTAATCACTTGAGTTTGCAAAACTCACCATTGACTTTTCCTTGTGCACATGGTCACACACACACAGCCTGTACATTCCATTGGCTCATTTCTCTATAGATTTATTGGAATGTAGGAAATTAACTATATAACCCCCAAGAAAGCAATGCTGTTATTAATAGTGGTGCATTAACAGGGAATTTTCTCGCTCCTCCAGAATTGGCCTCAGAGAAAGCCTGATTCAATACTTCTTACAAATGCCTGCACTGTTGCCTGTAATACATGTCTCACATCAGAAATGAGAAAATGCTACTCATGCTCGCCCTTCTCTCCTGATTTCTTTCCCCCACCCCCACCAAATGTCTACCTAGCCAAGTCTCTGGTATGCATCAGAAGAGCATGTGATTTTCAGAGTGAAGTCAAAGGAAAAGTATGCAGATGGCAGTGTAAATGTTAGGAAAGTTTGAGGGGAAATATGCCAGTTATGTTCTGTTTTGTTAGAGTAACTATAGAACCATTGCAGCAATGCCACGGCCAAGACTCCTGCCAAGCGGAATACCCTATTTATAACCCTATCAAGCAGAGGAGATGGTGCCAGGAACAAGATAAAACTATTAGCCTCATTTTAAAAGATACTTAAAAGCAAGCTTGTATTTTAAAATAAATTTTGGTGGTTAAGAACAAAACTCGGTTAGTTATAGATCTGGGTGTTGAAACATTTTGCAAGAGCATTAATTAGTCCTTTCCTTATCTTTGCTGCCATGTCTCTGCCAGATAGCTTGTTTGAAGTCATAAATGGAGCTCATAAATGGACCCTTTGGGAGAAACCTAGAAAATAAACAATCCCCCCTTTGGTAAATAGTTAAGAGATCTCCATGGACTCGCATGTTTTTCCCACTGTTGGCACTGTTGGTCCAGTGCCCATCTGGCACCTCCTCCTCATCTGTCTTGTTTCTGGCAGCCTTTCCAATATCAAGCACTTACACAGCAATCTTAGAGGCAACCAGAAAATAGACTGAATTCAAAAGAATGTTTTGAGCATGGATTCTGGCACCCGAACTACATGTGGCTACATCAGGACACGTGCTATGGCCTGTTGCTCCAAATCATTGCCTCTTGCCCTTTACCCCAAGGAGGCTGAAAGACTATGGTTCCCCGTGTTTCCTCTATTTCTCTTCTTCACTCACCCACTTATCTGACTTGGTAGAATACCAAAAAATAAAAAATAAAAATCACAATTCCTTGTTTTATTCTATGTGTATGTCAGTTTTGACTGAATGTATGTATATATGTATGTATGTATGCATGCATGCATGTATGTTCACCATGTGCATGCAAGAATCAGATCTGATGGCACTGGAGTTATCAGACCATGAGAGCACTTAGGAATCAAATCCAAGTTCCCTGAAAACAAGCTGGTATTCCTAATCTCTGAGACACATCTCCAGCTCCAAGGCGATATGATTATTATCAAATTAGAAAGAACTAGAGTTAGTGTGGCTCTTTTTGCTAGCATTGTGTTTCTAAAGGGGAAAAAACGTTGTTTGTGTGACTTCAGTTTCCCTTGCTTTCCCAAGGATGAAAACTAGTTTTGCGGATTGGTTGAGGTCTAGAGGTGGCAACAAGAAAGATACCCTGCACTGTTTCTAAAGAAATGGCAATCAACAAATGTTCCTTTTCCAGGACTGAAGCCACCATATTAAATAACGTAGCGCTCAATTTATTAGTTGTCCTACTACTCAGCATGACACTGACTTTTCATTCATTTATTTTTTGTTCCATGTTTGTATTGGTGGTGCATGCGTGCGTGGTGCATACACGTAAGTGTGAGTGCGTATGTGCATGCATCTGCACGCACAGGCCAGAGCAGGACACTGCCTATCATCCCAGGTCACTCTCTACCTTACTAACTTGAGGCAGTGTCCCTCAGCTGAACTAGGAACTTACTGTTTCAGCAAGGTTTGCTGGCTAGTATGCTGTCAGGATCCACCTAACTCCAAACATAAAGTTGAGGTTGCTGGTACACACACCCATGCAAAGGTTTGTATATAGGTGCTTGAGATTCGAAATAAGGGCTTCATACTTCAGGGTGAGTAGCCAGTCATCTCTTGAGTCAAGGTAATATATCATCATTTTTACCTTACTGCAGGATACTGCGAATGATTATTATTTACTACAATAATACTGTATGTTGGTATATGAAAATTCTATAAACAAACATATATAATTATTTGTGATGTAATTGTCATTATATATTTAAATAAATACTATACTAAGCTGTATATTAGAGACTATTGCATTTTATATTACATGCTATAGGTTACATCACAAACTGAATATATATTGTTTTATGTCATATATCATGACTTTGTATTATATATTAAGTATATTTGTCCTTAATTTGTATTTTTACAAGTTATAATTTATGTATGCTTACCATTTCATTTCAATACACAAATGATGACAATAAATATTGTTAGTAATTTATATAAACTATAAAGCATACATATAAATAATAAAAATAAATCAACCATGAAGTTGCCAAAATATATCCTATGTTTAACAGGGCTCTGTTCCTGTACACTGTTTAGATACCAATGTAAACATACTTAATTAATGTAACTATTCAGTAGTTTTCAGTCTAGGTCAGCCTCAATTCTCATGGTTGAGGATTTTCACAGGGGAGTCAGTGTCATGGAGGAGCCAGGTATTATGGGTCGAGAAGACCTTCAGTTCACACCACTACCAGGCAAGAGACGCTGGGCACACTAGATCCTTTTTATTTCCCTATTTACCCTCATGAAAAGAAGAAGAGGGGAAGACCTAAAGATTTAGGTTGAAATAATGTAAGAAACACGTAAGAAACACGAGCAACACAGCCACTAATACAAACCTTCAGTGCTTGGTGCCGGTGGTGTCTGTACTCCTGCTGAGGTCGTTAGTGAAAGATGAGTCACTGCTGTTGCCTTCAGCTGGGGTTTTAGCTGAGCATCCAAGATGCAAATGCAGCTGGCTACTGAGTTCTGTTTTGCTCAGGCCTCATGTGGAGAGTAGGGATGGTTGTCCTAGCTTTCTAGTGGTTGGAGAACAGTCAAACTGATATCCCTTGTGGGGTAAGATCTTGGGGACAAATATTTCTTGTATTTCAAGGTTTCTTAAATTTCACATGTGATTTTAAAAAAGCAAATAAGCCCCTTAATTGCTTCGTTAAGCTAGTCAACACTAATTAAGGAGAGTCAAGTGGAAAAATATTAGAACCTGCTGTGTTCTGCTTTCAGCCTCCTCCCCTGCCCCCAGAATGTGTTTTGCTTTCTGAGGGGTGGGATTTGGTGATTTACCTTGATGGGACCACTCTGACCTCCTGGGTTCTGAGCTTGAAACTGAGCTACAGTCCAGTGGGGCTAGATTCCCCCTTTATTACTGGTAAAATATGATTTCCATTCCCATGAAAAATGCCTGACATGCCTTGTAAAGTATCACAAGGGGTAAACAGAGCAGTTTGGATGGGTTAGAATTCCACAGGATTGAACCTCAGTTGCTTCTCCTTTCATAAAGCACGGGGACATGAGAACAGTGGAGTGGTGGTCACAAGTGAGAGCTCAGAGTGAAGCAAAGGGCCCTGCATGTGCCCCTGTGCCCCTGTGCCCCTGTGCCCCTATGTCCCTGTGCTCCTGTGCCCCTGTGCCCCTGTGCCCCTGTCCCCCTGTGCCTCTGTATCCTGTGCCTGTGTGCAGGCATCTGCAAGTGTGTGTTCATTTGCATTTGTGTACCCATTTGCACATGTATGGAGAGGCATGGAGGGAGGTTCTACCAAAAGACAAAGAGGACATGATTTCAAACACTTACTCTTCTACAAACTCTGCTGGAGATTCTAAAAAACACATTCTTTTGCTGTTGCTTCTAATGTCAGCACTTCCCAGAGTTGGAGGCAGGAGGATCAGAAGGTAAGGTTAGCCTTGACTGTACAGACACTTTAAATTCAGGATGAGCGACATGAGAACCTGTTAGTGATAGTTGCCAAGGTAGGGGTGGGTGGAGGAGAAAGGGACAGCAGAAGAAAGGAGGAGGCCAGGGCAGGAGAAAGGAAAGGAAATGAAAGAAAGGAAAGGGAAGGGAAGGGAAGAAGGGAAGGTTTCTGTTAAAGATTTTCTGACATACTTTCTTAAAACTAAAGAGCCATCCCTTCGGGTGG
The DNA here is from genome assembly GCF_011064425.1 of Rattus rattus. Classification (NCBI taxonomy): domain Eukaryota; kingdom Metazoa; phylum Chordata; class Mammalia; order Rodentia; family Muridae; genus Rattus; species Rattus rattus. The sequence continues at coordinate 30,151,805 of NC_046160.1, read as the reverse complement.
AGAGAGATTGATGAGGTAATTCCAATAACCTGCCTAATGTTTGTTTAATTATAGCAAATTGATTCTGTGTACTGAGGACTGGTTCCACCACCACGTCTGTCTGGATATTTTGTAAATAAGTTCGCATTCAGTTCTGAGGACTTCTTAAGTTTCATATTACCCATTGTCCCCATTTACTTGGTAGAACTATCAAAGCAAAGAGAATTAATAAATTGCCTGATGGTCCCAGAGTTATGAATGAATGTGGATTAGAATCTAAATTTGCCTATTGCCAAGTGAGAGTGATGTCATTCTGCTCTTCAAAACTCCCCACCATTGTTATCCTCTAAGTCAACCTAGTCCTTTTTGGTCCCAAATGACAAAGACCAAGCTCCTTTCTTTTGGAAAATTCTTGCATGCTAACTACCTAGCATGTGAGCTTCTGCCTTATCTCCTGTGTGGGATTCCCCTACAGCACCAGAACTCCAGGATAAATGAACGGAACCTTTCAGAGAAACCTGGATGGCCTGAAGGGATCTGCTGAGGCTGGAGATTTAGGGTGAACTGAGAATCTGGACCAATTTTGGCTACATTTCCATATCTGCTATGGAGACCAGACCTGAATTATTTATGCTTATAAGGTAGCATCCCCCTTCTCATATCAACTTTTTTCACTTTTTATTGCATATTTTCTTTATCTACATTTAAAATATTATCCCCCTTTCCGGTTTCCCCTCCAGAAACCCCCATCCCATCCTCTACCTCCTGCCTCCATGACGGTGCTCCTCCACCAACCCACCCACTCTCTCCTGCCTACTGGCTCTGGCATTCACCTACACTGGGGCATCTAGCCTTCAAAGGACCAAGGGCCTCTCCTCCCACCCAACAAGGCCATCCTCTGCTACATATGTGGATGGAGCCATAGGTCTCTTCATTTGTACTCTTTGGTTGGTGGTTTAGTTCCTGGGAGGTCTGGAGGTTCCTGTTGGATGATATTGTTCTTCCTATTGGGTTGCAAACAAGCACAGCTACCTCAGTCCTTTTTCTAATCCCCCATTGGGGACCCTGTTCTCAGTCCAGTGATTGACTACGATAATCTGCCTCTGTTATTTCTCTGGCTCTGGCTCCTATAAGCATGCACTTCTTGGCATCCCCAATAGTAACTGGGTTTGGTGACTGCACTTGGGTTGGATCCCCATGTGTGGCAGTCTCTGGATGGTTTTTCCTTCAATCTCTGCTCCATACTTTGTCTCCATATGTCCCCCTGTGAATAATTTGTTCCCCCTTCTAAGAAGGACTGATGCAACCACACAATGGTCTTCCTTCTTAAACTTCATATGGTCTGTAAATTGTATCTTGGGTATTCTGAGTTTTTGGGCTAATATTCATTTATCAGTGAGTGTGTACCATGTGTGTTCTTTTATGATTGGGTTACCTCACTCAGGATGGTGAGTGGAACTCTAGTTCCACCCATTTGCCTAAGAATTTCATGAAGTCATTGCTTTTAATAGCTGAGTAGTACTCCAGGGTAGAGAGGGTAAAATGTATGACAGTTTCTGTATCCATTCCTCTGTTGAAGTACATCTGGGTTCTTTCCAGTTTCTTGCTATTAACTATAAGACTGCAATGAACATAGTGGAACACATGTCCTTATTATTGGTTGTAACATCTTTTGGGTATATACCCAGGAGGATTATAGCTGGGTCCTCAGGTAGTACTATGTCCAATTTTATAAGAAACCTTCACGCTGATTTCCAGAGTCATTGTACCAGCTTTCAATCCCACCAACAACAGGACTGTTCCACTTTCTCCACATCCTCGCCAGCATCTGCTGTCACCTGGGTTTTTTATCTTAGCTATTCTGACTGGTGTGAGGTGTAATCTCAGGGTTGTTTTGATTTGTATTTCCCTGGTGATTAAGGATGTTGAACATTTCTTTAAGTGTTTCACAGTATTTGATATTCCTCAGCTGAGAATTCTTTGTTTAGCTCTGTACCCCATTTTTAAAAGGGTAACTTGATTCTCTGGAGCTAACTTCTTGATTTCTTTGTATATATTGGATATTAGCCCTCTATCGGATGTAGGATTGGTAAAGATCTTTTCCTAATCTGTTGGTTGCTGTTTTGTCCTATTGACAGTGTCCTTTGCCTTACAGAAGCTTTTTTTTTTCTTTATTAACTTGAGTATTTCTTATTTACATTTCGACTGTTATTCCCTCTCCTGGTTTCCGGGCCAACATGCCCCTAACCCCTCCCCCTCCTCCCCCCATTACTGCCCTCCCCCCAACAATCACGTTCACTGGGGATTCAGTCTTGGCAGGACCAAGGGCTTCCCTTCCACTGGTGCTCTTACTAGGCTATTCATTGCTACCTATGAGGTTGGAGCCCAGGGTCAGTCCATGTATAGTCTTTGGGTAGTGGGTTAGCCCCTGGAAGCTCTGGTTGCTTGGCATTGTTGTTCATATGGCATTTTATGAAGTCTCATTTGTCTACTCTTGATCTTAGAGCATAATCCATTGGTGTTCTATTCAGGAAATTTTCCCTTGTACCCATATGTTTGAGGCTCTTCCCTACTTTCACTTCTATTAGTTCAGTTCATCTGGTTTTATGTGAAGATCCTTGACCTGCTTTTGTACAGGATGATAAGAATGGATCAATTTGCATTGTTCTACATGCTGACCACCAGTTGAACCAGCACCATTTGTTGAAAATGCTATCTTTTTCCTACTGGACAGTTTTAGCTCCTTTGTCAAAGATTTAGTGACCAGATATGGGTTCATTTCTGGGTCTTCAGTTTTATTCCATTTTATACCTCCCTGTCTCTGAACCAACACCTGACAGGTGGTTTTTGTTTTGTTTTGTTTTGTTTTTAACCACTATTGCTCTGTAATACAGCTTGACGTCAGGGATGGTGATTCCCCCAGAAATTCTTTTATTGTTGAGAATAGTTTTCGCTATTTTGGGTTTTTTTGTTATTCCAAATGAATTTACAAATTACTCTTTCTAACTCTGTGAAGAATCTACTTGGAATTTGGATGGGGATTTCTTTTGGCAAGATGACCATTTTTACTATATTAATCCTGCCAATCCATGAGAGACCTTTCCATATTCTGAGATCTTCTTCAATTTCTTTTCTTCTCAGATGAAGTTTTTTCATACAGATCTTTCTCTTGTTTATTACAGTCGCCCCAAGGTATTTTATATTATTTGTGACTATTGTGAATGGTTTCATTTCCCTCATTTCTTCCTTTTAGTAGAGGAAGGCTACTTATTTGTTATTAATTTTATACCCAGCCACTTTGCTGAAGTTATTTATTAGCTATAGGAGGTCTCTGGTCAAATTTTTGGGGTCACTTAAGCATACTGTCATATCATCTGCAAATAGTGATATTTTGACTCCTTCCTTTCCTATATCCTTTAAACCTCTTTTTGTTGTCTAATTTTTCTGGTTAGGACTTTGATTACTATACTGAATAGGTAGGAAGAGAGTAGGCAGCCTTGTCTAGTCCCTCATTTTAGTGGAATTGCTTCAAGTTTCTCTCCATTTAGTTTGATGTTGGTTACTGGTTTGCTGCATATCGCTCTTACTAGGTTTAGGTATGGGCCTTGAATTCCAGATCTTTCCAAGACTTTCATCATGAATGGGTGTTGAATTTTGTCAAATGCTTTCTCAGCATCTAATGAGATGAACATGTGGTTTTTTCCTCCTTTGAGTTTGTTTATATAGTGGAGTACATTGATGGATTTCCGTATATTGAACCATCCCTACATCCCTGGGATGAAGCCTACTTGAACATGATGAATGGTTGTTTTGATGTGTTCTTGGATTCAGCTTGCGAAAATTTTATTGAGTATTTTCCCATCAATATTCATAAGGGAAATTGGTCTGAAGTTCTCTTTCTTTAAATTTCAAAGAATATGGTCTCATTAACTGATATGCATGGGTAGAGCAAGAGCCTTGCCTTGACTATAACACTCTCAGCAGAAGTAGAACTGTAAGATTCCACCCGTGATGGACATATGGTGGACTCTGGAATATTTAAGATATACCCCAAGCTTCTCGGGGCTCAGGACTAGTGGGTAAAGACCAAGTCTAAATTCTACTCATATTTTTTATGTACCAGTGTTTATGTTTGTGTGAGGGGGTTGTAAAGCTATGCCTGCAGCTTTGATGCTTCAAACATGTTTGTTCTCTTTAGAAAACAAATTGCCTCTGATCAGGAACTCTGCAAAGATAACAGAAGGCACACAGAGTGCACAATTTATAAGACAACCTTTGTGCAAATGCTGACTTTCATTAAATACAATCAAGTAAAAGAACAAACAAACCTCACATATTCCTTTCCATTTCTCAGTGTTCTCAAGATCCATGGAAAGTGATTATAATCCTAGAATTTTATCAAGGCGCTATCAAATAATTCTCATAAAGAAAATGAACTAGGATCATTTGGACCCTTTCTACAGGAGATTTTTAATGAGACTGAAATGAGGTTTGCATGATAGTAAATGCTTTCTTGTATCTCTGTAGAGGCCACTGTGACTCTGAGGGCACAAATGACAAGGGCTAGAAATCAGAGTTAATTGGGAAGATGTTGTAGACTCTTGGAGGCTAAGAACATGTAACATATATGGAACTAATAAAATGTTTGTGTGCCTGTAGCTGTCTGAAGTTGTAGCTTACAAAGCAATCTAGACAACATCTAGCAGCCAAAAGAGAACCAGAGCTCTAGAGAACCAGGTAAGTGAGAAGAGTTTTCAATAGAGCTGTGACCCAAGGCAACCAGGGATGTTGAATAAAATAGGAGTTTTTATGATGAGAAGGAAAACACACACACACACACACACACACACACACACACACACACACACACACCAGAAAATTTCAGGCTAATGGACAATTCTGGAGGTTAAATATTCAGAGTTACCTAGGTAGTAGCATTTTTCTCATCTCGCTCTGGCAAAAGTGATTAGAATCTAAGCACACTACCTGTACATTGAGTACTTGTGTAGTCAATGGTTCCTTAAAAAAGGTCCATAATGGCCTGAGTTCCGCTGAGCCTTTTAAGTGAGGTAGCTGGAGGTTCCCGTATATCTGTGGCTTAAGTAGGGCTATTCTATGACTTGGGAGTCTAGTAGTCCTGCAAGTTCAAATAATTGGTTCCTGGAAAGGTCATGGAACCCAGATCCTTTCCTTGGATATTCGTCTAAAATAATAAACCCTTTTTGTTGTCAAACGTCTGTGAATGAGACAACAGAAAAAAAAAATTTACAGGGAGCCATTTAAAGGCTTGAGTGAGAAATTCATGTTTTAGGTATAAGAATGCTAAGAAAGGCAGGGGAAGCTAGCAGGGTCTTTGTTCACCTAGATTCTTTCATATTCTGAGTTTTAAAGAAGTTACTATGCATTAATCTGACTCACTGTCCTGAAGATGTCCTTAGATAAGTTCCTCGCCCACTTGCCCCACTCCTGCATCCATCCACATTCAAATTCTCTAGAAGGCCATGACTCTTACTTCATTCCCATGACTTTTCCCATAGGGATATGATATATATAATATATATATATATATATATATATATATCACATACAAACGCACACACACACACACACACACACACAGTGTGTGTGTGTGATCCCTGCAGAGTATCCAGAGCTACCATTGACTGCTATTTGAGCCTACAGATACATGCTATGGGTTGTCACTCCAAATCCCCGACTCTTCCCTTTTACCCCAAAGAACAACAGGCTGGAAGATAGTGGGACTGAATCCAGTGTAGGGTTCCTTGGCTTTTCTTTCCATCAGTGAGAAGGTTGCATGTTCCATAATGCCTTTAATTATAAGGACAGGGCATGCCCTACAACACAATTCCTACTTCTCCATATTTTTTCTCCATTTCTCTTCTCCACCAATGACTACTAACCTAACTCAGTAGAAGACAAATAAAATAATTTCTTTTTATGCATTATTTTGTATGTATGCATATTTTCTATGAATATATATATGCATATATCATATGAATATAGGTTTGTACATCACATGTTAAAGGGGAAGCATGCTTTTCAGAAAGATGGGATACTAAAGTATCAAAGTTCATGTCTTCTGAGTGTCAACCTAGGGCATCACCTGTGATTCTTTTTTAAAAAAAATTATTTTCTTAAGCATGTCAACTGGAAATACAAATCTAGCCAAAACCACATTTTCAGAGAAATGATGAGATGAGTCCAGAGTCTCATTATGTTTTATCAGTTGTATGAGTCTTGTTGCGCATCCCTAATGGACAGGAACAAGCTAGGACTGGGTGCAGTTCATTCTAAGGCCCATCAGGCCCTCCGTGGAGAGAAAAGGAGACCCGGGGCTCCAACCTTGTTATTTCCTCCTGTTTTGCTTTTCTGCCTCCTTCACTTCGTGTTGCATTCTGAGGTATGAATGTGACCAGGGGCAGAGAAGGCTGTAATCCCCTGGGCCTTGCACTATAAACTTCATTTCCTCCTTTTATTGCAGTTAACTGCCCATGAACTCTATTAATATTTTGCAAATTGAGATCTCAAAAACATGTGTTACTGTTAATTTTAACCTCATGCTAACTAGGATGTGGTCAAAATTTCACAACAAATTCCTAGGGTATTTTGATAGGCTTTGAAAAAAATGCATTTAAAGGTGACTCTGTGAGATATTTTTTTCCTCTAAATCCACATGTTTCCTTTCTACTGCTGCTACTTAGGAGCAAGCAGAAGGAGGGTGCTGGATATATAAGTCAAAATATAAGGTGAATCAGTAAAGGTGCAGAATGTAGAAAGAAACATTTCTCGGATCAAAAGCAAAGGATAGAAATCTGCTGGTGATTACATACTGTTACATACAGTATTGTTTTTCTTAACCATAGAGCTTCATTTAAAACTATCCTTTCACAGAGGTGGCCTGAGACCATCAAAACCACAGAGATTTACATTAGGATTCATAACAGTAGCAAAACTACAGTTATGAAGTAGCAACAAAAATAAGTTTTATAGTTGGGAGTCACCACAACATAAGAAACTGTATTAAAGGGGTGTGGCACTAAGAAGCCACTGATTTAAAGGCTTTACTTTTATAAGTTTATGAGGAAATAGGTTTTGATAATTCCAAATGTATCCTCACAAAATAAATAAGTGTAAAACTTCTAAATATTAGCCAGATGAGAAGTGTTTCTCCCTCTTCCCTGTCGTCTTCCTCCCTTTTTTGCTGCTCACTCTTCTTACTCCACAACTTCTCTCACCTTTATGTCCTTTATTTTTCCTGTTTTAAACTTTATCCTCTCAGCAATTATTATGTTCCCATGCCAGAAATTGCTCTAACCACTGTGGACTGACCACTAAAACACTTTTCTGAAAAATAAGGATTACCTGAGATCACTAAATTATCTCATGCAATGACCTCTGGAGGAGGGACTCATTTTACATCAGCATTAATATATCCAAGACTCACTTTTCAATTGCAAGATTTCTGAAATATTTTCAGCTATTGAAAATGAAAGAGTGTACCTTCTAGTTACTTTTGAGACAATTTACTCTTGTAGTCTGTGAAGATATTTTTTCCCAAAAGGTTCACCATGTTTTTTCAATCATGACATTGATTTGAGGTTAAACTCTGGCTACCCAAATAAGGATTTAGTGTAGAATAATGATGTACCTTCCCTTGTGCAACCAATTCTTTTTTTTTTTTTTAATTTTTTTTATTAACTTGAGTATTTCTTATGTACATTTGGCAAACATCCTTCCTCCCCCCTTCCTTATGGGTGTTCCCCTCCCCACCCTCCCCTCATTGCCGCCCTCCCCCCGGCAGTCTAGTTCACTGGGGGGTTCAGTCTTAGCAGGACCCAGGGCTTCTCCTTCCACTGGTGCTCTTACTAGGATATTCATTGCTACCTATGAGGTCAGAGTCCAGGGTCAGTCCATGTATAGTCTTTAGGTAGTGGCTTAGTCCCTGGAAGCTCTGGTTGCTTGGCATTGTTGTACATATGGAGTCTCAAGCCCCTTCAAGCTCTTCCAGTTCATTCTCTGATTCCTTCAACGGGGGTCCCGTTCTCAGTTCAGTGGTTTGCTGCTGGCATTCGCCTCTGTATTTGCTGTATTCTGGCTGTGTCTCTCAGGTTCGATCTACATCCGGCTCCTGTCGGTCTGCACTTCTTTGCTTCATCCATCTTGTCTAATTGGGTGGCTGTATATGTATGGGCCACATGTGGGGCAGGCTCTGAATGGGTGTTCCTTCAGTCTCTGTTTTAATCTTTGCCTCTCTCTTCCCTGCCAAGGGTATTCTTGTTCCCCTTTTAAAGAAGGAGTGAAGCCTTCACATTTTGATCATCCGTCTTGAGTTTCATTTGTTCTAGGCCACTAGGGTAATTCAAGCATTTGGGCTAATAGCCACTTATCAGTGAGTGCATACCATGTATGTCTTTCTGTGATTGGGTTAGCTCACTCAGAATGATATTTTCCAGTTCAACCATTTGCCTCACAATTTCATAAAGTCGTTGTTTTTGATAGCTGAGTAATATTCCATTGTGTAGATGTACCACATTTTCTGTATCCATTCCTCTGTTGAAGGGCATCTGGGTTCTTTCCAGCTTCTGGCTATTATAAATAAGGCTGCGATGAACATAGTGGAGCACGTGTCTTTTTTATATGTTGGGGCATCTTTTGGGTATATGCCCAAGAGAGGTATAGCTGGATCCTCAGGCAGTTCAATGTCCAATTTTCTGAGAAACCTCCAGACTGATTTCCAGAATGGTTGTACCAGTCTGCAATCCCACCAACAATGGAGGAGTGTTCCTCTTTCTCCGCATCCTCTTCCAGCATTTGCTGTCACCTGAGTTTTTGATCTTAGCCATTCTCACTGGTGTGAGGTGAAATCTCAGGGTTGTTTTGATTTGTGCAACCAATTCTTAGGCAGACAAAGAAGAGTAAGACAATTGGAGAGAGGTCATTTCCATTCCTGGGTAGCTTGCTCTTTCTCAGTAGCCAATACCTAAATCCTATGGGTTGCTTTTCTATGCCTTCTGAGTCCTTTGATCTCTATATTCTAACCTCCTCAGTCATGTAACTCCATTCCTCCCAGTCCCAGTTTTAGGGGCAGTATTTTCAGCATCAAATTACCATTCCTTTCAATACATTTAATATGCATTTCGTTATGTAGATGGTTGGTTGTCTCCAGAGAAAAGAGGAATGAGTTAAGTTCTAAGCCAGACAAAACTGGGGCTATGTTTGACAGGCACTGATGAACATGTCACATCTCTTTCTCATCGAATATTATGCCAAGCCAATGGTGGTCAAAGTAAGGTTGGGTGAAAATAAAATAGAGTCAAGTACAGCAAGTTCCACACTATTTAGCTTTATAAGTCATATACAAATATATAGAATACCCCAAGACATCTGTGAATAGATCATTCCTATCTATATCTGTTTTAGGGGCCTGACAGAAGCAAGTAAGAAAGCAGGCTGTATTTTCTCTCACAGTTGATAGGACACACTATATCATGACAGGAAGGTGTGCTAGCAGAAATGCCTCTCACTACAGAGGCAGAAGCATGGTAATGTTGCATCAGTAGTTAGTAAGCAGACGTATACATTCTATTCTTAGCTCACCATCTCCTTTTTATTCACCCAGTGATCAAAAGCTTTGCATAGTGCTGCCCGCCCTCAGAATGGGTCCTCCTCCTTCAGATAAACCTCTCTTGAACACCTTGACAGTCTCTCCCAGACACATGTCTCCTGTTTAATTAGAAGTCAAATTGGTGATGTAGGGAAACCATCACAGAACTACAAATGAGAAACTTGTTTATTAAAATTAATAAGATTAAAAATCTTATGAAATCATTTTAAAACACTAAATGCATTGCATGTTGATATGAACAACAACTTTTATGGAAATAACTATAGATTTTTTTCCTTGTTGTATTTGAAACAAGGTCTGATGGTGTAACTCAGACTGGCCTGGAGCGGTCTATAGTCATAAGATGTATGAATCAAGAAACTAAATGCTATGTAATAAAGCCTTTCTGTTCCAGGTAGTCTTTTTTATATACTAGGAACAAAATGACCTACCATTGGTTATAACTTTACATTAATGAGTTCTGTGTTCCTGGAAGAAATAGTACTCAGAACAAGGCTTCAAGGACAAGAGCATAAATTCCCCGGAACAGTTTATTGTGCATGATAGTGAGCGCCCAAGAATTTTCATTAATATCAATAATTATAGTCCCTTCGTTTTCTGACCTCTAGAGAGCCAAGATGCAGTGTTCAGATGTCCTAAACACACCTCAGCTGCAGATAGGACCGCCCCAGGACTGCCTGAGATAGTACCTGTGATCTGAAGCACAGTGAGATTTCCCTGACAGCTTTGGCTATGCATTGGCTCGCTCAGCTGAAGTCAGCAGTCCCCAAAGTGCCTCAAAGGCCAACATGCTTGGCCCAGACCCCACATCACTGTAGGACACCCAGGACTTCAAAGAAAGGCTCCTCAGAGGAGCCTCCTCCCAACTACTTCTTTGCCAAAACGCAGCTGGGGCAGCCTTGAAGCTAAATATTTGGATTGAATGGGACAGAGAATGTGGTCTCTCTACGAGGTATTTTACCAAAGCGATCAGGAGAGGACCAACTCAACACAGACATGCTGTGTCTTCCCAGCACTGGAAAGCAATGGTGTCTTTCTTTGTGCAATCAGAAGAATTATATGTCTAAAAACCTCATAGGTTAAGCAGCTACAAAGTCAGTCTCCTAGATCACAAGGCAACCTCTTTGACATCATTGGAAAATGGAGAGTATCATCTTCCTTATATTCTGGAACTGTGCAGTCTTTCCACAGAGAACAACTTTTGCCCAGCAAGGAACACACTTTAATGTGGCTGTAATTCACACCTGCTGTGTAAAGTACTGCCCCCTTTCCATATCAACCGAGAGATTCTTATTGAGTAATGATAACAAGCAGTATAAATACACAACTCCATGAATATTGGGAAGACATTCTTCTGAGAGACAAAAAACCCCCTGAGTTCCAGCTTCCCAACTGCATCATTTTTGTGATCTGCTAATCCATTGGTGGTTTAGTCTTATCTGTAAAGTGGATGTAAGAATGAACTCTCTCTTCATCCTTAACACTGGGGTGCACTGAGGATCAGCTGAGTTAGCTGGTATTTCCAAAGCTCCTTGCAACAGTGGGCATCCAGCACCTGCAAAAAAATTGACTATGATTATAACAAAGAAAATGAGCACTGAAGCCTAGAGGAAACTAGGACCAGAGAGAACTCAGACATCATTTACGAGTGCAAATATTAGCTTGCCTCAGTTGACCTAATAAAAGAGCAAAGTCTGGCTTAGCTCTCTCACTCTGTCCTGCTCCAGTGCCCGTATTTATCCCTTAATGTTCCCAAACATTTAACAAACACATTTGTTCTCTCTGAACTAGATATGACACATGATGTGTCCCAAGTTTATAGGCAAGGAAATTTTGGCACAAGGATGACAAGAATTGTCTCAAATGGCACAGTTATTGGTTGCCTGGGGCCCCAGTATTCTTTTTCTCAAGGAGTGTCACTCAAAACAATAATCGCAAATGTATACTCACACCAATTATTTGCCAATTAAACTATTCTTAATATATTTAATTACAAAAATTACATCATTTCTCCCTTTTATCCCTCCAATCCTACCCATGTATACCTCCTATCCATTTACTTAGACTCTCTTCAAAATCATGGACTTTAAAAATATTGATATTGTTTGCATATATTTGATATATTTCATATATGCATAGGCTGAAGTAAGATGAAATCTTGATATTCTTTTTTGATATGCCTTTCCCTATTGCTAATGATGCAATTGTGTGTGTGTGCGTGTGTGTGTGTGTGTGTGTGTACAACTTGCTCAGTCCAATTAGTGTTTCTTTTATGTATATGATCTTAGGGCTGACCAATTAGTATTAGATAAAAATTAAGGTGCTCATTCTTAAGAAGACTGTTTCTCCTACTCTTAACATTTAGTTGCCTGCAGTTTTTGCCTAGCAGTGGGGAGCCCTCCTCCATGTTAGCATGTCTGTCTGTGCTGTTATTCAGGTCTTACTTAGGCAACCACTGTGGAGGTATCATGAGGGAAACTGTCTTATCCTTTCTAGGAGATGCAAACTCAACAGCAGATTTCCTGATCCTCTGCTGTGTACATTCTTTTTGTCCCCCTTCTTCTGCAATGGTTCCCTAGCCTTAGGCATCTCTAGGTTTTGACTGGCTATGGTTTTCTGCAATGGTCTTTGCAATGAGAAGTTTCCTTTAGTGACAGGTAAGAGCTATACTTATCATCTAGATATAAAGATAATTAAAAATAATAAAGGCTATGGGTCATAACAGAATATTCCCAAAAGAAGAAATAAAGGTCCTCAGTTCTTTCTCTTTTTCAATCCTCCTGGGATCACAGGCTGTGGAATAGTGCTGTTCACATTTAGGGTGGGACTTTTAAGGGAAACATTTTTGAAAGTATCCTTGGACATACACCCAGAGATATGTTTATTATTAATTTATTCTTTAATCCTGTTTACTGTCCCCCCACCTCCTCAAATCCTCCCACAATACTTCCCCCCATTCTCTTCTCCTCTGAGTGTGTGGGGTCCCCTGGGGTATCTCCCAGCCTGGCATATCAAGTCTCTGTGAGGATAGGTGAATCATCTTCCATTGAGGTTGGTTAAGGCAGCCCAGCTAGTAAAACATATCCCATGGACTGGCAACAGTTTTTGGGATAGTCTCTGCTTCAGTTGCTTGGGACCCATATAAAGACCAAGCTGTACATCTGCTACATATGAGAAGGGAGGACTAGGTCTAATACATGTATCTTCTTTGGCTGGTGTTTAGTCTTTGAGAGCTCCAAGAGTCATTTAGTTGTCTTTGTCTACCCGTGAAGTTCCTATCCTCTTAGAAGCTGTAATCTTTCTTCCTGCTCTTCTGTAGTGAGCCCAAGCTCCACGCTAGTGGGGATTCTTACTGCCTTTGTCTGACTCCATTTTCTTATCTTAAGTCATATAGCAACCTTCCAGTTTTCACTTTGTATTCTTTGTAATAAACCCAGCAGCTCCGTAATATTCTTTCTTAAAGTAATATGCTTGGTTATATTCTTCCTGCTAAAACCAACCAATGGCCCTTCATTATCACCAAATCAATGTCCAACTTCAAATGATGGGTTCTCATGGATAATCTTTATTGCCATCATGACTGAATTGACAGATGACTATGAGATCTTCAGAGCAAATTTTGGGTATATCTATAGAGGATTTTTATAATATTAGTAAGGTGGAGAGGACCTATCCTGAGTGTAGAAAGGAACAACGGGGAGTCTGTCGCCCCAGAAGAAATAAAAGAAATAAATGAGGAAGCATGTTAGCAGATGCATTCCCCTACACCTTTCTACCACACCCTTCTTCATGGACACTTTGTAAAATTCTCTGTTATACTTCCCACCAGGACGGACAAAACCCTTGAAACTATGAACTAAAATAAGTCCTTTCCAATACACAAAGATATATCCCTAGTGCCCTTCATGTCTCCTAAACTAATCAAGTCAACAGTCAAAATTAACCATCACACTAACCGAGTGCATTTTGTAATAAAATAAATAAGTGGATGGTTATATTTCATGTCTCTGCACTATTTCATTGTACGTATGCCCTAACATGCTTGTCCGTGGCATTTTTCAGAATTACTAGACGCCTAAATCAGCTTTTTATCATTTAACTCTAACTAGAAAAATCGTTCCATTTGTGTCAAGCAGTTCCAGGGAGTCATGTGTGACATAGAACAAATGTACAGCAATTGAATTTTATAATCCATATTTCCAGCTTTCTAGTCTTCAGTTCCCCAATATGTCTGAATAGCTATGTTGTGTGTGTGTGCACTTCCCATACCTAGTACAAAATTAAAACTTAGTGACACTAGAGATATCTTTACTTTCCATATCCAGTCTCCTTCCTCTGTTGCTGACTTCGCACCCTGTAGATGATGCTCTTTGTCTGCTCAAGCTATGCTTATACCTGTTCTGTTTATTTGGCACTTCAAATTTATTTCAAAGTTAATCCAATGAGATATGATCAGCTTGATGTGAGAAAGGGTATCTTCTTTTATTACTCTGTCTCTTGGTCTACTGCAACTTCCAATAGGCTCATTGTCTTAGGGTTTCCAATTGCTGTGAAGAGACACCATGACCAAGGCAACTCTTATGAAGGACAACATTACTGGGGGATAGCTTACAGGGTCAATGGTTCCATCCATTGTCATCATGGCGGGAAGCATGGCAGCATCCAGGCAGCCATGGTGCTGGAGAAGGAGCTGAGAGGTCTATATCTTGTTTTTACTGCATCTAGGAGAAGACTGCTCCTGCCAGCTTGAGCATATGTAAGACACCTCAAAGCCCATTCCACAGTACCATACTTTCTCTAATGAGGCTATACCTCTTCCAATAAGGCCACACCTCTTAATAATGCCACTTCCTATGAGGAAAGCATACCATCACACTCACTAAAAAAGAAACTTGAATTGGATTTAGCTAGCATTTACTTCAGTTAGAGTTAGAGTCCTTTTAGGCCATTTTGCTACATCAACTGACTGACAGTGTAATATAAAGTAATAATACAGAACACTGTGCATCATCCTTTTCCTGTCTTTCCTCTTCAAATAACTTGTCCAGTTAAGAAGATTTATTATAGAAATGTCTTGTCAGAAAGGGAATCAGAGAAGAGAGGAACCAGTTTTTAACTCTTAAGCATTAACAACATGTAGACATGTAACAACATGTAAACACTAAAATCTTGGGGAAACAAACAAAAATGAAGACTTAGAATCTCTGGTGTTCTCCAACTAACTCCAGAAAAATGAACAAAAAAAATAATGTTAGAAGTCTCAAGATTAAATATTCCTCTACAACAGGGTTCTGACTGCTAAGTTAGATCTTGGGGCAAAGGGGCATTAGCTCCCCCAAAATTAGTGTACAGCAGATATTTTCTTCTCACAGCAACTAGCACATAGCTGAGAAGGAAATGAGATTCAGAATCAAGCTGTTGGTTGGGGACACATGATATGGGAACAGAGTCTCTGAAGTGCAGAAATGAATCTCAGGTCAGGACAGCCTCGTGACTTTAATATATAACTAACTGCTAACGAACTAACTGCCAAATTCCTCTGTAAGTTGAAGAAAGTAGTAATTTGTAATATGAGTGGTGGTAATTGTGGAAATGTTCTATTCTGAGGAAATTCAGAATAGATACACACATACTGCAGAAATGGTTACCTAGCCTAGAGCTATAGATGCAGTTTCTCTGTTGACCATTGCCATTGTTATATGTTTAGGCAATAAGAAGGCATGAGCACACAAGTACTTCATTATGATTTCATAGCATGAATCCAGAGTCTTTCCTCTAATGGTCACATTATATTTCTATGTACTTTTGCTTTTTGACTTTGCAGAGACTGTCCAATACCAAAGAATATAATAATATACTCTTAAGTTTCACACTGGTGACTTGTTTTACAACTAATTTTTGTTAGAAGTTTTATATATATGTTCTGCTTTTCTCACCATCACCCCACCATAACCCTTTTTCATCCCTGTCAATGTTATCTCCTCTCTATAAATCTCTTCCTGATTCACAGTTTTATTTTGTTGACAGCTGAGTTGAACCAGGTCATCTGTATAACCACAGGTTTGGAACTGTCCATTACATCCTCGTGGACTCATCTCTCAGTACGCACCTGAAGACAATGACACTCACTCTCCCAGAATCTTTCTGTAAAATTATTTTACTCAGAAATTCATCAAAACTTGAATATTCACAAGGAAATGCATATTTGAGAGGATTCCATGAAGCTAATTAATTCTTAATTTATACAGCTAAGCACCTTCCTTTTTACATGTTCAAATTATTTTCAAATGACCATTTAGTTATCTTTAAATAAGAGAAATGAGGATCCTAGTTTTTGTACTTTTTGCAGCAACAAGCGTTTATTATCATTTTTGAAATCACAGATTATTTTTGTGGTTACTACTTCTACTATGGTCAGTTTTCCTATGATGACTGTTCATTCTAAATTTTGTGAAACATTTAATATGTATCTCATTAACAGATTTTTATCAACTTTGGGCCTTTAGCTTCTAGCAATTCTAATTGTTGCCATTACTTGTACTACTGATGATTTTTAAGCATCAGAAATAATATAGGACTATTTGTCGCTAATGTACAAACAATAAAACATTGTTTTTGTAACTGGGTAGAGATAGAAGGAAAGATAGAAAAATGATAAATAACAAAGGAGATGTGGGTGGGGAAAGGGACAAGCAAAGACAAGGGGAAATATTTCTACATTCACAAACTAGTTCAACAGGACCTAGCAAGATTTGCAATCAGGGCAGTATCCATAGACAAGACCACGTTAATAAAAGATGCTCACAGAATTTGGCTAAACCATGCATGTTTTTGCTTAGCTATATTCCATATCAGATGTTTATTAATCTAAACTATAAATTGGTTGGCATTATCCAACAAAATCCCTAAGGCAATGGAATATAGACAAAGACACTAACTACAGCTGCTCCAACCTTCAGTGGCCTTCATTCTTACATGCAATTGGGAGTTTAAAACAATTTAGATATCAGCTACTAGGATCAAACTGGCTGATAGAAGCACCCACATCAATACTCCACACTCCACATCAGCTTCTTAGATACATTGTAATCACTGAAACAAGCCACCATCAATGGATTTCCTTTGGCTTTAATAATAATGAATGTAATTTTGGAAAATTTGAGAAAATATGCAGAGTATTTATACATAGGAAGAGATAAAATACTAGTGCATTTTAAAATAAAATACTATTGCAAGACTTATTTCTGATATGAGTTTTTTCTCTTCACATTTTTTCCAAACTCAAAACCACACTTTCATTAGCTTTCTAAACTGACTTTTAATATTTTCCTTTTTTCCATGAGAATTTGTCATGCTAGTGTATACTTTGAAAACATAAAATTTATTAAAAGCAGGTTTTTATCATGTGACTAGACTATAACTTGTTAACAATCATTTTCTTAATTTCTTGATAACTTTATATTCCTTAGATCTTCTGGACAAAGAGTAAGATGACCAAGAATGTGGATTTGGTGGTTCTGAAGGAAAAACAAAGATTGAAGGTGGAAGTTTAGGACAAGTAGATTTGAGCTTATCATGAGGAAAAAATCCTGGAATTTCAGTGAACCATTAAAAGAGACACCTGTAAATGGGAGTAATCCCCGACTTCTTCAAGGCATTTATGGGGACAAATGTCAGAGCCTGAAGTCTAAAAACAAGGGTTCTGAAGATAGAGGGCTGGGATTTAGCCCAGCTGTACCATGTTCTGCCTGTTTGATCTGACACAATTGTTAGAACCTTTCCATGCTTTAGTGTCTTCTATGAGGTGGAATATATTTTTAGTAAGAGTTGATTAGCAAGCCTATCCAGTAGTACAACTGAACTCAGCAATAAACAGACAGTGTTGGTACTATGAACAGTGCTGATTAGGCTGCACAATTGCATAAAAGCTACCACATTTGTGGCTTAAGCTTGCTTACATGTGTCATTGTGCTGGCACAGGGACATCACAACAAGGACCCCAGGGGCACTCTTCAGGGTATGCCCTGGTCTGTTTATTCCCGGATTTGTGTCTTGTTATTTACCGTTTTATGAGCAAAGCCAACTTTAGTGCTCTGTCACTTTGCAAGCTCTGATGGGGGCCAACTGTAGCTTTGTAGCTTATCCACCCTGGAATCAAATAGCCGCCTTGTAAAAAGGAGTGTTGCAATCCTGAGATACCCATAAATAAGGACTTGAGCATTTATCTCACATCATGTGATGTGGTAAGGATAAACATGGAGTCTGTCAGTGGAAGACTGGTAGTGATGACTGAAGGAAATAAAATGCAACCAGAGGGTTGGATTGAGAATGTGTGAATCACTGGAACAAAGAAGGGTTGGTATAAGAAGTCAAGAGTTCTGTATGTGGGATAAAGCCACTTGACATGGATCGGAGCTGTTAGATGCTCTCACCTAAGTGTCAGCACTTCTGTAGGTACTAAATGTTTCTTCCACATACATGTCATACCATGAAACCTCCTTTCTGATCTCCAACCCCCCCTTCTATGAGCACATACATAGAAGGGTATAGTAAACAAGGGGCTGACTGGTGTTCACAAAACCTGAGTTAATTGGAAGCAAGATTGATGTCTTAGAGGGAATCCATGGATTTCAGGGAATCCAATGGACTATCCATTTAAGGAGCCATGTTCAAATGTGGGACAAGAGCAGAAAGCAAGTAAGAACGGATTCTCACAGAAGGACTGAAGAGCAAAGACCAGGGTTAGGTTATATTGATAAAGTAGACACAGGGTACTTGAAGAGCTATTTTCTTAGTTGGCTATAAACATAAAAAAGAGGTAGAAATGTTTGCGTGTTATTTATGAACTATCCTAAGAAGAGAAAGGGAAAATAATCTATTATGGGTAGGTGTTTATTGTTATTACTGCTGCTATTAGCGTCAGGTTTCCTGTGTCATGAGTCCAACTTTTTTAAACTATACTGACAACTGTAATCATCCTCTTTACTCCTTATTGAAGCAAACTATGATGGATTCTAGTTAACTTATCTTCAAGCCTCAATAAACAACCAGGGAGACATCTAACATATACTTTTAAACTTTCAGGGTGACAATGGGAACTTCCCCTGTTTAGAAGATGCCACAAACAAATTTCAGAATAGACAGAGAAAACTTCTAAATGCATGCTGTGTCAGAGAATTACTCTTTGACCGTATCTCTAGTGTACATTTCTCTTCCTTAATTCAATGGACACTTTCTTTTGCTATCCTCAGACTGTGCTAGCTTTCAGACGACTTTCATATGAAAAATAAAAGCCACAGTTTTTCATTAAACACTTTCATGTTTTAATTCCCCCTTGACAACTTTTCTGTATAAGCAATCACACTTTGACAAGAATCCCAGTTAGAATGAAAGACCATGCATGGACTCAAGGGATGAATTCTGATGTTAATATTACTTACTTGTAATACTTGAGCAAGCTATCTCTCAGTGACAGTAATTCATTTGAAAAAAAAAATGTGATAGCCACCTTGTTACTGCTGTGAAAGTTAACTATAGTGTGTATTAAGATTTGAGTAATTGGGTTTCTAGCTGGCACCCGAACCTCCCTGATCCTGGCCCACAGCTCCCTGCTCCCAAACCCTGTGGGAGAGAGAGCTCATCGTCCAGACAGGTGGGCAATCCTGAGACTGCAGGGCAGGAGAGACCGCCACTTCTGCCCACCGTTGTCCACATGCCTGGCCCAAAAGGAAACTGTATAGGGCCTCTAGACACAGGAAGATAGGGGCACTCAAGCTGCAGGAGCCCTGCAATCCAGACTGCGCCCAGATCTGAACAGACCTGGTCAAACAGCTTCCTGAACCCAAATCCCTTGGGAGGGAGAGCTAGACCTTCAGAGGGCAGACACAACTGGGAAATCAGAGGAGACTACTCTCTGCCCACATTTCTGACTCTAGAGGAAAACGACTAGCACAATCTGAGTCCCCTGCACACAGGGACCCAGAAGAAGGAGGGGCAGGCCCTTCTGGTTCCCGCCCACAGGGACAGCTGAAAGTCAGTGGACAGGAGTGACTACATGCCTGAAAGCAGAACATTTTGTTCCCATAACTGGCTGAAACAAAACAGGAAAACAGGTCTACAGCACTCCTGACACACAGGCCTATAGGACAGTCAAGCCACTGTCAGAAATAGCAAAGCAAGGTAACACCAGAGACAACCTGATGATGATAGGCAAGTGCAGGAACCCAAGCAACAGAAACCAAGAGAACATGGAATCATCAGAGCCCAATTCTCCCACCAAAGCAAACACTGAATATCCAAACACACTAGAAAAGCAAGATCTAGATTGAAAATCATATTTGATCCTGATGATGGAGGACTTTAAGAAAGACATAAAGAACTCTCTTAGAGAAATGCAGGAAAACACAAGTAAACAAGTAGAAGCCCTTAGAGAGGAAACACAAAAATCCCTGAAAGAATTATAGGAAAACACAGGCAAACAGGTGGAGGAATTGAAAATGGAAATAGAAACAATTAATAAAACACAAAGGGAGACAATCCTGGATATAGAAAACCAAAGGAAGAGACAAGAAGCCATAGATACAAGCATCACCAACAGAATACAAGAGATAGAAGATAGAATCTCAAGGGCAGAAGATTCCATAAAAATCATTGACACAACTGTCAAAGATAATGAAAACCGGAAAAAGCTACTGGTCCAAAACATACAGGAAATCCAGGACACAACGAGAAGATCAAACCTAAGATAATAGGTATAGAAGAGAGTGAAGACTTCCAACTCAAAGAACCAGTAAATATTTTCAACAAAATAATAGAAGAAAACTTCCCTAACCTAAAGAAAGAGATGCCCATAAACATACAAGAAGCCTACAGAATTCCAAATAGATTGGACAAGAAAAGAAACTCCTCCTGTCATATAATAGTCAAAACACCAAATGTACAAAACAAAGAAAGAATATTAAAAGCAGTAAGGGAAAAAGGTCAAATAACATATAAAGGCAGACCTGTCAGAATTACACCAGACTTCTCACCGGAGACTACGAAAGCCAGAAGATCCTGGACAGTTGTCATACAGACCCTAAGAGAACACAAGTGACAGCCCAGGTTACTGTATCCAGGAAAACTCTCAATTAACATAGATGGAGAAACCAAGATATTCCATGACAAAACCAAATTTATAAAATATCTTTCTACAAATCCAGCCCTACAAAGGATAATAAATGGTAAAGCCCAACACAAGGAGGCAAGCTACACCCTAGAAAAAGCAAGAAACTAATCGATTTGCAACAAAACAAAGAGAAGACAAGCACGCAAACATAATCTCACTTCAAAATACGAAGATAACAGGAAACAACAATCACTATTCCTTAATATCTCTTAACATCAATGGACTGAATTCCCCCCAAAAAGGACACAGATTAACAAACTAGCTATGTAATAAGGACCCAGCATTTCGCTGCCTACAGGAAACACACCTCAGAAATAAAGACAGACACAACCTCAGAGTAAAAGGCTGGAAAACAACTTTCCGAGCAAATAGTCTGAAGAAGCAAGCTGGAGTAGCCATTCTAATATCAAATAAAATAAATTTTCAACCAAAAGCCATCAAGAAAGATAAGGAAGGACACTTCATATTTATCAGAGGAAAAATCCACCAAGATGAACTCTCAATCCTAAATATCTATGCTCCAAATACAAGGGCACCTACATACATAAAAGAAACCTTACTAAAGTTCAAAGCACACATTGACACATTGCACCTCACACAATCATAGTAGGAGATTTCAATACCCCACTCTCATCAATGGACAGGTCATGGAAACAGAAATTAAACAGAGACGTAGACAGACTAAGAGAAGTCATGAACCAAATGGACCTATTTATAGAAAATTCTATCCTAAAACAAAAGGACATACCTTCTTCTCACCACCTCATGGTACTTTCTCCAAATTTGATCATATAATCGGGCAAAAAACAGGCCTCAACAGATACAGAAAGATAGAAATAATCCCATGCGTCCTATCAGACCACCACGGGCTAAATCTGGTCTTCAATAAGGATAAGGAAAGAACACCCACCTGTAAATGGAAGTTGACCAATGCTCTACTCAATGATAACCTGGTCAAGGAAGAAATAAAGAAAGAAATTGAAGACTTCTTAGAATTTAATTAAAATGAAGGTACAACATACCCAAACTTATGGGACCCAATGAAAGCAGTGCTAAGAGGAAAACTCATAGCTCTGAGTGCCTGCAGAAAGAAACAGGAGAGAGCATATATCAGCAGCTTGACAGCACACCTAAAAGCTCTAGAACAAAAAGAAGCAAATACACTCAGGAGTAGTAGAAGGCAGAAAGTAATAAAATGCAGAGCTGAAATCAAACACGTATAAACAAAAAGGACTATACAAAGTATCAACAGAACCAAAAGCTGGTTCTTTGAGAGAATCAACAAGATAGATAAACCCTCAATCAGACTAACCTGAGGACACAGACAGTGTGTCCAAATTAATAAAATCAGAAATGAAAAGGGAGATATAACAACAGAATCAAAGGAAATTCAAAAAATCATCAGATCCTACTACAAAAGCCTATATTCAACAAAACTTGAAAATCTGGAGGAAATGGACATTTTCCTAGGCAGATACTAGGTACCTAAATCAGGAACAGATAAATCATTTAAACAACCTCCTAACTCTTAAAGAAGTAGAAGCAGTCATTAAAATCTCCCAACCAACAAGAGCCCAGGTCCAGATGGGTTCAGTGCAGAGTTCTATCAGACCTTCATAGAAGACCTCATACCAATATTATGTATCCAAACTATTCCACAAAATTGAAACAGATGGAGCTCTACCAAATTCCTTCTATGAAGCCACAATTACTCTTATACCTAAACCAAACAAAGACCCAACAATGAAAGAGAACATCAGACCAATTTCCCTTATGAATATTGACACAAAAATACTCAATAAAATTCTTGCAAACCGAATCCAAGAACACATCAAAATAATCATCTATCATGATCAAGTAGGCTTTATCCCAGGTATGCAGGGATGGTTTAATATATGGAAAACCTTCAACATAATCCACTATATAAAGAAACTGAAAGATAAAAACCACATGGTCATTTCATTAGATGCTGAGAAAGTATTTGACAAAATTCAACACCCCTTCATGATAAAAGTCCTGGAATTCAAGTCAAGAATTCAAGGCCCATACCTAAAAATAGTAAAAGCCGTATACAGCAAACCAGTAGCTAACATTAAACTAAATGGAGAGAAACTTGAAGCAATCCCAAGAAATCAGGGACTAGACAAGGCTGCCCACTCTCTCCCTACTTACTCAATATAGTTCTCAAAGTCCTAGCCAGTGCAATCAGACAACAAAAGGAGATCAAAGGGATACAGATTGGAAAGGAAGAAGTCAAAATATCACTAATTGCAGATGATATGATAGTATATTTAAGTGATTCCAAAAGTTCCACCAGAGGACGACTAAACCTGATAAACACCTTCAGCAAAGAGGCTGGCTATAAAATTAACTCAAATATATCAGTAGCCTTCCTCTACACAAAAGAGAAACAAGCTGAGAAAGAAATTATGGAAATGACACCCTTCATAATAGTCCCAAATAATATAAAATACCTCGGTGTGATTTTAACCAAGCAAGAGAAAGATGGTGCTGGTTCAACTGGAGGTCAGCATGTAGAAGAATGCAGATTGATCCATTCTTATCACCATGTACAAAGCTTAAGTCCAAGTGGATCAAGGACCTCCACATCAAAGCAGATACATTCAATCTAATAGAAGAAAATGTGGGGAAGAATCTTGAACACATGGGCACTGGAGAAAATTTCCTGAACAAAACACCAATGGCTTATGCTCTAACATCAAGAATTGACAAATGGGGTCTCATAAAGCTACTAAGCTTCTGTAAGGCAAAGGACACTGTTGTTAGGAAAAAATCAACAGCCAACAGATTGGGAAAAGATCTTTACCAATCCTACAACTGATAGAGGGCTTATATTCAAAATGTACAAAGAACTCATGAAGTTAGACTGCAGGGAGACAAATAACCCTATTAAATATGGGGTTCAAAGCTAAACAAAGAATTCACAGCTGAGGAACGTCAAATGACTGAGAAGCACCTAAAGAAATGTTGAACATCTTTAGTCATAAGGGAAATGCAAATCAGAACAACCCTGAGATTTCACCTCATACCAGTCAGAGTGGCTAAGATCAAAAACTCTGGCAATAGCAGATGCTGACGAGGATGTGGAGAAAGAGGAACACTCCTCCATTGTTGGTGGGATTGCAGACTGGTACAACCATTCTGGAAATCAGTCTGGAGGTTCCTCAGCAAATTAGACATTGCACTACCTGAGGACCCAGCTATACCTCTCTTGGGCATATACCCAAAAGATGCTCCAACATATAACAAAGACACATGCTCCACTATGTTCCTAGTAGCCTTATTTATAATAGTCAGAAGCTGGAAAGAACCCAGATGCCCTTCAACAGAGGAATGGATACAGAAAATGTGGACATCTACACAATGGAGTACTACTCAGCTATCAAAAACAATGACTTTATGAAATTCATAGGCAAATGAATGGAACTGGAAAGTCTCATCCTGAGTGAGGTAACCCAATCATAGAAAAACACACATGGTATGTACTCATTGATAAGTGGATATTAGCCCAAATACTCTAATTACTCTAGATGCACAGAACACATGAAACTGAAGAAGGATGACCAAAATGTGGATTCTTCATTCCTTCTTTAAAAGGGGAACAAGAACACCCTTAGCAGAAGATAGGGAGGCAAAGTTTAGAACAGAGGCTGAAGGAACGCCCATTCAGTGTCTGCCTCACATGTGGCCCATACATACACAGCCACCAAACTAGATGAAATAGATGAAGCAAAGAAGTGCATGCTGACAGGAACTGGATGTAGATCTCTCCGGAGAGGCACAGCCAGAATACGGGAAATACATAGGCGAATGCCAGTAGCAAACCACTGATCTGAGAATGGGACCCCTGTTGAAGGAATCAGAGATAGGACTAAAAGAGCTGTAGGTGCTCGAGACTCCATATGAACAACAATGCCAACCAACCAGAGCTTCTAGGGACTAAGCTACTACCCAAAGACTATACATGGACTGACCCTGGGCTCCAACTGCATGGGTAGCAATGAATAGCCTAGTAAGAGCACCAGTGGAAGGGGAAGCCCTTGGTCCTGCCAAGGCTGGACCCCCAGTGAACAGGATTCTTGGGGAGAGGGCGGTAATGGGGGAAGGATTGGGAGGGGAACACCCATATAGAAGAGAAGGGTAGGGGTTAGGGATATTTTGGCCTGGAAACTGGGAAAGGGAATAACATTTGAAATATAAATAAGAAATACCCAATACCCAATTTAATAAATATGGGGGAAAAAGATTTGAGTAATCACCATGCTCAGAATAGTTAGCTATTATCACAGTTCCTAGCTCCCTTGTGGCCATCTTGCTTGGAAGATGGTGTCTCTGATTCTTGGTGTAGAAGTTCCTATCATTTCCATTTCTTTTGCCACCAATGGAAGAATTCCTAGATGTTGGAATAGTTTCACCAACATTTTTAGCTTCTCCTACATCTTTTTAAAACCCTATTTGGAATTCTGTGTATTGTTATTCTATAACATAAATACATAAAACAAGTTGCCAGGAAGCTTGTTCTAAGGCAATCACAGGATAAACAAGATTTAAGAAGATTCAAGGTGATATTTTGTTTAGAAAAACAACCATGTAGGGCTATTATTTTAGGAATGAAAATAATGTAAAGCCATTGAATCAAGTTGCATTGTGCATTCCAGAAGAAGGTAGATGGATGTGTGATGCTGAAACAATACACTGCAGAAGATCTGACAACTCTTTCTGACAACTCTCAAAAGAACTATTGAAGATATACTGAGGAGGTTCTTGAATGAAAGTAATGAGATGGGGTTTTATAAGCACTGGCAAGTTGGCTAATGGGTTTACACTCAAAGGGAATGAAGCTTTAAAGTCAAGTCAGTAAATACTGGAGAAGAAGAGTAAATTTTGCTGTGGCAGTATAATTATAGCTAGTTGAACTTGGTTTTATTTCTCTTCTGTAGTCTGTCCTACTCTTCAATTGTAATATACTGAACACCAGTTGGGAACGGGAGACTGAGCACTTTGAAGGCTAAATTCTCAGTTCTCATATCTGACTCCTGGAGAAAAATATGTAATTGACTGAGGCTTAGAGTATGTTGTCTCCATATTGGAAATACAATGAAAGGTGAAGCTGTATAAGAGTGGATAGGAGTTGGAGAGGCTTCTGAAAAGGGAATGCCTACTTTTTAAACTGATGGTCTGGGGGAGCTTGGAGAAAGACAGCAAATAAAAGAAAGTGTGATCAAAATTCAATGCTTACATGCAAGTGGAAAAGGAAGAATCAAATACAGGAAAACTGCGGAAGTCATGGTAGGACAGGTAGATTATGTTAGCGTCAACACCCTGTTCATATTAGCACTTTTAAGGATGCTCTTGTGAAAAATGCTATAAAGATAGTATTATTAATTCTCCACTATTAGGTAAATTATTTCATGTAATCAACTTATAAAAATATTATTTTGGCTAATTACTCCATTCTGTGGCAAACTAGTCATCTTGACTTGGGCAGTATGGTGTGGCTTAGAGTATATTTTGTAGTAAATTCTCACTGTATTCTCAAAGACAAACAAAGGAAAAGAAGGAGTCTTAGGCTTTATAATTTTTGTTGAGGACGAATCTTCAATGACAAAATGGACTCCTACAAGATTCCTCTCAGTGAGGTACTACCACCTATCAAAAGCGTTAATCTGGGGATCAAATGTTTAACATACAATCCTTTAGGAGACCATCTAAAATCAAAGTTCCAACAAAATGCAAAAGGTTTACATACTATATCTTATAGGTACTTTGAGATTATTTACCACTACAGGTGGCAAACCAACATGTTAGGCAAGAATCCACTAGAAATTTAAGATTAGCAGCCTGGGAGTTAGAGTTTTATTTTCTAAGTGAGAGTCACATGGATCCAAGCACAGGAACCTTGAAACAAAGAAACAAGGAAAGACAAAGCCTTGATTGGTGAGTGAAAAAAAAGGCAGGGGCAGAGTTTTTGAAAGGCAGGAGAGATAGGAGAAGAGAAGATGAACCAAGATGGAGAAAGAGGATGACCCGGATCTGTGGGGCTTTAAATGGTCACCGGTAGCTGTGAATATTTTATAAGAGATGAGTTAATACAGGACAGTTTGTTTTATCTAGGTGGGCAGCTTATATCAATATCAATCGGCTCTGAGTTTATTGTATGAACATTTGGTAGGGTGAGAATTTATTGATATAAATCTGATTAATAAATTACAAGCATCAAGAATTTTGATTTTACTGGGTTACTGGGAATATAAACAAAGCCTGCAGCAAGAGAGCCACGAGATAGGCAGCCATTGCACGGGGCTAGCCATAGAGGCAGAGAGACCAACAGGGACAGAGTGTAGCAGAGGTAGCGTGAGATGGAAATTGAGAACTTAGAGAGTCCAGTGAAGATGATTTGAGAGCTCTGGGCTACAGAATGGCTGACTGGGATGAACATACCAAGCAGATGCCATGTGTCCCGATGGTGCCAGAGATAGTGTGGCCTGGTGGCTGGTGCCTCGCACCATATTTTTACTAATTACCACTACAGAAGTGAATCTGTAATTTTCTCAAAATAAGTTCAGTTTTTAAAATGGTTCATGGTTGAGTTTTTAAACACATTTTCTTATAAGGTGGAACTTAGAGTATTAGAGCTGTATTTCTTTGAGGCTAGGGTTTTAACTGTGATTTTAGATTTATATGTAACCCAGGAGTCTGAGAAAGTGAAAACTATAACATCACATGAGCACTAGGTCACGTGCTCATAGCTTCAGGTCCCTCCCTTTTCTTATATAACTTCCTAGGGCCAATCCAACCTGTGGATATCAATTGTCCTTCTGTATACCTATAGCAAGGTGTAGCTCTGGTTAAAAAATTCTGAAGGAAGGTTATCATGTCCCTATATCCTTGTCATGAAGGCCTTTGCCAGGTTTCCATTTTCGTGCCTTGGAAATTGTTGCAGGCCTTCTTTCCTGCATTGCATAAGTTTTAATTAGAAAAGGTATAGTGACATTTCATTCTTTTATTTGGTTTTGTCTACATCTAATCCTGATACTCTGTGGCTTCATGGGCCCATTTACTCTGTAAGTGTACTCACATAAGATGCTTTGGGCTGTCTACATGGGAGATGCCTTGACATATATATATATATATATATATATATATATATATATATATATATATATATATGTGTGTGTGTGTGTGTGTGTGTGTGTGTGTGTGTGTGTGTGTGTGTGTGTGTGTGGTGTGTGTGTGTATGTGTGTGTGTGTGGTGTGTTTGAGTGTGTGTGTGGTGGTGTGTGTGTGTGGGGGGTTAGTGTGGGTGGTGTGTGGGTGTGTGGTGTGGTGTGTGTAGGGTATGTGATGTGTGTGTGTATGTGTGTGTGTGTGTGTGTGTGTGTGTGTGTGTGTGTATATGGACGGCAGCATGACAAAGACTATCATTAGTGCTTTGGATAGTTGCACGCTTCAAGAGGTATTTTCTGAAAAAACAAACCGGAAAACAGGAAGAAACAATGAGGTCATGGTCAAAGAGAATTTGACCTTTTTACTGGTATAGAGATGAGGCCATTGCTGATAGCACAGTTTGGAAGTCTCAGGGAGAATTCAAGGAAACCTGTGTGGTGTTTCCTATTTCTAATGCATGTAAACTCCTTGAATAGAGACTCACTGTCCTTGAAACTCTTGGTGAGATTGTGTTGGACATGCCATCTAAAATTAAAAGCAGGTGAGAGATGTTTAAGTTCCTATTCCCCACACTCTCGCCATTGCATCCCATGGTATTCCTTCTCTGTGCCTCAGAGTTTCTGGAAACTGCCCTCACAGTAAATAGGACTAAGTGAACATGACCTGGGAGGCAAAGAGAATGACGCAGACACTCCTGTGCTGGGTGCAACTGGACCGACCGTACAGCTCTGCTTTTGAAAGGACAGACTTGAAAAACTTTTCCTTGGGACAGGGCTGCTCCTTGTGGCCTGAGCCACTTCACATCTCCCTTGTTTTCCCTTCCTCCCCACCCACCTTTCATCGTCCTCAAAAGCCCATGTGTGTGAAGAACAACAGAGGAATGTGGGTGGGTTGACTTGTATAATTAAATCCATGTTGCATCGTGTTCTTTAGAATTAATAAGGAATCCATCCCATTGAAACTCACCATGACATCTTCCCTCTGACTCAGATTTCTTCTTGCTTTTCTCTTCTTTCCTTGGCTAAAAGCATTAGACATGGGGCTATGGTTCAAATTAGCATCCTACATTTCTCATCTCTCTCTCTCTCTCTCTTTCTCCCTCTAATTGAACTTTTCTGTTTAGTAAAAAAAAAAAAGAAAGAAAAGAAAAGAAAAAAAAGAAAACAAGAAATGTAGTTTATTTATATTTCATTTTCTTCTAGTCCTCTTATTCAGCATTGTCCTTTTTTTCTTCTTTCTTTCCTTCTCCCAGATTTGAGAGGTGAAAACTAGACAGCTCTTCATCTGGTTTGTGACCAACATATTGAGAAATATGTTCTATTGGCTGAAAATTGACCACTGGTTGCTTTCCTTTGGGAGACATCATTCCCTTGAGCATTATCACCTGATGTCATGAAAACCATTCCCATGCATGATTAGATCTGCTGTTACAGCCACATATATGTTATCCTGAAACAGAAAGGAGAAGGATAGTAAGCAAATGACACTTCTAGATATTTGGGTCATGTTGCAAAAACACCTTTTTTATTGGGGGTAATAATTTGACTTCATTCCCTAGTAAAAGTAGATTTATATGATGGATACCTGATATGCATTTTTCTGCCGCTGTTCCTTCAGGACAGTGGTTATATTATTTAGGATTAGATTGAACTGTGAGTAATATTAGCCTGAAATAAGATCAACTTAAAACTGATACAAGATTTTGCTCATTTGTGGAGAATCCTTAGATTCAGTGGCTCTAATCATGAAGTCCTTTTTTGGCATT
Organism: Rattus rattus; assembly: GCF_011064425.1. NCBI lineage: Eukaryota > Metazoa > Chordata > Mammalia > Rodentia > Muridae > Rattus > Rattus rattus. Next base: position 30,122,060 of record NC_046160.1, on the reverse strand, counting down.
CAAAGATTTTACAGCTCAAGGTGGGGTTCTCAATTTCACAGTCCAAGCCAGTGATTATCACGTCACCTTCAAAGTAATCTCATAAACTGTCCAAACGCATTCTGCTTCCTTCATGAGCTCCTGACTTTTGGCTATAGGCATTAAGCACTTCAGTGAAGGTTCACCAGAGATGTTGGACTGTGGATTGAAATAGGCACAGTTTCAGGTCTGGGCTGCACTGCCTTTAAATCTTGGAGGTTCGAGTGCAATGTCTGTGAGTTTGTGCTGGTCTCATTTGGAAATCCAAAATTATAAAAGTGTCACAGAGCAGAATAATGATAAAAAACATTCCCTGAATAAAAGAATTGGCCAACTGATTATCATCACATCACATACCCATTGTGCAGAACTTCAGTTTCCTGCTGAGTGGTTTCTTTTCTTCAAGGAAAATTTAGCTATGTTTAGAATCTGGAGGTTATCTCCAGTGAGCTAGCCTTTAGTAAGTTCTCCATGGTGCCATGTGCTTCTCATAAGTGAGTCTCCCAGTTAGAGAGAAACTGGTATGAAGCAGCAACCCCATTGGATGTTCCACCTCCGGTGAAGTGGGTTTTATTCTATAATTGCAGGTTTTATTCGTGAAGAGTGTAAGGGGTGTTGATAAATACTCACTTCTTTATTCTATTATAGGACGTTTGTTGTTCGTTGTTGTTTTTTAGAAAAGAATGGTGATCAGTAGGTTGTCAAACCATTTCAGTTCATTCCGACATGTGCTTCTTAATGAATGAAAAATATGAAAAGTAAAATGTGTTAGAAATGAATCAGCAGGAATTACAGTCAATATACTATTTCTTATAACATGTTATACACATATGTAAATTTTTTTTAAAAAAATGTATTTTGGGCATTAGAAGGCAACACAGTAACACCCTTGCATGGTGGCTTATGTCTGTGAGCCTAGCACTACTGAAACGAAGACAGAAAAGTTCTCAAGGTTAGTTGCCAGCTGGCCTATCCTAGAAGGTAAACCCCAGTTCATGTATGTGTACATTACATGTATGCATGCCTTTAGACACATAAACCCACAAACATATAAACACAGATACACAAATGCAAATGAAGTAAAACTCACCTCTCTAAATTATGAATTTTGTAAAAGAATAATAAAGTGGGAAAAAGAATTTTATTTCATAAGAAAACGTACTAGTTGGTGACAATCTTTAATGCAAAGTCATATTTACAAAATGAGAGCAAAAAGAGGACACAGATCCCATAAGTAAATATCCAGAAATATTGCCCCTCATTTTGGACAAGAGTAGAAGAGCAAGAAAATAAAATCAATTGACCCTCCCAAATCAAGTTAGCCTTTTCAAACATCCTGTTGGGTGTCGTGGGACGTAGTTTTAATCCCAGCACTAAGAAGGCAGAGGCAGAGAGATCTCTAAGAGTTTCAGACCAGCATGGTCTACATAGAGAATTCCAGGCCAGTTTGCATTACACAGAGCATCCCAGACCAGCCAAAGCTACACTATGAAGCATTCTCTCAACAAACAAACAACAAAAGTATCTGAAGGAGTAAGTACACGGTCTTCATTCTCACTAAGAAGAAGACAAGAGAACCCTCCTGCTTGCCACCTATTCCTTAAGCCGTCTGCCCCGAAATTGCCATGGTGTTTATACCTTAGGCTCATTAGCTGGGCTTTATTTATAGGGTCATGGCAACTCTACATGAGCCTGAAATATGTGACTTATTATAAGCGGCCACATGACCATTTTTTTTCTTGTTCAGCACAAGGACATTGTCAGTGACAAGCAGTTGTGTAGATTTATCTCGTGATACTTTACAGTGACCATTTTCCATCTCTCCAAGATACCACAGCCATCTCTCCATCTTTCAATATCACATACTTTACCCCAGGATGAGTATTTTCACACATCTCTTGGTATGTATAGAAGAAAGTCTAAAACTGAGACATAGACTTTTGAACTTTGCTTCAACTTCAGCTTTTTGGTTACCTGCTTTTGATATTTTCCTTATATTAAGATTCTTCACCTTTAAAGTGTTCCTTCCCACATTTTAGCCCCCTAAAATGCAGTCAACTCCCAAACCAACTTCAGGACTGACGAAGTCTTTCTCACCTTTTCCCCTTCCTTCAGTGCCTTGTTTTGCTTGTCCTGTTTATGACAGACTCTCAATATAATCCAGGTTTGTTTCAAGCCTGCTTTTGTCCCTCGAGTGCTGAGCTTATAGGAGTAAGCTACTATGTTCTGATTCTCAGACAACTTTTTCTTTCCTTCAAACACCAGTAGTGATTCCCTTCCCTAGGCTCCATAACATCTCACACAGATCACATGTGCATGATGGCGCTTTCTTTTGTTACTGTTTTGATCTTTTGATGTGTTATTTTGATTTGCTTTCACTGTGGACTAGTATTCTTCCAATCTAAAACACAATTTCTTAATTCTACTTGTGTTAAGTCATGGAATCTTCCCAATTTAACTTGCTTCTTGAATTATTGAGAGATTTTCCAGGAGTCAGAGGGGAAGGAAGGAGTATCTAATTACAACAGGTGTGTGTGTGTGTGTGTGTGTGTGTGTGTGTGTGTGTGTGTGTGTGTGTGTGCGTGCACACTTTGGAAGATGTTATTTCACAGGCTTGATAGTGAAGTAAGAGTTTGAGTTCTGAAGAAGCTCAAACACAAGATCAAAGTTGCCTTTTGATAATGTGAAGTTTTCATTTCATTGTAGCCAGTTGGAATGTAGAAATATCACAGGAAGTCGGGGTTAGTAGAAATCTTGTATCTTGGAAACATCTGCCAAGCTTGATGAAGGGCGATTATCTTCCAATTTCAGTACGCAGAGACATTGGCAAGGACAACTTCACAAATAAAAATTCTTTGTAATATGTTTGGAAGAAAATCCTCTGTATTCTAAAAAAAAATAAATGAATTTGGTCTTTAAAACTATACTTTCTTATTTTTAAAGAAATGCTGGGACCCATTCTTCAGTCTGGATAGCCATTATCAAGTGTAATACTAGCTCCACTCCTAAACAGCCTTCATAAACCTTGGTTTCCCAAGCTGTAAACCCAGACTTCCAAGAGTTCAGATAAACCAGATACCAAGTCTATGCTCTTGTGTTTCACAGTTCTCCAGTTGAATATGGATGAGGTAATTGGCTTCAAGCACTAGACTGTGAGCAAAGTACCAAGACAGATAAGATAAAATATCCCTTACCTTTCTCTTCTTATAAAAGATTAGTGATCTAGATAGCATTACAAAATGGAAGTGTTTTATATATAAGAAAAGTGCAGCTACAGGCTGAAGTAATGAACCACCAGTGAAAAGTACTTGTTGCTTCTGCAAACGAACCACATACACAAACATTAAAATCAACAAAGAAAGAAAAATTAAAGTCTACTGTGCTAAGACAGGAAGTTTGTGGGATTATAGGTTTGTATAACTAATGCAGTGGCCACATACAGGGCTCCTAAGTTTAAAATAGGCTACATGCATGCAAACACAAATACATAGTCAAAGAAATGGAAATAAACCATGTGATAAAGGTTCACATTGCTTTGTAAAATAATACAGTTATAGTTCAAGTGTAGATAACAATAGAAGTCATTTCTGAAGTTACAGAATTTTAGACCTGGGATGAAAACTCACTTAACCTAGTAAGTATTTTCCAGTGTGATCAAATTACAAACAGCAAATTCTTTGTATAAAACACATATTTTTCAGAACCAGTCCCTAGCATAACAAATCAAAATCTCCAGGGAAGAAATTTGGATCTCAATTATCTTGTATGTTTTTATATGGAAAGAAAGTGAGACCCTGGAGGTTGATGGCTTTTCTTTAGCTGCCGGGTTGATTATCTAGCAGGTTGGGACTAGAACCCAGCCACCACAAAGCCTCATGATTTGCTTGTGTGCTCACATAATAATGTTCTAATGGAGTACGACCAAGACGGGGCCTTTGTCTCTCTCTCTGATAAATCATGTCAAGACCTGCAAATGATTTTACTCCCTAACAATGAAAAGAAGATGTAATTTTAAAATTACCTTGGATGTACAGTAAAAGCAGCATTCCCATAATCAATCATCCAAAATCATGGGGTTATTTGGAGCGATTTGAAGGGGGGAAAATTGAAAACATGTTGTTAAACAATGCACCAAAGAGTTATCAAATCATAAACATCTCGATTACTTTAACATGTTGATTATTTCACATTTAGAATCTCTTTACAGTATAACGTTAGCCATGAAGAGACCTGGAAAATTCAGCGAATCTCTTCCTAAGATGTTAAGTGTACTGGGTTAAATCACTTGGTTATGTGGGAACACATGTTAAAAGTAAATGCATATATATATATATATATATATATATGGAGCTATTATTCACACTTTTCAATAAGTAGAAGACATGGAGGCCCTACTATTAGGACACATCTCTGAGGACAAGGAAATAGCGTGGGGAGTGCAGTGGTATAACTCTGAACACATTAAAACCTATCTAGAGCTTTGGAAATCAAATATACAGACATTCCATAATGACTCTTGGGCTTTACAATACTTCCCAAACCTGAAATTTCATAACTAAATAATGGCAGCACATTTATGACATAAAATGCCTTAAACCATTTGTTTATTATTGTATGTGGATTTTAAGTTTTATGCCTAAGAGAACTGAAAGCCTACCCTTTCTTTCTCCCTGTGAGGAGTGATACACCCATTACCTTTGAGAGCTTTTATTTCTTTCACCAGATGAGAGCTAAGCCAGGGCTGGGTTTATGTGAAGGCATCGATTTGGTTATCAAAATCTGTGATCATACATTCTTGTTAAACTAAACCAAATTAAATTAATCTTTGTTGAAAATAAATGATGTAATTCCCGGAGGAGTCAATTTTACTCACAGAATAGTGGCCTGTTTCTTCTAAGTGGCTTGCAGGAGAACAATACCTGAAACAGCTCTTTAAAATAGAAATGGGAAATTGCTTCAAGTGTGGCAGGTGTCTAGAAGGAGCCACAGCCTGTGAGGGAGTTGTGATCTGAGGGATTCTCATCCAAAGACTAAATTATATGTGCAATTTTCCCAAGGCCACATCTGAAGATAGAATATGAAAACTGACTAAGATTTTATTCCTTAAAGGACTTCTCAAATGAGCCTAGGCAATGTTAGAGAACATTCATCTGGCTGCAAATCAGTGTGCATCCTCTGACTTTTCTTGGAATGGTTTTCTTGTGAAAACACAATATGAATTGAATTGCATCTGGTTAATGTTTTTGGAGAATTTTGTTGAAATACAAACTCGAGTCTGTGTAGTGTGGGCTGATTTATCAGTGCCTGACCATACAAAAAAACAGAAAGGAACATGAAATGTGACAACCAGAAGGTTACTTTACCGGTCTCCATCTAAGTATGGTTAAAGGGACATGATCCATTGACCACAATGGGTATATGGAGTTCACTTCCTAAGAGATAAACCCTCTCTTGGACCTCCTTGAACAGAAAAGAGAAAGAAAGCATTGTAAAAGCAGGGTAGAAATAAAGCTGAATTGACTTGCCTTTGGCTATCATGCACAAAATGCATGAGTTTCTAAATAAGTTTCATAACTCTTTGGATCCCCAATTTTCCTATTGTTGAGAAAGTAATCATATCACTCATCTTTTTGAACAGACTAGGGACATGGGAGTTTCCCAAGAACATGATCAGGCTTCAAGACTCTCATCATCATCAAACATGTACTGTGCATCTATCACATGTCAACACTTTAGCCCTGTGCCTGGCACTCAGTAGGCACTTGTCATTAAGTGGACACTCAATACATAAGTCATGGGCTGCCACAAGAACAGCTCAATCTCTCTTTATTCTCAGTGCCTTTGGCCATGCGAAAAGAGACAGGCAAGCTTCAAGGGGCAATGCCCATTTATCCTACCATGGACCTCTCAGGCATGCAGGGTGGTGGTTTCCAGAGGGGTGAGCCTCTCATCACCTTGGTTTCTTGGTCTGGGGTGGATTGCAGTGTCCCCACTGCTTGGTTTCTAGGCCTCATTTAGTATTTTGTGGTCTTCCCTCTTCTGAGTCCAGAGTAAAAACTGAAACTCAACTGAAATGTCAGGTTCTATTTTGCTTCAAGTGCTCCCAAGGGCTGGGCAGAGGTTTTTCAGTTTCACCACAAGCATTTACAAGGGCTGCACACTTTGGCAGGACATGGTCTCCCGATAGGTCAGTCTCTGCAGACCCAAAATGTAGCTGAATTCCAGGGGTCATGAAAAGGTGAGTTTCTGGGGGGTCCGGGAGAACACTAACTCAACTTTGGTTCATCACCGTGCTATGTTCAAAACCCCGTATAGCCAGGGGTGGCTAGGTTTCTGGTTTCAAAATGAAAATTTCACACGGCCCAAATCCCAACCCACCCTAATTTAAAGAAATAGCCACTTGGCAAGTGAGGCAGAGAGATCAGCAGTTGCTCAAATGCAGCTGTGCACATCTGGCACACAGGTATGTGATTCTGCATGAAGATAAATTGTGTGGGGACCAAATGCACAGTTGTTAAACTAAAAATGAATCGCTCCTTGGAAGCAATCTTCCCGCCCAGCAGGGCGTCTGCCTGAGCTTGATCCTTTCATTAGGCTTTCCTCAGAAAGTGCAGCCTTCTCCAGAAGGTCTATGGCAAAGGAGGGGATGCCCACACCTGCAACTGGCTTTCTACTTTCTTCTAGACATAAATGGATATGATCTCCAAAAAAGCACAATTTGCTTTTCTTCCCCAAAGGGTTACTCATAGCTAAAGTTCAAGAAAAAAAAATCAGATTAGGCTATTCTTTCTGTGACATCACTTTCCAATGAGACTAGGTTTTATCCAGAAGCATCTTTATTCTTTAGGGAGACATCTTTTGTGGACAATTGAAGGATCGGGGCCTACTGCTAAACTTGATAAGACTGAGAAGTTCATTTCCCTGGGTTCTAATGGAGTCAAGACACTTCTGTGTGAATAGGTTTCCAATAATTCAGCACTTGTGACTCTTGGGAGAAGCATATGCTGTCATGTTGTTCAAATTAAATGCCTCAACTTTAGTGTATTTCACAAAACCGGAGAGAACAGGATTGACTTTGAGTGAAGCTGGTTTTTTGATTCATGAGGCAGCACCCTGGCCCACAGCTATGTAAGACTGCTTACATAGGAGGAAATTATTAGGTGTTTGTACTAATGGATCAATAACAGAGTTTCTTCTCATCTTTCTATATGCAATCAAGAGCACTAAACAAACCTATATCTCATCCTTTCTCTTCTCCCCTCTCCTCTCTCCCTCCTTCACTCCCTCTCTCCCTAATCCATAGTAATATAACACATTTAGGTCAATGATAGTCCATACAGTGGTGGCTATGTAAGAATGTAATTGACTGAAAATTCTCTACCTCTTATGGACAACCATTATAGCATCATAGTGAAAATACCAAGATTTTTGTAGTGATTCTGTTACAAAAACAAACAAACAAACAAACTCCAATCACTGTAGAATGGCATATATAATTATATACAGTACACATTACTGATAATGAGAATAAATATCCACGATAGTAACATATGTTTTACTACCCAATACTTGTGATTATTTTGAAGCACACATCTCCCCACCAATTAAAAAGGCAAAGTTTACAGCACATTGGTATGCTAAGCTACGACACCATCATTCTCATACATCTTCTAAAGTTTGCATTTTTATTACATTAAGTTCACTTGAAGTGATTGTCCACTACCATCCAGGTTTGTGTAAAATATTCACACAGGGATTAGATACCTAACTCCCTGTCTCTCAGGACATGGTTCCATTACTACATGACTCATATATAGTTCAAAACCAGCAACAAACTCAATAAGTTGGAGGGATACCATGTGCATTCTGCCTTTGGAGTTGAGGTATTAAGTTAATCATAATATACACGTGAGGAATTCTGCATATGCTGTGCCTTTGTTCTAGATGTTTCTACCCCTTTCCTAACTTGTTAAACACTGGATAATTCGTATCTAGTTCTCATCTCATTATTAACTCTCAATGCAGGCAAAGTTTGTTAGGGACACTCTAATCACTCATGTCCATATCTGCTTGACCATGATACTGCAGACTTCACCAAAGTGCAATTATCTTTTTAAAAATGTCTGACACCTGTCCCTCCATAGTTCAATAAAATAAATCTGGCAAAGGAATATCAAACCTCTTTTTACTTTTTTCAAAAATAACTTTGCTATGACTCCAGGTATTCCAAGTTTATGAAGTCCATGACAGCCCAACATAAGAATAAAAAGGGTCTTCCTGGATGTGACCCAGAACACAAACAAAAAGCAGGTGCATTCTGCGGTAGCTTGCAACTGCCAGAATTGTGTGGGACCTGCCTCAGGGGGTCCTGGCAAGTCATAAAATAAGAAAGAGAATGTGAATGAAAGCAGGACAGATGATCTTTGTTCTTACAGAAGAAACACAAGTCATTTTAGGCCTCAATGCTGGGTCTAGACTGCAAGTTCAGAGGGTAAGTCACTGTGGGAGCTGCTGGGGTATTTGAGAAGAGTGACTATTATTACAGGATGCTCAGTGCAGGAATCATGAACACATAGCCTACCAAATGAAGGCCTCATTAGCATCCCTTATTTGCCCTTGGTCGACTTTTGCTTTGCATTTATGCTTTATAACTCTGTTGAGTCTGGTAAAGAAGAAAAGCCTTAGGGAGGTCTGTCTTTTACAGTTTACAACATAAATTATACATTCATACTGTCAAAACAGAAAGCTGAACCACTTAAAAATATAAAATACATGTGTGGGGGGAGTGGAGGAAGAGGGAGGGAGAGGGAATATGTTGCCAATGTACATATGTGAACGTATGTATTATATACATCAGTGTGTATATAAATAGCTTGTTATATGTGAGTCCTATTTTTACAAATAAGAATAAAGATACTCACCAAAATGAATAATTGACATAAGATCAAATCATTTTCTCTTTGTAGCAGAACTTTATCTTAGAGCCACAAAATACAACTAAATATCATTCCTGAGAGATCTCTAGGCTCAAAAGAATGTCACAAAGAATCCCCGCCCAGTTTCTCAGTCTAGTAATTTTCCAGTGTTGTCCCTCATTCTTGTCCTTTGGCTTAGGGATCCTGTTCTCTCTTGTCAATTGTCTATACCAGGAGTCTTAAGAAGCATTGCTACCATCCCTACATGGTCTGTATACCACCCTGATTACCAGCACAGTAAAAAGACTGTATTTACCTTTAAAACCTGTGGGGAAAGATATAACGGCACAGAATCATGGGAAAAAATGGTGGAGCCTCGATTATATTAAGGCTGTGTAAATATTCATATTGGAAATAGAGCCTTCTGGGGGGGACCAGAACATGGTCACATTTAAACTCTTGCTACTTCCTATCATAGTGTGCTGCACAGTCAAAAAAGCCCATGTTTCCAACTGAGTGCTCACAAAGGTCAGTAGATCTTGTACAACCAAATGATGGCTTCCTGTAAATTTGGGGATGACTTTTTCAAAGAATACTTTTACACAGAAAACTAGCAACCAGTAAGGGTAACTTGGGAAGACAACAGGAAGAAGGGGGTATAAGTAGGGGAAGAAGGCAACCCTAAACTCAGAAATTAAATCTGATATCATATCCAGCTCCTCACTCTGCTACTTGGCTTCTCTGAACTTAAGCCTGGTTAGCCATGAAATAAAGAAATGGTTTTCCTTATAATGCTGACTTTATTAAAAATTTCTTACCTTTTGCAATATGTATCAACCTTATTTTTGAAGAACCTACAATTTACATTTCCAGCATCACTGATTTGGCTAACTTTCTCTAATTTCCTCCCAGAAATTTGTTCAAGGAGACACTACTATTGTGTTGGACCATCTTTCAGCGCAAATGCTCGCTTGGTTCTATAGAAGCCATCCTGAATTGGGAGGGGCCTAGTGCCCAGAACAAAGTTTGTTTGCATGTTCAGATTTCTCATCCCTTAAGAATAGATGCTTATCAAATACTGACTAACTAAAATAAGCAGCCATCTTTACAGAGCCAAAACTAAGAAATGTTCTTTCTAAAAATTTAATCAATGTTGTCAAAATCTCAAGATCCTGTGGTTGAAAGAACTGACCCAATGAAACATGTCTTAAGAATTATTTTTGAAGACCTCCTGTGAGATAAGGAAAAACAAACAACTATCCTAACATTGCTGAGCCAAGAGACCTTTAGGGCATCTATAAAATGCCATCTTCCAGTTTTGATATTTTATGGCATTCCTCAGGCACATCTTATTGTCCTGACCACATCATTCCAAACTTCCAAAACTAGGCTTTTTCCTCAAGACATTTAGTAGAGATTGTAATCTGTTTCTATTTCAAGAAATGCATAATCTACCACATGTGGGCAAACCCTTGAAATCCAGGTGTATTCAGACATTCCACTGGATATGGGCAGAGTCGGAATTGTCTGTTCCTAAAATTTTTGATTGGTCTCTGAAGAGAATAAGCCATATTAATATAAAACCTAACAATGTTAAGCATTCTAGGGTTCAAGTCTATCTGTAATTATGTGTGTTACTTGATGATTCTTCACACCAGAAATTCAACTCCCAGCACATATATGGGCTCCATTCTATATTTTCAGGTTACTCATATACAGAATTTTCATCTTTTATTGTCTTTCCTGACCTTGATTGTAAAATCTTCCTTTCCTGTCTTCAGCAATCACCATACCTCTGATAATGACCCATAGCTCACACCCAAATTTACTTTCTGGGAAACAACTATCTAAAGATCCACTTACAATGATGATATTCGGAATGTTAAGATAAAATGTGGGTATCTATAGTTTCATAGTTGGGAAGAATCCTTGAACAGAAATGTTATGGGAGGTGACTTTCAACTAGAGGGAAGCACAGAGAGCTTTGGAGTTGCTCTGAAAGAGTGGAAAGACCCATCTTTTAAGTCAGCTGAGCTTAGGTGAGGATGCCTTATACATCTGAGCTACTCAGTCCTATGAATAGCCCTACACAAAGTCTGAATGTCTTTTCCTAGAGCACTCTTCTCATTCCAATAAATAGTGTATCAGCTGCCTCGGAACGTTCTGCTGGTGTTGCTTGCTGAAGGGAACATCCATTTTGCCAAGTAACCCCACATTTCTCTAGAGGAGATGTGTTTTTACTCTTAAAAACATAGACTGGAGGAGACCTTCAGATCTCTGCAGACCGAATGGTCTATACATATCTTAAACAATCCATACTGACACAGATGTCTCTAAGAACTGGGCTTCTATATGAAGGCAATCCATCATCCCCTAAAGTAGAGTGAAGAGTGCAGTGTGTGGTCTTATTCCCTCTGGTCTTTCTTGGACTAGAATTTAATTAGGGTCTTTGGGGGAAAAATAGTGATGTAGAACAACCGGTATGCCCGTACATAGATGTCTCAATTACTCATAATTCTGCAGTTCTCACTTTTGTTTTTATGTATGGAAAAGTCCAATGAGAATAAACAAAACAGAGAGTGTAATAAATAGTGTCTTCATCCTAAATGAACCAGGAATGTTGCCCTGGCCATTTACTTCATCTGGGACTTGGGATGAAACAGCCTGTTTGTCATATAGTTGGCTGAACAAGATCCAGTCAATGCCAAGACTGCCTTCCTTCTGGAATGTGAGGATGTGCCAAATGCCATAGGCTTTGATAATGGTGCTCTAACTCTTGCCCCACCTGCACACGGATGACAGTAGCATCATTGTACATGGTCATTCCTGTGCCCTATGATGCTCAGAGTCAGAACTCCATGCACTTCTTCTAAGTGCAGCAACCTCAGTCGAGGATACATGGAAAAGCTGTAGATCCAGACTGTGGAATAGTGTCTTTTCTTGGGAAATATCATCGCATTACTTTTATTTGAGAAGTGCCGCAAACAATGGTTTCATTCAGAACAAATCAATTGCACTTACTTCATTTCTTTATTGCCAAACCAGGAAAATGCAATCACTATGTTCCACAGACCATACCCTTATGTGAGGACTCCTTTGTCACATCAAATTACATTAATCTTTGTAGTTCCAGTTGTGGTTAACTTCTAGTATATTGTTTCAAAGAGACTATTTATAATACAGCATTTTAATCCCTTGAGAATTTCATGCATATATAAATTTTATTTTGAACATTTCACTCTCTTCTCTACTCATTATTAAAACTTCTTCATACCTGCCCTACTTCATCTTCTCACCTCTCCTAACTTTGTCATTACTACTACTGCTACTACTGCTGCTACTGCTACTGCTATTGCTGGTGCTGCTGCTACTACTACTCTACTACTACTACTACTACTACTACTACTACTACTACTACTACTACTACTACTACACAGTGAGTCTAATTTATGCTCTCCAAATATTCAGGAGGTATGAAGTCATCCATTAGAGCACACACCTACTAGATACCAGAGTCTTAAAAAAATCACCTCACCCTTCCACAGAAGCTATCAACCATCGAACCAGCTAAGGACAGGGTCTCATGAGCCCATGCTCCACCCATGTGGTGTTGTTAACTGATTGAACTTATGCAGACAATCACAGGTACTATGAGTATCATGTTTACCTCAAAATGACTATTTCTAAGTAAATTAGCATGCTGTCTTATCTTAACTACATAATTACCTTAAGGTACTTAAGAACATAGAAAACATGTTTCATATAACCTGGAACTACTGATCAGGTTGACTAAGTTTAGATTATTTGTGCTATTTTTCAGTTCCCTGAAGATTCTACTTTTGAGGCGGTCATGATGAATCAAGAGGAGCTAATGCCATTCTGAACGTCAAATAAATATTACAAAGTTTCTCATGAACTATTACAGTGGCTGGAGAATGCCTTGTGATGACATGCTATGTAAACGTTACATGGAATAATCATTTCCAACACTAGTGATAATAATTTAAATGTATAGGACAGGCTCTTTAAAGGGTAGTTGTAGGCTCCTGGATTAGTTTGTCTTCCCCAATTGCCTTTATCTGCCACAAATTCCTTATATGACCTGGAACATTTTATTCTTCCTTTCTTGGTATCAGATTCTTTGTGTGAAATGGAACAAGAGGGAAGAGAAGTAGAACAACATTCAGGATTTTTTTTTAATTTACACTTACTTCACTGGTGTTTTATTGAATGTTACGGTTCATTGTTCTGTAAAGTAACCACACAAAATTTACATCTAATCCAGAGAACCCATGAGCCTTCCTAAATAATGGTGAGAACCTCTTTAGGTGATGACCCATGAACCTCTCCTTCATGGATACCACTAATAGTGTGGCTTTGGAAAGCCACAGTTACTTAGCCATGGAGCTGTGAGGATTTCACTTCTATTTCAAGCACCTCCTTTGTAGAGAGGCAATGGGAGCTTGTTCCAGGGAGGCATCTGGAAAGCATGTAGTATGACCTCCAGCTGTGCTTAGTTTCAGCTTGTTCCAGCGGGTGACCCTGTAGTGATCTCTTTCCATCCAGACCCAGACATGCTCTGTCTCCCTGGCTGCCCTGTATCTTCTCTGGCCTGGTAGGAATGACTGGGCTAAAGGCAAGATGACTCCACCCTGGAGAGAGGCCTTACATTGCCTCATATTAGGACAACCACTTCAGCCGACCCTTAGCATCTCATTTACTCCTCATTCCTCATCACTTCATTTGATTCTGTTCCCAAGTCTTCTTTTTCCAGGAAAGGACCTTTCTTACAGGAACCAGAGTATGTCATCCATTTAAGAATATATACAATCTGAAAGAGGAAATGAAATCTCTTTGTGCTAGTATCTTCTAACATCCTATAAAGGGGGAAGGTAGGAAGGATGATGTCACTTAACATCCAAAATGTCTTTCTTTGTAGTTTGTAGCAACCCCTTTTTCTAGAACTTGAACACCTTTCTTAGAAACATTTTGGCTATCTTTTTTCAGTAATCATCTCTGTAGCATCCAGTGTGACAGACATCATTCACATACTGTATTTAACTTAAGTGTAATAGTAAATTTAGCTCCCCAGTGATACCAGTAACATGCTTTTAATTTTTATCCCATTTATTTATTTATACATATATGCATACATGTTTTTATACCTACATATCGCTGGAGATGGAAGCCAAAGAACAACTCTGCTTGGTTCTCTCCTTTCACCCTGCTTGTCTCTGGGATAGAACACAGCTCATTCATCTAGGTAGAAACTGTTTTTATGTGCTAAGCCATCTCTCTGAACTGACTGGTTAAAATGATCAAAAGTCACTGCCTAAAAATTGTTGGATTCGTCAACGTAAATATTGATCATTCATATTATCACAGGAAATTCTATTGGACATAGATGATACTAAATACTTTCAATCAGGCACTGTCTGCAATCACATGGCTAATTTTTGAAATTAAAAATAAAACAGCCAAGATCTGTTTCAAGGAGCTTATAGTTCTCAGAGGTAAGAAATCTGACCAAGATGTAAGGCATGAGACAATAGCCCATATAAAAGCATTAAGACATCAAAATGCTGTACATACATATAATGGGGCCATTTCAGGTCCTCCAATCATAGAATATATGTCAACCTAGTGATTTTTAGAGCTAAGTGACAGGTTAACCAAGGTAGCAAGAAAGGAAATATCCAGCTTTAACAAGATCTTGTATGACACACATATTGGGCAGTTGTATTGGCAAAGAGAATTCATTGTAAATTGACCATTGGCTGATTTTTCTCCATTTGGTCTCGAAATTCAATACTATTTTGTTTCTCTCTCCCACCAGACTCTTTTTCTAGAGTCTCTGTGTTTACTTTAGAACTTCTGTCCATTCTGTTATGTAATTGTCCTTCTTCCAGGAACTTTGCCTGTGTTAACATCTGCTGACACAAAGAACCAACTGGAAGATAAAATGTATGTTTTAAATTTGTAACATTTTACTATATTGGTATGGAAGGGACTCTTATGCCACAGTTTTTATGTGTCAGTCAGAAAACAACTTGATGGAATCTGGTCTCTCTCTCTATTCTATGTGTCCTGAGATCAAGTCATTGTCTTTGCTGTCTTGTATGTGTGTTTTTCCTGTGTTTAGCTAAAAATTATGAGCTGTTTTATATTACAGTTGTGTTTATCTCAAACTCATGAAGCTTAGAGATGTGTCTTCAATTGATGGTGAAGATGACAGTCACAAAGGAGCACCAAGAGAAGGCATTAGCTGACCTTGTTAACAGTTGAGAAAATCCAGTAGAAGGGAATTTGGGAAAAGATATTTAGAGAATGTTCCATATATATGTTATTCCAGCATCTCACCATTTTGAAGAGTGGATACTTCTCATTCAGGCTACACGAATCCTCCATAGCCGAGTTGAGATTGGTTTCTGCGTATTTGTCATCTTAATTAACCACTAAAGTTTCACACAAAGAAACAATTAAAAGCTTGTTGGACATATAAAATCTTTGACTTTTACTATAAGGGTAAGCCACACAGATCAAAGGTTTTCATGGTCCTAACCTCAGGTACACTCATTACAAATTTCTAAACTTATCCACTGCTGTCCTCTACAGCTTCAAAATATCCCCGGTAGGCAAGAGGGTCAGGCTCACTCTCTGAATTTATTAACAGATGGCAAAATGAAGATCCAGGGTTATGAAGTAACTACCAGATGTTGCATCTAACTAGAGAGTTGGGGCCAGGCCTCTTCTATCTATGTTTAGATTTTGAAAGGTACTCATCAAATTATGTAATTATAGAACATCTTTCTAAAATAAAAACTTCTCAGATATAGTGATAAAACATAATCTAAGGCAAAAGAAAATATGAATGCCATGGATCTTTGATGCCTGTAAGTGCTTTAAAACAAACATGATATTCTCAGCAGTTCAAAGCTCTCAAACACTCTGCATAATGACAAACAGAAGCTGGGTCTTTTTAAGAATGTCACTAAGATTAAAATGGTCAGATGGCCATAGTTATTAAGGGCCTTCCTGTTACACTGAGGGAAGTGTTTGATGAGTCTAAATGTTTCTTCTTTTTAAATGATAGGAGCCAAAGTGCATTTATATATTTTCTTGCTAATTTAGTGCATCAGAGGAGTTTATGACAAAGATCACAATGGCCAACACTGAGTTGATGCTGCAGGGCAAATACTACACAATGTGGTCTGTTTCGAATCCCTCATTGAATGATCGCAAATAAATCCTAGGCCATGTTTTTTTAATTAATTGAAAAATAATAAGATAAGAGCTTAAATCATGAGGTTTAAAAACAATCGTGCAGTCGAGAAGGCATTTGTTTTCAATTATAACTAAAATATATTCCACTGAATGCAGACTGAGTAGTAATCGTATTTTTTAAGAAGTTGCTAACAATCACGGGGATGACTTTCATAAAACTATGCCTCTAATGAGTGTATTCCTTCTTCATATGTCAAGGACAGTGAAGTCATTCTGAGGACTAGCCACTTAAATCCACTTAAGGATTTGGACTTCTGGTCAAAGCCCACACCTGAAAGACTCACTGTAGTTGACATGGGACTCTACATGGTCTCCTGATTGTGGTTTTCATACTCTTTCCCAAGAATGTTCCTCAGAGGCAATTTTGCTATTAGAGTAGCCATTTGTAATTTGCTAAAAAGATGAAGCCTTGGACAGGGCTGACAACAGGATACAAGGGGCCAGCTTCAGAGGCCTTGCTTTATTTAGAAGTGTCGCAGATCTCCACCTCAACGTCCGATATATCCATCATTGTGTGATTAGTGGGTGGCTGTTGATCTGGACTGACTGCAAAATTCCAATCCTGAGAACTGTGTCTGGATTTACATGGAGCTTGACAAATGGTTTTGAATATTTTGATCAGGGAAAAACTTAGACCTAACAGCATACACTTTTCTCTCCTTTCAGTACTCTCACATGCTATTTGTGTTCATTTCTCCTTCCCTACCCAGTTGCTGTATGGATTGAACCTATAGCCTTTCACATGCTAGGTAAGTACTCTCTCTACCACCCCACTGTGCTGCACCCCAGCCTCTTTAGTAAGAGTTTTGAAGCATGGACTTACTATATTACTCAGGCTTGAACTTACTCTTATGTCTAAGAAAGCTTTCAAACTTAGAATCTTAATACCCCTGTCTCTAAAATATATGGGATTAAAGGCCTTTCTTAGCTGGTTGCTCATATTTTAAATTGGTAATTGCAAAAGAGCCTATCATATCTAAAATCACAATTCAACTATGCCTAAGAAATTCTTTTCATGACTGACATGATCTAGCAATTCGATCTCCTTATATCAGTGAGAGATTTGTTATTAAAGTTATTCCAGTGAATATACTCATAAATCTAGAGGACAGAGCCATAAATCATGGAGTTTCGAGACATAGATGGCTTTAAGCTTCTATTTCAAGCTTTCAGAATCTTGTGGTAGCTCTAGCTACCTATAATTCATTTCCTCCTCTTCTTTCTGTCTTATGGTACCAACCAGGCTTCAGCAACTAGGAAAAGAACAGAGTAGTCATATAGAACACCAGAGCAGTGGGATTAAATTGATAACCGCCATGGCAGGCAAGCTTTGGGAGGACAGTACGCATGTTTCACCTGTTCCAATGTCCTCAGTTCCTACGTGTTCTACAAGCAACAAGAGCATTTGCCCAGAACATGGCAATTCACTTGATGCCCTTCCCCAAGGTTTTCTAACCATGGGAAATTTCATTTACCCGGAATTTGAATCAGGCTTTACCCACTATAGACATATTAAATTGAACAAGAAAATTTGCCCTATCTAAAGCAAACATTTCCATCTTTTCTTTATCAGTGCCCAACATGTCTGAGTTCCACTTTAATCTGATACATGACAATATTAGTTTTTGTTGTAGAGAAAGATAAATTTTAAAAACATTTCCCTACTCCTTGTTTCTCTTTTGTGCTGGGATCCACTGATAACTGTATACCCTGTTCAGAATCTCATAGAACAATAATCTGTATATCTGTTATCTACACTGAGAGTCTTGGCTACTCTTACCTGCTTGTCCATAGAAATTAGATCCTTGACACTGAAGGGCTGGTGTCTTTCTTTCCCTCCTATTCTTATCTGGGAGACACTCTCAAATCAGTCAGACTCTCATACTTCCTTACCATGTATATTTCTAACAGGTAAAACCTCAATTCTTCACATTTAAAGGGAAATGCCACTAGAGTCAGCTGGGATGGAGCCTGATGATGCTAACTCTCAGACAGCACCTACGAGTATCTAGAGCATACATCATGTCTGCCGTCTAAAAACAAGCCTAAATACAAGGTCTCATGCACATGTGCTCATATATGGGAGTATGGGTCAACCAGTATCAAGGTATGCATGTGGAGCTTAGAGAACAATTTTATGTGTTGGCCATTCCTTTCTTCCTTACCAAAGATAGAGTTTATCTGTTGTTTCCCACTGTGCATGCCAGACTAACTGACCCACAGGCTTTCGAGGATACTCCTGTCTTTACTTCACACATATCTATAGGATGGCTGGCTTATATTCCAGCTTTATGTGGGTTCTGAGGGTCCTCATATTTGCAAAGCCAATGCTTTTCTCGTGGAGGCACCCCTCCAGTCTACCTAGAGGATTTCTTTAACCCTCAAGTCACATGTTTTTCTCTCCCTACCACATTCTGTTATCTTTCCCTGTCTATCCCCAAACCACGACTTTCACTGATGCCTCAAATTTCCATACTCTTCCCTCAGGGATTATATTACACATAAAATATTGCAGGGCACTTACTAACTCTGACATTCAATGTAAATTCAGGCTATTCTCCCAAACACAAATGTAGCTTCTTCAGAGTCAGAGACGCAATTCCACATTCAATACTATATAATGTGGTGGTTCCTACATAGGAAGTGGCTATAAAATGCCAGTGGAATTCGATTCAACCAAAGTGGAGAAATCACAGAAGATACAACTTGGAGCAGAGTTATGAGGTCATGTAGACTAAACTCTTTTCCTTGTTGCTCTTGGCTAGAGGCTATTGGCATCTCTTCATGTTTGTATGTCCCATCTGCTATCAAACATTTTTATGACATTTATTTCCTCATTACAGTCCTTATTGTGCTTTATTTATCTATGTGTGAGGCACAGGAGAATTGGAAATCTTCCTTTCCCTCACAGTGTTCCTTCCCTAAAGCCCCAGCCAGCTCAGAATTCTATGCCCAAGATAACTCCCCAGGATTCCCATGATAGCATGATTCCCCCCTTGCCTAAATGTCTCCCTGCCTTGTCCATTCATCAACCATCAATTTCAGACTTCCTGTCCTGACACTCAAGGCCTCCTTATACTTTGAATTTGTCTTTATCTCATCCCTTGTTTTCTCCATGGCTCACTCCCTAGCTCCCATTCCACATTCTGGGCGTGACTCCAAGTTTTTCCATATCCCTGGAACCATCTTTCCGCTCACCCTTCCCCCATCTCTCCCACCATCTACCAGGCCTTCTCTCATTTCTCTTATGTTCTCTAACTCTACAAATTCAAAGAGACTCTCCCTTGGCAGAGTAAGCAAATGTATATTTAATTTCCTATCACTAAACGTTGGCTCCTGTTGACCATTAAAGCATATTCAGAAGAGACAATTGATGTCTTAAGCAGCTCCCAAAGTAGGATGTGGAGAAGCAGGATGGGAGTCTACTACAGGGGTAGAATTAAGTTGTCTTGACTTATTCATGTGACCAGTTTAAATCAGAGAGGGTGAAAGTTGTTTGGGTTTTGGTCCATCACTCAAATAGGCCACCCATCATTTTGGGAAAAGAAAAGAGAAAGTTTAAGTTTAGCTATCATGGTTTGGATATATTAGATAACTTCAGACATTTATTTTCTTTCTTTCTATACAGAAATTATCTTAATGATAACACCTGAAGATTTCAGCTGAATGAGTTAACATTCAAAATACATGACATTTTTCACAATACACGAAAACAGTACAACCTCTCATGGCAGCATGTGAGACTGTACCTTATGCCAAATTATCAACTCTGCTTGACTGTTTAGAGCCACTGCATCCCCTAGAAACCTCAACTGCCTTGTTAAAGGTTTATGTCAACAACCCATTTTAAAGATAGCATAAAAATAGGGGCATCGAGAAATGTATGAAGACCTGTTATGATTTTCATCTATGTTGGTAACATTACCATCACATCTCTTCTCTGGTTCCTTTACCCAGAGTTCTTCCCTCCCCCACCATCTCTAGCCAGTTCTCATTTATTCCCTTCTCCTTTTTAATATAGAATCATATCTGGGCCAATTTTCTGTTGTTATGACAGAATGTCTAACACACAGTAATTTATAAACTAAAGAGGTTTATTTGGTTCACATGACTGGAGGTTTAGAACTTGAAGATCAGGCAGCCACAATTTTCGCTGTTATAACGTGGAAGATGGCGTGCTATGGTAAGAACACATGAGGAAAGCTGGCTTTTGTTTTACAGCTTATTCTTTGAAGTAACTAAACAATCCAAAAAACCCAGCGGGAACTCAAACTGAGTGGGTAAAGTCCTCCTGGTTGGGTTCTCTCAGTCCCAACATTGCTAGAGTGAAGTCTACAGATTCAACCTGACATTTAGAGAGGACAAAGCATATCTAACCCAGAGCATTGAGCTAGCCAGCTTCCACGATCCCATTTACTCTCTGCCCTACTGAATTGACATTGACTGCCATAGCAGTTAATTTTTTCTTTCCTTTTATTGACTATTATCTTTATTTATATTTCAAATGTTATCCCCTTTCCTGGTTTCCCCTCCAGAAACCCCTATCCCAACCCTCTACCCCTGCATCTATGAGGGCACTTCTCCACCCACCCACCCATCCTGTCTCCTGGCCCTGGCATTCCCCTACACTGGGGCATCATCGAGCCTTCACAGGACCAAGGCCCACTTCTCCCATTGATGCCCAACAAGGCCATCTTCTGCTACATATGCAGCTGGACCCATGGTTGCTCCATGTGTTCTCTTTGGTTGGTGGTTTAGTTCCTAGGAGTTCTGGGGGTTCTGGTTAGTAGATATTGTTGTTCTTCCTATGGGGTTGCAAACCCTTAAGCCCATTCTCTAACTCCTCTTTTGGGGACCCCATTCTCAGTCCAATGCTTGGCTGCAAGCATCCACCTCTGTATTTGTCAGGATCTGGCAGAGCCTCTTAGGAGACAGCAATATCAGGTCCCTGTCATCATTCACTTCTTTATTTTAAGAGCATTTAGACCTTTTCTTTGCCTATTAGAAGCTTCATTTGGGACACTACTGAATAAAATCATTAATGACTTTCTATCTGAGGTTCTCAAATGCCCACTTTTGTGGATGAATTCGGTGTACCACCCTTTGCTCTTGGTAAACAATGGTCACAAGTTTGGCCAGACCAGCATATGATTATATTCTGATTCCCAACCCAACAAATTAACAATGATGATATTTTGGTACAGTAACATTTTTTGATACATAAGATTTTGAAATTATTTGACAGATGAGTAGAAATTACAACCTTTAGTTAAAATTTATAGTTTAATAATTTCACCATTGACTTCTGACATGCTTAGAACTTTTCTACATGAAGACAGTTATTGAATTAAACAATCCCAATTCTATACATAAAATAAATGTTTTTGTTGATTGTGTGAGACAGAATCTTACTTGGTAGCTCAGTCTGGCCTTGGTTTCCTAGGTTACACTTTACTAGGTAGATGAGATTGCCCTTCAATAGATGATATGTCTAATGCCTCTTGCCTGAGCCTCTTGGGATTACAGATGTGAGTAACCATACTTGGCTTAAAGGGACTCATCATTGATTTTAAGGTCAGATGTCCTTTGAGACTTTCAAACCTTTGAGTAATTTAATGTGGAAAAACCTATTTCAGTTCATTGAATCTTTGATCAGCCTTCCCTTAGTTGTCTTTAATATTTAAAATCCCAAATTTTCAAAACAAAAACATAATTTCTCCTTTAAGTTTTTATCTCTCACCAACCAAATTTACCCTAACTCTAAAAGTGATGGTTGTTTTATAAATCATATCACTTGATTTCCTCTACTTTCATATTATCAAGTTTATTCTATTATTTATGATCTAATTTGCGATAGTCTAGTCTTTTAAAAAATAGCCTTTGCAAACAAATCTTACTCTTTTAAATTTACCTTGAAAACTACACTGAGAGTTGTGACTGCTCAAATCCATTATTACACATGCTCAACCCTTCCTCCTGTATGGCTGGGTGACTTTAATTCACTATGGTGCTGGTGAATCAAAAAGGGAAGTTTTGTGCCAGAACTTTACAGTTGTTTTCAAATAAAGAAATATTTTGGTTACAAATTATAATAATTTAAAAGACTAATTGGTGGTTCCTCTAGCCTCAGTGCTTAGGAGCTCTTTAGCTTGAGGTGACAATAACTCAAGGATCCCAAAGATTTCCTTTCTGTAGACATGGAATACAGAGTTGGAAAAACAGATGTACCAAAGTAGCAAAATATCTTGAGTTATTAGTTGTCAATTGTTGAGCAAGAAAATACCATAAATTTACCAGCTTAAAATAACAAATGCATCATCTTGGAGTTTCTGTGGTCAGAGGTCCAGGCACATGGCAACTGGGTTCTCCTCTTTGTCTCTCAAGGGAAAAAAGCAACATGTTGGCCAGGGAAGGCTGTCATCTGGAGGCCCTTGGGAAGGAACTGCTTCCAAGATCATTTGGATTGTTGACCACATTTTTCTCCTTCCAGTTGCTGGTTGGAATAAGGTCCTTATTTCTTTGCTGGAAATTGGCCAAGGGCTACTTGCTATTCTCCTATGTGGTTCCTGATGCCCCTTGTATTTCCACCATGCCCCTCTTTCACCACATCAGCAACAACATGTCTTTCCTGGCACATCAAGTCTCCCAGAATTCATCTGGGAAGCAAGAGAAAAATGCTCTACTTTTAAAGGTTCATGACTGGTTTGGTCCACCTCACTGGTCTCCTTATCAATTCTAGTAGGATGATGAAATCCACATTGCAAGTTGACTGGAAAATAGAGTGCCCAAGTTAAGGGCGAGTCTTCAGATGCTCTTAACATGAAGATGCTCACTTGAAGGCACATGTACTTTTCACCTAGTTCCTAGAGAACCTACATATAGCAAAAAAGTAGAGGCAGGAAAGAATTCATTCTCTGTCTTATTATAAACCAGGCCATGACTCTTTTCCTGACCTCCACCAGAAATTATTCTACTGACCCTTTCATTGTCAAAACAATACCCCCAGTGTCCTGGATCTCCAATTTTCAGACAATAGATCACAGGACTTGGGATTTCTTAGTCTCCAGAATTAAGTGAGTCTATGCCCTTAACTTCAACACCTGTCTCTGCATCTGCATCTTCCTTTCCCTTCTTCCATGAATTGCCTCTGTCCCTTTTGAAGAATGTGGATTAATTTTTCACCATATGGCACAACACAAAATATTATATTTACAAGTTTGATGATTTAGTCTGGACATCCCAAAAACAAACAAAGAAACAAACAAACAAACAAAAACCCATTCATCTTCAAAGTCCTGAGTATCACATTGGAAGGACACTGTTCCTGTTTATGGGAAAGTTTCAGGATCTCTGAGCAGAAGTCACAAAGAAGGTGACTCTGCCTGTGGTGTACATAGAAAGTTTCCAGTAAACAAATGGAAAAATCTTAAGCTACATTGATAAATTTTGTGCAGTTGCTGCTGGAATGAAATGATGGGAAAACTCAGATGATCTAACAAGGAGAGAAAGAAGGGAGGAAAAAAGTAAACAGCTTGTTAGAAATGATCCAGAAATACCAGCCCTGAGCTTAAATACACTGACACAAACAATGTGAACCAAATGAAAATGAGGCGCCATAAAGGGAAAGGAGCCATGCAAAAGAATAATCAGTGAGCAGGCCAAGAGCCCAGAGAGGAGAGAGACATGAACACAGAACAGAGAGTCCTGAGTGAGAATTCCCAGAAGATTGAAACTCTGTAAACAAGTACCCAGCTCAGAAGCCTGTTTATGACTGAGACTTTGCAGGATTTAAGAAACATGGGTGCTAGTAAGAAGATGTGGCCAGGACATTTCATGGTGGTCAGTTCTGTGGATTGCAAGGTCATAGATTAGTGGAGGGTGATATAACAAAACCTTCATCCTAAAAGGAAATACAGGCAGCAAGGTAGAAATCTTGATCCCTAGAGAGTTTGCGGCTATTGGTACAACCCTTTGCATTCACCTTTCAGGAAAATGAATTGTAAAATAGTCAAGCTGATAAGAACCCCTAGAAGTAGTCAGGTTGAACCCCTTATTATAAATTGGTCAGCAGCAAGCAGAAGAAGAAAAACCAAACAGAAGAAAACAATACTGGGTCAAAGAAGAACTATAATACGGTAATTGTCTAGACATAACCTCCGTCAATTATCAGCCTAGTGATGTGTCTTGAATGAGACCTAAGGCTCCATCTTTGTCATAAACTAGATAATAATGATAAACCATTGAGATGTAGTTTTAACAATTAAGTAGATTTTTGACCTAGATACTCTTTGAAGAGTCATTGTTGATCTTTTCTTAAAGGTTTCCAGAAAAACTCATAATGCTCTATTCGCGATAACCCTCACTTCTCCTTAAGACAAGTATCTATATTACCATGCAAATCTGGTGAAGAATATTCTCAATGATCCAGTGTTGAATAGCATTAAGGAGTCATAATTGTATCAGGCAGAAAGGAAATTTTAATACCTCTGTGGTGTTTATCTCTGTTTTAACAAAGGGTTTATCTTTGAACAAAGACTTTTACAAAATGTGAATGCTAATCAGAAAATATAGGCTCTACATGGATATAAAGGAACATTTCTATTTAATAAATAAATGCACATATGAAAATGTATAAGAACATTTATTGATAGCCATTAATTATGTTCTACCAGAGAGGTAGAAGTTGGAGGGAGTATAATGTTTTTAATCTTCTTTTGGGACAAATATACTATGCATTTAATAATTATGCCTTATGAGTGGTGTTAAACTGTGTAAAGCAGAAGTCTAGAGAATAACATTCTCACTGAAGTCTGTGTGATTATGGAGCCGAAAAGCTGTGATGTTATATAGTGTGTTATTCAGGAGAAAGACATCTCAGAGGAGAAGATTATGATATATGGATGATAGTATTAAGCCATTGAGCCCAACGAAGCATCTGTCATATTTGGCTGCAATTTTTCCGAAGTTCGCCATATTGGCTGAGAAGGATAGAGGATACTCTTTTCTCCTGGCTGAGAAAAGCCCTTTCTGCTATTGAGATACCATCTTAATTTAGTAAGCACTCTCGCTCCAAAGCTTTACAGCTTGTACTCAGGCACATGGGAACCAGCCCAACAACAGTTGGAGAAAGAAGAGCATAGTAATGGGCTGAGACATCTAAACAAGATAGATAGGGGAGGCTGCAAGGGAACAACAGAAGGGTTATGAATCTCAAGGCTCACACGAAGGCATGGTAACAAAAGCAGTGAATTAAAGTCAACAACATTAATCCAGCTAACGTTATTCGAACAATGTCTTTGCTTAATACATTAAGCTAAAGCAGTGGTTCTCAACCTGTGCGTTGAGACTCACTTAGGGTTTAATGACACATTCAAAGGGGTGACCTAGGACCATTGAAAAACAGATACTTACATTACAATTCTTAACAGTACCAAAATTACTGTAGCAATGAAAGTAATTTTATGGTTGGAGTCATCGAAATGAGGAACTGTATCAAAACGTCACATCATCATTGAGAAGCACTGAGCTAGAGGGACCTTCCCATAAATGTGTGTGCTTAGGTGTTGATTCTTGTAACTGTGAGTCCCTTTCAATTATAATCTATGAGAAAGATATCTTCAGATTCTGAGCATACCTGGAGCAAACCACAGTACTGTTACAGGTATCCAAACCTTTATTCTAAGATAGACAGGGACACTAGCAGTATGATTTCTGGAAGAAAAGGAAAATGAAGAGAATAAAATAAATTATTGGTGGTATTGCAAGCTGGTACAACCACTCTGGAAATCAGTTGGCAGTCCCTCAGAAAATTGGACATAGTGTTACTTGAGGACTCAGCTATACCACTCCTGGGCATATACCCAAAATATGTTCCACATATAACAAGGACGCATGCTCCACTATGTTCATAGCAGCCTTATTTATAATAGCTAGAAGCTGGAAAGAACCCAGATGTCCTTCAACAGAGGAAGGGATACGGAAAATGTGATACATCTATACAATGGAGTACTACTCAGCTATTAAAAACAATGACTTCATGAAATTCTTAGGCAAATGGATGGATCTAGAAAATGTCATCCTGAGTGAGGTAACCCAGTCACAAAAGAACACACATGGTATTTACTTGGTAAGTGGATATTAGCCCAAAAGCTCAGAATACCCAAGATACAATTCACAGACCATATAAAGCTCAAGAAGAAGGAAAACCAAACTGTGAATGTATCAGTCCTTCTTAGAAGGGAGAACAAATTACTCACAGGAGGAAATAAAAGGAAAATGAGTGGAGCAGAGACTGAAGGAAAGGCCATCCAGAGACTTCCCCATCTGAGAATCCATTCCACATGCAGCCAACAAACCCAATCACTATTGCTGATGCCAAGAAGTGTTTGCTGACAGGAGCTTGATATGGACGTCTCCTGAGAGGCTCTGCTACTGCCTTAGTGATACAGATTAAGATGCTTGCATCTAACCATCAAACTCAGCATGGGGACCTGAGTGGAGGAGTTAAAAGAAAGGACTGAATGAGCTGAAGGGGTTTGCAACCCCATAGGAAAAACAATATCAAGAAATCAGACCCCCCAGAGCTCTCAGTGACTAAACTACCAACCAAAGAGTACACATGGAAGGAGGACTCATGGCTCCAGCGGCATATGTAGCTGAAGATGACATTGTCTGGCATCAATAGGAAGAGAAGCCCTTGGACCTGTGAAGGCTCTTTTCCCCAGTGCAGGGAAATGCCAGGATGTTGAAGTGGAAGTGGGTTGGTGGAAAGGGGAGCACCCTCATAGAATGAGGAGGAGTAGTTATCAGAGATGGGGGGAATCAGATAGGGGATAACATTTGAAATGTAAATTCATAAACTATCCAATAAAAAAATCAAAACGAAAAAAGGAATAAGAATACTAGAATAACAACTTCAGCATCTTTGGCAGATTTAATTTTAATGTTTGCAATCCTCCCAGCTTTCAGAAGAGCTAACCAAGTGGGGATGTCTAATTCAATGTATGCAGAATGATTAGTAACAAGAAAAGTGTATATGTTCACTCCAGATATGATCTTTCTTCCTTTTCACTCCTACCTCCCCCAGCTCCTTGCCTCTAACGTCAAGTAATTCCATATTCCCTCTTCATATCTCACACATTCCTTTCCCCTTTTTACCTACTCTTCAATAATTTTAAGCTAAGGAAATGAAATTCAGCTTCAGTCAAACAACAAGGTAATAAATATACTTAATTTCATGCCACTCCATAAATATTAAAACCATCCTCAGATAAGGCTAACCCAAGGCCACTAGAGAAACACATGCCATTTCCTTCTCTAAAGTTACTGATCACATGGACAAACATACTTTTGGTGTCTGAAACTAAAGCAACATACTAAAGGATCTACACATAGTAAAGGTCTTCCTGGGGCTTGGGGTAAGCATCCTTTCTAGGACTGTTTGATTGAAATAACGTGTAAGTAGCAGATATTATGCAGAATTTATGTATTTCCTGTGGTGTCTCAGTCAAACTAAAAAGAAAAGGAATCACTTATTACTTGATACTTATTCTAGAATATGTATGCAACAAGCGTATATATAGTACAATCTAGTTTCAAAGAATGAACAAAACATTTAGAATCAAAATCACTCTGCTCATAGAAGCATAGAAACATTGCATGATCACTAATGATTTTCAAACACTTAGATGCATGAGAAAACTAGAACTTTACCGTGACAGATTTCTGCCCACTGGATCAGGAATTATGTTTTTGAATGTTCTTCCCAGAACTGACATACAGCCACAGTAGGATTAAGGAAATAATGCAGCAGCGAGAACATGCATAGCAGGGTAGCACCCTTTCTCAGTATGGCCGTGCCTTCTTGCCCCATAAGTACTCTAATGCAAACCTGTTTCTTCATGGCCTCACATATTTTCCATTACCTAATGCCTTTCATTACACTGCATACCGTTTATTCCATGAACCATATATGCATATTGAAGATGCTACGCCCTGGGTTTAGAGCACATACACAAAACATTGTAAAACAGATCCTATTTCAGTAGGCTACTCTTTATTGCATTAGCCAACACTATCTGGAGATTTATAAACCCTGAGGTCCAGATGCAGGGACCAGACAAACAACATTAAACCCAGAGCCAAAAGTTAACCTTTGTCTATTGCTATTTTCCCAGACAGTTAATTTGCCTGAGCCTCTCAGTCCAGGTCCTCCACTACCTCACCTACCTGCCTTAAATTGTTTGTATTTAGGGGCCTATTTACTCAGCCATCTACTTCCTGGCTCTCTGATTCTGTTTGTTAGATCCTGTCGTCACTGCCAGGCGTGAGGCCAATGTTTGTACTTGGTGGGAGTAAAGGAAGGCATAAACAGAATCAACCCTCTTGTGTTTTAAAAAATCAGGCTAGAATTATATACATATTTCATGTCAGAAAAAATAAAATGTGTCTTGGCGGCAGCTGGGAGGCTGGAGTGCTTGGAGGGGGAGTGGAGAATTGGCAAAACCATTCCCCATATCCTTGGCCCCTCGCCTAACAATCATTCAACCTTTTACTCTTGGAGGCAGTTCTTTCCCCCACTTCGGAGGCCTTCCAATTGCTACAACTTCCTTGCCGTCATCTTTAGCGTGTTGTCAGGACTCAGAATGCCTTGAACTAGAAGAGCCCTTTCACAAAGGTGAAGATTTTCTAAATTTTTACGGGCTTGCTCCCTTTGCTATAGGGGAACCCTGAATTTTTCTTAAGACTAAAACAGCGTTCAGAAGTCAAAACTAATTCACACATAGATTAAGGTGATAGATATGAAAATATGTTTATCCAAAAATGGGAATCTCTTTTCTTGGGTTTATAGAGCTTTTGATGACCATATTCTGAAAGTTTAGCTAAAATGCTCTTTGCTCCAGCTCTATAACTCTTTCCAGTTTGAAGGCAATACAGTCTCTTATGAATTTCTCCCTCCCTCCCTCCTTCCCTCTTTCTCTCCTTCCCTCCCTCCCTCCTTCTCTCCTTCCCCTCCTCCCTCCCTTCCTCCCTGTCTCCCTCTTCCCCCCTCTCTTTTTCTCAAGTTCTGGCACTTGTGGTGGTTTGAATGAGAATAATCAGACCTTCATAAGTTGGAATACATGGTCCCCAGCTGGACCTATTTGGGAAAGATGAGGAGGTGTGGCCTTGTTGAAGAAGATGTGTCAGTGATGGTGGGATTTGAGGTTTCAAAAAGTCCATGCCTTTACACATTAGCTCTCTGCCTACCATTGGCAGCAAAAGATGTAAGTTCCTAGTGGTGCCCCAGTGCCATGCCATGTCTGTGTGCCAGCCTGCCTGCCTGCTCCTCACCGTCATGGTTATAGACCCTAGCCCTCTGGAATTGTGTGTCCCACTAAACTCTTCTATAAGTTGCTTTGATCATGATATCTCATTGCAGTAATAGAAAAGTAGCTAAGACAGAATTGAATCTAAAGCTGAATTCATGTTACGCTAATCTTCTACCACTAAGCTACATCTCCAGTCCCCTTCTAAATTACTCCTCGACGTTAAGTATCACTTGAAATGGGAATTTCTGGTTTCTTTGAAGACTCAGTTATGTTATGAGATGTTTTACTGGAAACTGCGTTACGAGAGGTTAGTTTTGCTGAAGCAAACACAAGTGAGGATATTTTGCTGAGAACAGACATATGGTATTTATCTGGGTCCTCCTGAAAAAAGGAATGTGATATTTTGCTAGAGTGGACACTTGAGGGAACATGTGATGTTTGGAAAGTTTGTAAATATAACCCAGCAGACAGTAGATGACACTGTGTGGCACTGGTTTGCCTTTTGCTCTGCTGTTCCTTGTTGGACTTTGCTGATACTGGTCTTCAGTGATGAAGCTATTACATTGGTTCACCTTGCCTTCTTCAATGATCATCATTTGTCAGGACTTCAGGACTTTGTAGAGGGAAAAGCATTGAAGAACTTTTGGTGGTGTTTTGACTTTGGGTGAATGGCAGAACCTCAGGGTTTCTTCTGGGTCTAACTGCCTTGGCTGATTCTTGAATGTCATTTGTGAGTGGATCGAACTACTGCTGCTGATTCATGTGAACTAAGCTGCTACTGTCTTGACAATGAAGATTGGAATCTCCCCAAAGAACTATTTCTAAACAGGTCAACATTCTTCTTTGCCCTATTAACTTTTCCTTTCCACCACTTCTGCTGGGTAGTGGATTAGAAGGGAGCGTAAAGTGTTTATGAACCCTTACTAAAGAAGCTTTTGGAAAATATAAGCCTACACTCATGCTTTCACTCCTACTCCTCAATGCTTCCCTTGCAGTCCTAGGAAAAGCCACTCCATGGCCACATTTGTTCCTTTTGTATCCTCAAACTCCAACACAGGATGGACTCATAGCATTTGCAAGCTCTACTCAAAAGATGCCTAGTGAGGGCACTTGGCTCTGGTGTCCCAAACACATTTGAGAATTTAAAGGTGTTTGTTTTTCATTTTTGTTTTTGATTTTGATTTTTTTTAGAGTAGACTGTAGACGTTACAGGATACATTGTTTTAATTTTTAGATCTACTTGAAAGTGATGTCTTTTCCATCCTCCTTCAAGTCTTTACTGTTTATTCTCCTCATGTATGTCTCTCCCACATCGAATATTTGAAGGTTTCTTCCTACCATTAGGGTATTAAGTTCTATTCCCTGCTTTTAACCCTAAAAAGCCTTTGGCTAGCCCTGTCACTCACAACTGTGAAGCTATGGTCATTCAAGTAGCTTCTTTCCTCCTAAGGAATTTACAACAAACAAGTCAGACTGTAGAATACTTTATCCCTTAGAGTGTCCCATAGTGCCACCAAAATAGCACGTTTGGAAACCCTACCCTGCCAGCTGTGTTTGAAGAATGTAACCACATAGTTTAGTTGAAAAAAAATGGGATCTTCCAAATTCAAGCGGTATGTGCAGTTTTCCTCTGTTGTTATCAAAATGGAAACAAACATTGTTGTTCACTCCAAACAAATGTTCTGTTTGGAAAAATCAAGAGCAATGAGAACAACAGAGGGAAAATATGAAAATCTGTGGTTTTCCTTCTATATGAACTGTCTGCACCCTCTATATTGGGAATACAACTACAATGCTTAGAGACGAGTACAATGGATACATTGAACTTTTCCTTTAGGAGAAAGGCAGTATTTCTTCCACTTATCTGGAGTTAAAAGGAAGACTAAAACTAGTTTCCACGTACCTTGATTTTGTGTATTATGTGTGCTGATGAATTCATGTTGGTCTAGTCCCCATGAAATGGTTGGCCCCTGAAAATACACCTAAATTCTGAAGTGTTCCACTGAGTGAAAAATATTTGTACACTAACTTGGGTTCTTTCTGACATGACTGAAATAGAAGGCTGGGAAATTTAGCTTATCTAGAATTTAGTCCCAGATCTTGGCATTGTCCAAAGCAATCCAGGAATTCAAGTTACACTAATGCAATCCTCTTTCTTTTTGCCAAAAACAACTTCTGATTGGGTCTTCTACACTTTCTCTGTAGGTCAGACATTCTCCCGCAGATGTGAAGGGTTATGAAGTAGCATCAATCAGTGTTTGAGAATTTGAAAGCCAAGAGGATAGTCTCAAATATTCTGGGCTTTTCTTACTTTTAGCTGAAGGGCTATGAATCCTGCAGCTCTGTGTTGCTGGCAGACTTAGCTAGTATATATCATCATGTATAGATTATGAACAAGGAGGACCTCAAATTTAATTCCCATTGGGCCCCAATAAATCTCACACCATAGAATTAAAGACACTTTAGTTTTCTACTTGTCCATTATCTGTTCCACACACTCCGGATTTTAGAAAAGAAATCATCTGGACTCATAGTAGAATTTTTAAATATTTGCTAAACAGACAAATAGTTTATTACACATGGTTTAATTTGCCAGTAGCTTAAATTTATTAATGATAAGCATCCCCCATATGCTTTCCTCTTGTGAAATCAGTCCTTTGTATTCACAAGTTCTAAGTCTGTAGATTGAACCAATCACAGATCAAAACTATACCCCCAAAACTTTTGAACATACAGGAACTACTCTTTCATTGTTATTCACTAAAAAATATACCATGACAACTGCTTACATAGTGTGTACTGTATTAAATTTCTTAATCAGGAATTGGAAATCAAAGTCAGTGTGCTACTCTTCCAGAGTGAATTTGTACATTGTCTGTATAGGATAGAAACCACAAGCATATCAAGGACTAAGATGAGTTCCCATCTTAAGTGCTTATGGAAGGTCTCTAGAAAGGTCAGCTTCTTTCTCATTCTGTTAGCAATAATAGATGTTCCCCACACCCCTCCTGGGAAAGAAAGAAAGATTAAAGGAATATTTTAAGCAATCTAAAATTTCATTAAGGTCTGTTGTGTTTCTGGCTTCTATTTAGTTTTAGTTTTCCTTGATAATCCACTAAGACTTGTAATAGATGGCCTTTTTTTTCACCTCTGACTAAAAGAATTCTCAGCCTCACCTGCCTAAGTAAAAACCAAGTTGGGGTGGTAATGTACCAATAATCCTCCACATGGCATATGAACACGTCCTCCCATCCCACACAATGAAATGCATGAATTCAAACATAGGGAAAAAAATCTTTGTTTTTGTCATTCTGAATGTGGCCAATGAAATAAGCACATTTCTGTTAATGTCATTACTCCAAAAGTCTGCTTCCACGCTATTTTTTACAGTTGGGACCTATTTTCTATGAACTTATACCACCAACCTAGTACTTTCTAAAAACATCTTTATCACACCATGATACAGATACAATCTGTGTTGGAATGCCAATGAATAAAAATGACTTGGAAAAGAAAAATGCTTATCTTTCAAATCTATAAGAGAATTAGATGACTGTATTTGCAAAAGTAAAGTCCTGTTTTCAAAGAGGGGATGAAATTTTGGTAATGTTAGATGCCATTCTTCTAGAGATAAAAGACCAGAAATCTTGTATCCTGTTCTAATCTCACAGCTCTTCCCTGTAAAGTTCTCAGAGAGTCTATAAAAAAAGGACTGAAGCAAATGAGAAGTTCTCTTTATTATCAGCCTGGCCAATGCCAAGTAAACATAGTCAGAACTCTCTGGTACTGTGTCTAGGACACATGGCATTCTCTCAGATCCTGATCCAGACCCCTGACTCTGACTGGAATATCTTATCTTGCCATCTTAGCATCCTTTGGGTTTCTCACATGGGACAGGAGACAGGGGTAATAAATAAGGAAAGAGCTACATGGAAAAAGAAATAAAATTAACCTGGAGACATTTCAGAAACAGGGTCTTTAAACAAGACAACAAACAAATAAAAACCCAGTTCTTCCATAAAAAGTTATCTCTCATCGCCAGGCAAATAGATCCTAGACCTGTTTCATAAATGACAGAAATGAAGGAATTGCAAGTCCCAATATGAAGCCCAAAAGGTGGGTAAACATCCACCTCCCAAGCCTGGCAACTGATCTGGTCAAGTGATTGAGTAGAAACAAAACTTGAACATAAAATGAATTGTTCTACCACTAGTTAAATGAGTTACATGGGACCTCTTCACTATATGCATATGTAAATAGATATAGATATAGATATAGATGTAGATGTAGATGTAGATGTAGATGTAGATGTAGATATAGATATAGATATAGAGAGAATGTGAAAAATTAGAATATAAATTTCATTTTGGAGGAGTTTATGGGAGGGGTCTGAAGGAGTATTACGGAACAGAGAAATGTTGCATAATATCAAAAGTAAAATAATAAAAAGGGTGTAAAGATTAAGATAATAGAATGAAGAGGCTATTTTTCAAGTTTCTATAACTATCACAATTTCATTGAAAATTCTAAGAAGCACACAGGTCTTGGCTCATACATGGAAGAGTTCAATGTCAGAACTAATAACCTCACTCTTAAAACCCTTTACCTGGAAAATGGCATCTGCAAATCAGATTCCATCAAGGATCACAGTGGCAACCATGGAGAGTGGAAAATGAGCACCAGAAACCTCCTTTTTTGTGAAAAGTCTCATAACTCATAAATACATTTGGAGGTTCTCTGCATCCTTAGCTCTTGTTATCGTCATTTCAAAAAAGCCAAGGTGGAACTTCACTATTAATTAGAATAATATTATAATATATTTAATATTAATATTAAATATATTAATATTAAATTTAATATTAAAATTATAATATAATTAATAATATTATTCATTATTAATTATGCTGGAACTTCACTGTTAATTAGAATAATTTAAGGAGACAATTTGATATTTTTCTATTAATACTTAATATTTGAACTAGAAGGAAATATCATTCTCCATCATATCAGCAACATTTTCTAAAAGGTTTCATGTTTTCAAATATTTGACCAACAAATCATACTAGGATGTACTAATGGAATATAGTATGAGATTTTGTCTTATGTGCAAATTATGGAGAGGAATGAGTAAATCAGGTTAATGAACATATCTGTCTCTTTTAAATGGGCTCATTTAAAATGTTCTTACTTAAGCAATAGCTGTCTATAGTCTAAAGTACGTGATACTAGGAGAAAGACGCATGAGAACACAGAAGTTATTCTAACATCTTCCAGAGATTTTATTCTTTTTTTGTGAGATAAACAAGTGTCTTCTTAGAGCAGTGAAACTGTACTGTGATATTACAATGGTGGGATCCACATTGTCTGAGTCAATAACTCATTCATTTCCTAAATTGGTTTCCAGGACGATAAGTGAATGAATGCCTATAATATCAAAGGAGTAAAAAGTAAAATTGCAGATATCTGATATTTTCAAGAAATATCCAACAGATTTAAGTAGAGGCTATACTATGATTTACATATTACAAAATTCATCTTATAAAATAAAATAAATAAACACAGAGAGTTTTAATATAATTGTTCAAGAATCAATGGCAGAATTGGCTCCTACAGCTTTTTCAAACAAGCGTTTCTTCCAAAAGGTCAACATAGGCTTCTATACATCAACAATCTCTGTGGAGAGGCATTCCATAATGAGCTAACCCCTGAGGAAAGTTTCTGCACTCATTAACCTTGTCTGTTGTACTTTTATAAAACTGAGGTAGATTATCAGAAACATTATTGAAATAGGAAGTTTAGAGTATTGGATATTAACAGCAACTATTATTTGTGTCAGACTTTTGAACATTTAGAAAGCTCCTAAAATTAAAACAATATTTAAAACAAAAGAGCATTGCCATTATAGCCAAACACCTGACTTGTGTTATGCACAATCTCTTCAAGAATTCTACAAGAAAATGAAGAAGGGCAATGGGAATAAGTCTGTGCAGATTCACAATATGATACTCCATGGAGTAAAACCCAAGGGAGGGGCGTTCCCTTCTCTATACTCCCTGGGCACCACTCATATGTCATATCACTTATTCTACTCTGCAATTGTAAAGTGATTGTTTCGTTCACAGGGAAAGCATTTTTCATCTCCCTCCCTAGGTACCTGTTACTTCGCACATAAGTCTGGTAATTCTCTTTCCAGAAACCATCTCATTCCTGAGGACTTATTTTATTTCCTCCTGATTTTTCTTCTTCTCTCTAAAGCTTTTCTTCTAGAAAATCAAATAAAAATGTGTCTGCTCTGTTCATTATAATCAAGATCCAAAGGTGATTTGATGAATAACTGAATTCATTAAGCATTGAAATAATTACTCATATTAATCTGTGTTTAGCTACATTTACTGAAGTGGTCCACCTCAGTCCAGCTGGATGCTCACATATGAACAAGGGAACAAAGGTTTTCCATTAGAGAGATTGCCTCACACTAGTTACCTTGAAATAGAACTGATGGGCTTGTGTTTTCACAAAGTGACAGTTATTCATATTACTTAGGTCCTGTGATGCTCCATTGAAACTGGGTTTAGGTCCCTGTGTCTGATTTTGTGAGTTTAATTGCTGATGGCCTCAGGTCATTAGGAAGTATCTTTAGACTCTCATCCAGCTTTCAGCAGAGCAGAAAGTATCAATAAGAGGGTCATTTCATTACCCTTCTGTTCCTAGAGTAGAAGGAAATGCCTGATGTACCTTGAGTTCATGCAATGGATCCTATCAAAAAAAGGCTCTTTTTAAGAGGCATCATGGGGGTTGCAAGCTCCTTCAGCTCTTTCAATCCTTCAACCCCATAAGAACAACAATGGCCATCAACCAGAGTTTCCAGGGACTAAATCACTACCGAAAGACATGGACTGACCCAGGGCTCCAACTGCATATGTAGCAGAGAATAGCCTTGTTGGGGCACTAGTGGAAGGGGAAGTCCTTGGTCCTGTCAAGGTTGGACCCCCAGCGCAGGAGAATGTCGGAGGGGTGGTAAGGGGGGTGGATTGGAGGAACACACGTACGGGGGGGGGGGTGGGGATGGGGACTTATGGACAGGAATCCTGGAAAGGGAATGCCATTTGAAATGTAAGTAAAGAAATATATCTAATAAAAAATAAATAAAAAGAGGCATCATAGGAAAAAATCCTAAGGACATCAGAGCCAGAAAGAAGGCCCCAACAAAACTAGATCATTTGATGTCTTATAAAAGGTAAAATTTAGAAAATATGAGAGATATGAATGAAATAGTTTCAATACATGCATAGCTGAGGTCCATGCCTTAATCAAGTGAGCATTTTAGAAACATTTCCTTTCTGTTACCATAGTTTTAGAAAACGGATGCCTCAGAACTTACAAACACAACTCCTTGAAATTAACTAAAGGAAGCCTCAGTGTTAAGAAACAATGAGTACTAAACTTTTGTGAGTGTAAATAATTGTCCCTTCTTCTTTTAGGCACATTTTGAAAATACATGGCCCATAACTTGAGATATATATATATATATATATATATATATATATATATATATATAGAGAGAGAGAGAGAGAGAGAGAGAGAGAGAAAGAAAGAGAGAGTATGTATGTATAATTTTCTCAGTCAGGAAATCTATCATGTTTCCTGATTATCAATTTGTTCTAATGCAACAGTGCACTCCAATTTCAAATCCTATGAGGTTCTCTGTTACCCATAAATTTTGCTTCTGAATAGAACCAAATAGCCATGCCTAGTTGGGCAGAGACTGACCCTGGTTGGAACAGCCATTGTTTACTGGTCAGAACCATCTGGAACCCCATTTCTTGTGACTGATCCATGCATAGTTCCTCTTTATCTTACATTCTTTCCCCATCAGCTTGATTGTTTCAAAGCTCAGTCTACCATCTGGTTCTGCACTCGTTTTCTGGGAGTACACCACAAACTGGGCAGCTTAGACAACAGATGTTTACTGTCTCAAGGATCTGTAGCTATAGCTCCAAGATCAAGGTGCTGGCAGTGCTGCTGCTGTCTTCTGAGGGCTGGGAGGGGGTCTGTTCTGTGTCTCTTGCCTGTGTCTGGTAATCGCTGGCAACCGTTGGCATTCCTGAGCTTATAGGCACATCACTGAGATTTCTGTCTTCATTTGCACATGGATTTCTGTGTGTATGTGTGTGTGTGTGTGTGTGTGTGTGTGTGTCTGCACACACCCAAAGTTCCCCTTAAGAAAAAGTCATTGGATTGGATTGATGCTTACTCTAAGGACCTCATACTAACTCATAAATGGGGTCATAGAAGCAAAGACCTCATTTCCAAACTAAGTCACATTGAAAGATGAGCATGATGGAGCACTATACCTTTTGAGGAAGAATAATTCAACCCATAGCAAATTAGATGGAGAAATTAACCTTCAAAATACTGCCCCCTTTCTACCACCCTAATGATCCTCAAGTTCATTTCTCTGGCCCCTTCCTTCAGTTGCTAATAACACATATTTTATTTTATTTTATTTTACACAACTGAAGTAACTCATAGAAAGGGGTTTTAAAACTTGACTGGTCAACTAGTGATAGACATAGAGTAAAAAGAGAATGAGGGCTTACCACAGTGGTTCTCAACCTGTGGGTAACAACCACTTTTATGAAGGTTACATATTAGATTTTCCTGCATATCAGATATTTACACTAGGATTTATGACAATAGCAAAAATATAATTATGAATTAGCAACAAAAATAATTTTATGGTTGGGGGTCACAGCAACATAAAGAACTATATTAGAGGGTCTTTGCATTAGGACAGCTGAGAAGCACTGGCTTAGAGGAACCAAATAACCTTTAGAGGCTCATCACCAGGGACCAATTTTCCCCAACTGGATCTCTTTCTAGAGGTTTGTTTCAGACTCCCAATAGTGCAACTTTCTGGGAATCAGACATTCAGTACAGGAGCAATCTGGGCAGGGGCATTTCATATTCCAATACAGTATACATTTTGTTTATCAAATCACCCCCTCTTTAAAACCAGAAATTTAAATTTTGTTTTAAAAACATAACCAGAATGACAGAGAAGCACCTATAGAAATGTTCAACATCCTTAGTCATCAGGGAAATGCAAATCAAGATAACCCTGAGATTCCACCTCACACCAATCAGAATGGCTAAAATTAAAAACTCAGATAACAATAGATGCTGGGGAGGATATAGAGTAGGAGAAACACTCCTCCATTGTTGGTGGAATTGCAAGCTGGTATAATGACTCTGGAAATTAGTCTGGAGGTTTCTTAGAAAATTGGACATAGGACTACCTGAGAACTCAGTTATACCACTCCTGGGCATATATCCAAAAGATGCTCTAACATATAACAAGGGCACATGCTCCACTACATTCATAGCAGCCTTATTTATAATAGCCAGAAGCTGGAAAGAACCCAGATGCTCTTCAACAGAGGAACGGATACAGAAACTGTCTTACATTTTACCCAATGGAGTACTACTCAGCTATTAAAAATAATAATTTCATAAAATTCATAGGCAATTGGGTGGAGCTAGATAATATCATTCTGAGTGAGATAACCCAATCACAAAAGAACACACATGGTATCCACTCACTGATAAGTGGATATTAGCCCAAAGGCTTAGAATACCCAAGATACAATTCATAGACCATATGAAGCTCAAGAAGAAGGAAGACCAAAGTGTGCATGATTTAGTCCTTGTTAGAAGGGGGAACAAAAATATTCACAGGAGGGAATATGGAGACAAAATGTGGATCAGACACTGAAGAAAAGACCATCCAGAGACTGCTCCATCTGGGGATCATCCCATATACAGCCACCAAACCCAGACAATATTGCTGATGCCAAGAAATACATGCTGACAGGAACCTGATTTAGCTGTTTCCTGAGAGGCTTTTCCAGAGCCTGACAAACACAGAGGTGGATCCTCGCAACCAAACATTGAACTGAGGACAGGGTCTCCAATGGAGGAGTTAGCGAAAGGACCGAAGGAGCTGAAGGGGTTTGCAGCCCCACAAGAAGAACACTATCAACTAATCAGACCCCACAAGAGTACCCAGGGTTGGACCTATGACTTCAGTCACATATGTAACACAAGATGGTCTTCTGCAGCATCAATGGGAGGAGCAGACCTTGGTCCTGTCAAGACTAGATGCTCCAGTGTAGGGGAATGTCAGAGCGGGGAGGTGGGAAAGAGTGAGTGTGTGGGCGGCAGAGCAGGGGGAGGGGAGATGGGATAGAGGGTTTCTGAAAGGGAAACTGGGAAAGGGGATAACATTTGAAATGTAAATTAAAAAATCCAATAAAAGAAAAATAATATTAGTTTGATTTTTCTTCTGTCAAAAGAATTGAGTTGTTGATTTCCTTTTGAGACCATCACCAATTGAATTTCTGGGTGATTTTTCCTCTTCCAAAATTCGTCAAGGAAAGCAATCAAAAGGAACAAAAATATGACAAAGAAGAGCGTTATTATCTTGTTTATCATGTTATATGTAAAGCAAGAACCAAGTCTTTGAATGCTCATTCACCAAAGAATTTGGGCAAAATGCTCATAAACATTGAAGAATGTCCTCAAAGGTTGTGTTCTTTTGTTTAACCTATGCCTCAGTCTGAGCTACAATACAGAAGTCAGTCGTTCTGTAACATTACCTAGACAAAAGTGCTTAGCACTTTGACTTCATCCCTTCAGCCACATTATGTTATGGATTACCACATGACAAAAGCATACCAAGCCCCATCGCAGAAGCACAGGCTAAGTCTTAATGGGAGATTGTGGCTAGTAATGTCCATTCAACAGACATTAGCTCACTCAGAGTGGCTGGAGCAGGGCCTTTGCCATTTGTATTCCTTGTGTGTGTTGCCTTTTGTCTCTAACACCAGTGTACTCAATCAGCAACTTCTACCAATAAGGCTTTGCTAAACTCTTTCACATTCCAAATGCAGCATCTGAGGCTCCATAAACAGGAGTGAACTAGTAGCAGTTTGAAGTTGTCATCATTGACAGCTTATGATTTATCTTCACTCTCCCTCGCCATTTGGCCATGACTTTAAGTAAACACTTTCTGTCTTCCTCATGTTCTCGTTACTGCCACCTCCCACTAATAAGGGAGACTGCCAAGAAAAGCATCCAGACAGTTCATTTACCTCCCAAACTTGCCTGAGAGTAGCTGCCCCAGTTTAGACAAGGGGCAAACCAACTACTGCACATTTTCAGCAGATGGAACAATGCTCTCTGAAGTGTTTACATTACCATTATTTGCTTTCAGAATGTGTGTGTAACGAATGGGTAGTTGAATGAAATATTGTGACGCGAACCGAAGACACTAGAAGTTCAGGCAGGCCATTTATGGTGATAGATGGAGATGCGCCACTTTGCTTTCTAAGAAGCCAGGAAACCCCAGGAAGTCTTTGGCACCCTCTCGTTCCCTCAGGTGATTGGAAGCTTGCTTCAAATTGACCAGAGTGTTCATTTGCAAAGCATAGTGCTCGGGAGCCCCTGAAAGTGAGCTTACTGATCAAAAAATAGATTTTAGTCCAAGACAGTGCTTGCTATACTGGATAGTAGCTGATCATAAGAACATCCCTGCATTTTATGTGGGTAATCACAAATTTCTTTGAAAGATCTTCCTCAGCAAACTGATGTGGCCAACGCATGTGTCAGCCATCCCAAAATTTTTCTTGACTTCCCTACATCAAACCAAGGTCATGTTGAGTACCAGAATGTACTCTGCGAAAGTCATCATAGTGACATTCATACTCTCCACACAAAACCAATGTGCAATGCTCTGGCATGACAAATTGAAGTACGTGTAAGGAGTAAGAAAACTCCTGCTTCTTTGGACACTCCTTCCCCGAACACAGACCCTGAAGCTTGTAGCAGATGGAAAATCTCAATGAGGCATTTTAATGCTAGAGTTCTGTATCAAGGCTTGCATTTATTCTTCAAGAGTTGTTAAACTAAAGTAAAACACCCCTGTGTAGACTATTTAAAATGATTTTTATTTGTTACATACTTAGGACTCTTAGTTTGCAAGGCTTTAAGTCTTGTTCCTTAGGAATGCCTTAAATGCTTTCCTCACCTCTCTCCCATGGGGGAAGAATGCCATCACATGTGTATGAGTAGATCTTGAAGGATTTTCTCCAATTTTCTTGCAGTCACTACGAATGCAACCTAGATGTTTATGTGTTCTGTGGTTTATCAGAGGACAGCAAGGGCACAGGAAAGATGGGGCTGAAATTGGTGCATCAGTGTTTCTTTCATGACTAGGTTGGGTGTTATACAGAGAGATGAGACATCACAGGGTGTGCAGGCTAAGTTCTCTAAGTAGACTGAAGAGAAACTAGGAATGTAAGTAGAGGCTCTAAGCACTGTCTGCTAATGTGTCAACAGAATACTCTATGTAGCAATCTAGATTGACATGTTCTCTGTTCTAACTGCCTAGCTACCTCTGCCTGCCTCCATCCTTCCCATCCTTTCTTATTTCTCTCATCTCTATCCCTTCAGAGAGTTATCAGAAATATTCTATTATATGAACTGTCTAGTAATCCCTCAGAATTCGACAGCCAAGCCCTGATCTCTTCATTCATATATCAGTTGCTTCCTCCTTCGTGTTATTCTTTTTAGAGCAGTGTTGGAAGGGATATTGTGCCCGTCCTACTGGTCTTCAGCCTATTCTACATCACCCTGAATCTGCAGAATCATGTCAGGTACCAACAATCCCACTGCATGATTAGAGGAGGCAAAGAGGAGAGCACACCGATCAGAGGTCGTATCTTGACATATGATACTGTAACAAGTGCTTTTTCTGAGAGTAATTAACAAACAAATGGTATTTTGAGCTATCCATGTGACATGTTTATGAAATATTTTGAATACTGATATGATGAAAGGAAGATGTGAAGTTTCTATATTTTTCAAATGAATGCCATATTTGAAAAAGGGAGGTAGATATTACTCACATATCTTCCTCCCAGACCCAACTCAGCTAAACCTATCCTGATGTTCTGGGTTCCCCAACCAGCATGACCACTATGACCACTATGACTATTTTTTTCTCTACATCTTGATGCAATCCCTACAATGAACACTTTTAGGCAGCCAGGGCTGTGTTCATGGGAAACTATGCTATAGCAACAGACTTTATTATTTGTGTCTGAAAACCCAATTCATTTCAGTAACCTAAATTCTCAAATATGTACAGCCTTACATGTTAAGGTCATTGTTAAAATTCCTTTATAATCCGTGCTATTCAACCAATCAAATTCTGCAAGAAAATCAACTATGCTTTTCTTTTTAGAAAAATATATACCTAAAGACACATTCCAATGGTTAAGATTCACAGAAATATGCAAGTAGCTGTTCAGAGCAAGAGCAAAGGAAACACACACACACACACACACACACACACACACACACACACACACTAAAGTGATAGGCTCATGAGTAGACACAGTGACCTAGAGACACAGGGCTCTAGGCTCTCAGATCAAATTATGTCCCACCCTTGCTGACATCACTGCCTTTGCTCAGAGCTCCTGGCTTTGCAGACCGGGCTCAGTTCCTCTGGGCTACAACCAAGTGGGGCCTGTCCTGTCATGTCCAAGTTAAGTTGTCCTGGACAGGACAGGGCAGTACAGGGCCAGCCAGGGCAAAGCCACAGATGGGCTCAGGTGTCAGGTTCCACCCAAGTGGAAGCTCCCCTTGAGGAGGATGACTCAGACTCTGCTGTACTCGAGTTACTTCAGCTTAACCGCCCTGAAATGGCCTTGCTCCCCTGGCTGCTGACCACAGCAGCTCTCCCAATCTCCCCAGTACCAGATGTGTGGTATACATTTCAGCTTCAGCCCAAACACCAGGGTTTGCTCTCCACAAATGGAGCAAGAATCAGTGCTTCCCCAAGACCTCAGAGAAGAGGAAGCTAGCATCTCGGCCTTCACCAGAGGCATCCAGAGGCATCCTCACAGAAAACGTCTTTGTGTTTCTTCAGGCTAGTCTCATATAACTTCTAAAGCCCAGGACGTTTGCTCACAGAGTGGCCATTGTAATGATACCCTAAGGCATGGCATTTGCACCAGGCACAGTGCTCATCTGTTTCATGAGCAACTCTCAGAAGTTCATGTCACAGGCACTTAGAGGCCACTTGCCATGTGGCTGGCTCTGTATAAGGTGCTGACGGCAAGAAAAGATCCAGACCACATCTCCTTCCT
Source organism: Rattus rattus (assembly GCF_011064425.1). Lineage (NCBI taxonomy): Eukaryota > Metazoa > Chordata > Mammalia > Rodentia > Muridae > Rattus > Rattus rattus. The sequence goes on along the minus strand of NC_046160.1, from coordinate 30,078,317 downwards.
GAGAATGTAAGTTCTGCTTGGGGAGTCGGGATGGTGAAAGAGGAAACATGACAGATGCCTGAACTTCAAACTCCTGTCTTCATCTCTACATGTGTGACCTTGGAGAGTTACCCTAAGTCTCAAAAACCTCCCCTTTTTCCCTTAGTCCTAAAATGTCAAAATGTGTTTAATTCTATTTACAAATTGTGTAAGATTCTGTGATAATAATGGTTATAACCAAAAGGGTGGTAAGAAAGAGAAGTTGGATTTCCTAATTTTATAACTATCATTGGAGGTCTTATTTTATATTTTGTATGTTGTAATATAATGTGGTATAAAAAGAAAGAACACAAGATATGCTTGAACTTTAAGAGCCCTGGATATTAATATTTCTAGCCATTTTAATGACTGAGATCTCAGTTGTAAGATTTTTATACAATATGGCCGAGAGTAGCAAACTTTGGAGCGAGTTTTGCTAGTTTCTTTACCACAAGGACAAATACTCATCTTTATTTAGCCAAGGTCCAAAATGCACCTGGTTGTCATCAACAACAGTGACTATTGTACCATTAATACCTGTAACGTCACCATTATCAACACTGTCTTCTCTACTTCTAAAAATTTACACCATTGTCTCTATCAGTTATGCCTTTGTGAATACTCCCAACTCTAGCTTCAAAATCATCAGCAGTATTTCCAACACCACGATGCTTACTCCTCTCAGAATTGCTACCCTTTCAACCTCCACTATTTCTACCACTCACCATTATTATTTTGAATACCACCAATGCTACCTTCAAGACTCACATCATCACCAACACCATCCATACAACCACCCAGCACTGCCAAAACCACTTCATACCTTCAATACCTTCATAACTCCCACCAAAACTACCATCAGTGCCATTTATATTAACACATTTATTTATGTATTTATGTATTTATGTATTTATTTATTTATTTATTGGATTTTTTTAAAATTCCATTTTGAATGTTACTCCCTTTCCTGGTTTCCCATCCATAAGCCCCCTTTTCCATCCCCTCCCCCCCCCTGTCTTCTATGAGGGTGTTCCCCCTCCCCCAACCACTACCCTCCCTGCCCTGACATTCCCCTACACTGGAGGGGTCCAGCCTTGACAGGACCAAGGGCTTCTCCTCCCTCTGATACCCAACAAGGCCACCCTCTGCTACATATGCAATTGGAGCCAGGGATCTGTCTATGTGTACTTTTTGGATGATGGTTTAGTCCCTGGGAGCTCTGGTTCGTTGGTATTGTTCTTATGGGCCGCAAGCCTCTTCAGCTCCTTCAAACCTTTCTGTAACTCCTCCAATGGGTACCCCATTCTCAGTTCAGTGGTTTGCTGAGAGGTTTGTCACCTCTCAGGAGACACCTATATCAGGCTCCTGTCACCATGCACTTCTCGGCTTCAACAATATTGTCTAGGTTTTGTGGCTGTATATATAAGGGCTGTATCTCCAGGTGGGGCAGGCTCCGAATGGCCATTCCTTCAGTCTCTGCTCCAAACTTTGTCTCCATATCTCCTTCTATGAATATTTTTGTTCCCCCTTTTAAGAAGGACTGAAGCATCTGCGCTTTGGTTGTCCTCCTTCTTGAGCTTCATGTGGTCTGTGGATTATATCTTGGGTAATTTGAGCTTTGGGGCTAATAATCAACTTATCAGTGAGTGCATAGCATGTGTGTTTTTTGTGATTGGGTTACCTCACGCAGGCTGATATTTTCAACACATTCTTTAGGCATGAATATATAAATCAAAGTCTCAAGAATGTTAAATTGTCTCTCTGAAGTCTCAGAACTTCTAAGTTCTAGAGCAAGGATTTGACCTCAAGTTCATTTGAATCCTGAACGTGTTACTTTTTAATATGTCATTTTTTTCTCTTGGCCACATATTCCCCTATATGCTGAGAAACCATGATTTATTTTCTTCTCTAGAATGGAGAATTTGATCTATTTCATTGGTTTGTGTTGATGGAATTTGGAGCAACAAAATTTTGTCAGGGTAGCCTTGAGTGAATTACTGAAATAACAGGATGGTAAAATCACTACAAAAAGCCAAGAAAGACAAAGCTTGAATAGGGCCTCATAAATGTGGAAGGGTCACAAATAAAATTAAAATGTGTCATGAAAAACACCTATAACTATGGCTCTGAAAAGCATTAGACTTTCCAGATGAGGATGATAAAGGACCCTAGCTTTCTTCCTTCGAGATGGTATATAATGTTGCTGGCTGGAAGCATGGAGTTAGCACTCAATGCAGGAGGACTGGTAATACTTTGAAGCCTAGACAGCATTGCTAAGGAATGGCTTGGGAGAATCCCAGACTTCTATAGTGAGATGCAGAGGTTGCATATTTATATTTTGTTTTTGAAAGCTTTTTATTTGTAACTTTAAAATTCTGCCATAAGTTTAGATTGAAATGGATATTAAATATCAAAATCATCAATATCAATCAATCAAATATGTGCCTATTTCTCTCTCTCAGTCTGTCTCTCTGTCTCTGTCAGAGAGAGAGAGAGAGAGAGAGAGAGAGAGAGAGAGAGAGAGAGAGAGAGAGAAAGAGAGAAAGAGAGAATAAAGTTTGTGGCAGCCAACACAGAAAAGTCAGCTTGGAGAATGGCTTTACCCAGTTTTTAACTACTCCACTGATATTCAGATAAACTTTATTCAATTATAAAAAAATTGATTTATTAACTGTATATATTTATACCTTGAAAAGCCATCAGCCTACATAATCAAAAATAATGAAGTTCTTGAGTAAATTTTTCACAAGTTTAAAAAAGGCATTAATAGGAGTTGGTTGTAAAGCTAAGAGTGTTTTCTATATTTGAAGCATCAGTATGGTTGCTTTGCTTAGAGACAGTCAAAGTAGACACATACTCCACAGAGGCTTAACAGGGACAGTGTCATTAAACCAAGTACAATCCCAGAAGGTTCAGGTGTCCTGTGTGCAATTTACTCCATTTACAAGTCATGCTGCAGAAACAGGTACTCATGGGATGCCCATAGTTCACCTTATAGGACTATCCACAAGAAGGTACTACGAACCTCCATTGACTAAGACTGATTGGGCATCAAACTCTGAGGAGTCATCTCATTCTCTAAATGAAAGCACCATGAGTGAAGTCAGCTGCATTCTTAAAACTCCTCCAAACAATTTCTTTTTACACATATTTAGTTTACATAAATGAATAGGAATAGTTCACAGACTAGTATCCATCTTTGGGACATGATGTTAAAATAATTTGTTTTGAAGCTTCTATCTGTTGGTAAATGAGACACCTTGTCCAATTGGAAATGATAAATATATTACAAATGATACACATCGTGATTAGAGAGACCAACTGGTTGGCAAGTATCTCTAAGAAAGAAGTCTGGTCTTGCCCCTCTATTCCCCAAAATGTGAGGCTCTCTTTGTAGCCCCAGCCCCCTAAGTCAACTCTGCAGTGTGAGTTTTTTGGCTGCCTTTACCTCCTGGGGAATGAATCTAAAAGTTTTATTCATAGTATTAATAACTAGTAACGGCAGTGCCCAGGGTTGGCACAAAAACTGGCATACTGATAATCACCTTTGGTCATGCGGAATGAGTAGCACAGAATGCCCGTGTCCCACCCTCTGAGAGGCCTTTGCTCTCCTGCCGAGTAAACTGGCATGTTTCTTTGGCCTACTTCAGAGGAAGGATTTACAAGCCAGCCATCAGTAGGCTCTGGATCCTTTTCAGAGCCAGCTTCTGGGGTGTAATGGACTCTGATCAGCAAAGAATAGTATATTTGTACATCACAGTCCCATGATATGAAGGAAAACACTGTGTCTGTCAACCCTATCCTTTGCCTATGGAATGGGCAAACCAGCAAACGGTGGACCAGGCAAGAGCCATCATTATCAGAGCTGGTAGGGAGCTCAGCCTTTTCAATAAAGCCAGGTCCACAATAATGGACTAAGAATAAAGGAAAGGTAATTTCTGGAAGGCTTCATAAACATTGAGTGACATAATTGATCACTACTAGCTTCAGTCTGGGTATCCTTATGTTGCTCCATGATTCTCTATTTTCCTCAGTTATAAAAGAGGAGCAAGGATGCTTGTGAGAAGGGAGAAATGTGCAAGACTAATGAAGTAAGATCTTTGTGCGAGCCACAGGTTGCCACGGTGGTGACTGGAGCTTTCTTTGTATCATCAGTCTAGCATCCATTGGGTTCACACATCTCTAACACAGTTCATAGCTTACCAAATCAGTGCTAATATTTCTACCATCCCCAGTATGTATAAAATCTCCGGTGACACTGAGTGATTATGCATGTCAGAAATGCATCTCTATTACAGAGCTCAGTTCTGGGCAGATCAAAATATCAACTAGCCCACATAAAGAAAACTTGCCTGTTTTAAAAAGAAACATCTCAATATGTATTTTCCAATTCTATAATAGAGAACACTAGAAAGCAGGCTGTGCACCCAAGGTTTGCTAACATTCGGAATCTGTCTCCTCAGTTCCTCCTCACAATTACTCTTCTCATTTTCTTCTCTTACTCTTCCCATCTTTCTCATCAGAAAATGGACCTAAGAGCTCAGGGATTTTGTTTTAATATCCAAGAAGAGATATTACCAATTAGTTTTCCATTAATAGAATCAAAAACAAAAATATTTGCCATGTGTTTTATTTTGCAACATGACCCTCCTTTGCTTTTAGGGAAACATCATTTGCTCATGATACCATCGTGTTCTGTGACTTTATAAAAAATATATTGTTATTTAAATGATAGTGCATTGAGAATGCATGCACTTTTCTCAAGCATATTCTCTTACAAGTTTTAGGCTTGTGTAGGTGTTTGCCTTAAAGATGTTTGGTATTTCATTACAAAAGACAAATTTCTCTGCTAATAATAGCATTAACTATGACATTTGATATATTAAATGGGACTAACACAGACTATATATCACCTCCACAATACACATATAGCACTTGACAACAGTTCATATACTAAGGGTTTGTCTCCTATAGCAAACTAACCATGCTAACAACAAAAAACAGTTGAAGAATTAAACTCTAAAGCCAAATTTTCAACTTCGTGTTATAGTCTTGTGATAGAAAACAATGCTTAATAATACTATTAAAATCCACTAATTAGAAGGAGACACATAAAAAGGAGATGAGAAACTAACTTGAGATCTATCATACAAGGTATATAAAGGAGAAATATCATTCTTCTGAAACAAAATCTTTGCTAAACCCCTTTTGTTTGTTGTTGTTTTTGTTATAATAGGAACCTTCTTTTTTGTATTGTTGGTGGTATTGTTTTGTTTTGTTTGTTTCTTGTTTTGTTTTGAGTACATACAGAACTTGAATAGAATGTTTGTAATCTTAGAATTTAGGAGACTGGGACAGGAAGACCAAAAATTTGAAGCCAGCCTAAGCTCTGCACTGGGTCATGGTCTCAAAATAAAATTAAAAGGAAAACCAAGGGTAAAAAGAAGAAAAGAAGAGAATGGAGAGGAATGGGAGGGTAAGAGAAATGAGAGGGAAGGAGTGAGTGATGGGAAGGAAGAGAAAAAAGAGGAACACCCTTTTGCATGCTAAGTGAGGCTCGAAAAAGTAAAGTTTCTGACAGGAAAAGAAGAAACCACCCAGAATTGTTTATATGATAATCAAGTTCAGTTTTATGTATAAATATATGTAAAACTTTGTAGTGTAGGTGAAGATATATTATTAGACAAAAGCAAAAACCTCTAAAAAATGAAAATCAGTGTCATATGGAGAGAAAGAAAGGATATAAATATCAAGAACAATGGCAAATGCATAGAAAGAGGGCTAAGTAATTGAATTTTAAAAGAGAGAGACTTAGTAATTTACTGAGTTTTGACCAATGCAACCAATCCTGCTAGATTGTTCTAGAACTCGAAATGTGGGCTGGCCAGAGAAATAGGTCATCAGACAAAGGTGTTCACCCTGATGTCTGATGGCATGAATTTCATTTCATCCTGGAGACCCACATGGTGGCGGCAGTGGACCTGGCCCTGTAGGCTGCCCCCTGACTTCCACGAACCATACCCTACAAGTATGTCATGCACATACCTAAAAGTAATAAGCAAAGAAACAAATGTCTGGAGAGATGACTCAGCACTTAAGAGTAGAGGCTTCTTTACCAGAGAACCTGTGTTCAACTGCCAGCACCTACACTGCTGTTCATAAATGACTGTAATTCTAGTTCCAGGGCACTCAATGCCTTCTGGCCTCTGTACCTCTGCAAGTACCAAGTTTGCAGGGATGCACAGACACATGCAGACAAAAAGACATACAATGGTGTGTGTGTGTGTGTGTGTGTGTGTGTGTGTGTGTGTGTGTGTGTGTACCTGCTTTCCATGTGTTTTTGGATGCAGTATAAATAAAGACATTTGATAATGTATCTCAACTATATTTCACCAACAAAAATTCTCAAAACAATTCTATAGGGCAGTTACTTCTTTGCAATTCAAAATCAAATCCAAAACTAATAACAATACAAAAAAAGGGGTAAATTAACCATTAAGTGTGTAACCAAACTAACCTTTATTATTTGAAATGGATTTAAGAAAATCCAAAGGACCAATCAGGAGAACCCATGGGGAAAAAAAATCCTTCACTTCCCTACTTCACTGCTTCTTCATTCAAGTACGTAGACACATTCAAGAAACACAAGACTTTGAAGCTCCACTATTTGCCAAAGGATTTTTTATTTACAAATCAAATAGTGCAAAGAACGCTGAAAAGATTGAGGGGAAAAGAAAAAGCATGAGCCTCCAAAATGCTACCTGCTCAACGCACTAGAGAACAGGGACGAAGCAGAGGAAACGGACAGGAGTCAAAACGAAAACTTGGATGCAGCTTGATATTTACTCTTATTTAATAACTCATTTTATAATTTTCAGTCCTTTTTTTTAACCATGTTCAGACATGAGATTTTGAAATATGTTTACTCGCTTTTTACTGGATTTTATATCTCTTTTTAACATGCTCTTAAACATTATTCATGATAAAAATGTTTTCTCGGTTTGGGCTTTTCCTTCTCTGGGTCCATGAAAAAGATGATCCTCAGAATAAATACTACACTGATTTCAAATACGTTGTTTTTTAATCTAAATTACATGGTGTTGAAGGATTACCTAGCAGTGAACACTGAATTACAATAAGAACCAGCCTGGCAGGATATGCCTATTCAGGTAATAATGGCCTGAGTGTTCTAAGGGTAACCAACTGCTGTCTGGTTGGAGTCAAGGCTCATTTAAGGTACAGAACTGATGCCTGGTACTGCAATTCCGGCCAAGAACCGGGAAGGTCATCTGCCACAGGGGAGAACTAAGGACTTCTACTTTGCTTAATGGACATGGGATCAAACCCACTTCTGTACACTTGTCTTTAGACACAAAAGTTAGTGTGGCTCTCAGATGTTATCAAAGAAGTTTCTTTTGCACTGGAGGATGATTAATACAGAGACGCATGACTGCAGATTATGGGTTGTGTGATTCTAAATGTGATGTCTTATCACCTCTCCCATATGGATCAGTGAATATCAGAAAAGTGTCTTATTCACATGTAAAGCATAAAAGTAGATATAACCAGGGTGAATTTTAAGATCCGTTTGATGTAATTGGGGTGTAATTCAGGGTTATGGTTCGGAAAATAAAAGTGCAAGTAAGCTTTTAGAGAAAAATAATCCCAATGAATATAATTAAATATGAAAAAGAATGCAAAATAAATGACCAGATGTTTTCAGAGTACGTTCCATGAACCAAGGCTGTAAGCCACACCCGATGGTGTTTATATTTCATCAAGAAGCAAATGGACTCCACATACAGACACTGAAACACTAGAACAAAAGGTGAGAGAAAATGCAGAAAGCGATTCTCCAAGAGCTGTCATCACACTTGCAACAACGAACAATACACAGCATCAAATGCATTTTATGGGAAGCAAATAAAGACCATTGTCATACAATGAGAAATTGTTCTGCTAAGAATAGAAGGGTAAAGAAAATAATTACTAACCATAAAACACACATTGGAAACGAAGTGTAGAAATAATAATTTAATACTTGGCTCTTTGGAAATCACCCCAGAAGTAGAGAATATGACCAAATTATAACAAAAGTGACAGAATAAAAGCTACAAAAGACTATTGTACATTTAGATTTTTCTTATAAATATGAAATACTAGTGAAACAGAACAAAAACACTCGAGGAAACTCTATTTGGGATGGAAAGCTTCAATAGAGAAGAAGCAAGGAAAGGTTTAAAGTACTCTGAACCTGCAGACAAACAAAACCAAGCCTCAGTTTGAACGCTTGCTTTTATTAGAACAGCTTTTCATGTAGCTAGCAGTAAAGATTATTTCTTGTGCCATAAATTATTAAAGTAGCGCATGCCAAGGTTTTACTCCAATTGTGTGTTCTCCCTCTTCCCCATCCCATTCCATGTGCTAAGAGCTCCTTGAGATCTTTTCAAGCACAGGGGACACGTGGATGTCAGGGGCAGAGATAAGCCATGTCCAGGAGTACAGAATGTCTCCTTTTCCCCCAAACAGGCTTCAGAACACCTCATAGGTGCTGGACCTGCAGTTTTGGATTATTTTTGAAAGGATTTTCCCTGTTGAAATCTCAAACTCTCAGCTTTTGCCAGGTCCAGCCAATTCTCAAACTCTTCACTCTTTTCCATTCCCCAGGGCTGAGATTGTCTGTAGGAGTCCCATCTCTTTGAAAGAAATCATGAAAGTTTCATCAAAGGCATTATTTAGAAAAAAAAAGAAGACCTGGGATTCTGGTTGAAAGTTTTAAAAATAAATTTGTTTCATCTCAGTGGGGACTAAACTATATCCAGTTCTCCTGGGCCACAGGACTTACGTAGGAATTTATGACTCAACACAGAAAACCAGTGGCAAACAATAAACTCTTCTGTGCTGTTAACAGAAATATGCACTGTAATCTATTAGTTTTCCTACACATGTGATTGTATCATAGCTTATATTATTTCATGTTATAGCCTTCCTAAGCTCACGAGGCTACCACCACTTCGTTACCACACGATACTTTCTTTGGCAGACGTAGCTAATAACTCTGTTTTGTTCCTAATTTTATGGGAAATTACAATATTCGATCTAACTTTTTATATTCTAACCGACTACAAATAACTGTGACTTTTCTCATGTTCTGTTTTATTTTCATTTTTTGTTAAATGTTGAGAATTAGTGAATTTCTTAGATCTGAACATACCACTCACCTGTACCTAGCTATATTGTCACACACTTTGCTTCTTCCAGGTTTTGACATAAAAGATCATAGTGATTGACATCTGCTTTTCAATTGCCACGTATTTTCAGAAAAACTCCAATTGGAAAGGGTACAAAATGCTGAGAGGCACAACTCTCTTTAACTCCCTGGAACTTATCAAAAACACAACAGGGAAGCAATTCATCGTCCTACACATCTGTAATTCCTATGAAACAACAATGGCAAGATTGATATCAACAAAGATGCAGTAAGTGATACACACATGCTGGTGGCAACCACCAACTGTTGAACTGGACAAAGATCATTCAACAGGAAGGGAGTTATGCCTGCTACAGGAAACCTAGCCAACTTCCCAGGGCTAGTTGGGACATGAATGTTAGAAAGGAATCTACTACGACCAGTTGGTTAGACCAGCAAAATTCCAAACCACATTTAAATCTTATCCGTACAAGTGAACCCACCATTCCCCGTTGAAGAAACATCTATTTACAGGAAATGGAAACTAGAACAGAAAAACCCAACCAGGCCCAATTCAGAGATCAACCGATTATGAGGAGACCAGCCCTAATGGATATAACTACAACACAGCTCCTGAGCCTATGGCTCAGAAAACATTCAGGATGGGGGATGGAATCAATTATAGAAGCCAGAATCCCAGGAAGTCTTCTGTGAAAGTCTCTCCTAGAAATGGCTGGATGAATAAGATCTAAACAATGACGATATCAAGAGACATACTGATGCATACGAAGAAAAATCTCATGGGGTCATATCAGTGGCCAAGAAACTACAGTCAACTGATGACTGCTGAGAGACGGAGAGCTAACCTTTTCCAGGATGAGACCCCCCCTAATCGGTTATACACTACAACAGAGTTAGCCCTGAAACCATATACAGAAAAATAGGAAAAAAAAACCCAACTCAGTAGGTTGTAATATAATATTTGTATATGCATATATATATGTATATATATATCTTGCTCCAGAAAAACTCCACATATATGTACACACACACACACACACACACACACACACACACACACACACACACACACACACACACACACAATCAAAAGGAGAAATCTATACATTTGGAAGTAGGGGCATATGGAAGGAATTGAAGGAAGGCAGCTTAGTCAGGGCTATGGAAAGAAAAGGTCGCAGGTAAAATGTTCTGTTTATATATTAATTAAAAGTACAGCAAGTATTAAAATGATGGCAATTTGTGCCTTCTCCCAACTGTTTGATTCCATTTTTTCTTTCTTCTAGCATGTTTTCTAGAGGGTGTAACAATGGTTAAAGGTTGGTAGTACCACTTCCCAATGTAGGGTCTTTTCTATAAGACCATGTAGATGAGAGAATGACTATAGAAAATTTCCCTTCAGTGACAAGCAGCAGAATGGAGTAGCTCTTGATGGCTTATAGATGTTCCACTAAAAAGGCCCCTGTCATGCCTCCTTGTTGTGATATAATAAAACATGGTTTCTTTTATCTTGCACTAATGCTGGCACTATAGGGCCACATGGCATCTGTGGGATATTTTCATCTCACCTGCTAAGCTCCATCCCATCTCACACTGCTGATGGCTACTCTCTGAGCCTGACAGCAGTCTTTCTACCCATCTGGTTCCCAAGGCAGGTTGCCACCATGCCAAGCACATACCGCCCAGTTCCGTTGGCAAGCCCAGTGTGTTCTGCCACTACACATTCTCTTGAACTCAATTAAGTCATCACATGAAAGAACACACCACACAATAACCTCTGATCCAATTGATAAGACATAATTGCCATTAAACAGCACAAAATCCTGTACACACATATTCCTTAAGAATAGTCATGACAACCTGTAAATGTGCAGAGAGAAATCTTAACATCCATCGTCCATGTTCTCTCATCTGCCTCCTCCTGGTTCCAGTCACATCTCTCTCTCTCTCTCTCTCTCTCTCTCTCTCTCTCTCTCTCTCTCTCTCTTTCTCTCTCTAAAACTTTTCTCCCACCCATCCTTCCTTCTCATCCAATGAAAGGCCTTGTTCTATCCTGTACCTACCTTCACCTGCATAATGACATCAGCCTATACCTCCTGACCTTCATTATTTCTATTACACAGACTTTCAAGCTTCAGGGTAGTTTTCTTTAAGTTATAGAAAATTAATCAAATAAGGATTCCCAAAGGGAAGGCTATTCATCATGAAATATTATTTCTGTTCATATTAAACAGATCAAAGAGCTAAGGTTAACTTTAAAATTTATGAATATTATGAAAATAAATAATTTAGAGAGATCAGGCAGAGCTTTCTAGAATTGATATTTTTTAAAAAGAATAAATAGAGAAATTGAAGATGTAATAGGCATAGCTAAGCATCGATTTACTCTCCAAATCTAATGGAAGAATCCATTGACAACCAACAGTGAACACATAGACTCTGAACTACCTAATTCAAAATACCTAGTTTCATTGTTTTTGGTAAACTAAACCAACTGTGACTAAAACCCAGAATCCTGTTATAGCTCAAAGACAGTCAATTGCCAAGTAGATTTCCTCAGACAAATTCTTAGGATAGATACATCTATCCTCAATGTAAATTTAATATATATGAATACATATACCCTTAATGTCTTAACAGGATACCAAAGGGCCAAAAATCAATCAATATGTTGGTGATGGTGATGGTAGTGATTGTAACAGTGGTGTGTGTTTGTGTGTGTGTGTGTGTGTGTGTGTGTGTGTGTGTGTGTGTGTGTGTGTGTGTGTGGTGTTCATTGGTATTATTTATTTCCTCTTGTTTTATATTTCTCCTATTTCAGAGAAATGACAACTGTCTTCCCCAAAGACTGTTAAAGCACAAACAGGACATTTGCCCCTTCTTTTTTGTTAGGCAAACAAAGACCATACTTGTGCACTTTCTGAAATTGGGTGGTTAAGGCTGAATTCCCTTTCAAATATAAGAGAATGAAAGGCTCTCTGCTGCGAGCAGAGTTCACCACTGTTTTCAAAAGCCTTGTCAAATAGAAAGAGGAGTTCTTGGAGGTAAAATGAAAGAAATAATTCACAAAATGGTTGTGGCCAGCTTCACTAAGAAAGTTGTGACAGCCAGGCTCCAGAGTTTGAGGCAGAAGAGGTCACTCTTCTTATACTCATCATGTGGACTGCACCTTTTTCCAGAAAAACTCCATAACAGTTTGGTGGGATCACATGAGGACCCTGTAGTAAAAGGAGAAGACACAGAATTAAGAAACAGAGACTAACAAAAGAAAGAGAAATGGGAAGAATCCAAGGTTCAACACTAGGACTTTTTTATCCCAAGGAAAATGAACCATGGAGAACTAAGTTTTAATCATTAGTAATACAGGACAGGTCCCTACATTTTCTTGACATTTATCTATGATATAAAAGTAGGTTACCAATGTGCAGAACTACACTGGAGTGCTATTTTTGATGGGAATGACCATTGTCATCACTGGGGCCTTTATGACAATATCTGTATGATTTACAATGTCTCTTTTTCTTTTGGCTGGAACTGTGTAATAATAGTTTGATGTACAGTAAAAGGAAGCCATTGAAGATGAAGCCAGAGTTGAGGATGGTGCCATCTTATGCCAAAGGTGTACAATGATGGCTGCCGAGTCACCAGATATTAGGTAGGTGTCATGAATGAGAAAAGGAACCAAGTCTGAAGAGCCATTGACCTCAATTTTCTCCCTTTCACAACTGTTAGACAATAAACATGTGCTATTTGAGGTATGTATCTATGTGATTGTGACATGGGTGCCCTAAAACACTAATATACAGGTTTCTACAATAAACAGGTTTGGGCTCAGGGATGCTGCAAATAAACTTCCTCTAAGAGTGAGCATGCCAAACAGGGAGCAAGCTGTAGATTTTGAGATAACTAATAGAAGAATGCAGAGGAGATAATTCCCCAAATGGCTATGACTCAGAACATGTGCCCTCTACTCAACTTCTACAGCGGTGAAGTGGCCCCCAGGAGGCTACTCTCACATTTCTACAGTAAAAAGCTCACATGCTTTCTTTGGTCTTCTACTTTATATTGGTTTTCTTTATGACAAGACTCCAGAGACCAGAAATAACTGGTCGAGAACCAAATTAAATAAAACTTGAAATCTGTCACTTACCTGAGCCCCAATTAGGAGAAGGTTTTTCCAGCTCCATTTGTTCTGCTCGATGGTCCCAGCAACTCTTTTTATGACTGGGATGAACTTGGGCCAGTATTTGCTTGGTGTCATGTTTATGAGCTTACTTAAGAATCCTTTGTGCACACATTGGAAGGCTTTCATCTTGGGTGTGCTCCAGAACTGGATTCTTAGGGCCCACAGCACAGTGTTTAAGGCCAAAAGGTAAGAAGTGTCTCCTGGTTATCTCCTTCCATTGCCTACCTTTCCTCTTCACAGAGATGTCTCAGCCTTGCAACCTCTGTAGGTCATTACTTTTGTAACAAACAGTATTTTTCCACCTATAAATAAGGCAAGCTCTCTTAAGTAGTATTAGCCAGTAATCCTAGGGCATAGACCTAATGACCAGGAGATTTAATATTATATACTATCTCTGACACCAATGTGGTGTGTGTGTGTGTGTGTGTGTGTGTGTGTGTGTGTGTGTGTGTGTGTGTGTGTGTGTGTGTGTGTTAAAGAAAGATCCTAAGGGAGAATTTTTTATATCTCTGGAATCCAAATGCTCCATCATTGTAAGTAACTTTCTAAACCTTTTTAATTCACCTCAATTCCAACACACACAAAGTCAAATGTAAAACTTCTCTATATCTCTGCTAGCTGATAACTGAGCTCTGTTTGAATCTGTTTTACAGTGATGTCTTCCTCTCACACGACTCATAAAATCCTACATAGTTCTCACTGATAGACATTCCTTTAGCTTATCTAACTAAAACTCCCTTGGCTCCATTCTACTCTGAGCCCTTTCTGTTCTCTCTTACATGCATGGTCATGTATCCACAACAAAGTTCAATGGAAAGCCAATGGCCTTTTCTTAGGAATTAATGCTCCTGTTTCTTCCTTTTTTTCTAGTACCTGACCAAACTACTTTTAGACACATGTCATCATCATCTCAGAATTCCATCTCCTCTTGTACCTTCCAAATTACAAAGGTGCCTAGGCTAGAATACCCAAGTCCCACCAAATTATGTGTCGTAAGTGGAAGAGTTTAATGAGACAAAAAAAACCCATCATCTTCATGGTACTAAATATAAGCATGCCCTGTAGATCTCAGAGGCAGTAGAGATGGTGCCCACATGTAAAGCTTTAGAAAACAGTTAGGATTGGCAAGAATAAAGGCATGCCACACAGGGAGAAGAGATCCTAGCCAAGAAGACTGGCTCCAATGTCAGCCCTTACATAGAAAAGGGAGCCTTCAGAGATTAGCACTGTTGTGCATAGTGAGAAAGGGGAGTTATTTTTTTTTTTGCTTCCACATGGGATTTTTATTGTATTTTGTTCCCTATTATTTAAACTCACATCCCCATAAAATTATGAGAAAGTTTTCGCTAAGAAGTACCTGGTCTATAAAAATGTCAGATATGTCCGCGATGGCTGAGATAGGAATTGTGGGTGGGACTGTGACAGAAAAGATAATGTTTTGTGATAGCTCTGCAGGAAGCACTGATGACCAAGGAAAGGTTACATAAACATGCATTTGACTTGGAGATGTCATGTAAAACTCGACCTAAGTTATTCTTTTACATGAGCCCACTATTTTGTGGTGTTTTGTTGCAACCTTGTGTGTTCTCAAAACTGTTCTATTTGAACAACTCAAAAGGAAGCAATGGCAAGGTTCCTAATCTTGTTTGACAATAAATGAAGTAGTTTATCCCAGATCACATAGGAAGATAATAGAACAGGATAGTTTATGACTCGTGAACTCTTCTTGATCTTGCTTGTCTGGTGTATAGAGGGGAAGAAGTAAAGGAAGGTGAACCTCCTAGATTACTCTGATGATTGCTACTTAACCCCTTTTCACTAAGTATCACATACCTAGAGGCCACATTCAGAAAGATGTGACAAACTATCTCTTTTTCAAGGCAATAAAATCCCATTTCCTTATCCACCCTATTGAGAGGCTGAATTATAACTCCACTTACTAAAATATATTTGTATTCTTAAAAGTTCATTCACGTATATAATTTATCTTCATCATAGCTATCCCCCATTTCCTCCTTTCAGCTTTCCCTATGCTTTCAACATGTACACCTCTTCCCTCCCAACTGCATGATTTTTTTAAAGAAATAAGCTACCAAGAATAATTACTGCAGCCCAGATTCATGCGTGTTTGGAGTAATCTATAGGAGCATGAACCACCTACTAATAACCCCCAAAGAAAAGTGACCATTCCTCTGGAACTATAAACTGCCTGCCACTACGTCTTGAGCTAGGGAGGTGGATTCACAAGTCTCTCCCCATTCACCATTTCACCATTTCTCCGATGGTGAAAATTTGAAACCTCTTAGTCTTGTGGCAACCTCATATGGGTGACCACAGTTATTATGAGTTCGTGTGATGATGAAACAACTATGCTTGTGCCCAGAGGCCAGCATTTTCTACCCTCCCGCTCTTACATTCTTTCTGTTCCCTCTTCAGCAGTGATCACTGAGCCTTGTCTGCACAGGGCTGGAGGTGAAATAGAAGTTCCATCTCTCCGAGCTGAGCATTCTTAGCTACTTATTCTCACAGTTTTAAACATTAATGAATCTCTGCACTAAGCACTATGCTCTTCAGTGAGAAGCTTCTCAAAGGGAGTTTGGTAGCATGGCCATTTAGCAAAACATCACAAATAGGTTCTCCTCTAGGACCTGTGGCTTCTCCATTCATGAAGTTTGACTATATTTACAGTACCAGGCATTGGTTCCTTCCTATAGAGCAGGCCTCTTTTATGCTTAGTAAGGTCATCTAGACCCCGAAAGGCAAACACCATATGTCCTTTCTCATATGAGAGTGCTAGCTTCAAAGAGTGTGCTTCGAACACTTAGCCTGGACTACATGGAAAAGGCCAATGGAGACGAAGTTGAACCTAGAGAGGGAAGATTATAATCGGATATAAATGGATAGGAGGATTACTGGTGGGACAAGGTCCAAGAAAATAGTGATGTGGATAGAGAAATGAGGATATAGGGAATAGTTATTCAAAATGAAGTACAAGAAAAGAAGCTACATAGTGGCCTCTGCTCGTGTATTCCAATTTTTAAAACATAATAAAAGAGAATGGAAGGGTATAGGTGATGGGAAAGTATAGTGGGTCCAGGATAATATTGGGATCTGAAGGTTTTAAGCAGGGATGGAAACAAGAAGTGAAGAAAATGAGAAGTGGGAGGAAGCCTTGTAGAACCTCATTCCTTTGTATGCTAATTAAAGCATTAAAAAAGAGTTTGAGACCATTAGTATTTCACATGCATAAAAAGGCTTCTCCTAGAAGAATGTCTTATTACAAGGAAATCATAGTGAAAGACACAGGTTACCTCCTTATAAATTCATGGTGTGACTAAAGGAGCCCTTATATAAGCTATTGCTGTTGTTCTTGGTTGTACATCATTACTAAATGATAAGACTCTACTGCTGGGGACACCACACACTTCCTTTACAGGACATAAAGGACTCCATTTTGATCTGATCATGAAGCTCTCTCCACGAAACTGGCTAGCTTTCATAATACTCAAAAGTGCTATTCAGTATGTTGTGAGAGAAAAGGCTTCAATGGACTTATCCATCTCTGGACCGTTTATGCTACAGTACTGACTAGTCAGGCATGATTTTTCTTGCTTATCCAATAGGGATAAGACTGCTTATGGTGGTAACCAAACACTCTTTCAATTGAATCCTTCAATGAGGGTATATTTGTGTTGCTCCCTTCATAAGACTGAAAGTAGACTTTGTGAGAGAACAATGCTGAATGTTCATGCAAGGTCAAAGGCAGAGTCCAGAGTAAGATTAGAGGCCTCAACTTTCCACTTATATGTGTGAATTCTTAAACCACACGTGTTACATTGCCAGTTGGGAATGCCTCCACCTGTCTAAATATATATTACCGCACATTGGCATCAATCTCCATTAACATAATATTCACCATTATGGGACCATTACAACATCATCCTACTCACAAGTGTGCCACAGAGCAGAATGTCACAGACACCTCAGTATACTGAATGCTTAAGTCAAATGGAAAGTTGAAAACACCTTCTGCAGGCAGCCACTGGCATTACTTCATATTTATATTAGCTTGGCTAATCTACCCAGTGAACTTTTTTCCCTAAGAAAATGTAATGGGAATATTTAACTTGAAATTTTTATGTAGTAAGCAGCTGTCTAAAGTCTTAATTCCTGTTTGCAGTAGGGTAAGTGGCAAAGGCAACCAGGAAGAAAAAAAAGATCAGTTTCCTGTGTGCTGGGGAAGGCACCAGGTTGTGGAAAACCCATGTAAGGTCTTTCCAGGAAAGTATTCCTATAGACTGCAGTGGGAGTACTTAACTATTGAGATAGAAAACTATAATTATGCACTTACAAATACAATTGCCTATATGAGATAGAAAAGTTCTCATAATCAGGAGACAGAGGTAAACCAGGAGCATCAAAAAGTCACACTGTAGAAGACATGACCAAAGAACCCTCTCTGGTCCAAGGTCAACATATGCCCAGTGTGCATCTCATATAACTTGGAAAGAATAAAGGCAGTGGTGGACTATAAATAAATGTTCATTCCTCCAACCTCCACTTAGGTTAGCCATGTGTTGCCTGTGTGTACTTTTATCAACACCAGTCTGAATAATGATAAAACTAACTTAGGGTCACGTCATAACTTCTGAGCTTTACTGTCATAGGAATTCAACCAGAAATATAAATGTACTTTATCTACATTTTTGCATTATTTAAAGGAGGTGATCTGCTAGAAAGAAAGCCACTGGGAGACAGTGTGCCTTGGGTATCTGTCTTTGAGTATGTTTTGACACATATTGGACAATTCTTGTGTCTCTAAAATGATGACAGACATTTTCTCACGATTTTTCATAAAAACCGAAAGTGGGGGCAGTTAACAATTATATATGAGCATTATTCCTTAAACAATGTAATGTAGCAACTATCTGCATAGTACAGTTTTATAGTAGGTATTAAACCCAATAAAATATATACAAGTATATCTACATATTATATTGTTTACTTTAAGAGACATGATTTAAGAATCTGTCAAATCCTGTGGCTAATCTCTGTACATACCAGGAAACAACTGTATCTTTGTACTTTAATAGTCACGATGTACACGGACCTCAATATATGAAGATGAGTGACAGCCAGTTTTCCAAGCCATTTCTTCATGTAATCACATTGCTTTAGGTGTGGTCTGCACAAAATTTTGCTACAATTTAATTTTGCATGACAGACTAACTAACAAATTCTATCACTTTTCTTTGTCACTTCTAATGCATACAGTGTTTTGATAAATTCTTTAATTTAAGCAATCCTAATCTCTTGGGGTTTCTTGTTAATTAGAGGCTGGTAATTTCTTACCATGTTTGAGTTACATGATTTTTTTCCTATTATCACTTCTGAAATTAAAACATAATGAATTTTTGAGTAAATTTTTCTTCCTTTGAAACAGCAGAAATCACATATGGGGAGAGTAGAGTGTCTTACCAATAACAATAAAAACAATCACATGTATTGATCACAGTAGCTGTCTCTCTTTCTCTAAGATGTCACACACTTGGAATGGAAGGCATTGTCAAACCCAAGGACAGAGTCTCAAACTTAACAAGAAGCAGAGGTAAACAACACCTTCTTGAGTATTATCCCAGGGGTGCAGGGCTATAAAGTTCCCAAGATTTCTTCCACAGTAGCTCTAAGGCCCTGGCAGGAGCCGGCACTCAGAGTCTATCCTTTTTTAGACAAGAATATCTACCTCGGACAACAGTTTTCCCACTCCGGCTTTTGAGTTAGGTGCATGTGTGAGATTAGGCCCCAGAGCATGATATAGAGATCATCTCACTGGTGATTCTGAAACATGTGAAATGGATGATCGAATTGAACAACCTTAAGACAGAACTTTGGAACACTCCAGCATATTCATTGAGTTGAGACTTACCCTTTTGACGCCTGGGTTTTCTCTAACTCTATCTTGGCGTCGGCAAATGTCTACATATAGTCTCAACTATGTCTAGTGATTGTTACTTACTGTCAAAGATTGTATTTTCATGGGAATCTGTGGGGGATGCCATTGATAAGATGTTCAAGACATATAAGACTTGATCAGGTTCTCATTTATTGGTAATATTTTAACAATTCAATAAGAAAGTAAAAATCTTATTTAAAGGGTGGAATTGCTATATTCTGTACTTTATTTTACATTTGGGGTCAAATGCATTGAATTTGACTAGAATATGTAGAAACTGAGCTCTAAGGTGGAAACTCCTTTCAGTCATCCCAAGATTAGAACAAGTTAGAATGACTTACACCCCAAGAGTAATAAACATCCAGAATGAACTGAGATCTTACAGCATAATCTGGAATGTGATATACTGGGGAACCAAATACTGGTTATTATTAAGACTTTATTTTATTTGAAATGTTTTCTCTGATTGCCCCACCTAGGATCCCATGTGCAGCCACCAAACCCAGTCACTATTGCTGATGCCAAGAAGTGCTTGCTGACAGGAGCCTAATATGGATGTCTTCTGAAAGGTTCTGCCAGAAACTTACTGATACAGATGAGGATGCTTGCAGGTAACCATCGGACTGAGCAATGGAACCCCAATGGAGAAGTTAGAGAAAGAACAGAAAGAGCTCAAGAAGTTTGCAACCCCGTAGGAAGAATAACAATATCAACCAATCAAACCCTTGAAGAGCTCCCAGGGACTAAACCACCAACCAAAGAGTACACACGGAGGGACCCATGGCTCCAGCGGCATATGTAGCAGAGGCTAAGATTATCTGGCATCAATAGGAGGAGAAGCCCTTGGTCCTGTGAAGGCTCTATTCCCCAGTGTAGGGGAATGCCAGGGCAGTGAGGTGGGAGTGGGCTGATGGGAGGGGTAGCATCCTCATAGAAGCAAGGGAGAGGGACTGGAAGAGGGAGAACCAGAAAACAGAATAGCATTTGAAATGTAAATGCATAAAATATCTGGTTTTGTCATATTTGGTTTCTCTATTAAAATATAAATACATAAAATATCCAATTAAAAAATACATAAAACAGCCAAGAAAAAAGAAATATTCTCTCTGTAGTTTTTCTGCATTTGTCGTTTTATTTTGTTTCGGTGAGTGTGTGTTCCTATGTACAGGTATGTACCCCTGTGCATGAAGGGGCTTATGGAGACAAAAGGTCAATCTTACTTCCTGCTCAGGAGCCATTTGCTTGGTTTTTGAAGCAGTCAGGCCAGTGAGCCACAGCGATCTGCTTTCTTAACCCCCTCTGCACTAGGACCAGAAAACCACTTACGGTCAGGACCAGATTTTTTTTTTAATCTTTATTAACTTGAGTATTTCTTTTTTTTTTAATTTATTTATGGACTTTAATGCTCAAAGGTAAAGTACATACAAATACTATTTCTCTTACACTGCGCCTACACAAAAATTACTCCTTTTGAATAGTTTTCAGATGCGACAATTATTATTTTTTTATTAACTTGAGTAATTCTTATTTACATTTCAAATGTTATTCCCTTTCCCGGTTTCTGGGCCAACATCCCCCTAACCCTCCCCTTCCCCTTCATTATGGGTGTTCCTCTCCCCATCCTCCCCCCATTACCACCCTCCTCCCAACAATCACATTCACTGGGGGTTCAGTCTTAGCAGGACCCAGGGCTTCCCCTTCCACTGGTGCTCTTACTAGGATATTCATTGCTACCTATGAGGTCAGAGTCCAGGATGACCAGATTTTTGAATGTGAGTTTTAGGAACTGAACTCAGGTCCTCATGTTTGCATAGAGAGCACTTCACTGATTGAGACCTCTCCTCAGCCTCCGGGTGTTCTCCTTTATAGAAGACTCATGCAATGTTGCAAACACTCAACAGACAAAAATCTACTTATGTATACCATGTCTGTCTCTCATTCTTAAGCAAAGGAGTAGTGCTGGAATGTGCTACAAATAAGCGCAAAAGGAACTAGATGTCTGCCCGTGTGAAAAGGACCCGAGTGTCACTCTAGCCTAGAGGAGTTCTTGGCTACCTGTAGCTGAATGTTTGCAAGATTTTCTAGTTTAAAAAGTGAAAATGAAGCCAATGTCACGGCTCAAGCCTAGAGACCCAATATTTGTGGCTTAAAGCTAGAAGATTTTCATGAGTTTGAGGCTAGTCTTAGATATGTAGTAAGTTCTAAGCCAGCCTGGCTATAGAATGAGAAACTGTTTTAAGCAAGCACATAACAAACAAAAGATCTACACCCATCTCATAGTCTTCTAAACATCGAGTCGTCACTTATGTCTGCTTATTCTTACAAAAGAAAGAGAGAAACAAATCCTTTAGACACTGTGATTGGTTTCAGTTCTATCCTACAGGGGGAAGTAGGCATGCACATGCAGAATGCAAGATTGCCATGGTATGCAGTATACAGAGATCCTAAAAATGTACATGGAAAGGGGCAAAGGCCATTATCACTGTCTCAAGCTGTGGGGCTCAAGGTGCTCAGTTTCTTCCATGATGTTCATTTTCTCAAAAGAAAAAAGAACTGAATTATGAGAAAAAAGAAAGGCAAAGTAAGAGAGATGGAAAAAGAGAGAGAGAAAAGAAGAGAGGAAGAAAGACAAAATGGAAGAGGAGAGGGAGGAGGAGGGGAAGAGAGGAGGGGGAGAAAAGGACAAGTAGGGGGAAGGGGAAGAGAAAAAGAAGGGAAAAAAGGTAAGGGAAAGGGGGGAAAGAGGGAGACTGAGAGACTGACTCTTGCAGAATTTACACGTAAAAACTGCACAGAAATCTGCCTCTGGAGCCAGGGAATGTTGAATGTGGTTTTAGATGAGTTTATTTTATGTCCCTGTGACACAATTTGGCCATCTGTAAAATACAATAAAATAGACCACTCCAGCTTACACAATCTGTGAAATGTTGAGAACCACAGGCAGAAGTTCGGAGGAAAATGCTGGCTGGAAAAATCTGAGAACAACCACTAAGCTGCTAATATGGTCCTTTCTATTCATAGATCTAACCTAGACAGGCCTGTGTATGAGCTAGGGCAACCTCTCTGTGCAGAAATGTCTTGATAAGAATGTCACTGTTATCAAAGTCAAGGGACAACTCATCGCGCATACGTAGAATAAATAGTATCCATATGGGAGAAAGGGAAGGCTAACACCATTCATGAACTGTCTATCATCATCAGTCAGAAGACCTAGTGTCAGGTCAGTGCAACAACGTAGAAGCTATAATTTCACATCAATCTTATAAGTCCAATAGCCTGACCCATAGTAGGTGATAAATGAACTTGGTAGTGATGGTTGAGGAGATTAAAGCAGTCAATGCATGTGATTTTTTTTTTGTGTGATATTTAGGGCACTATGTCAGTGCATGACTGATATTTTTTACCAATACTGCTCAATAACTCACTCTGAGTCCTTGAAGACAATTATTTCAACAGAACCATTGGTGCAAAGTTTGAACATTGAACTTGGCTAATTCTTTTTCTTCATCAGATGAAACCAGCTAGGAAGCTCAGTAACAGAAGAAGATATTATGGAATCCTTTCATGCATAGGTCCACATGTATCCATGTACATATTATAGAAACAATGTGTGGCCATCTGGGGTGGCAATGCCGTAGTACAACTTTACATGAAACACTAAAAAAATAAAATAAAAATAAAATCATTCTTCCTGTTGCCTGTTTAATTTTAATTTTTTCACCAGCCAGTAAATCTGAGCCAAAAGGAAGGCAAAAATTTTCCACCTTGCTGCTTAACTGGCAGGCTGACATTTGGCCCTTTGCACCTCTCCAAAGTTTGGCCACAATGACTGGCCTTATTCACGCCAGGCAGCATTAGCGCTTTGTTAACACTAAGCGGTGGCGCTCAGCATAAAGTCTCTCTGTGGTTACCATGTGACTTCATGCAGCTGACATCTGAGCAAAGAAAGTGCCAGAGAAGGTTTGGGCTGTTCTTTATGAGCAAATGGGTGAGGGAAGCAAGAAGAACTTGGCTTCCTGTGGTTTAGGGAGAGATTAGTGGGTTGCTATGGATGCCTCCCTGGTAGAATATGCTAGGACAACGGGGCTACAGACAAGTTTAAATATCAATAATGATAGTGTGGAGCGGGTATGTGTTGTTGACGAATGAGGAAAGCAAGGGACCACCTCTCAATGGCTTACCTGTCCCCCTGTCTAACTTTCTACAGTTTCTCTAAAAATCCATCACAGTCTAACAGACAACAGCAATGTCAAGATGTACTGAAAACAAAACAAAGTAACTGAGTTGCACCACTCTGGAAGAAGTTGCATGGAGGAAATAGCTGCCCTTGTGCCTTCCACACTGTTCCTCTTAAGACAGTCTGTGGGCATCTGAGACGTTTGCACCTGTTACCCACCAACCAGGGAAGAGTACCAGTTCACATGCAACTGGGTGAATAATAATGATGGTAGTTTGTATTTCCTACAAAGAAAGAAAACACAACTACTTCAGAGAAAGTTTATTATGTTCAGACTTCTCCATGGAATTTTCCAGAACTCCACAGGAGTTACCACAGGCTGTTCGTTCACGTGTGTTTCATACTCTACATTCTGTCTGATGAAACCACCTTTCATGCTGGACCCTATAGTCTGAGTAGAGCCAGAGGGCATGATGTTTCTTTTATTGTTTAACAACAACAACAACAACAACAACAACAACAACAACAACAACAACATCGACAACATATTCCTGAAAACTATGCTTTATCCAAAACTGGTTTGGAGCAGCCCCTGATGAAATTGAGACAGGGTGACTCTTCCCTTGGGCACCTCTCTTGTGTTTTAGGCTTGAAAAGGTCCCAGGAAAAGTATGCGTCCTTCTATCCTCTCAAATAAGCTTCCTCAAATTCCTCATGGACAAGACCACATCACGACTATGGACAGGTTAGGGAGTGTAATTCCTTATTGTGGAGGGCAACCTCCTATCCATTGCTGTATGTTTGACAGCATGGCACCTATATGGCCCTGACCCACTTTCTACTACTGGCATTCTACAGCTGTAACAACTGAAAACCTCCCCAGACTGCACTAGACTGTACACTGGAGGACACCACTCCAGCTGAATAACCACTGAACTAAAAGGATTTTACTGAGGGTCTGTTCTCAGAAACTTGGAAACAAGTAGTGCAGACTATCTTATACTGATAGAATTTCAGATGTGTATTGGCTTAATGACCTTGGAGATCCTGAAGCCATTAACAAAGGTAGCACCTTCTTTGGAAGCAATGCAGTAATCAGTTGTCTTATCAGAATTATGTAGCTGGGAGCGATCATAACCCATAATCACAAGTACTTGGCCCAAATCAGTAGCAGTGTCAAGTGTAAAACCTTCTATTCATTGGAATTCTAGGCCAATGTAGTCCCTTAGGGTAAGAGAATATTTGTTCAAGAAGCAGAAGGGTTATTCTCCATTCTCCGTATGATGAATTGTCAAGCTCAAAATATATAGCTATAAACTCCAGCACCTTAGAGGCCAGTATCTATATGCAGAAGCTCACACAATTTGCAGTCCTGCCCCAAAGGTGATGTCATCAGTCAAGGCCTCGCTTGACTCTACACCTCGCTTCCCGTGGTAGGATTTACACTTTCTTGGAGAATGTTGAATTGGCAAAGAATGCTGAAATTGAGCAACAGAGACCCAGGGCAGGCACAAACTATCCTTTAAGAGTAAAACCCCATTCCTGTGTGGTTTGCCATCAGCCAAAATGTGACTGCTTTAGCACTTTTGTGCAGTGTAAAATCATTTAACACAGTATGAGTGAGGGATTCTTTAAATAGACTGAGAGTGAATGACTATTGCAGCTAAAGAACTGGCTAATGAGCATTGACTTGTGGCAGAGCGGGAACCTGGCAAACACCAGCAGCAGAATGAAACTCAATATTAGGTCTACTGATTGGCTAGGATGACCCAACCTTAGCAAACCAGACACATAGGCATAGATCTCTGACTTGAGAGTTCTTTTTTTGTCCAGAATATAAATTTTATTTTCTGTTTTTCTTCCTGAAAAGGTATTTTCTTTCTTTTTCTTTCTTCCTCCCTTTCTTCCTCCTTTCTTTCTTTCTTTTTTTCTTTCTTTTATTCTTTCTTTCTCTCTTTTTTCTTTCTTTCTTTCTTCCTTTCTTTTGTAAGAAGTTTTTGTATAATTTTAATCGCATTTACTTATGGGAGAAATATTACAAAACAAAAATAACCAAAGGAAATAAGCATAATTCTAATGTCACTATGCATAATTGTTTATAGTTCTAACATTTCTTTAAAATCTGTTTGTACAGGCTTTGCAAATAGAGTGCCAGTGTTTGCCTTATCTTAAAACAAAATATTCCAAACATAAAAATTAGGGCTTCATGAAAACTTCATGAAATTCAACAAGTATCAATGGTTCATGTTATAAAATCACTACTACTGCTAGACTAATATTTTGAATACTTTAAAAACAATATATTATTATAGTTCACATATTACTATTATTTTGTTACTTTTACTTTTTTTACAATCCAGTTGTTGCCCCCATCGCTGTCTGCTTGCCCACAGTTCCTCATTCTACTCCTCCCCATCTCCAAGAGGATGTCACTGCCTGCCCACCTGCCTGCCTCCAGGCTTCCCTTCTCAATGGGGTCTCAAGCCTCTCAAGGGGTAGGCACTTTTCTCCCACTGAGGCCAGACCAGGCAATCTTCTGCCGTATATGTGTTGTGGGCCTTGGACCAGCCCTTGTACACTGCCTTGTCTCAGTGTCTGAGAGATCTCAAGGGTCTGGGTTAGTTGAGACTGCTGGTCTTCCTACGTGGTTGCCCTCCTCTTCAGTTTCTTCCAGCCTTTCCCTAATTCAACCACAGGGGTCCCCAAATTCAGCCCAACGGTTGGGTGTATGTATCTGCTTCTGTCTCAGTCAGCTGCTAGTACAGCCTCTCAGAGGACAGCTGTGCCAGGCTCCTGTCTGAAGACACATCATAACACAGTACTGTGAGACCTTGGTGTGCCCTCATGAACTGAATCCCAAGTTGGGCCTGTCATTGGATCGCCTTTTGTTCTGTCTCTTCTCTATTTTTGTCCCTGTAATTCTTTTAGTCGGTAACAATTCTGGGTCAGGAACTTTGACTGTAGATTAGTAACCTTGTCCCTCCACGTGAGGCTCTGTCTATCTACTGGAGATAGACTCTTAGAGTCCACCCATTTCCCAGTGTTGGGCATTTTGGCTAAATTCATCCCCAATGAACCTTGAGATTGCCTCACCTCCTGGGGTCTCTGGTAATTTCTAGAGAATACCCCTACCTCCCACTCCCTGGGCTGCTTATTTCCATTTATTCTCTTGGCCCTCTGTGCTCTCTCCTGTCCCCTCCCCACATGTCTGATCATTTCTCCCCCCTTTTCCCTCCCCTTTCCTTCTCCCTCCCAGGTCTCTCCCTCCCTCTGCCTCCTATGATTATTTCCTTCCACATTCTAAGTAGGGTGGAAACCTCCTCATTTGGGCATTTCTGCTTGTTACACATTTTACAATTTGTAGGCTGTATCCTAGGTATTCTGTACTTTTTGGCTAATATCCACTTTTAGTAAGAACATATCATACCTATCCTCTTGGGTCTAAGTTACCTCACTCAGGATGATATTCTCTAGTTCAATCCATTTGCCATCATGTAAATGAACATGATACATTTTCTGTATCTATTCTGATATTGTGGGACAACTGTATTGTTTCCAGCTTCTGGCTATCACAGATAAGGTCTCTATGAACATAGTGGAGCACATCCCCCTGTGGTATGGTGGGACATCTTTTGTGTATATGCCCAGGAGTAGTATAGCAGGGTCTTTAGGTAGATCTATTTCCAATTTAATGAAGAACCTCCAGATTGATTTCCAGAGTGGTTGTACAAAAATGAAAATAGATCCATATTTGTCACCTTGAACAAAGCTCAAATCCAAGTAGATCAAGGACCTCAACATTAAACCAGATACACTGAATCTAATAGAAGAGAAAGTGGGAAAGAGCCTTGAACTGATTGGCAGAGTGGGGGACAGGGGGGAAACAAAGGTAGATCCCAAACAGGACTCCAATGGCTCATGCTCTAAGATCAAGAACTGATAAATGGGACCTCATGAAACTGAAAAGTTTCTGTAAGGCAAAGGACAAGTCAAAAGGACAAATCAGCAATGTACAGACTGGAAAAAATCTTCACTAGCCTCACATCCAATAGAAGGGAAGCTAATATCCAAAATATATAAAGAATTTAAGAAGCTAACCTCCAATAAACCAAACAACCTAATGAAAAAATGGGGTATCAAGCTAAACAGAGAATTCACAACAGAAGAAACTCACTTAAACTCACTTAAATGCTGAAAATCACTTAAAGAAATGTTCAAAGTCCTTAGTCATCAGAGAAATGCAAATCAAAATGACCCTGAGATTCCACCATATCATCAGTCAGAAAGGCAAAGATCAAAAACTCAGGTGACAGCACAGTTGGAGAGGATGCGGAGAAAGAAAGGGGAACACTCCCTGGTGGGATTGAAAAAGCGTTTTCTAATGAAAAAGGAAAAAAAGGAGAGTGTACTAAAAATATTAAGGAAAATCTAATTAGTATATGCAGACAATTAATTGTATTATTTTGCTGGGTCACATTTATGATGTATTCATATGTTGGGGCTAAATTCTCAAATCTATGAAATTTGCATTGCAAGTTTACTTCTAATCACACTGACCCAATTGCTCTTGCAAAAATTGAAAATGTAGAATGATGTAATCTAAATCTTCAGATGTTATCGACGTCGTCCACCAAATATTTACCTTGTTTTACAGTCCAGTCATTATCTCCCTCCTGGTCCACCCTCTGACTGTTCCTCATCCTGTACCTCCTCCCCTGTCTCCAAAAGGATGTTCCCACCCCTCCCACACCCACCCCACCAGACTTCCCTGGGACTTCAAGTCTCTCAAGGTTTAGGTTCATCTTCTCTCACGGAGGTCAGACCATGCAGTGCTCTGCTGTATATGTGTCAGGGGACATCATATGAGCTGGTGTATGCTGCAGTTGGCCATCAATATTGGTATGTATCCATTTTTACCACATCAAAAATAATGATAGTACTTTTCTAACTCTAACTACCACATTATGAATACCTCTATCACAATGTTAACTATGCTATCTTGGGATTATCTTGTGCATTTCAATGTTCTTGGTCTATAATTCATACCATGATAGCACTCTGTCGTGTCTTTCTATGTATGTATCTATCTTTTTTGTCTATCTATCTACAATCTATCTATCCATTCATCTATTTGATCATCTATCTATCTATCTATCTATCTATAATCTATCTATCTATAATCTATCTATCTATCTATCTATCTATCTGTAACCTATCTATCATCTATCTGTCTCAGAGTCAAGTACAGCATGATCTTCTACACCTGTTCGATTAAAAGGTTGATGAGTGAGTGGCAGAATGGGGCTTGAGCATTACACTGCAGGAACTAATGAGAACTCCGAGGACACATAGAATTTACCATCTGCAGCAGTCAGAGGATAATGGAAAACTCTGGGCTTTTCACACTTCAGTGTATAATAAAAGGAAAGAGTCCATTCAGCTAAGACATGTCCCTTGAGAGGAAATGTGTTTCTACCTCACAGTTCTTACAAATTCATTGTTCTTAAAAGATTTTTTGTAAATTTCTTAGGGAAAAACGTGATTCACATACCACACATCAAAGAAGTTTCTATCTACCTAAAGAGAGGAGGTGAATACTTTTAAAATATCACCAAAATACTAACAGTTCAGGGAATGCAAGTACTGGATGTTGTGTATCCTGGTTTAAGCAACCTGTGAATTTACTGTTAGTAAGGAACATATGCTAGATGAATTACAGTGTTTCTATTTGAAAGGACTTGGAATGGTGGCTCTAAATCTACTATGCTTTTGGTTTGTGTTTTTCATGACGACACTATACATTTCATATTCAGCAGGCTTTTATTTTTTGTTGACTCCTAGCAGGTGTAGAGCCTTTCCTCATCAGCTATAGAAAATGCATCAAACTTAAGACATATATTTTATGTTGGATTCTTTCTTACTCAAATTGATCTCTATGTTCTTGCATTTTTCTTGATTGATTTTATTGCTATCTCTAGTAGAAGTTGTATTATTATTTCATCATATATCTGTAAGTTGAACAAATGTGTTTGAGGTAGATTGGTAAAACAAGAGAAAAAAGTTTTAAGGAAACTACTTGAGGACCAAGCTCTAACACCTCTGAGCATATATACCTGAAAGATACCCAAACATATAACAAGGACACATGCTCCACTATGTTCATAGCAGCCTCATTTATCATAGCCAGAAGCTGGAAAGAATACAGATGTGCTTCAACGGAGGAATGGATACAGAAATTGTGGTACATTTACACAATGAAGTACTATTTAGCTATTAAAAACAATGGTTTCATGAAATTCTTAGGCAAATGGCTTGAACTAGAAAATATCATCCTGAGTGAGGTAACTCAATCACAAAAGAATATACATGATATGTACTCACTGATAAGTGGATATCAGCCCCAAAGCTTGGAATACCCAAGATGCAATTCATAGAGCATATGGAGCCCAAAAAGAAAGAAGATCAAAATGTGGATGCTTCAGTACTTCTTATAAGGGGGAACAAAATACTGAAAGGAGAAAATACAGAGACAAAGTATGGAGCAGAGACTGAAGGAAAGGCCCTCCAGAGACTGCCACACATGGGGATACATCTCACATGCAGTCATCAAACCAAGACACTACTGGGGATGCCAAGAGGTACATGCTGAAAGGAGCCTGATAAAGCTGTCTCCTGAGAGGCTCTGCCAGGGTCTGACAAATACAGAGGTGGATGCTTACAGTCAACCATTGGACTGAGATCAGAGTCCCCAAATGAAGGAGTTAGAGAAAGGACTGAAGTAGCTGAGGTGGTTTGCAACCCATAGGAAAAACAACAATATCAATTAACCAGACACCCCAAAGTTCCCAGGGACTAAACCACCAACCAAAGAGTACACATGGAACCCATGGCTCCAGCAGCATATGTAGCAGAGGATGGCCTTGTCTGGCATCATTGGAAGGAGAGGCTCTTGGTCTTGTGAAGACTCAATGCCCCGGTGTAGGGAACTGCCAGGGTGGAGAGGCAGGAGGGAGTGGGTGGTCGGGTATGCACCCTCTTGGAGGCAGGAGCTATGGGGATGTGATAGGGCATTTCAGGAGGGGAAACTGGGAATAGGGATAACATTTGAAATCTAGATAAAGAAAATATCCAATATAAAATATAAAGGAAAAGAAAAAGAGTCAGAGTAACGGACTTGAATTCAAAAGACCCAGGAAAGCACAAATTTTAGAGAACCAAAATACAGAACCAGAAGTCAAATGAACCTAACTGACAATCTTGGCTCCTTATCCCTTGAACTTTCTAATTTCAGTTTTCTCTTGTGCAAGAAATAAAATAATGCTTGCTAGCCTTACAAAGCTGGTACAGAAGATTGGTGAGCTTTCTGGAACAAAAATAATATATTACTGTACTGATGTAGAAAACCACAACCTGGTGATTATTTGGTCCGTTCAGAGAAATTTCTCAATGAGTCACACCATTTTATTTTACTTAAGTTCATGACAGGGGAATTACGGCCATTACATAATACACCTTAGACTTTTTGGATGATCTCTTAGATTGCTACTGAAATTAGTGAGTTCCTCTACCTCAGGGCAGAATGGATGCGTCAGCCAACTGCCAGCAGCTGCCACCCTGTGCACAGAAGGCCATTCTGTGTATTGGCCTTGGGATTAGCCCCCATAGCCACAGGAGCAGCCAGGGAGAAGGAAAGGGTGGAGTAAGGCCAAAATTCAAGCCAGGCATTGCAACTTCAATCCTTCACTAGCAAGTGAGGTCATTTTCCATAAGTCTCTGTTTCCACTAAAGTCAATGTTCCTTAAGTACTAAGCACAACCAGACCCATACAATGAAGTATGCACCTCAGTGAAATAGTATTTGTCACCATGGCATTGTCAGCTTGAACTGGAATTCTTGTCATTCGAAGAATGAATTCTTGGACCAAGGTTACCCTTTGACCTCCATATTTCTGAGCTCCATGTACACAGAGAAGACTATCTCAGGATTCAGAGAAGCTATATCATAAAGTCCAAGACGTACAAGGCTTGCATAGTCAGAATTTGGTAGGAAATATCCTTGCTCTACCATGAACATACTGTATGGCATTGCTCCCATATTCTGTGTGAATAAATCAAGTATCTACAATTTACTGTTAGCAAAGATTTATAAGACTATTCACGTAAAACATCGAGAGTAGATCCTACCCACAGAAATGTTCTGTATATGTAACTTACAACTCCCCTCTATGTGCGTACTTGAAAGTCTTCACATCAGAAAGATAACTTTAAAGTTGCCAACATTTGAAGGCTACTGTTGACTATTAAAACATACTTTCTACCTTCTTAACTGTTTTTCATAACTACACTCAGCACTTGCATTTTTTAGATCTGAGTTCTTGTTCTGTTACCTCTGCCTGGATGACTGACTCTGAATTTTTGTTTCGCTTTCCATCTTGCAAGGACCATGCATCCACGCATTCTTGTGTTTTTTCACAGGTGAAGTTTCCTTACTCTTTGCTTCCTTCATGAAAGTCAAGCTTGTTTCTGCCAGGCCATGATCTCCTTGAGGACATCAAGGAGTCCCTCCTTTCTATCTCACACTGATTGCAACCAGAGATTTAATGTTCAGCAAATGTGAAATGAAGTCATAAGATATCTATATAAACTACCATGCACGGGCTTATATGAGAAACATGTTGGTTTCCTGACTTCACAGCTAAGTGGGAAAATATCAAACTCTTCTGCATTGAATTTCTCTTCTGAAAAGTTAGCTTTATTTGTGATTTGCAAATAATAATAGAATATGTTTATAAGGCACAATGGGACATTTTAATATATGCATATACCTGCCTCAATTACAGTAAGTAGCATATATTTCATTTCATATATTTATTATTTCCATGTGGTGAGAATATTTAAAGTCTTTTCTGGCAATTGAGAAAACTCTAATACATTTGTTATAACTTACTTGCCATAAAACACCAGAATGGATTCTTCATATCCACCTAGAGCTCAGTACCTGTTGTCTACCTCCACTTTCCACATATTCTTTTATCTACTCTCAGATATGGCAGT
Source organism: Rattus rattus (assembly GCF_011064425.1). NCBI lineage: Eukaryota > Metazoa > Chordata > Mammalia > Rodentia > Muridae > Rattus > Rattus rattus. The sequence continues at coordinate 30,045,719 of NC_046160.1, read as the reverse complement.
CACCATTTTACCTGCTATTTCCAGGAGTCCACCATTTTTGGGATCCTATATATAACTGAAGTTGTTTACTACTATTTCTTTGCAATTGGCTTTAATATAACTTCCACTCATTTATCCAGGTTGTCTTACATGTTATACATGACAGAATTTCATATTTACCCCATTTTCTTTCTTTTTTTACACTAATAAAGCACTGGCTACATATAATATCTTCTAAGTCCATTAATTCATTCATAGACACTTAAACAATTTTTGAGTACTGCTATTTCATACGTAGAAATATAGACCTCTTTTGCAGCATACTCATTAAAATATTTTGAAGTTGTACTTAGTAATGAGATTGCTGGACTATGCTGTGGTCCTACTTAAAATATTCTGAGAAACCACCATATTGCTTTGCGAATCAACCCCACTATCTTATAATACCAACAGTATTTCAGCATAGTTTTTTCTGTAACTTCATCAACAGTTATTATCTTTCATGATTATTTTATAGTTAATCTATTCATCATGGGCTTTCCAGTGGTTTCAATTGCATCTCTCTGATTACTTATGGATGTGACATTTTTAATATATACCTTTTGGCTGCATTAGTGAATTATTTTTAGTGAAATGTTTCATCTGGTCCTTTGCCACCTTCAATAGGAATGTTCACTTTTGCATCATTGAGTAGTTTAAGCATATTGTGTGTTTTGGATAATGAACAGGATAATGCAAACTATTTTGAACAAAAGGAACAAAGCTGAAAAGAAAATCATCCTGGCCTTCAAAATGTATTACAAAGCTGTTATAATCAAAACATCCCAATTCTTGCACAGAAAAATGGCATCCCCAACCAATATAATAAGAGAGACTAGAAAAAAAAGAAGCATAAAAACAAAACAACACATACTTATATTCACTTAAATCTTAACAAAGAAGCAAACATATCATAGAATTGGAAGAAAGAACATTGTATTAAACAAACGGTTTTATAAAATTTAGATACACATTCAGATAAGAGTGTAAGTTAGGCTGATCTAATTGCTTTTTCAAAATCAACTCAAAACAGATTAAAGACAGAAATAAAACCTGGAAGTTAAAACATAAGTGGGGGTAAAAATCGCTGACTTGGGAAATATTTGGATAGTATACAAAAGTATAAACAACAAAAACAAAAAATAGGCAAATGATATTACACTTGACTATAAAAATCCCTGCACAGAAAAGTAATAGATTGTTACAATTTAAACAGGACACTTGAATTATGGGGAATATATAGAGCTCTAGGTAACAAGATTGAGAGGAGTACCTTGAATCAGATATTTAGGGAGCTCATTTGGACCTTCTAATACATGAGTTCACCTCACAACAGCGTCATCAATACACATGAAAGTTTCTGTGAAGAAGCAGAATGCCTTGAACTTGGACTTCCTAGGCTCTAAATCACTGAAAAAATATTCTGGCTTTTAAGTCTTCCAGCCTGTGGCATTTTGTTACAGTAGTCCAAGTAGAGAAAGGCAAAGTGACTCTGTAATGTCCATATTCTATGCCTAAGTGATGAGAGCTCTGTAATGCACCATGGCTGAGGGAGAAACACAGAGAACCCAAGAAATTCTGGATTCCTGTGGATGGAAGAGGAAGAACAAACACCATTTACAAGGAGAGTACACAGCTAGAGGCAGTAAAGTTAAAAATTAACCTTCCTAAGATGCAGTATTGAAAGAGCTTGCTGGTCAAGAGTATAGGGCACTGGTCTCATGGCCCTTTGTATAACTAAACAGAGTTAGGTGGGTGAACTGTAAAAGTCCTTAAAATTTTGCAGTTTCCTCTTTGGTGTGATATAGATACCTACACAAGATTTTTGTGCTAATTAAATGAAATATAATATCAAAATTTTAAACAATATACTATGAGTTGAATAAATAATGTTGTTCATATTTTCCTGTCCTTACCAGGTTACAAAGCCATCTCTGTGTTTGACTGCATTTTTAATCCAAGCAACCCTGGAAAATCCAGATGCACTTAGAAACTTGGTCATATACAAATGAGGTGAACAGGAACATGAAACAGGCACTGTTCTCTAAGGAAAGACTAGGATGTGCTTGGATCTATACCACATAAGCCAAATCACCCTGTTCCAATGCCCTGCTTTAAGCTTTCTATAGCCAGAACTCATGGGCAACTTGAATGGGTTCTTAAAAGGATGACCTCAGGATCTCCTTGCAGATGAAACGTCTGGAAACACCATCAGCAGCAGCCTTAGCCGCAGGATATATTGGATCATGAGGCATCCCCATCTTCTGGACACTGGCTCCTATCTGCTTTCAGCCAGAAGCTGTTTTTCCAAAGAAGCCCACTGCCTTTCCAAGAGTCTGGGCTGACACATGGGTAGGCATGTGGAGTCAGAGGTGTGGGTGGGTTGCACTTCCTTCAAACATGCAACTTCAAAGTCTCTGAGGGTGTCATCTGGCATGGAAACAAGTCAGGAACAAGTGGAACCCCGCTGGAATTTCCAGTTACAAACGATCCTATTCAGAGCTGCATGCTGTATTGCACAACAAGAGAACAAGGAGATGTTTCATGCTGTTAAAAAGCCTTGAGCACAAAATAAGGGGACACAACTTTCTCTGCTTTGTCTCTTGAATTTTGAGGCTTGTTCTGTGTGATGCTAGGTTATAAAAATAACAGTGCATGCTACCCTACCACGTCACAAGGCTTGCTTTTGGAAGACTTTGGGTCGCTACATTCTAGACAGAGTGTCCTCGTAGGCTGAGGAGTACCTTGAATTCAGGCATTGAAGGATCTGGAAATCAAAGAATAAAACTAAAACCTCTGTTGTGCCTTATGGAAATATGAACTTTGAGGTGCTAGAGAGATGGCTCAGTGGTTAAGACTGTAGACTGTTCTTGTAGAGGATCAGTGCCTTCCCTACGGATCCACATTGAGTAGTACACAGCAACCTTTACCTCTAGCTCGGGGACTTCAAGAGTGGTGGTATTCAACACCTCTGGCCACAGTGTGTACCTGCACTCTCATGTACATACATAGAAACATCATTAAGGATAATAAAAATAGATGATAATAAATATAAAGCCTGACACTCATTTGCTATGCCCACTGCCTATGGTTATATCTGAATCATGAACTGAATCCTTAATTAGTCCTGAACCATTCTCATCCATTTTCCTCTCCTTTAATCAATTCAGCCAGTGTTCTGTAGTAGCTTAAGAGACCACCAAATTTTGAGCTGATATTTAGAAAATTTCATAATCGTCCAAATTCAAGAATGTCGTCTTCTGCCAAACTGTCAGCATACAGGGCAAGACAGATAAGGAAGAACAACTTACATATATATCTCATGGAGTACTCTCTAGCGAAGTCTTCCATGATAAGAGAAGAGACACAAAGAATGTGTCTAAGACTCAGAACCAGTTTAGTGCTGGCCCTTACCCATGAGCCTCCTTTACATCGTTCTTTCAATTCTACTTAAGTGTCATTGTTTCCAACACATTCATATGAATCACCCAGGCTATTCCATAGGATCCAGAGATGTGTAAATATTACCTATAAAATAATTGAGAATATATACTAAGTAAATACTTGTTGACCAGTATCCAGAGATGATGATCTCATAAGAACCTATTGCCTAACATCCTGGTTTTGACAGGTAAAGTTCACAGTATGAATTTATTGAAGTGCAAACGTAGATAACACAATAGAGAGTTTTCTTCTAACATTCAGTGTGTGTGTGTGTGTGTGTGTGTGTGTGTGTGTGTGTGTGTGTGTGTGTGTGTGTGTGTGTGTGTGTGTGGTGGCCAGGAGGTCAGAGGACAACTTTAAAACTCAGCTCTTTCCCTGTACCATGTGAGTTCCACAAAACCAACTCAAGTCATCAGGCTTGGCACCAAACCCCTTTATCCACTGAGCAATCCTACCAGTTCACACTGTGCATTTTCAAAACGTAGGAAACAGTCAAGTTTCCATAACACATTTTTCCCCAGACAAAAAGAGGAGATTCCCTACTCACAAGCCAATTCACACTGGGAACACAATGGTGCCAAGAAACTTCACAATGAGAGCTTATGTTTTGGGGTGTGTGTTTGCAGAAGCAATGAAAACCCTAATCTAAAAGCATCACCATCCACAGGAAAGAAGCCAGCCCCTCTCTCCTGTACATCCTCTGTGTGGATTAATCACCAGGCTCCCAGTAACCACAATGTGACCACTATGTAAGGAGGCTTTCTCCCTGAAACAATGCAGTTCTGTCTGATTGTATTTGGTAGGCATTTACAGCTCGAGGACATGGTTCTGTTTTATTGAAAGTACTCAGTACTGACTTCTTAGAACATGGCTAAGCTCAGTTGGGCAATCACAGATGTTCCAGGGGGAGGTTCACATTCTTGCTGTGGGGCACCCACCAGGGACACACACAGAAAGATGAAGAAGTCTAAGCCCAGCATACAAGGCACAATGCAGCTTTGCTGACTTATTACCCAGACCAAAAGTCACTTTCTCGGGTCCTCAATGGGATCTTCCCTTAAAAGCTACATTAGGTACATAATGGCTAAAGTCTCCACTCTGTGTCAATAATTGATGAGATGAAATCATGTCTATTCATCTACCTGGGTACAGTCCTGGAATGTAGTAGCACTGCCCCAGGGGCCACAGTCCTGTGTACAGAGCAAGGTTGCTATTTCTAGAAGAATGTGGCTGTTTCCCTGAGCCCTAGGCTTGCCCCAACCATACCTCCATATCTAAGGATAGCAACTAAGAGTTCTTAAAATAATAAAAGACTAGTTGTGAGCCCTAGGAAAACCTCAGGATTACAGTTTGTTTCTACTTGACTGAACAAGTCTTGGGCCACAGTACAGGAAAGTCCTCCAACCACTATGCCCTGGCATCCTTTAGAATAATTGTCTTCCCCAAAACTTTGCTTCTGGGAGATAATCTTTTATAAGGTAGAGAAATTCATCGGGATTCTAAGATCTGGAGTTGAGCCATCTCACCTTGCCCTCTTTAGTAACTATCAAATGCAAGAAAGTGAGGGGGCCTCATTTCTGTAAACATTGTTTTATTTCCCAGCAGTCTTTCATTTAGTAGCTGGCCACTCTCTCTGCTGTCTCTAGTGAGATGTCGGATGACTCTTACCTACCAGCCCCAGACTCTGAGACTTTTTGAGATAATATCACTGACAGTTATCTCACAAGTGGTAAGTGTTCACAACTTAGAAAGTGAAACAAAGTATCCTATCTCACTACAGAGCATGGATAAGGACTTAAAAAGTGTGGAGTTTGGAAAAGTCAAGGGACAGAATTCTACTTATATGATTTGAAAAACAAAATATTATGTGGTTAACAGTCTTCAAGAAAGTGTACGTAAAAGAAATTCTGAGTCAGGTCACTTTGTCAGGTTTTTATTTGATGGACTTCTCAAATTACATTATCATACATTTCTGAAATATGCTAGATCTAGCAGTTTCCAAGCCCACCAGACTATTGACCTTTTTCTCAAGATCATCCAGTGAGAGAAACAAGGCTGGGAAGGTACTTCAGTGATGAACTGCTTGCCAGGCAGGAGTCCCTTAGTATGATTCCCAGAACCACCCAAAAGGTGGAGGCGCTAACCTTAAAGAAGCCAGCACATAATTGGGAGAAATAATTGCTCATAGGGAAGAGCAGTCTGATGTTCGTCACCATGATGTTTTGGGGCCTGCACTTATACTCCCTTTCCCTGCAACCTTTGCCATTTACTTTAGCCAATCATCATTATGCATTTTACAGCCTAGTTGCCTTGGTACTAAATATTATTAAAGATCTCAAAAGTCATCTCCCATCAATATCTAAACCTTTCTGCAGTGATGACATATGAGTGCTAACCATTGGGTACGAATCACATCATGGATGCTAAAGTAAAGGACTCCACGGATTAAAACTCTCCCACCATTACTAGACAGCAAAACAGAGAAATAATCCCCATTGTGTTTCCAGGGATGGATTCACCTGGGTATCCAAAGTCCATGCATAGTCTTGCTCTTTAGAGAAGCAGACAAGAATTCAGGAAAATTAATTAGGAACATCTTGTCTAAAATAACCCAGAGTCTAACAGCTGGTCAAAATAGGCATTGGTGAAAGATATCCCTTCATGCTTGTTTTTGTAACCAGGAGCAGGTGTTTGCAATTAGCCCTTGCTAGAACTTTGGAACCTCTCTTCAAATGCTCAATGATATCTGGCAATGGCACTTCCTCAGCATCCTAGAGGAAGAGCTTCCCTGTTGTAGATAGTGCATTGGCATGTCTGGGCATCAGATGGTGTCAGCAAACCTGTTGGCATCACAGAGAAAATACTTTATTGTCTATGGCGCTACACTAGTAGCTCACTGGCTAATCAGCTCAAGGAGGTCCCTTCTAGAAAGACTAAAGGCATGCCTTCACTTAAGTCAGTGATCCTAGAGCATTTCCAAGATCGTGTCCTCCAAAAACAACTTGTCTAGGTCCACCAGATTCTAAGGTCATCCCTATAACCATCTATGAACAAGGAAAAGACAGTAATGATACTCCAGAGGAAATACATGTGTTTTTTCTCAGCACTTCAAAAAGCTTCAAAACAGTAAGCATCTGATAGAGAGCTGTCATTTCCTTTCTGATTTATTCACTCAAAAGGAATGACTCAAGTCTCCTATGCAAAATGAATAGGAACTTGTTCATGCCCACGAGGAGTCTTCAGCATGGGTGAGAGGTGATACAAGAAACTTGTACAGTGAACTCATAGAAGATCCAGGGGGTATCAGGAGCCTTGAAGAACACTATGAATCAAATCAGATGGGAGGTATTCACTAAAGATGAAACAATTGACCAAGCAAAATAAGAGAGAAGGTAGAGATGTTTCCAGACAAGTAGGTGAATATCCTTTTCCAGATGTGTCCCCCTTCCTCTTACTACTGAATCTACTATATTTCTAGTGGATTAAAATAGTGTACATATATATATGTGTGTGTACATATATATATATATGTATATGTATATATAGTGTATAATATATATACACACACACAATATATATATATATAGCGTGTGTGTGTGTGTGTGTGTGTGTGTGTGTGTGTGTGTGTGTGTGTTCCATAAACTGGAGAGTCTGGTAATCCAGGCCTGCAGCTCACAACATGATTATCCATTTGAAAGTGACTTAATAGTTCAGGTGGGCGTGTCCTACTGCCCAACCATGTACAACCCTACCAGCAATTGTGCTTAGTGCTGACCTGTACAGACTCCAACATCATAGCCATCTGCACCTGGAGTGAAGAAGTCAGGAGAGCTCTTTCTCAAAGCCACTGTTAACTGTATTCCGAAAGCCTTCACATCTCCCAATCAATAGAGTTGTCTAGATGACAATATAATTCATTTTTAACTTTTTTCCAACCCAAGTACATTTAAAAAGTTCATTTAAATGCTATTCAAGTCATTATAATAAATATGAAGGCAAACTGAAAACTGGAAGCACAAAATGAAACTGAGTTAGCAATAGTGTTCATTGAAAAGATGCTTAACTTCCAAGCAACATGGGGAGGATGAAGTGAGTTCCCCATAGCATGATGGGGAACATTTAAATAAAAAGAAATTCTAACATGAGAGCCTGAGGCCAGAAGAACAAGTTTTTGCCCCTGAACTACATTGTCTTTTGGGGTTTTCTTTTCCTGAAATAGAAGTGGGAATAAATTGGGGTGGGTCCTTTAGAATAAGCGTTCTTTACCCAGAAAAAGGAAGGGAAATAGTTTCTGCTAGCATTCTCTCTCTCTCTCTCTCTCTCTCTCTCTCTCTCTCTCTCTCTCTCTCTCTCTCCATTTCTGTAGCTCAGAACTCACCAGCAAATCTCCAAAGACACTCCCCACCCCACCCCTCCCATCCACACAGGTAGAAGATGTTATCTATGAGTCTGGAACATTCCACCTTTGCTAACACTTCTTATCACCTGTCATCCGCACAGTGACTGTGAAAAATGTTTTCACTGAGTGTTTCTGATTCATTTTTGTGATGGTCCCATGATGTCTGCCAAAGTTAAAATTTAAACTCCCTGCCTCACCATTTTCCTTTATAGTACTGTGGGCTCTGCCAGCATCTTGGCTGCTTCCTAAAGGCAGAACTTTCTAGAAAAGAAGGCAATCTAACCGTCCTCAAGTTTTTAACGGTGCTGTTGTAGTGTAACAATGAAGTGACCCTATCTGGCAAGGCCCGATTTCCAGCTGGTGTTATGAAGATCTCTATCTCAGAATAAACTTCCTTAAAAATAAGGCAACAGGTTTTAGTGTTGGAAACAATAGCAATATTGTCTTGGCCATTTGAGACTAAGTACCTAAAGTACATAGAGATCAGTGTATTCCTCTCATTGATTCCACACAAACTACATATTGTTCAGCAACAAGCCCTGGGCAAAGTGCGACAAGAGAGAGGATTTGGGGTCCTTCAGAGCAATATATTCAGCCTGTAGCCCCCACGGGATAAGATTATTTTTCAGCGTGACATATTTTTACAGTGTTGTGACTGCTTTGGGCAGAGATTCCTGTCCTTCTCTGAATTGGTCTAGCTTTAAACACATCTGATGTGTGTGTAAGTTTTTTGTGTGCCTGCAGTTTGTGTGTGTAAGTGCCAAGTGGCATCAGTTTGCCTATGCAAGTGCTGATCTCTCCTCGGGATCTCTCCTCAGTAGTGCAGCAGGTGAATATAAGCATTTGATTAGGTGGTGGGGGGACATGAGTGCTTTGCAGGTGTTAGTACATCTGGATGAAAATGGAGTCCCTGAAATATATGACTGGTATAGCCCCATAGAATTACTAGTCTTCTGATTGATTCATTCATTGCAGATTTTTGTGTGAACTCTTAAGTCTTGTGCAAACCCTGGGTTAACCCCTGGGGGTGGATTAAAAAAGAAGGTACTAAGGCTGAATTCCTCCAAAGGACATTGCATACTGAAAAAGATTAGTGATATGTATGTGAGAGACAGAATATTCTTAAGCAGAAAGGACCTTGGCTCCAGGAACATTTATATTCGGCTGACTCAGCTCCCCCATCACATTTTTTTTTAAAAAATCTTTTATTATAAGTGTTGTGGAAGTAACAAAAAGAAATATTTTCACAGGCTGAGTCAATTCTCTAAAACATAATTGATATAATTTTCCATATATATTGTATATTGTATTCATCAGAAGCAACCTGTAAAAACACATTTACCATTATGAAATTGACTGGATTATTCTCAATAAGGAACCAACTTGTTATAAAGATTGAATCAATGATTGTGTTAATTATGGTGCTGAAGAGGATCAGAGTTAGACATACACTTATTAAATCCTTAAATAAGATTATTATTACATTTTAGGTGATCTATGTGGATACTTACAGGGTGAATTTGTTTCATATTTGTGTGTGAGAAATTCTGAAAGGGGATTTCATGAAGAAAGAGCAGTCTAAGAGAAGACAGAGAAGAAATGGCAGAGAAAGAAGTATTTATAACCCAATCAGTTTCCTGTAGGAATTTAGTGCCTAAAGAACTCCAAGGACTTTATGCTTTTTGTAAAGTTATATAATTTAGTTCCTAAATGAGGGAGACTAAAAAGACTATTTCTCAGGGATGGCTTTTGAGTGAGAAGTAGTCATCTCTGTGGTCAAATGTTTACACCCCAGACTATTCTTTCTTGAATTTCTCTTATTCTAGCCCACTGAATTTGCAAACTTTGTATCTCATAGATTTTCATGTAATTTTCATTACAGCGTAGTTACTGGATCGAAGTTGGACACATTATCTCCACAATACCCACACTAATCACTGTGTCTCAGCAAGCTTATCATTTTTATGCTAAACCTTGAACTGTAATAGTCATAATTTAGTTCATCTGAGCAACCAACGTGCTTTGAAATGGATAGTCAATCCAGCAATATTCCAGAATAAGAGCAGCCAGAATAGAAAATCAAAACTAATACCAATTAATAAGAATTCAGAGTCACAACATTTACAGCCATGAAAAAAAAGAGCACTAAGTTTCCTTATACAGCACAGGAGAATCCTGGCCAACACAGGGACTCTGGATTAAACCATTGCTTACTTGTTCATGTATGGTAATAGGTCATCTATCTAACATACACTCAGAATTCTACATCTGACAAAGGCTGGGAGATGCACTACTCTTTGAGTATAAACACAAATGTTTAGAGACCATTTGTCCATTTGGAAAAATCTTGATAGATCTCCTGATCCTCCTAGCCAGAGACTTTTGACAAATTCTATGGTGCCATGACATATTTCCTTCAGTATAATGGCCCTCAGAACCATCCAAGTGATTGGTTACCCCCAGAACATATGTACCACTATTGCACCAATAGACACATCTTGCTAAGCAGTTCAGTATTCTAGTGCACAGGGTTTATAGCCAGATGCAATTGTTTTTCACTTTTCTTCCCAACAGTATGCCTGGCACCTTTCAGCAATATGAATGCTAGTTAACAGGGAGAGGGATTCCAGTTTAGATTCAGCTTAGTTTCTCTCTGTTCTATATCCAGACTGTATAGCATCTTCAGCGGAAGGAGCTCACTGTCTAATGCTGGTGGAAAACTAAGTGCAATGGTAACGGATTATATTGTTTTGGGAGTCCATGGGACATTCATAACATTATTGCGGCAATAGGCATACCTTGCCATGCAGTTCAGTATTGAAATAGGATAACTGCATGATCAGCAATTCATAGAGATATGAGATACACGTGCTACTTGGAACTTGGATGTAAAATTGTGATTTGTGGAATCAGTACCACTCCTAATGCTAATATTAGATCATTTTATAGAATATTCTTAGTTATCTTATAAAGAGGGTTTCAAAATAGCTCTTTCACATACCCTTATTTTTTTCTTTTTTTTTATTAACTTGAATATTTCTTATATACATTTCGAGTGTTATTCCCTTTCCCTTATTTTGTTTGCTCTTTTCTCTTGATTTTCTCCCTCTAGCCCACCATTCTCAATCCCAATACTCCATTCTTCTACAAATCTTTCTTTTCCCTAGCATTTCTCCTTCTACTATCACATAGCATTATTTTGCTTCCCACCCCTGCCACATACACTAGTTATGCTTCTCCTTTCCTTAATGACTCCCTTCTTCCTACTTGTCTTCTGCTGCTACTCACTCCAACTTAAGAAAACTGTCTAAAAGTATGGGCCTAAGACCAGGTTATGAGAGAGAACATATGGTCTCTATCTTTCCAGGCCTGGATTACCTCATTCAGTGTGATATTTTCCAGTTCCATCCATTTTATGGCAAATTTCATAATTTTAATTTCTGTTGGTGTTTTACTAGAATTATAGTGTGTGATGTACCTTATTTTCATTATCCCGGTGGTGGACATCTAGGTTGATACCATTTCCTAAGTACTGCAAATTGGGCTGCACATGGTATGCACATGATTGCTCTATCAAGGAAGAAACAAGGAAATTGGCAGAAACTTCACTAAGGAAGAGTGAGCTCCCAATGCAGGGATCTTAATAACAGTCTCTGGATCTTGGAGTCTTTCCTGTGAAAGCAGATGAGATATCCTGGTCAAAGGAGGAAGGGACACTACTGAGACCATAGTTAATAGATAATAAAATAATAGTCCATAGATAATAAAATCTGCTCTCTACTCTAACCTCCCCAAACCCACCCCTGAAACAAGACAATACACACATAATTTTTACACTTTGAAGTAATAAACAATTCACACAGCTGAAAGGGATACACCACATGTATGTCACTTGGGGCACTGGAAAATGTTAAGATAAATCATTCCCTTACTTTGTAAAAGGTTTCAATTTCCTTAAGAGAAAGGTCTTTGTCATCTTCACAAGGCACCACTGGGAGTAATTCATGCCACAGAGATGAGGAGGGATACCTCATCTCATCCAGTGATTTATAGTGCTAACTTTAACATTTCCAAATGAGATTTTTCTTTTTAAGGAATTTTGCCAGCATATTTTTTTTAATCTCTCTCTTGGTAGCAACTGCAACTTGAATTCAGTGAATATATGTTAGACAATGTTTACTTGGACTTTCTAAAATAAACTGATCATCTTGGGTGTAACAGAAATGCTCCCTCTTTCTATTACTGTTCCCATGTCTTTCTGCAGAGACTCGCCAACACAAACACTCACTTACAGGGCTGCACTCTACCACTGCAGAGTCTTTGGTGAGTCTGCCATTGGATTTCAGTCGATAAATTTGCATTTAGCGCTTAATTTGTTCAGTATGCCTTACTAATTTGGCAATATTTATGTTGGCCCAGAGAGCAGAAGACAGCTAAGTTCTCTGTTTTGTTTGGTGTGTGTGAGTGTGTGTGTGTGTGTGTGTGTGTGTGTGTGTGTGTGTGTGTTTCATTTTTCATAAAAGGATTTGAAATATGAAAATGTTACAATGTCATGGACAGGACTGGTTTCCTGTTTATGAGTCACCATAAATATGAAAGGTGCTGGGTGACATTTCTCAGCTGAAAGTTCATGTAGCTCTGTGTGGTGTGGTGAGCAAATCCTCAAGCAGGGTGGTCTTAGGGTGACTTACTGACCTTGTATAATGTCCAGAGGAATGACTGTTAAAGTACAGTAGCCAGATACCACCCCCTCTCTTACACACACACACACACACACACACACACACACACACACACACACACACAAAACATTAATGATTTTTCTCATCATTCTTAGACTAGATATGAGTCTTCACATTGCGCTTTCAAAATAATCAACATTTATCTTTGGGGACAAAGAATCAGGAAATATATTCCTGTCTGCCACATTTTTTGTCTGTTTGTTTACTCTGTGTGTCCTTTCACAAGCTCCTCCACAGAAAGGATTCCTCCTACGCAGCACTACACACCCAGAAACTTCTCTTTTCTCTGTTGTGGTGGTGTGGTAGTAGCTCAAGCCTTCTCTCCTTTCCTCAGAGGAATGCCACAGTTCACTGGTCCCTGCATGGGCCATAAAGCACTGGTATTAAAACAATTTCTGAAACGACGGTAGTTACCAGATCTAGCCGCTCCTGAGACTACTGTGTTCTTGTTTAATCATTGTTTCAGAGATATAATATGTAAACAGACAGCCCCTTGGAGCAGCCTTTCTTCTCATTCAAAAAAAATGAATGAATTTTATGCATAAAATCACAGGACGAGATCTGAAGAAGTGCATGGAAGACTACTTCGGGAGCTGGAGACATTGCCTGCTCTTACAGATGACCTGGATTCAATCCCCAGCATTCACAAGGCAGCTCACCACTGTCTTCAACTACAGCTTTAGGAGTTTGGACAGCTTCACATAGACACACATGCAGGCAAAACACCAATTCACATAAAATAAAAATAAATAAATAATTTTTAAAGAGACTTTATCAGCCACATCCATTCCAGTCTAAATTTCCAGCTAAGCAGAACTTACTAGTTAGTATGAGATATTAATAGTAAACTCATTGCAAAATAAATTGCAAAATAAATCTTGACAACAGAACCACTAAAGTCATTGCCTTTTTCTACAAATAACATGCTGCCCATGAAGTTTTTCTGGTAATATTCTTGTTGTTTGTATTTCAATTACAAATCCCACCTTTGTAAATACTCAGTTGGTTTGACAACTTGGGTTATCTCAGGATAGTGGAGGCTCAAACTTTTGGAGCAAAAAATAATATCAAAAAATTGGTAGCTACCCTGAACAGCCTGCTGTCCAAAGGGTACCTCCATTCTCCAGTTGCCTCTCCTTCATCTCCATCAGACTCCTGGACCAAAACAGATAAGCTTCCCTTCTCCAATCCACCATTCCTGTTCTCTGAGGCACCTGGGCTAAGCCAAGCTGCCCTGAGCAGCCTGCTATCCCAGGGGGACCAAAGTTCTCCAACCTCTCCTTTACCTACATTAGACTCCTGAACCGTGAAGGTAAGCTTCCCTTCCCCACACATATTCCCTTTGTTCTAAGCCTCCTAGACTAAAGCAAGCTGCTCTGAGCAGCTGGCCATCCCTGGTGGATATCCATTCTCCTGCTAGCTACCTCTCTACCACCTTCATCGAACCTGAGACTCTGAAGCAAACAGTACTAGAGGTCTAGAACAATACAGCACAAGGGTACTCATCAGATTCCTGTTCACCACCACCCCCAATACCTACAATACCTACAAGAACATTCAGGAACCAAATCCATCCAGCTGGCTAAAGGCTCTCAAAGTACAAAACCAACAAGATCCAGGGCAATGTGACACCTCCAGCTCCCCCAATGCAGCAAGCCTTTTATATCCTAACACAATTGAAACAAAAGAAATGACCTGAAATTCATAAAGATGATAGAGGTCTTTAAAGAGGAACTGAATCAACCTCTTAAAGAAATATAGGAAAATACAGTCAGATAAAGGTCATTAACGAGGAAACAAATAAATCCCTTAAAGACATACAGGAAAATAAAATTAAACAGGTGAAAGAAATAAACAAAACTATACAAGACTTGAAAGGGAAAAAAAACGATAAAGAAATTACAAGCTGAGGAAACCCTGGAGATGGAAAACCAAGTGAATAGAACAGGAACAATAGACACAAGTATTACTAACAAAATACAGGAGATGGAAGAGAGGATCTTGGGTGTAGAAAATACAATAGAAGAAATTGAGAAGAGAGGATCTCAGAGTAAAAGATACAATGGAAGAAATTGATACATCAAAGAAAAGGATAACACTAAAATTTTCCTAACACAAAACATCCAAGAAACATGGGCTACCATGAAAGATCTAATGCAAGAATAATAGGAATAGAAGTTAAGACTCCCAGCTCCAAGACCCAGAAAATATTCTCAACAATATCATAGCAGAAAACTTTCCCAACCTTAAGAAAGAGATGGCTATAAACATACAAGAAGCATATAAAATTAGACTGGACTAGAAAAGAAAACCCTCCCAAAACAATATAATCAAAACACAAAATCTATAGAACAACAACAACAACAAAAAAAGACTACACACACACACACACACATCATCACCACCACCCCAGCAGCAGCAGCAGCAACAGCAGCACCACCACCACCACCACCACCACCATCATCATCATCATCATCATCATCATCATCATCATCATCATCATCAAAATAACAGGAAATAAGGATCACTAGTCGTTAATATCTCTCAAAATCAATGAACTCAAATTCCCAATAAAAAGACACAGGCTAACAAAACAGATGCAAAAATAGGATCCATCATTCTGTTGCATACAAGAAACAAACTTAAACCTAAAGATATACATTACCTCAGAGAAAATTTCTAGAATGAAAGTTTTCCAAGCAAACAGACCCAAGAAGCAAGCTATAGTAGCCATTCTAATATCTAATAAAATAGACTTTCAACGAAAATTAATTCAAAAAGACAGGGAAGGACACTTCATTCTCATCAAAGGAAAAATCTACTAAGATGATATCTCAAATCTGAACATCTATGCCTCAAACACAAAGGCACACACATTTGTAAAAGAAAAATTCCTAAAGCTTAAATCGCACATTAAACTTTAATCATTAATAGTGTGCGACTTCAACACCCCACTCTCACCAATTGTCAGGACATCCAGACAAAACTAAATAGAGAAATAATGAGATTAACAATTATTATGGATCCAATGGACCTAATAGACATCTATACAATATTTCTCCTATCTTAGTCAGGGTTTCTATTCCTGCAGAAAATAACCAAGAAGCAAGTTAGAAAGGAAAGGGTTTATTCAACTTACACTTCCACATTGCTGTTCATCATCAAAAGAAATCAGGACTGAAACTCAAGCAGGTCAGGAAGCAGGAGCTTATGTAGAGACCACCGAGGGATATTACTTACTGGCTTGCTTCCCCTGGCTTGCTCAGCTTGCTTCCTTATAGAACGAAAGACTACCAGCCCAGGGATGGCTCCACCCACAATGGGCCTTCCCACCCTCGATCACTGATTGGGAAAATGTCTTACAGGTGGGTCTCATAGAGGCACTTCCTCAAGAGAAGCTCATTTTTTCCGTGATAACTCCAGATTGTGTCAAGTTGACACAACCACCCCAAGACAAAAGAATATACCTTCATCCCAGTAGTTCATGGGTCCTTCTCCAAAATTGGCCATATAGTGTGTCACAAAGCAAGCCTCACCAGATATAAGAAAATTGAAATAATGTCTTGTACCTTATCAGACTATCATGGATTAAAACTGAATTTCCTCAACAACAGAAACACTGGAAAGCCTACACAGTCATGGAAATTGACCAACTTTCTTTGGGTCAGGGAAGAAATAAAGAAATTAAAGACTTTCTAGAATTCAATGTATAAGAAGACACAACATACCCAAACTTATCGGACACAATGAAAGCAGTGCTAAGAGGAAAGTGCATAGCACTAACTGCCTTCATAAAGAAATTAGAAAGTTCTCATATCAGCAATTTAAAGCTGTACCTGAAAAAAAACTGGAAAAAAATAAGAAGGAAGCACACTGAAGAGGAGTAAAGGGGAAGAAATAATAAAATCAGGGTTGAAATGAATCAGTTAGAAAAAAAGAAAAATACAAAAATCACCAAATCTAAGAGATGGTTCTTTGAGAAAATCAACAAGATATACAAGCTCTTATCCAACCTAACCAAGAGACAGAGAGACAGTATTGAAATAAACAAAATCAGTAATGAAAAGTGAGATATAACAACTGACATTGAAGAAATTCAAAGAATCCTTAGGTCTTAGTTCAAAAACTTGTACTCCACAACATTGGAAAAGGTTAACAAAATGGACAATTTTCTAGAAATTTACCACTTACCAATTAAAAGCAGGTAAACTATTTCACCAACCCCATAACCCCTAAAAAAACAGAGATGCAGTCATTAAAAGTCTCCCAGCCAAAAATAAGCAGAGGGCCAGATGGTTTCAGTGCAGAACTCTATCAGACTTTCAAAGAAGAGCTAGTTCCAATGCTCTTCAAACTGTTCCACAAAATAGAAATAGAAGGACCACTGTCAAGCTCATTCTATAAAGCCATAGTTACCTTGATATGTAAGCCACACAAAGATTCAACAAGAAAGAGAACTTCAGATCAAATTCTCTTATGAACATTGATGCAAAAATATTCAATAAAATATTTGCAAACTGAATCCAGGAACACATCAAAGATATCATCCATCAAGATTAAGTAGGCTTTATCCCAGGGATGCAGGGATGATCAAATATATGAAAATCCATCAATAATCCACCATATAAACAAACTGAAAGAAAAAACTACATGATTATTCAATAGATGCTCAAAAAGCCTTTGATAAAAATCTAACATTTCTTCATGTTAAGGGTATTAGAGAAATCAGGTATATAGGGCACATACCTAAATATAATCAAAGCAATATATAGCAAGCCAATAGCCAACATCAACCTAAATGGAAAAAAGAACTTAAAGCATTTTCACTAAAATCAGTGATAAGACAAGGGCTGTCCACACTCTCACTAACTATTCTACATAGTACTTAAAATTCTAGCCAGTTCAATAAGAAAACTAAAGGAGATCAAGGGGATCCAAGTTGGAAAGGAGAAAGTCAAAGTATCATTATTTTGGGATGATATGTTAGTGTCATAAGTGACCCACAGAATTTAACCAGCAAACTCCTACAGCTGATAAAAACCTTCAGCAAAGTAACTGGATACAAAATTAACTCAAAGAAATCAGTAGCCCTCCTTTATACAAATGATTAATTGGCCAAGAAAGAAATTAGGGAAACAACACCCCTTACAATAGTCATGAATAATGTAAAATATCTTGATATAACTCTAACCAATAAAGGGAAAGATTTGTATGACAAGATCTTTGAGTCCCTGAAGAAAGAAATTGAAGAAGATACCAGAATATAGAAAGATCTCTCATTGCTCATGGATCTGTAGCATTATCATGGCCACCTTACCAAAACAAACTACAAATTCAATTAAATTCCCATCAAAATTACAGCAGAATTTTTATAGACCTTGAAAAAGCAATTCTTGATTTCATATGGGAAAAAACTCAGGATAGCAAAAACAATCCTGAACAATAAAAGAACTTCAAGAGAAATCACCACCCCTGACCTTAAGCTATAGTACACAGTAATAGTGATAAAATCTTCCTAGTATTGGTACAGAAACAGACATGCTTATCAATGAAATCAAATCAAAACCCAGAAATAAACACATACACCTATAGACACTTGATTTTTGATAAAGAAGCCAAAACTGTACAGTGGAAGGTTAAAAGCATCTTCAACAAATAGTGATGGACTAACCCGATGTCTGAAAGAAGAATGAAAATATATCTATACTTATTACTTTGCACAAAACTCAAGTCCAAGTGAGTCAAGGACCTAAACATAAAACTAGATATACCAAATCTCATAGAAGAGAGGGTGGAAAATAGCCTGGAATTCATAGGTACAGAAGACAAGTTCCTAAACTGAATACCAATGACTCAGGCTCTTAGATCAATAATTGATAAATGGGACCTCATGAAGCTGCAAAGCCTTTATAAGACAAAAACTGTCAATAGGGCAAATTGGCAACCCACAGATTGGGAAAGGATCTTCACCAACCCTGTATCTGACAGAGAGCTGATACCCAAAATTTACAAAGAACCCAAGAACCCAAGTAATCAAATCCTCAATAGAGAAATATCACATGGCTCAAAAGCACATGAAGAAATTATGAAAATCCTTAGTTATCAGCTAAACTCAGATCAGAACAACCATGAGGCTCCCTCTTACATCCACCCAAAAGGCTAACATCTAAAGCTCATGAGACAGTGCATGCTAGCGAGGGTATGGAGCAAGGGGAACACTGCTCCACTGAAGACGTGAGTACAGACTTAAACAATCACTTTGGAAATCAATTTGATATTTTCTCAGAAAACTTGGATAGTTCTATCTTAAGACCCAGCTATACTACCACTGGCATATACCCAAAAGATGATCCTCTATCTGACAAGGACACCTGCTCTGTGATCGTAGCAGCTTTATTCCTAACAGCCAGAAACTAGAAACAACCTAGAGGTCCTTCAACTGAAGACTGGATTAAGGAAATGTGGTACATCTATACAATGGAATACTATTCAGCCATTAAAAACAAAGACATCGTGAGATTTGCAGACAAATGGATAGAACTTGAGAATATCATCTTGAGTACCAAAAGGTCATGCATGTTAGTATGTACTCACTTAGAATTGGATGTTAGCCATGAAATACAGGTACCATAGTATACTCAACAGACACAATGAAGCTGAACAAGAAGGAATGCACCACCAAGGATGCTTGAATCTCACTTACAAGTGGGGATAAAATAGTCATAAGAGACAATGGAAGGAGGGAACAGGGAGGAGGGATGGGATGGAAAATGTGAGGTTCAGGATCAGGAGAGATGGGTAGATGGCCGAGAAAATAAATGGAAATCTGTAACTGATAGAAGTGAAGAGGTGAGGGGCATCTCCAGGATAAGGGAGGCAGCCAAAAATCACCCTTAGCTGTGATACAGAACACATTGGGGATACAGAACCTGAAGAGGCTACTTTCTGTAGCCAGGCAGGAATCCCAGTGGAGTAACAGAGACTCCAACCCATCTCAAAACTTTCAACCACAAATTAATCCTGTTTAAAAGAAATGCAAGCCCAGGGAGGGAGCAGATACTGAGGGAATGGCCAATCAGTAATCGACCCACTTGAAACCCATCCCTCGGGCAGGCACCAATCCCTAACACTACTAATGATAGTCTGTAGGCTTTCAGGCAGGAGCATGCTGTCCTCTGAAAGAGTCCACAGAGCAACTGACTCAGATACAGGTGGCACCCATAGACAAACAGTGAATGGAGCTTGGGGACACGTAAGGTAAAATAGGAGGAAGGATTGTGGATTCCGAAGTGGATAGGAACTCCATAGAAAGACCATCAGAGTAAACTAACCTAGGCCTTTGGGGCTCTCAGAGTCTGAACCACTAACCAAAGAACATACAAGGGCTGGACCTAGACCTTCATGCTCATATGTAGCAGATGTGCAGCTTAACAACAACAACAACAAAAATTTGTAGGTCTGGAACAACTGAAATAGGGCTATTCCAAAGGCTGTTGCTTGTACATGGTATATGTTCTTCTAGCTGGGCTGCTTTGTCTTGTCCCAGTAGGAGATGAAGCATCTAGCCTGGCAGAATTGAAATGCCAGGTTGAGAGATACTCAAGGAGCCCTCTACCAGCTCTGGAGGAGAATGGGAGGGTGACATGGGGGAAGGATTGTTGGAAGGGGTGATTGGAAGGGAGCAGTGAGCAGGACGTAAAATGAATAAGTAAATAAAATAAAATTTAAAACAAACAAACAAAAAACAGTCACTTCTGGTGACACTATGGTTTCAGATCCATGATCACCTGTGAAAATCCAGTTGAGAGCCTGAGTTTTCTGATGTACAGGTCCAAAGGTCTAATTAAACAGGTCCTTTTTAACCCACAATGTTCACAATTTACAATGCAGCAAAAATTAATATATTGCTATACATAAGGAGATATCGATAGATAGCAATCAATCCCTAAACATAAAAAACTTCTCTGACCAAAAATTAATAAAATTAGATTGATAAGATATGCTTCCCCAAAGTCAAACAAACTTGGAATTTTTAAGACAAAACAATTATAGTTTGTTTGGTTTTTTTGTTGTTGTTGTTTTTGTTTTGTTTTGTTTGTTTTTGTTTTTGTTTTTTGCTGAAAACATTTTATGGAAGAAGGTTTTGGGTTGGTTTTGTTTCATTTGCTTTATATCATCTTGTCTTGTTTTTGAAGTACAGTTCCAGAAGGAGAGTCTGTCATAGCAGGGGAGGAATGTCAGCAAGCAGTAGGCAAAGGAGCAGCTCATGCACAAAGCTGAGAATGTAAGACAGGAAAGGATATAAACTTTCAAAATCCATCCAGTGACACAATCCATCCTGCAAGCCTATGTATCCTAATGGTCCCATAACCTCCCTTAAACACTGCCACCACCCCAGGGTTAAGTATTCAAAAATTACATGAGCCTATGTCAAACATCGTTTGGGGAGGGGTTCATTCACACAACCACAAATACTAAAGAGTTTTCAGTTCTTAGGACAAACCATAATTACAAGTCCTTAGGAATTAATGGCAATGTTGTATCTTGCTTACAATTAAGAAAATTGAATATTTAGTAACAATCACAGAGTAATTCTCTACCATTGATGAAATACATTTCCTTTATCAACAAAGATTTGTTTAAAATGCAGTGCATGTGAATTTGAGAATTAGTAGTAATTCAAAGGCAAATAAGAGAAAATATTTGAAATAAATGTAATTAAAACTTACAAATAACTGTTACAAAGCAATAAAATCCAGGATAAAATAGAAAACCAAGTAAATAGTATGAGTAGGGAATGCATAGGAAAAGAAACACAAGTGATAAATTTATAAATAAAATCTATCCAATCTCTTTTTAAACTATATTTTGTGTTTAAGTGGGTGCGACTGGGTGCTTTCACACACACACACACACACACACACACACACACACACACACACACACACACATGTATCAGCTATTAAGTGGGTACTAAGAACTGGACCCACACCCTCTGAAGGAACAGTAAGTGCTCTTAACCAATGAGCCATATCTCTAGTCTCTCCAATTTCTTTTATAACTAATACAAGGTTAATTAAAGTTGTATGATGCAGCTTCTCAATTTATTCCACACTGAGTATCTCTAGATACCTTCCCACACATTCTGCTGGTACACAGAGATGCTTCAACAGTTCAGAGTCCACAGTTCTTTCAGAGTTGTTCAGTTCCCAGCACCCACATAGGGTGGTTCACTGCCACCTATAACTCTAGCTCCAAGGGATACAACACCCCCTTCTGGCATCCATGGGCATCTGCATACACACAGGTATACATATCTGTTAAAAGAAGGATGATCTTGGAAACCATACTTAGTTGGTTTTGAATGAAAGGATATATTCCATTAAAAATGTTAAAAATCAGCTTCAATAACTTATGGTTTAAAGTTTGATTGCATAACTATCAAAGCACATTTTATTAGTGTACCCAGCACTTTATTCTTTAAGTAGTTTAAATATTTATTTTCTTAGAATTTATGGATTTAATTCTTCATTTTACCATTAGTAAAGAAAAATAAAATACATGCATTTATTTTTTCTGATATGAGACATCCGAAATTTCTTCATTTTTCTCTATTATAGGAGAAAACCTAATCATTTTATTTTTTGTTTAACTGAAAAATTCTTTCCTTTAATTTGAAAAAAACTACCATTATACTATGTAATCTAAGAATTATCTCTTTAAATATGTCTTTTTATATTTACTGATATTTTCTTTATGATCTAGAGTATAATTATTTACTTACATATTTTTAATTTAACTTTTCTTGGATATTTCATGTATTTACGTTTCAAATGTTATCCTTTTTCCTCCCTCTCACATACTCTCTCCCCTTGCTTCTATGAGGATGGTCCCACTCCCACCTCAATAACCTGGCATTAAGCTACACTGGGGAAACGAGCCTTTACAGGACCAAAGGCTTTTCCTCCTATTGATGCTGGACAATGTCATTCTCTGCTACATATGTGGCTGGAGTCATGGGTCCTCCCATGTGTACTCATTGGTTGGTGGTTTAGTCCCTGGAAGCTCTGGTGGGGTCTGGTTGGTTGATATTGTTGTTCTTCCTATGGTGTTGCAAACCCCTTCAGCTCCTTCAGTTTTTATCTTTAACTCTTCCGTTGGGGTCCCATTGTTCATTCCAATGGTTGGCTGCAAAAATCCTCATCTGTATCATTAGGGCTTTGTCAGAGACTCTCAGGAAACAGCTATATCAGGCTGCTGTGAGCAAGCACTTCTTGGTACCAGCAACAGTGACTGCATATGGGATGGATCCCTGAGTGAGACAGTCTCTGGATGACCTTTTCTTCAGTCCCTGCTCACTCTTTGTTCCTGAATTTCCTCCCATAAGTATTTTTGTTCTCCCTTCTAAGAATAAATGAAGCAAACACATTTTGGTCTTCCTTCTTCTTGGACTTCACATGATCTATGAATTGTTCTGTAGGTATTCTAAGCTTTTGGGCTTGGAATCCATTTATCAGTGAGTTTATACCATGTGTGTTCTTTTGGGACTGGGTTACCTCACTCAGGACAATATTTTATAGTTCCATCCATTTGCCTATGAATTTTATGTAGTCATGGTTTTTAATAGCTGAGTAGTATTCCATTGTGTAAATATATCACATTTTCTGTATCCATTCTTCTGTTGAAGGGCATCTGGGTTCTCTCCAGCTTCTGGCTATTATAAATAAGGCTGCTATGAACATAGTGGAACATGTGTCCTTGTTATAGGTTGGAACATCTTTTGGGTATATGCCCAAGAGAGGTATAGCTGGGTCCTCAGGTAGTACAATTTTCTGAGTAACTGCCAGACTGAGTTCCAGAGTGGTTATACCAGCTTTCAATCCCACCAACAATGAAGGAGTGTTCTTATTTCTCCACATCTTTGCCAGCACCTACTGTCACCTGAGTTTTTTATCTTAGCCATTCTGACTGGTGTGAGGTGGTATCTGTTTTGATTTGCATTTCCCTGATGACTAAGGATGTTGAACAGTTCTTTAGGTGCTTCTCAGCCATTCAGTATCCTCAATGAAGAATTCTTAGTTTAGCACTGTATGACATTTTTTCTTTACATTTTCTCATTAATTTTAATATTTATCATTAGTACTGATGTACAATCTGAGTCATAATTTGTTCAATATAGTATGCTCAATCTCTCAGGACGTTTGGGAAGGTTAACAAGTTGTCACTGTGTAAGTACACAGGTATAATAAGTTTTGTACAACTTCTTACATAACTTGCTATTTAGCAAATCACAAGTTGTCTCAAAGATTCATGCTTATAGGTAAACATTCACATATATCAAAAGGCATATCCTGAAGACATGAGCAAATTTATTTTCTAAATCACATAGCACCATATGACTAATAGTAAAAGTCTACTTCAAAGATAAGACAAAGAAAAAATAATCAATACAGTTCATAATAGATGTTAGCAGTCATTCTACTTATTGCAGATTCCTTCATGCCAGCCATCACCATTCTTTATAATATAAATAATTGACTGCTCTTTAAATAATAGCTCACCTTTGACTCTTATCTAATCATATATTATCAACTTTCTCAGTACAGTTCCTGGGGATTTCCATAGAAACCCTATCTACACATGGATCATAACTCTGAACTACTAAGACTTCATCTTCATAACCCATTGCAGGAGGTGGTGGTGGAGGTGGTGGTGGAGGTGGTGGAGGTGGTGGAGGTGGTGGAGGTGGTGGTGGTGGTGGAGGTGGTGGAGGGGGGTGGTGGTGGAGGTGGTGGTGGAGGTGGTGGTGGAGGTGGTGGAGGTGGTGGAGGTGGTGGAGGTGGTGGAGGTGGTGGAGGTGGTGGAGGTGGTGGAGCTGGTGGTGGAGGTGGTGGAGGTGGTGGTGGAGGTGGTGGTGGAGGTGGAGGTGGAGGTGGAGGTGGAGGTGGAGGTGGTGTGATGTCATGAAAATGCCATCTGTTGAAATGCTGGAGTTGGGATATCAGCAACTGCTCCAGTAGTGGATGATAAGCTATCAGTTACTACAAATGTGTGCACTGTGTTTTTGCCTTCTACTTCCAGCACTATTTGCATTGCGTATGTAAATAAAGAAGTCTTCCTGGCTGTATTATTTTGACTACTTGGCTTTGTAGAGCTAGTCATGTATCCCTTAGGAACTTCTGAGGTTCTGACAGGCTCCCGAGTTTTATGAGGAATATTCTATCCTGGACAAACCGGTAGTTTCTACATAAAAGGATTTGTTCTTAGAAGAGTGCCAGTTCTTGCAGGCTTACTACTTCCATGCTTATCTCCATGGCCCATGTCCTCTACAGCTGTATAGCTGATAGGTTTGGGGATATGACATACAAGGTGACCTATATCTGCAGGTGCTATTCCTTTGTGGGTTCTTGGTATATCCTTACTTGTTGTCAAACTATCCATCTCTCATCAAAGCAGTTTCTCTTCACGAACATTCATGATCTGTGAGGTATTATGGATCACTACATTTCTAAAACCTAAGAGGCTTGGATATTCAGCAACTGGAGTACATTCTTGGCCAATGCATATTTTCCAGTAGTTATATATTGAGTTGTATATGCTTTGGTCTATTCTAAACTTTTCTTTTGTCAATAGTCTTTATGTACATGTGTTCATGGTATCTCACTGTCTGGTCATTTTCTGATGACTCAGTGCCCTCTTGCCAGATGTATCTGGTACTCTCTAGAAGCACCTGCAGCAATGTTGTTTTCTTCCCATTTGCATTGCTTCTTCTTGTGTTAAAGAGACAGACAGTAACAATTGGTCTGCTGAGACTAATTGTTATATTTTCTTTGTTAATATTTTTATTGGATTATTTTAACTTAAATTTCAAATGTTATCCCTTTTCCAGGTTTCCCATCCATAAACTCCCTATACTATTGCCCCTCTACCTTCTTCTGTGAGGGTGGATCCCCCAGCTATCCATGCACACCTTCCAGCCTCCCCGCCCTGACATTCCCCTTCACTGGGAAGTCCAGCCTTGGCAGATCCAAGGGCTTCTACCCCTGTTGATGTCCAACATGGCCACCCTCTGCTAAATATGCAGCTGGAGCTATTGGTCTGTCCATGTGTACTCTATGGATGGCGGGAGCTCTGGTTGGTTGGCATTAGTGTTCTTATGGGGTTGCACACCCCATCAGCTCCTTTAGTCCTTTCTCTAACTCATCTATGGGGACCCTTTCTCAGTTCAGTGATTGACTGTGAGCATTTGCCTCTGTATTTGTCATGCTCTGGCAGAGCCTCTCAGGAAATAGCTATATTAGGCTCCTATCAGCATATACTTCTTGACATTAGCAATATGGTCTGGGTTTAGTCACTTTATGTATATGGGCTGGATCCCACGATGGGGCAGGCTCAGAATATCCATTCCTTCAATCTCTGCTTCAAACTTTTTCTCCATATCTCCTCCTATGAATACTTTTGTTCCACCTAAGAAAGACTGAAGCATAAACACGTTAGTTGTCATTCTTCATGATCTTCATGTGGTTTGGAAATTCTGTTTTGGATAATCCAAGCTTTTGATCTATTATCCACATATCAGTAAGTGCATACCATGTATTTTTTTTATTGAGTTACCTCACTCAGGATGATATTTTCTAGTTCCATCCATGTGCCTAAGAATTTCATGAAGTCATTGTTTTAATAGGTGAGTAGTACTCCATTGTGTAAATGTACCACATTTTCTGTACAACATTCTTCTGTTGAAGGACATCTGGGTTCTTTCCAGCTTCTAGCTATTATAAATGAGGCTGCTATGAACATAGTGGAGCATGTGTCCTTGTTATAGGTTGGAGCATCATTTGGATGTATGCCCAGGAGTGGTATAGCTGGGTCTTCAGGTAGTGGAAATTTATGAGGAAATGCTAGACTGCTTTCCAGAATGGTTGTACCAGCTTGCATTCCCACCAACAATGGAGGAGTGTTCTTATTTTTCCATGTCCTCACCAACATCCACTCTTACCTGAATTTTTGATCTTAGCCATTCTGACTGGTGTGAGGTGGAATCTCAGTGTTGTTTTGACTTGCATTTTCCTGATAACTAAGGATGTTGAACACTTCTCTAGGTACTTCTCAGCCACTCAGTATTCCTGAGCTGAGAATTTTTGTTTAGTTCTGTTCCCAAATTTTAATGGGGGTATTTGATAAGTCATAGTCTAACTTCTTGAGTTCTTTGTATATATTGAATATTAGCCCTCTATCAGATTTAGGATGGGTAAAGAGATGTTGCCAATCTGTTGGTTGCTATTTTGTCCTAATGACAGTGTCCTTTGCCTTACAGAAGCTTTGCAATTTTATGAGGTCCCATTTGTCACTTCTTAATCTTAGAGCATAAGCCATTCAGGAAAATTTATCTCTATGACTTTGTGTTCGAGGCTCTTTCCCACTTTCTCTCCTTTTAGTTTCAGTGTATCTGGTTTTGTGTAGAGGTCCTTGATCCACTTGGACATAAGCTTTATACTGGGTGATAAGAATGGATCAATCTGCATTTTTCTACATGCTGACCTCCAGTTGAACCAGAACCATTTTTTGAAAATGCTCTTTTTTTCCACTGGATGATTTTAGCTCCTTTGTCAAAAATCAAGTGACCATAGGTGTGTGGGTTCATTTCTGGGTCTTCAATTCTATTCCATTGATCTACCAATTGCCTCTGTGCCAATATCATGCAGGGTTTTTGTTGTTGTTGTTGTTGTTGTTATTGTTGTTGGGTTTTTTGGGGTTTTTTTTGTTTTGTTTTGTTTTGTTTTTTTACCACAATTGCTCTGTAATGCACCTTGAGGTCAGGGATGGTAATTTCCCCAGAAGTTCTTTTTTGTTGAGAATAGTTTGCTCAACCCTGAGGTTTTTTTTTTTTCTTTTCCAAATGAATTTGTGAATTGCTCTTTCTATTTCCTTAAAGAATTTAGTTGGAATTTTGATGGAGATTGAAAATGTAGATTAATTTCGGCAAGGCGGCTATTTTTACTATATTAATCCTGCCAATCCATGAACATGGGGGATCTTTCCATCTTCTGACATCTTCAACTTCTTTCTTCAGAGACTCAAGGTTGTTGTCATACAGATTTTCACTTGCTTGGATACATTCACACCAAGGTATTTCATATTATTTATGGCTATTGTGAAGGCTGTCATTTCCCTAAATACTTTCTAAGCCTGTTTAACTTTTGAGTAGAGGAAGGCTATTGATTTTTTTGTGTTAATTTTAGATCCAGCCACATTGCTGAAGTTGTTTTTCAGCTATAGTAATTCTCTGGTGTAATTCTTTGGGCTCACTTAAGTATATTATCATATCATCTCTAAATAGTGATATTTTGACTTCTTACTTTCCAATTGGTATCCCTTTGAACTCTTTTGTTTGTCTAATTTCTCGGATAGGATTTTACATACTATATTGAATAGGTAGAGAGAAAGTGGGCAACCCTGTCTCTAGTCCCTGATTTTAGTGAGATTGCTTCAAGTTTCTCTCCATTTAGTTTGATTTTGGTTATTGGTTTGCTATATATTGCTTTTACTATGTTTACGTATGGGCATTGAATTCCTGATCTTTCCAAGACTTTTAACATGAAGGGGTATTAAATTTTGTCAAATGCTTTCTCAGCATCTAATGAAATGTTTATGTGTGTTATTTTTCCTTTGAGTTTGTTTATATAGTGGATTACATTGATGGATTTCCATATATTGGACAATCCCTGCATCCTTGGGATGAAGTTTACTTGATCATGATGGATGCTAAATTTGATGTATTCTAGGATTTGATTTGTAATAATTTTATTGAGTATTTTTGCATCAATATTCATGAAGAAAATTGATCTGAAGTTCACTTATTTGTAGGGTCTTTGTGTGGTTTAGGTATAAGCATAATTATGCTTTATAGAAGGAATTGGGTAGCATTCCTTCTGTTTCTATTTTGTGGAAAAGTTTTGAAGAGTATTGGTCTTAGGTTTTCTTTGGAGGTCTAACAAAATTCTGCACTAAACACATCTGGTACTGGGCTTTCTGGTTGGGACACTTTCAGTGACTGTGTCTTTTTCTTTAGGGGTCATGGGACAGTTTAGATGGTTTTTCTGATACTGATTTAACTTTGGAAACTCATATCAGTCTGGAAAATTGTCCATTTCCTCCAGACTTTCCAGTTTTGTTGATCATAGGCTTTTGTACTAGGATTTGATAATGTTTTGAATTTCCTCGGTTTCTGTTGTTATTTCCTCCTTTTCAATTCTGATTTTGTTAATTTGGATACACTTTCTGGGTCCTCTGGTTAGTCTGGCTAAAGGTTTATCTATCTTGTTGATTTTCTCAAAGAACCAGCTTCTGGAGTTGTTGATTCTTTGTATAGATCTTTTTGCTTCTACTTGCTTGATTTCAGCCCTGACTTTGATTATTTCCGGCCTTCTACTCCTCTTGAATGTATTTGCTTCTTTTGCTTCAAGAGATTTTAGGTGTGTTGTCAAGCTGGTAGTGTATGCTCTCTCCAGATTCTTTTTGGAGGCTCTCAGAGCTATGAGTTTTCCTCTTAGCACTGCTTTCATTGTGTCCCATAACTTTGAGTATGTTGTGCCTTCATTTTCATCAAATTCTAAAAAGTCTTTGTTTCTTTTCTTTATTTCTTCCTTGACCAAGTTATCATTGTGTAGAACCTTTTTCGGCTTCCATGTGTATGTGGGCTTTCTGTTGTTTTTGTTCTTATTGAAGACCAACCTTAGTCAGAGTGATGTGATAGAATGAATGGGATTCTTTCTATCTCCTTGTATCTATTGAGGCCTGTATTTTGATGAATTATATGGTCAATTTTTGAAAAGGTACCATGAAGTGCTGAGAAGAAAGTATATTCTTTTTTTAAATGAAATGTTCTATAGATGTCTGTTAAATCCATTTGGTTCATAACTTCTGGTAGTTTCACTGTGCCTCTATTTAGTTTCTCTTCCCATTATCTGTCCATTGATGAAAGTGGTGTATTAAAGTCTTCTACTACTATTGTAAGTATTGGGTGTATATGTGGTACAATGTATGCTTTGAGCTATAGTAAAGTTTCTTTTAGGAATGTGGGTGCCTTTGCATTTGGAACATTGATGTTCAGAATTGAGAGTTAATCGTGGTAAATTTTTCCGTTGATACTTAAAATGTCTTTCCTTATCTGTTTTTGATAACTTATGGTTGAAAGTTGAATTTATTTGATATTAGATATTATTTGTTTCTTGGTACCATTTGCTTGGAAAATTTTCTCAGCCTTTTACTCTTAGGTAGTGTCTGTCTTTGTCACTGAGGCATGTTTCCTGTATGCAGCAAAATGCTGGGTCTAGTTTATGTACTCAGTCTGTTAGTCTATGTCTTTTTATGAGGAATTGAGTCCATTGATGTTAAGAGATATTAAGGAATAATGATTGTTTCTTGTTATTTTTGTTGCTAGATGTGGAATTACAACAAAGGTTGCTCACATAACAAAAAACAAAAAACAACACAAACAAACAAAAAAACAAAGAAAGCCCACATACACATGGAAGTTGAACAACACTCTTTTCAATGATAACTTGGTCAAGGAAGAAATAAAGAAAAGAATCAAAGACTCTTAGAATTTGATGAAAATGAAGGCACAACATACCCCAAGTTATGAGACACAATGAAAGCAGTGCTAAGAGGAAATCTCATAGCTCTGAGTGCCTCCAAAAAGAAACTGGAGAGAGCATACACTACCAGCTTGACAGCACACCTAAAAGCTCTAGAACAAAAAGAAGCAAACACACCCAAGAGGAGTAGAAAAAGGCAGGAAATAATCAAAGTCAGGGCTGAAATCAACCAAGTAGAAACAAAAGAATTATATAAAGAATCGATAAAACCAGAAGCTGGTTCTTTAAGAAAATCAACAAGAGAGATAATCCCTTAGCCAGAGGAACCAGGGGGCATGGAGAGAGTATGCAAATAACAAAATCAGAAATGAAAAGGGGGAAATAACAAAAGAAATTTAGGAAATTAAAAAATCATCAGATCCTATTACAAAAGCCTATAGTCAACAAAATGGTAAAACCCAGATGAAATGGAAAATGTTCTAGACAGATACCAATTACCAAAGATAAATCAGCATCAGATAAACCATCTAAACAGCCCCATAACTCCTAAAGAAATAGAAGCAGTTATTAAAAGTCTCTCAACCAAAAACAGCCCAGGACCAGATAGGTTTAGTGCAGAATTCTGTCAGAGCATCATAGAAGATCTAATACCAATACTCTCCAAACTATCCCACAAAATAAAAACAAAAGGATTACTACCCAATTTCTTCTATGAAGCCACAATTACATTTATTCCTAAACTATACAAAGACCCTATATAGAAAGAAAACTTCAGACCAATTTTCCTCATGAATGTCAACACAAAAATATTCAATAATATTCCTGCAAACCAAATCCAACAACACATCAAAACGATCATCTATCATGATCAAGTAGGCTTCATCCCAGGGATGCAGGGATGATTTAACATAAGGAAATCCATCAATGTAGTCCACTATATAAATAAACTCAAAGAAAGAAACTACATGACCATCTCATTAGATGCTGAGAAAGCATTTTACAAGATTCAACATCCCTTCGTGATAAAAGTCTTGGAAAGATATGGAATACAAGGCCCATACATAAACATAGTAAAAGCAATATACAGCAAACCATTAACCAAAATCAAAGTAAATGGAGAGAAACTTGAAGCAATCCCACTAAATCAGGGACTAGACAAGGATGCCCACTCTCTCCCACTTATGCAATACAGTACATGAAGTCCTAGCCAGTGCAATCAGACAACAAAAGGAAATCAAAAGAGATACAAATTGGAAAGAAAGAAGTCAAAATAAAATTATTTGCAGATGATATGATAGTAACTTAAGTGACCCCAAAAGTTCCACTAGAGAACTACCAAGACTGATAAACAATTTCAGCAAAGTGCCTGGATATAAAATTAACTCAAACAAATCAGTAGTCTTACTCCACTCAAAGGATAAAGAGACTGAGAAAAAAATTAGGGAAAGGACCCCATTCACAATAGCCACAAATAATGTAAAATACCTCAGTGTGACTCTATTCAAGTAAGTGAAAGTTCTGTATGACAAAAACTTCAAGTCTCTAAAGAAAGAAATTGAAGAAGATCTCAGAAGATGAAAAATCTCCCATGCTCATGGATTGGCAGGATTAATATTGTAAAAATGGCCATCTTGCCAAAAGCAATGTACAGACTCATGGAATCCCTACCAAAATTCCAACTCAATTCTTTATAGAGTTAGAAAAAGCAATTTGCAAATTCATTTGGAATAACAAAAAAACCCAGGATAGTGAAAACCATTCTCAACAATAAAAGAATTTCTAGGGGAATCACCATCCCTGCCCTCAAGCTGTATTGCAGAGCAATAGTGATAAAAACTGTATGATATTAGTACAGAGATAGGCAGGTAGATCAAGGGAATAGAATTGGAGACCCAGAAATGAACCCACACAGCTACGGTCACCTGATCTTTGACAAGGAGATAAAATCATCTAGTAGAAAAAAGATAGCATTTCTTAACCAATGGTGCTGGTTCAACTGGCAGTCACCATGTAGAAAAATGCAGATCTATCCTTTCTTTTCACCTTGTACATAGCTCAGGTCCATGTGGATCAAGGACCTCCACATAAAACCAGATACACTCAAACTAATAGAAAGAAGAGTGAGTAAGAGTCTCGAACATATGAGCACTGGGGAAATTTTCCTAAACAGAACACTTATGCTCTAATATCAAGAATTAACAAATAGGACCTCATAAAACTGTGAACCTCCTGTATGGCAAATAACATTGTCATTAGGACAAAACAGCAAGCAACAGATTGGGAAAAGATCTTTACCAATCCTATATCTGATCATATCCAACATATACAAAGAACTCAAGAAGTTAGAATATGGAGAATCAAGTAACCCTATTGAAATTTTGGAACAGAACTAAACAAAGAATTCTCAACTGAGGAGTATCAAATGCCAGAGAAGCACCTAAAGAAATATTCAACATCCTTAGCCATCAGGGAAATGCATATCAAAACAACCCTGAGATTCCACCTCACACTAGTTAGAATGGCTAAGACTAAAAACTCAAGTCCCAACAGATGCAGGCGAGGATATGGAGAAAGAGGAACACTCCTCCATTGTTGGTGGGATTGCAAGGTGGTACAACCACTCTGGAAAACAGTCTGAAGTTTCCTCAGAAAATTAGACATAGTACTACCTGAAGACCCAACTATACCAATCCTGGGCATATACCCAAATGATGCTCTAACATACAACAGGGACATGTGCTCCACTATGTTTATAGCAGCCTTATTTATCATAGCCAGAAGCTGGAAAGAACCCAGATGCCCTTCAACAGAGGAATGTGGTGCAGAAAATGCAGTACATTTATACAATGGAGTATTACCCAGCTATTAAAAACAATGACTTAATGAAATTCATAGGCAAATGGATCATCCTGAATGAGGTAACACAGTCACACAAAAAAACCACACACACACACACACACACACACACACACACACACACACACACATTGTATGTACTCATTGATAAGTAGATAATAGGCCAAAAGCTCAGATTACCCAAGATACAATTCACAGACCACATGAAGCTCAAGAAGAAGGATAACCAAAGTGCAGATGCTTCAGTCCTTCTTAGAATGGGGAACAAACATATTTATAGGAGAAGTTATGGAGGTGAAGTTTGGAGCAGAGACTTAAGAAATGGTCATTCAGACACTGTCCCTGTGGGATCCAGCCCATATACATACAGCCACGAAACCCAGACAATATTGCTGATGCCAAGAAGTACATGATGACAGGAGCCTGATATAGCTGTCTCCTGAGAGGCTCTGCCAGAGCATGACAAATACAGAGGCAAATGCT
This sequence comes from Rattus rattus, assembly GCF_011064425.1. NCBI lineage: Eukaryota > Metazoa > Chordata > Mammalia > Rodentia > Muridae > Rattus > Rattus rattus. The sequence continues at coordinate 30,012,177 of NC_046160.1, read as the reverse complement.
CACAGCCAACCTTTGAGCAGAGAACGGGATTCCCCTTGGAGGAGTTAGAGAAAGGGTTGAAGGAGCTGAAGGGCTTTGCAACCACATAATAACAACAATTCCAACCAACCAGAGTTCCCAGGGACTAAATCACCATCCAAAGAGTACTCATGGAAAGACCCATGGCTTGAGGTGCATATGTAGGAGAGGATGGCCTTGTAGGGCACCAAAGGTAGGAGAAGCCCTTGGTCCTGCCAAGGCTGGACCCCTCAGTGTAGGGGAATCTCAGGGTAGGAAAGCGAGAAGGGGAGAGTGTTTGGGGAAAAAGGAATAACATTTAAAATGTAGAACAATTTAATAAATATATTAATGAAGAGAATAAAATATGTGGAATTATGTTTGTGTGGCTATCTTCTTTAGGGTTTGTTGCAAGAAGATTATTTTCTTGCTTTGTCTAGGGTGTAGTTTCCCTTCTTGAGTTAGAGTTTTCCATCTATTATCTTTTAGGATGTATTTCTGGAAAGATATTGTGTAAATTTACTTTTGTCATGGAATATCTTGGCTTCTCCGTCTATGTTAATTGAGAGTTTTGCTGGATACAGTAACCTGGGTTGTCTTTAGTGTTCTCTCGGGTCTGTATGACATCTGTCCTCTGCCTCTGAAGTGCTAGGCCTAAAGGCATGAGTCACTCTGTATGACTTCTAGTTTCATTTTTAATTCACATAATTAACTGTGCTTTTCTCATTCTCACTTCCTTTTACACTCTCTGCTCTTCATTTTTTCAAGGTATCATATCTACTTGTTGGTATTGCTAAAATGTTATTTTTAAGCTGCTGTTTCTACATACATCCTCAAGAACAAGTCAGGAAGCCAAATCTCTCTGAGAGCCTCAGAGTGGAGAATTAAAGGAAGAAAAGAATTTTCATGCAATTATTTAAGAATCTAGAAAACTGAACTTCTAGAAAGTCCAGCTTTTTAAAGGCACTAGCTCAGGTACAAACGACGAAGCCTGCCGCATCCAGAGACAAGAATGCAGTTGTCATGGCAGCGACTGGAGAAGTAAATAGAAAACCAGAGCTTTGTGGTTAGGTGTACCACCAGGCTTTCCATCACGGGCCTAGAGATGCTGCTGATCTGGAGAAGCACAGAGGGAGTAAATAACAAAGGATGGTGGGGATAGGCAGTTAGGATCCCTTGGAACGTATCAGTGATCTGCCTTCTGCATGACAGCAATGACCTTGCAGCTGATCTTGCAGCTCTGCTCTGCATGTATCAAGTGTATTGTTGTTCTGATGTAACAGATCTCATCTGAAGGCATGGAGAGAATGGAATTCTGGGAAACTGTGACGTGTAATCAGGTTGATCCATCAGCTGCCCGCTGCGCTAGCCATTTACTAGATAACTCTTTTTCCATCTCAACTACTTCAATGAATTATTTTGTCCCAAAATTGAACCTTTTACAGTGACTGCATTATATAAACGTCATTTGTTTTTGTCCTCCAAAGGAAGTTGCCTTCCTTATAAAACATAGTAAAATCATTTGTTTCTATTTTCAGAATTAATTTGTCTTATTCACCTGTTACCTTTGTGTATGTTTGCTGTGTGTCGGTTAAGCATATTTTATATTTCTCTTATTATTTCAATTTCAAGACCTTTGCTTTCATCCTTCCCCAGACTTTAATAGGTAGACATCTGGCTTTGATTTTCTCCTACGATTACTTTTAAGATTTTTCAAAAACAATCTTAAACATATATCTATCAGTCTAGCAATGCCCAGATAAAACATGGAGTTGTAATTGGAAAAGCATTAAGTATAAGAATAATCAGACCTCAATTTAAACCCTTGCTGCTGGTAGCCACGCAATTATTGGATCTGTTTCTTACTTACATTGAGAGTTTTGCGGTCTATTTGTAATGCAGGGATAGAGCCTCAAATTATTGATACCAGGTTGAATACCAGCCTACCAGCCACCTGCCAGGCTGTGCATCCTTGCCATATTATCTAATGTTTGCAGACTATCCTCTAGAGGAAGCATCACCATTTGGATTTGAAAGTTCAGTCAATTGTGGTTCACGAAAGACAAATGACTTCTCGGGGTCATAGACCTATTAAGGATTAGGATGAGATTCAGTTTCTTCTGACCTCAAATAATCATCTTCGTCATCAAAGAAAGGCTGTAAAGAGTGGGCTAGGCTTTCATACAAATCCTTAAACCAGGTTTCAGAAAAGAATCATCGTATGTGTGTGTGTGTACAGTAAATCCTCTACAGTAATATTTGTTGCTGCCATTTTTACTTCTCTGTTCTTAAAACATATGTAACATTGTGCTATGCCTTCTTCCCCTTCCCTGTTCCCCGTGTTTTCACTATGCCATGGCCCCAACCCTTTGGTAACCGGGTTACGTCAAATACCACCTCTTTTAAAGCAGAAAGGGCTTGAATCATGGCGAGGACTTGATTATTCTTAACTGATAGACAGAGAGTGGAAAGCGTATTGTCCCCAACAACATCCCATACTGCTGTAGCTTAAAACTTGACAGTCCTCAAAGGCCCACGTGCTGTGGCTTTTGCTCTCAGTCAGGAGTGCTACTGCAGTTTCCTTTATCAGGTAGGGTTCAGTGGGAGGAATTTTTATCATTAGTGTGTGCTCTTTAAGGACGTATTGTAGCTCCAGTCTCTTACTACTACTTTTTTGACTTCCTGTCTGACATGACACAATCAGTCCTTCATCACAGGGTCCGGTCATAATGGATTGTGTTTCCCCAAGGCCAAATTACCATACACAGAAATGAATAATTATCTAGCATTTAGGGACCCTGACAGAAAGCTAACCCACATGAGCAAGCCGCAGGCGACATTTTTCTGGACAGATTCATGGAATTACTGTTATGGAACTGATTCTCATCTCCGGACAAGCTTTACGTGTTGATACTCAATGTTTGTGTAGTTGTGAGTTTTCGTCTCCTGGGACTCCATAAGAATTTTAAAGAAAATTTGAAAATCCAATTTTGTCTTAGTCCCAAGATGCTTGGCATTAAAAGGGGGGGGGGCAGCCCAGTTTAATGTGTTAAGTCAAGAATTTTCAAACTAATAAAGTTAGAATTTTGTTTGTCACTTTTAAAGAGGAAAAATGTTGATAATATAATGCAGGAAGAAAGAAACTAATGCCACATGTACTTGGGTTTGGAGACAGGCTTTACTAATGGATACATCAGTATCCATTCACCTTGGATACATGGTTCCTCTTTCCCAGTCTCACATTATTCAGCTGTTGAGTGGGTCCCATTCCTACATTGTCAGACATAATGAGGATAAAAAGCCACAAGCATATTGCAAATGACAGATGAATGAGAGTTACCATGGAGGTGAGATACACCCTTCTGTCACTAAAGTCCCACGAAATGTTTGCCATTCCTGGTAACAACCAAAATTGACCAGCGGAGGCAAACTAACCTCAAGGGCCACTCCTGGGCCAGGAACATGTCTTTAATGGGGATGCATAAATTACGAACTACTTAGTTGATTTACACTTTTTGCAGCTGAAGAAAAATATTTACCGGGAAGATGAAATTGAATTAAAACAATCAGATTAAGAGGATCCTGGAGGTTGGCCCTCAGCTCAGCAAAGGATAAGGTCCTTTGTCTGAAGGGCAAATGCATGCCAGCAGCCTGACTAATTTAGCAGTAACATGAGGAGGTGTGGCTTGAACCCTGCACAGGGGACCAAAATGTTGAAAAAAAAATGTTCTTACATGGTGTTCACAGAACGGCTCTGGGGCAGCTCCCTTTGCTCATACATACCCTCATAGATAAGGAATGTGAAGCTTGAGGGTAACAGCGCGTGCTTACACATCCACCATGTAGGAAGTTCGAGCTTCCATAACAGGCAGTGACATCTCATAAATAAATAAGTCATTTCCCAAGGTGAAGTTGTAAGTCAGCCATTTATAACACAGAGCAGATTTTCTTATAAGTGAAATTGTATATTCAGTGATCAGCCTCCCAGGTTGGCCACACAAGGATTTTTAATCCAGAAATGGTAATGTGATGTGCCTCACACAAACAATACCCAGTTCAAGAAAGTGTCATTCTGCACCCCGACTTCTTGTTTCCCTGCTGGAATTTGAGGCAGTCCATAGAAAGTCACATTACATCTTCATCTGAACTATTAAGTGTTCTATTACTTGCCATATAGACAATTGTTAAATGATCACGGGTTTCTACTATTGATCTTCCAGCACCTTCTAAGAGAACATATTCTGGTTTCAACTCCTTAACTATGAGCATCAAAAAATCTGCTTAACTAAATTTACTGAATGTGTTTTAAAACTTAATATTTAAAAAGCTGTTCATGGTTCTGGACAAAAGAAAATTACTGTACAGAATGGGGAGAGTAGCAATCCAGGCTCCTTAGAGACTCACAACTCAGAGTGCTTTGGAAGATGACAAGTTAAAGATGCCTTCTGAATACTGTGTCATCAGCTGTTACTAACCCTCAGTTCTTCCCCTGGCAAACATTTGAGTTTTATCACCCGAATTAGAATTCTGAGACCAGTGTTAAAATATTAGTTTGTAGACTGTCACTTTACTCAATTCTCTGTAAGGAGCATTTAATAATCAGCCATGCTCAGCCTGAATGAGCCACATGTATCTGAAGAATAGCTACATATGTGATATATGATGAAAACCAAATAGTGAATATATATGTATATATATATATATATATATATATATATATATATATATATATATATGTTTTTCCAGAGAAGGTTTCCTCTGCGTAGCCATCCTGGAACTCACTCCATAGACCAGGTTGGCTTTGAATTCAGAGATCCATTTGCCCAGTTCTTTGCAATATTTTTATAACTTCATTGTACAATTCTTGATCATGAATATTTAAGTGAAGATGTTATATTTCAAGGTGAATACATTGAATATAACTTGTAGACATTGTAGACATTGTATATTATTCATAAAAGAGAATAGTAGCCCAATGTATAAACATTCAACTTTATTCTGAAATTATTATTATTACCACTATTATATAGAATTATAATAATAATAGTTACTACTGGAGTTAGATCATAGACATAAACTGACTGTTCTGAGAATTTAATCATTTTACCTAACCAAGTTCTGTGAAAATTTTGTTTAATTTTCTGTAAGGAAAAGTTATAACTGTCAAACTATAACTATGACACTAAGGACAGTAGTTTCGCATTGGCATGACTCCCCAGGAGACTTCTTTACTGAGAAGTTTGGGTTTTGTTTGTCCTTGGTCATGGAAGGATCTCTCTATTTCACACTCCTGTTTTATAATTCTCGGTGTTTCTCTCTCACTCAAACCCCAAAGGAAGCTTGTTTATTCCCCTGCAGTCTTTATTATTCTGAAAATGCATCTTTTAAAAAATCCCTTTTTCATAGAATTCAAGTAAACTTGCATTATGGCCACAAAGCAGATGGCTCTGGTTAATAAAGACTGCATTGCCTGCTAATGGCATCTTGGAGCTTTGAGTCTTGTATTAGCAATGTGCATTCTGTGTTAGTAAAGCCAAAAGCATTTGAGAGGAAACCACTATGCAACACAGTTCCCAGCATGGACTACTGATGTGACTCAATAAGCTCTGGTCCCAACTTCATCTGTTGATGAAGCTTGTCAGAGACCATCAGTTTGCTCTGGTTTGTTTAATGACCACTCTCCATGGTAAAGTTCATGCTGCTTTCTGTGGCACCGAGATCCACTGACACCAAAGTGTTTGGTTTCATGTACTTGAACTTGAGTGACACAAATATTTCAGTGGTGAATCAGTCCTGGAAAGAGGAGGAGAGTAGGTAGGGAGTGTTTATAGAAGACATTTCATCACTGCTAGTCAAACATGTCTCACTGTTGGTTCAGGAGGCTCTGGTATTTTCCCTCTTTGGAGGGGATGCTGAGGAAGCCAATAGCTTCCAGCATGGAGCTCTGTTCTGAGAAAGAGCAATGGCCATTTGTACACAGGCAACCCCAGGACTAGTTGCTTTGGAATGTTGAAAATGCCAGGGAAATGATTGTATGTTTTTCCTCTGGGGGAGGGGGTGACCAAAAAGCTGGATAAATTTAAAGACTAAAGCTTCTTCTCGGAACTGGAGCCATAGAAGGGAACTCTGCCTCTGCCTCATATCTATGAAAACGTCTTTATAGTTGAAAAACTCGGTGTGAAGGAAAAGATCATTTCTGACATCAGAATCTCAGGAACAATGGTCAGAAAACTTGGTTGAAAGATGAAAAGATGGATTCCTTTGGCACAGCTCATCACTTGGACCATAACCAAAGCATGTGTGGACCCAGCAAAGCAATTCATGAACCCTCACCCCTCAGATGAAAATGGGATAGCAGCAGTGCCCAAGACTTAGAACGTATGCAGTCCTTCTCGAGGTGTGGCATTAACAAGGAGGCCAAAGAAGACTGCCTTTAGGAAAAAAATCTAGCCAAGCCACACCAGGAAACACAAATCAAATCAAGTATTTTAAGAAAATAAACAAAGCTACTGAATCAAATATACATAGCAAGAAAATGGAAAAAGATTGCTTGAGGCCCAAGGTGTGAACATTAGGAAGCCATATATACGATGAGCCAGTCCAAAGGAACGGGAACCCTGCAGCTGTGTGGATCCTGAGGTAGGCTGTTCTCTCCAGGATTTCCCAGGAAAGGAGACTCCTGTGATTAGACGAGGCCAGCTAATTGTGCTGTATTGTCTTTTCTCCACTGTGAGCATGGCTCGGACCTATATATACATTGGAATCCTCCAGTATGGGCTATAGAGAGAGGCCCAAGCGTCTCAATCCTGTCTATCTACTGAATCGTTTGTATTGTGAACATTTATTATCAAGGCTTCCCAATTTGCTATGCAGGAACTCTAGACACTGTCTACATTATTATAGAATTTCTTATAGTCAGAAATTGGCCACACAAATATTTCATCTTCAAAAGCTCAGAATTGTGGAATCAAATCAGTTTAGTTCAACACTAAATTTAGCAGAATTTAAACTCTATTAGATACGATATAAAGTGGGCCCAAGTGAGGGTTGAGAATTGATTGTAGTGAAGAGAGTGAGAGTTCACTGCACACTAACTTCTAACAGGAAGTAGAGCCTCTGTGGAACTGAGTTCTGAATCTGGTTATGGCTGCTTTAATCTAACCACAGGGTTTTGAACTAATTACCCTTGCCACAATAAAATGTCCTTCACTAAGAATCACATACTGTCATGACTTTAGCATGTATGGGGGGGGTCAGTAAGACACATGTTTGCTATATGAAATCTGCTCAAATTTGTTATAAAACTTTTGTCAAGAATATTACCATATCTGATTACAAATTACTATTGGGACCAAATATCGAAAACTGTATGTTAAGAATAAGTATACTTTTATATTTCTCTGAAGCTTATTTGATTTTCTTGCTTTTTCTTTTATTTTTGTAAAAATTATTTTTATCTCATTTATTTTTCATTTTTTGTCACAATTTCAGATATGGATACATTCCATACTGACCATTCCTCCACCTCCCTCTTCCCCCCATCCTCCCCATACCACTCTCTTCTCCTCTCTCTCTCTCCTCCTCTCTCTCTCTCTCTCTCTCTCTCTCTCTCTCTCTCTCTCTCTCTCTCTCTCTCTAATTTACCAAGATCTGTAAGAGCCATCTGTGTGAGCACAGGTTTGCAGTTAACTGTTAGAACCTGGTAGACTCTGAAGACAGTGCAAAGCTAACGACAAACATCTTCCTATTTTTATTACTTTTAATGTTCTTAAGTCTCCTTATTACCCCACTCCTAGTCCTCACTCCCATAGTTCCTAATCCCATTCTTTATCTCTTGTCTTCAAGAAGATGCCCCTTCCCCACCAGGCCTTCCTACTCCCTGGGGCCTCATATCTCATCTTCTCCCACTATGGCCAGACCAGGCAGATCTCTGTTGTATATGAGTCCCAGGCCTCAGACCAGCTCTTGTATGCTGCCTGTTTGGTAGCTCAGTGTCTGAGAGATCTCAGGGGTCCACATTAGTGAGGCTCTGGTCTTCCTATGTGGTTGCTCTCCTCCTCAGCTTCTTCTAGCCTTTCCCTAATTCAACCACAGGGCTCCCCAACTTCAGTCCAATGGTTGGGTGTAAGTATCTACATCTGTCTCAGTCAGCTGTTTGCTGGGCCTCTCAGAGGACAGCCATGCTAGACTCCTGTCTGTAAGCACACCATAGCATCAGTAATAGAGTCAGTCCTTGGAGCTACCCCTTGAGATGGATCCCAAGAGAATTCTCTGTAGTCAATAATCCAGCAGAAAGCATCAGGCTTTGTAAGCCCCCTCCACCTTCATTGATAACTGTTAATGGGGTTGGCGTTGTGTGAGCCCAGGGTCTGTAACTACAGTTTGTGTGAGTCAATGATTACAGCAGTTGTTTCAAGTCCAGGGGATGCACTTGATGTAGCCCTTTACTCCTTTCACATTTACCTCTTCCTCTTCCACAGAATCACACAGGACTCAGACAGGGTAGGATAAGTGTGGGCTGGATGCACATCTGCTGCTTGTTTTCTGCATCTTGAGCAACCACATGCCATTCTTCACTGCTTGTTATAAGAGGGGCTTCTTTGATTAAATCTAGGAACAGCTTTTGTCTACAGAGAAAAGCATAGGTATTTAGTAGGCAGTTATGCTGTCAATTACCCATCAGAAATATGTTCCCTCCATGGGTTTACTACTTCTCCAAACCTAGTTGTTGGCTAAGCTTACAGCACAAGGCAATGGTCTTCCCTCACTATCATAGATCTTGAATACATTCAGAGGGCAGTTGGTTACCTTCACCACAGTCAAGCATCTATTGCACATGTGGGAATATCTTGTTTTCTATATAGTTTATATTCTATTCTGTTTAATCCTGAACCCTCCTTTCTCCAATCACCTTGACTCACTCCCCACCTAAACTTTTCCACCAATAGTGTTTGTCTCTTTACATATGCACTACTCTCATGCCCTCTCACAGGGATGCACCCTCTCCTTCTATCCCTTTCCCCCCTCTTCCATAAGCACTGAATGTTAGACACATTGTACTAAGGAGTTCCACCTAGGATATTCCCTTGACTTCCTTTTTATATATGTTCTACTCTTCTTGCCTCTCACAAGGTACCACCCTCCCCCTCCATTCCTTGCTTCCTTTCTTGCATAGGTACTCCATATTAGACACATTATACTACAGGTCTGCCACTAAAATACTTATATGAGGGAGAACATGTGGCTGGTGTTTGTCCTCATATAAGGCTTAGATGACCTTGCGTAGGAAATTTTTTTCCATGTCACTGAAAATGTCATAATGTACATTTTCTTAACAACTGAATAATATTCCACAGTGCAGAATTTTTAAAAGTAATTTTTTGAAACTTTCACTTAAGGTGTCTTGATCATATTCACTCCATATTCCCTCCCCAACTCCTCCAAGATCTACCTCCACCTCCCCACCCTCTCACAACTTCAGTTTTTCTTTTTAATACAAGCAAAAGATTTCAGTTTTCTTGGTTCATATACTCAAGGGTATGGAATAGGCTTGTTTTTAATTTTTAGGAAACCTTTGGAATGATTTCCACAGTGATTACACTATTTGATATTCTCACCAATAGTGTTTAAGGATTTTCTCCTCCTCACATCTGTACCACTATTTCCTATTAGTATTCTCAGTTACAACCATGTAGACCAGAGAGGTGTGGAAATTTAAAGGTTGCTGACTTGTTTTGGATGTTGCAACTGGAATGATGTTCATTCCTAAACCAGTCTTCAACCAATAATGTATGATGGTCAGCACTCTTCATTGTCTTCTTTTTAAGACCCTATTTTCTTTCCAAATATATTGAATTATGGTCATTATGGTCTCCAACTTAGGAAGTATGGCTAGGACAAAAGAAGCAAGGCTTTTCATAAACATATATTCCTAGATATTTGCAGAATCCATTCTAGAATGGCCATCCTTTGAGTATGCATCTCTTAGCTTTGGAGAGAAAAATCTGTTTCATGAAAATAAAGGTCACATAATTCTTACCTTGAACACAATGACCTTCTCTTGTTCTTATCTTTGGATGGGGTTAATTAAGAAAGAATAGAAACTAATTAATTAAGAAAGAATAGGAAACATAATAATCACTAGTATTTAAGTTGAATGTATTAATATAATTTTATATATGAAGAAGTGTATCAAGAACTAAGTATTGGTGAGTTTATACCAAGGTAATAGACTCATCTTGATATAGGAGAAAGTATTGAGGAAATAGTAGATTATTGACAAAGGAGTTGAGAGAAGATAGGAAAAGTATAGCATGAAACTGGAGTCAGTTAATAAAAATTCCTAAAGATATTTTGAAGAATATAAATATTTATATTCCATTCTGATCAACAAAGCTTTGAAGTAAATAGATCCACTACTGTTTTATCAGTAAAATGGAGGGTTTTTTAAATTTATGTGCCAGAAAAGGGATATTGGAGAAATGTATTGTGCTTACCAACAGTGTCAGGAAGAAGGGATTTGGGTCTCCTCCATACCTCCATAGCATGAAGGGAAAGAAGATGGCCAATGATATTAATCCAATAATTATTAGCGTTTCTGGGGAATGAGTCATGAAAAGCAGCTATACTATAAAGCTGGGAGATGGAAGGAAAACACCAGTTTCAATAGCAAAGAAATAAACTTTAGAATTTGAAATAGAAGAAGAACATCTAGAATACATTCTAGGGGACTCAACACCAATGAGGCAGTGCTTCAACCTCTACAATGAGTATAAGTGGAGGGATGAAACTGTGGCTTTAGACAAAGAAAGAGCCTCAAGAAATCAGGCACTGTGTGCTCAGAACACACAAATTTTAAGAAGAGAGAGAGAGAGAGAGAGAGAGAGAGAGAGAGAGAGATATTTTCAAGTTTCAAGTCGGCTATGTTAGCAAACAGGGTTATGCAGACCAAAAGCCTGGTAGAAAAGGCTCAAACATAATCAGCATTGGTTGCAATCACTGAGCTAATGTGGAACCCAACTAATCAAGGATCCTGAGGCATACAAGTCACAGAATTGCCAGAAAGATCTCTTCCTCATGGCATTTGACCAAAGCCATGTCAAGAAAACAATTTTAAAGGTCTCCCCTGAGTTACGTGGCAGTTCTAAAGTTTTTACCCAGAATGACTAATCCTGAGAACTTAAGGCAGGTGTCAGAAACTAAACTCTACACCCTAACCCCAAGAATACCTCTAGCTACAGGTAGGAAAACTCAAGATTCTAACCATGCAGGAGTGGATTCTGGGAAGAGCTATATGAGACTTACTAACATCCTATGTCTACTTGCTCATTTCTGTAATAAAATAGCCTGACAAAAGCAACTTAAGGAAGAAGAGGTTCTTTGGGCTCCAGTTCCAGAAGGATAACACTCTATGGTAGTGAGGAAGACATGGACAAGAATGAGAAAGGCATTGTGGCAGAAGAAGGGATTTGTCTGATCATACTGTGTATACACTCTGGAAAGCAAAACAGGAACAGGAAGTGAGCCTGAGTTTCAAACCCTTACCCTCACTCAGGACTTCCTTCACAAGGCTCCACCTCCTAAACAGTCTTCAACCTTCCCTAACAGCACCACCACCTGGACAGCAAGTGTTTAAACAGATGAATCAACAGGAGAGATTTCACATTCAAACCAGAGCATCCTAACAGAGAATAAACAGGGATAACTAAGTGGTCTATTCGAAAGCCAAAACAGAATATGAAAAGAGAATTTAATACAGAAACAGAAAAACCACGTTGAAATTTGAGAAATTAAATCAAATATAAAACAAGGTAGAAAGCCTCATCAATAGAATGGATCTAGTTAGACTATAATGTTTAAAAGGAAGATAGACAATAAGAAAATTCATACAAGAATAGAATATTAAGGTAGGAGCAAAATATGGCAAACTGAGAGAACAACTATATAAATCATGATCATAAAAATACAAAATATCAAAATTATACTCAATAAAGTCAGAGTATACAATTTTCTAAGTCAAGGAATGAGATGACCGTTTAGATACAGGAGACATTTAAAACACTGATAGGAGAATATAAGAACATGTACGAGAAATGGTGCATTTTAATATCTGAAAGATAGTAACTTCCAACCCACATTGCTCTATCCAAGAAACTATCCTTATTTGAAAAAGCAATAAAATTACTATAATAAACACAAAATAAAGAAAACCATCACCATTATCCAGTACTAAAGAAAATGCTTGAAGGATTCCTAGGCAATGGAATGAAAGATTAACACAAAGCACATAAGAACATTGCAAAAAAATAACTAAATGACAGGAATTAATGCATACATTACAATAATAACTTTGAATGTTGGTGGCATTAAATATCTAATATAAATATATAGGCTGGAGATCAGTTAAAAACAAAATGTTTTTACCTATATGTCATCTGTAAAAGAAATACAGACATCTCTGGAAAGTTTGAACAAAACTTTAGAGCAAAAAGACAGAAAATGGTATTTCCAAGAGAATGGGACTAGCAAGTATGCTGATGCAGTGCTACCAAGGGCTAAAACAGCAGATTTCAAACAAAAGTTGTCAAGGGAGATAAATAAATCTACTTCATACTGAATCAATCAAGAGGATATAGCAATGCTCAACATATACATAGCAGTCATTCTATACATATACACACTCAATTACACAAAGCAAACAATATTGGACACCAAGTCAAAAACTGACCACATCAAGATGACTGGAGGTGATTCAGATACCACTTTCACACCAATAAATAGATCACCATGACAAAAACAAACATCTGAGGTAAATGTCATTATAGACTGAATGGCCTTAAACATCACCTGCAGCGTATTCCATTCAAACACTGTAGAATTCATATTATTCTCGAGAATTTATGGTGCTCTCTAAAAACAAATGACATATATGAAATACAAAGCAAATTTTTCTGTTTCTAGGAAAATTACTGATTTCTATTATTTGATCAGGCCATAATAGGACAAAACTTGAAGTCAGTAGTGAGAGGTAGTGTAGAAAATGTACAAACAAATGGAGACTAAACACCTGACTATTAAAGGATGAATGGCTCACAAAAATCAGGAGACAATTATTTATTTTTTTTATTTATTTTGCCAAATGTTTCCACATTTTTAATGGATTTTTTTCTCTACATTTCAAATATTATTCCCTTTCCCAGTTTCCCATCCATAAACCCCCTATCCCATCAACCCTTCCCCTGCTTCTATGAGGGTGTTGACCCACCTACCCACATACCCTTTTCCTCCTCCAGACCCTGACATTAAACTATATTGAGGCATCAAGCCTTGGCAGAACCAAGGGCTTCTCCTCCCACTGATGTCCAACAAGGCCATCCTCTGCTACAAATGAGGCTGGAGCCATGGGTCTATCCATGTGTACTCTTTGGATGGTGGTTTGGTCCCTGGGAGCTCTGTTTGGTTGGTATTGTTGTTCTTATGGGGTTGTAAACCCCTTCACCTCCCGCAATCCTTTCTCTAACTCCTCCATTGGGGATCCCGTTCTCAGTTCAGTGGTTGTCTGTGAGCATTCACCTCTGTATTTGTCAGGCTCTAGCTGAGCCTCTCGGGAGACAGCTGTTTCAGGCTCCTCTCATCCCGCACTTAATAGTGTCTGGGTTTGGTGGCTATATCCCCAGGTGAAGCATTCTCTGGATGGCCTTTCCTTCAGTTTCTGCTTCAAACTTTGTCTCCGTATTTCCTCCCGTGAATATATTTGTTGTCCCTTCTAATAAGAAGCATCCACATTTGGGTCGTCCTTCTTCTTGATCTTCATGTGGTCTGTGGATTGTGTCTTGGGTACTCCAAGCTTTTGAGCTAATATCCACTTTACAATGAGTGAATACCATGTATGATTTGGTGTGTTTGGGCTACCTTACTCAGGATATCTTCTAGTTCCATCTATTTACCTATGAATTTCATAAAATCATTGTCTTTATTTTTTCTGATACTTTTCTTATTGAATATTTTTATTTACATTTCAAATGTTATTCTCTTTCCTGGTTTCCCATCCATATGCCCCCTACCCAATCCCTGCCCTCCTTATTCTATGAGGGTGTTACCCCTCCCCAACCACCACCCCTTCCCGCCTCACCACCCTAACATTCTCCTGCACAGGGGAGTCCAGCCTTGGCAGGACCAAGGGCTTCTCCTCCCATTGGTACAAAAAAAAAAGGCTACCTTCTGCTACATATGCAGCTGGAGCCATGGGTCTGTCCATGTGTAGTCTGTGGGTACTAGTTTAGTTCCTGAGAGCTCTGGTTGGTTGGTATTCTTGTTCTTAAGGGGTTTCAAGCCCCTTCAGCTCCTTCAATCCTTTCTCTAACTCCTCCAGTGGGGAATCCTTTCTCAGATGGTTTGCTGCAAGCATTTGCCTCTGTATTTGGCATGCTCTGGCTGAGCCTCTCAGGAGATAGCTATATCAGGCTTCTGTCAGCATGCATATTTTGGCTTCATCAATATTATCTAGTTTTGGTGGCTCTCTATATATGGGTCACATGTGGGGCAGGCTCTTAATGGCCATTCCTTCGTCTCTACTCCAAACTTTGTCTCCATATGCCCTGCTATGAATATTTTTGTTCTCCCTTTTGAGAAGGACTGAAGCATCCATACTTTGATCGTCCTTCTTGAGTTTCATGTGATCTGTGGATTGGATCTTGGGTCATTCAAGCTTTTGGGCTAATATCCACTCCACTTATCAGTGAGTGCATACCGTGTGTGTGTGTGTGTGTGTGTGCGCGCGCGCGTGCGTGCGTGCGTGCGTGTGTATGTGTGTGTTTGGATTACCTCACTCAGGATAATATTTTCTGATTCCATCCATTTGTCTATGAATTTCATGAAGTCATTGGTTTTTTTGTTTTGTTTTTTTTGTTTTGTTTTTGTTTTTGTTTGTCTGTTTGGGTTTTTTGGAGGAAAAAGGTTTGTTTTTATTATATACTTCCACCACTGTTCATTATCAAAGGCAGTCATGGCAGGAACTTAAGCAGTGCATGAATGTGGAATAAGAACATGACATAAAGGAATGTTGCAGATTGCTTTGCTCACCCTATATTTTATTGCCCCCAGGATCACCAACCTAAGGTGGGCACCACCAACAATGGGCTGGTCCCTTCTCCACCTATCATATCAATTAAGAAAACGCCCTACGTTCTTTCAAAAAGCTCTTTCTGTTGGAAGCTTTTCCAAGGACAGGCTTTCTCCTCTCAGATGACTTTAGCTTATATCTATATAGACTCTACATAAAATAGAGGATGATTTATCCCATAAGTCTTTTTTGGCATTAGCCAGGAGAGTCAAAGGGAAATCGACATTCTGAGTAAAAGATCTATTCTATTGATGTACAGGTTGATAGGTAATGATGGTTTGGTTCTTTGTACATTCCATTTTTCTGTGTATAAATCTATTAGCTAATTCAATGCTACATAATTTCTACTTCTCCAAAACTCCCAGAAAAGATATCAAAGCCAATATACACTGTAACATTTCTAACAGGAGAAGTTTACCTGGGACTCAGATTTAGCACTGTTGATGGTGGGACAAATTAAGTATAAAATGAGAAAAGTAGAGAAGTTAATTAAAAAGTAACAGCTTGTAGTCATGTAACAGGGTGACATACAAGGAGCGTGAAATCCACCTTGTAAGTGATAAGGAGAGTTTGGGAAGTTGTAGACAGTAGTTAAGTAACAGTGCTAATAAAAGAAGTAGAAAAAACAAGGACAGAAAATCACAAAGAAGATGGAGGAGAAAGAAGAAAAGGAAGAAGTAAATGATTTATTGAGAACATACAATATAGAAAGATTATTTCAGTAGAAATTGGGTTTTAGAAACTCAATTTAAAAAAGGATATCTGATGAAACTGAAATAATATGTTTTAAATATATCCAAGCTGGCTTGCTGATGCAGGCCTGAAGGAATCCAGGCATTTGGGAGGTAGCAGGAGGATCAAGATTTCATGGCCAATCTCAGATACATAACAAGATTGAGGATAGACTGAGCGACATAAGTGCCTATATTTTAAAAAATGTCAAATATCACAGTTTACTTGTCATACAGTTTATCAGAACCAAGGTAATTTTTTTTTAGATTTTGTATCTTACCTGATTCTTCTACTTACTTTCAGTCACCTCACTGCTTTTTAAAAAAATTTTTATTAGATATATTTCCTTACTTACATTTCAAATGTTATTCCCCTTCCCGGCTTCCTGTCCAGAAGCTCCCATCCCCTCCCCCTCTCCCATATGAGTATTCGTCCCATACATCCCCTTACTGTCCCCCATATTGCCCTGCACTGGGGATCCAACCTTGGCAGGAACAAGGGGTTCCCCTTCCACTGGTGCCCCAACAAGGCTAGTCTCTGCTACATATGCAGTTGGAGCCCTAGGTCAGTCCATGTATAGTGTTTTGGTAGTGGTTTAGTCCCTGGAAGCTCTTGTTGGTTGGCATTGTTGTTCTTATGGGGTTGCAAGCTCCTTCAACTCTTTCAATACTCTAATTTCCCCAAAGGGGGTCCTGTTCTCAGTTCAATGGTTTGTGGCTAGCATTGACCTCTGTATTGGACATGTTCTGGATGTGTCTCTCAAGTGAGATCAATGTCCGGTCCCTTTCAGCATGCATTCTTTTAGCTTCATCAATCTTATCTAGTTTTGGTGGCTGTATATATATATGGGCCACATGTGGACCAGGCTGTGAATGGCCATTCCTTGAGTCGATACTCCAAACTTTGTTCCACAACCCTCCTTCCACAACCTTCCTCTTTTAAGAAGGAGTGGGAACACCTGCATTTTGGTCATCCTTCTTTAGCTTCCTGTGGTCTGTGGATTGCATCTTGGGTAATTCGAGCTTTTTGGCTAATATCCACTTACCAATGAGTGCATGGCAAGTGTGTTTTCCTGTGATTGAGTTACCTCACTCAGGATGATATTTTCTAGTTCATTCCATTTGCCTATGAATTTCATGAAGTCATTGTTTTTGATAGCTGAGTAGTACTCCATTGTGTAGATGTACCACATTTTTATTAATCCATTCCTCTGAAGAAGGGCATCTGAGTTCTTTCCAGCTTCTGGCTACTATAAATAAGGCTGCTAAGAACATAGTGGAGCATGTGGCTTTGTTGAATGTTGGAGCATCTTTGGGTATATGCCTAAGAGAGGTTTAGCTGGGTCTTCAGGTAGTGCAATGTCCAATTTTCTGAGGAACCTCCAGACTGATTTCCAGAGTGGTTGTACCAGTTTGCAATCTCACCAAAAATGGAGGAGTGTTCCTCTTTCTCCACATCCTCGCCAGCATCTGCTGTCACCTGAGATTTTTATCTTAGTCATTCTGACTGGTGTGAGGTGGAATCTCAGGGTTGTTTTGATTTGCATTTCCCTTATGACTAAAGATGTTGAACATTTCTTTAGGTGCTTTTTGGCCATTCGATAATCCTCAGCTAAGAATGTTTTGTTTAGCTCTGTACCCCGTTTTTAATAGGGCGATTTGGCTCTCTGGAGTCTAACTTCTTGAGTTCTTTGTGTATTTTGGATATTAACCCTCTATCAGATGTAGGATTGGTAAAGATCTTTTCCGAATCTGTTGGTTGCCATTTTGTCCTAATGACAGTGTCTTTTGCCTTACAGAAGCTTTGCAGTTTTATGAGGTCCCATTTGTCAATTCTTGATCTTAGAGCACAAGCCATTGGTGTTTTGTTCAGGAAATTTTCTTCAGTGCCCATGTGTTCAAGATTCTTCTCCACTTTTCCTTCTATTAGTTTGAGTGTATCTGGTTTGATGTGGAGGTCCTTGATCCACTTGGACTTAAGTGATGACTTTGTACATGGTGATAAGAATGGATCAATTTGCATTGTTCTACATGCTGACCTCCAGTTGCACCAGCACCATTTGTTGAAAATTCTTTCTTTCTTCTATTGGATGGTTTTAGCTCCTTTGTCAAAATCAAGTGACCATAGGTGTGTGGGTTCATTTCTGGGTCTTCAATTCTGTTCCACTGATCTTTCTGCCCGTCTCTGTACCAATACCAAACAATTTTTATGACTATTGCTCTGTAATACTGCTTGAAATCAGGGATGGTGATTCCCCCCAGAGTTCTTTTATTGTTGAGTATAGTTTTCCCTATCCTGGGTTTTTTGTTACTGCAAATAAGTTTGCAAATTGCTTTTTTCTATCTCTATAAAGAATTGAGTAGGAATTTTGAGGGGGATTACACTGAATCTGTATAATTTTTTTTTGGAAAAATGGCCATCTTTACTATATTAATCTTGCCAATCCATGAGTATGGAAGATCTTTCCATCTTCTGAGATCTTCCTCAATTTCTTTCTGCAGAGACTTGAATTCTTGCCATATAGATCTTTCACTTGCTTGTTAAATCACACCAAGATATTTTATATTATTTGGGACTATTGTGAAGGTTGTCATGTCCCTAATTTCTTTCTCAGTCTGTTTATCCTTTGAGTAGAAGAGGGCTACTGATTTGTTTGAGTCAATTTTATACCTAGACACTTTGCTGAAGTTGTTTATCAGACTTAGTAGTTCTCTGGTGGAAATTTTGGGGTCACTTAAGTATACTATCATATCTTCTGCAAATGGTATTATTTTGACTTCTTCCTTTCCAATTTCTATCCCTTTTACCTCCTTTTTTGTCTGATTGCTCTGGCTAGGACTATCAGTACTATATTGAATTAAGTATAGAGAGAATGTGGAGCCTTTTCTAGTCTCTGATTTTAGTGGGATTGCTTCAAGTTTCTCTCCGTTTAGTTTGATCTTAGCTACTACTTTGTTGCATATTGCTTTTATTATGTTTATGTATGGGCCTTGAATTAGTGATCTTTCCAGGACTTTTATAATGACAGGGTATTGAATATTGTCAAATGCTTTCTCAGTATCTAATGAAATGATCATACTGTTTTTTTTTCTTTGACTTCATTTACATAGTGAATTACATTGATTGATGTCCGTATATTGAACCATCCCTGCATCCCTGGGATGAAGCCTACTTGATCATGATGGATGATCATTTGGTATCGGTTTGGGAGAATTTTATTGAGTATTTTTGCGTCGATATTCATAAGAGAAATTGGTCTGAAGTTCTCTTTCTTTATTGGGTCTTTGTGTGGTTTAGGGATAAGAGTAATTGTGGCTTCATAGAAGGAATTGGGTAGTGCTCCATCTATTTCAATTTTGTGGAATAGTTTGGATAGTATTGGTATGAGGTCTTCTATGAAGGTCTGATAGAATTCTGCACTAAACCCATCTGGACCTGGGCTCTTTTTGGTTAGAAGACTTTTAATAACTGTTTCTATTTCTTTAGGAGTTATGGGGTTGTTTAGATGGTTTATTTGTTCCTGATTTAACTTTGATACCTGATATCTGTCTAGAAAATTGTCCATTTCCTCCAGATTTTCCAGTTTGGTTGAATATAGACTTCTGTAATAGGATCTGATGATTTTTTTACTTTCTTCAGATTCTTGTTGTTATGTCTCCCTTTTCATTTCTGATTTTGTTAATTTGGATACACTCTCTGTGACCTCTGGTTAGCCTGGCTAAGGGTTTATCTATGTTGTTGGTTTTCTCAAAGAACCAGCTCCTGGTTTTGTTGATTCTTTGTATAGTCCTTTTCGTTTCTACTTGGTTGATTTCAGTACTGAGTTTGATTGTTTCCTGCTTTCTACTCCTCTTGGGTGTATATGCTCTTTTTGCTCTAGAGCTCTTTTTGTTAAGTGTGCTGTCAAGCTGCTAATGTATGCTCTCTCCTGTTTATTTCTTCAGGCACTCAGAGCTATGGGTTTTCCTATTAGCACAGCTTTCATTGTGTACCATAAGTTTGGGTATGTTGTGCCTTCATTTTCATTGAATTTTAAAATGTCTTTAATTTTATTCTTTATTTCTTCCTTGACCAGGTTATCATTGAGTAGATTGTTGTCCAACTTCCAAGTACATGTGGGTTTTCTGTCATTTTTGTTGTTATTGAAGACTAGCCTTAGTCCATAGTGATACAATGTGATGCATGGGATAATTTCTATCTCTATGTATCTGTTGAGGCCTGTTTTGTGACTGATTATAGAGTCAGTTTTAGACCAGGTATCATAAGGTACTAATAAGAAGGTATATTCTTTTGTTTCAGGCTGAAATGTTCTATAAATATCTGTGAAGTCCATTTGGTTCATAACTTCTGCTAATTTCTCTATGTCTCTGTTTAATTTCTGTTTCCATGATCTGTTCATTGATGAGAGTGGGGTGTTGAAATCTCCTATTATTGCGTGAGGTACAATGTGTGATTTGAGCTTTAGTAAGGTTTCTTTTATGAATGTAGGTACCCTTGCATTTGAAGCATAGATATTTGGGATTGATAGTTCATCTTGGTGAAGTTTTCCTTTGATAAATATGAAGTGTCCTTCCTTATCTTTTTTGATGACTTTTGGTTGAAAGTAGATTTTTTTTCGATATTAGAATGGCTACTCCAGCTTGTTTCTTCAGACCATTTGCTTGGAAAGTTGTTTTACAGCCTTTTACTCTGAGATAGTATCTGTCTTTGTCTCTGAGTTGTGTTTCCTGTATGCAGCAAAATGCTGGATCCTCCTAGGTGTCCGGTCTGGTAGTCTATGTCTTTTTATTGGGGAATTGAGTCCAGTGATGTTAAGAGATATTAAGGAATAGTGATTGTTGTTTCCTGATATTTTGTTGTTAGAGGTGGAATTATGTTTGCATGTCTCTCTTCCTCTGGGTTCATTGGAAGGAAATTACTGTTTTGCTTTTTCTAGGGTGTAGTTTTGCTCTTTTTGTTGAACTTTCCATCTATTATTCTTTGTAGGGCTGGATTTGTGGGAAAATATTGTGTAAATTTGGTTTTGTCACGGATTATCTTGGTTTCTCCATCTCTGTTAATTGGGTATAGTAGCCTGGGCTGTCTTTAGTGTTCTCTCAGGGTCTGTATGACATCTGTCCTGGATCTTCTGGCTTTCATAGTCTCTGTTGAGAAGTCTGGTGTAATTCTGATGGGTCTGCCTTTATATGTTGCTTGAACTTTTTCCCTTACTGCTTTTAGTATTCTTTCCTTGTTTTGTGCTTTTGATGTTTTGACTGTTATGTAACAGGGGGAATTTTCTTTCTGGTCCAATCTATTTGAAGTTGTGTAGGATTCTTGTATGTTTATCAGCATCACTTTCTTTAGTTTAGGAAAGTTTTTTTCTATAATTTTGTTGAAGATATTTACTGGCCCTTTAAGTTGGAAGTCTTCACTCTCTTCTATACTTAGGTTTAATCTTCTCATTGTGTCCTGGATTTCCTGGATGTTTTGGGTTAGGAGCTTTTTGTATTTTGCATTATCTTTGATAGTTGTGTAGATGTTTTCTATGGTATCTTCTGCCCCTGAGATTCTCTCTTCTCTCTCTTGTATTCTGTTTATGATGCTTGCATCTTTGTCTCCTGATCTCTTTCCTAGGTTTTCTATCTCTAGGGTTTTCTCCCTTTGTGCTTTATTTATTGTTTCTAGTTCCATTTTCAAATCCTGGATGGTTTTCTTCAATTCCTTCACCTGTTTGGTTGTGTTTTCCTGTAATTCTTTAAGGGATTTTTGTGTTTCCTTTTTAAGGGCTTCTACTTGTTTACCTGTATTGTCCTGTTTTTCTTTAAGGGAGTTATTCATGTCCATTTTAAAGTTCTCTATCATCACCATGAAATTTGATTTTAAATCCAAACCTTGCTTTTCTGGTGTGTTGGGATATCCAGTATTTGCTTTGATGGGAGAACTGCGCTCTGATGATGCCAAGTAGTCTCAGTTTCTGTGGCTTAGGTTCCTTTGCTTGCCTGTCGCTATAGAGTTGTCTCTGGCATTAGTTTGTTCCACTGTCTCTGACAGTGGCTGGACCTTCCTGTAGGACTGTGTGTCAGTACTCCTTCGGGTGTGTTTTCTTCCAACCTGATCTGGGAGCAAAGAGCTGTTCCTGAGTTTGTGTGACCTAAAGCCTCCAGGCAGGTTACTCAGCATAGAAGAGTTGGTCTTACCTCTGCTCTCAGGTGTGTAAGTGCTCCTAGTGACTGCCTTTCAGCTCTTTGGGCAGGCAGAAACACAAAGGGTCCTGTCCCTGACTGCTCCTAGGTCCCTGCGCTCAGAGGGCACAGATGGCACTAGGAGGGTTCCTCTTGGGTCAGGAATGTGGACAGAAGTAGCTGTCTCCCCTGAGGTTTCAGGATTGTCTGCACTTCTGAGGGCCCAGCTCTCTCCCCAACAGGATTTGGGTATGGGACTGTATCAGTTATGTTTCAGTGTAGGCAGAAACCACCAGGTTCCTGCTGCTGACTAATGCTATATCCTGTATCCAGAGGCCACTAGGCAGGTTCCTCTGGGGCTATGAATATGAGCAGAAGTGGCAGTCTCCCCTGATATCTCAGGATTGTCCACATTTCTAAAGGTTCAACTCTCTCCCCCCATGAGATTTGGGTGCAGGGAGTCCACTTTTAAGAAGTTTTATTATTAGAACTTAGAGTTGAGTAAAAATACCTATCCTGTAAAAGTTGAGTAAACTACCCAATGTCTAAGGATAATTTCTGCACTCATTTGTCCCTTACATACATATTGTTTTATTAATAATAAATTGCTAATAGAAACAATGTAAAGTAAAAGACCAATGCCAGAAATTACATAGCAGTAGGGATGTGGCAGAGACTATAAAAAAATGGAGCCCTGACAGAGTGCATAGATAAAGGAGATAAGATTGAAACCTTACAGATGGCCTTCATGCAAGTTCTTTATTCGTTCCACCTTAGTTCATAAGCATTTTATAAGCACTGGCCCTTTGATGTCACATAATTTAACATTTAATATGTTTGGCATATGTTCTAAATATCATAATTTTGTTAGACTGTAAATATCAAAAGAACTTATATAGAACACCTACAAATTGACAGCTGAAATTAGTACTCAATGATTCATATATAACACTAAATTATATCTCCCTTATATATGATTCTGAACACTGAACCTTTTGTGTACTATTTTCTAAAAATGTCCCTGCATTTATAAGCATCTTTCCTTATCTTCTATTTTACACTCATATTATAAGCAACAGAGACTTTTTCATTCTCTCTTCCCAGATGAATAAATGGAAAGGAAGCACCCACTTAACTCTGATTTACAATGATCATTAAGAAAAGTCATAAATGAACACCCCTGGTTGTACATTCACTTACTCCTCCGCTGCCTTGGGCATCACACCATTTTTAGAAACCCTGGTAATTCTGCATTTTTTCTCCATCCTTAGTACAAAAAAATCACTATAAACTCCAAGAAGCTTAGTACTCAATCTTAGCTACACAGTTGGCTGACCAAGAGGCTCCAGAACCTTTGTCTGTATAACATACTATCAGGAGAAATATATTTAAAACATACAAGTGAATTCATAGAAGGAGAAATGCCAAGTATCCAAAATTGTGATGAAATTAAAAAGCCTGAAATTATTACATATAAAATTTGTGCATGTGTAGTTAAATGAATATTTACAGGGGTATATACATTCACAAACATTGGTGAGTATATATATGTGTGTGTGTATAGTAAGAGAGACACAGAGACAAACTATTCATGTTTGTATATATACATACATAAATATGCACATATATTTTAATGTTTGTACATCACTACTTTTCTTCAACTTCCTTAAGAAAAAAGTAGAGAAAAGTAATAAATCCAAATCTTATTCTTTGTAACACTAGTGAAATGATCAAATGCATTATAAAACTAGTCAAGAAAAAAAATGCAATAAGAATAAAGCTACAGATAGAACTTTTTTCTCTGTTTTATTAATGTAAATCCAGGTTTGTACTATTAAATTTGAAAATTAACATAAGAAATGTTTATAGAAAACTAGAATAAACTTGCAAAATCAAAGGAAAAAATAAACAAATGTTGTAGTAAAGAAATTAAACGGATGGCAGAAGATATAACTCAGTTGGTAGAGTGTTTCCATGCATGCAAGAAATCCTGTGTTCCACCCCAAATAAACTAGGTATGGTGGTGCAAGCCTGAAATTCAGATAATCTGGTGGTGAGGAAGAAGGAGCAGATTAAGTCACCATAAGCTACATAACAAAGTTGAATACAGCATGAGATATATAAGACCCTGTCTCATAAAACAAGAACACTGGGAACAGAAAGAAAAGAGAGAAGGGATTTAAACCGAGAGACAATGCAATTATAATGCTCTCCTCCTTTCTTATTCTTTCTTCCCACAAACAGAAACATCAGTATTTCACATGCTGTTTTACAGATAACTTTTACTAAGACTTCAAGGAAAACAAAAACCCTGTCTTACACAAACTGTTGATATAATCATCATGGGAAACAGCTGGTTCCTCGTCAAAAAGCAAGACTGAGAACTGTGATCTGGCCAAGCCATCTTACTTCCAGGAGCACAGCTAAAGGAACTGACCTTAGTACATTGGAGAGTCATCTGCAACTGCATATTCACTGTATCATTGATCTAAATAGCCAGATAGAGCACTACCTAAGTCCCAGTCTTTGACTTCATGCTCTTGTGTGCGGAGAAATTTTTGACTTAGAAGGAGCAGTCCCAATTATTATGTGATATGTATTCCTCCCATGTTTCAAAGGAGGCAATGGGGATGGCAGGGAGCTTGTTCCAGTTGGGTAACAGAAAGATCGGTAAGGGTCTAAATGATTTATCAGACCACTAATAATTGCCAGTATGGATCCATGAATTTAAAACAAACCCCTGAGTATCACAATAATCTGAGTTTCTGGGCAGTGTATTGTTTGCCAGACAGATCACTTGTCTGCCCCTAAGTCAAAGTAGCAGTATCAGTAAGCAATGTCTAATCACTTAGGATATTTCAGGGAGCCTTCAGGTCTTATTTGATTCCTTGCCCCTGTCAGGACGGATACCTACACTGACACTGTGCACAGACTCCTACTAACCCAGGTCTTATAGTTGATAATTTACTAAGTTGTCTAAAATCATACAAGTCTTGAATGACAAAAATAAGAACAAGATCTCAAATCTCCTGAAACATACATGGTGTTCCACATTTCCACACTAAATTCTTGAGTAACTGTGACTAAACCTAGGTCTTCCGAATGGATAGACTGGGCTAGGATTGCAAGGCTAGACAGACAGAGAGGCTGAGCATTCATCTTGGGGCTTCCTGAAAATACGTGAGCATTGTTTGTATTTAGGTACGTACACCTGAGACAAGTGTTGTACGATACAAACAGCACAGACTAGGGGTTAAACTACATGGTCACCAAGCAAAGTGAGCAACATTGGCCTAGGTTGAAAGATGTTTGTTTTCCATTTGAGTCAATTTGTTCCCTTGAAATACTTCAGATGAGTAGTATCTCTACTTTAAAAATCTGTTTCCTAAACACTGATACTCATTTTTCTGCTAATAATAAAAACTAAAGATTTTCAAGCACTGTATCAGAAGCTGTAATAAACATTTAACCTCCTCCATTTAAGCCTTCAGTCTATAAGGCATGAAATCGTACCCTAAATTAATAAAAAGTTATGTAAGCTTAGGAATTCTAACTTGTCTGGGCCCATAATTATGATATGAGGAAAATTCAAGGCTGTCTCCCCCCAAAACCAATGTTCTTGGTGCCCAATCTATATTCCCTTTCATCTTTAAAGTGCATTAATCCTTGATGTATAACATTGCTTTGCAATTTTAAACAATCTACATTGAAACAAACCTTGAATACTTGCTATTATCCACTTTATTCCCCTTCTTCATATACAAGAGGATTATACTTCTAAACTCAGCTTGAAGTTGGATGGGAACTAATTTTTACCCCAAAGGTCGTGGACAGAACATATGTGAAGCACTTTGGGGCTTAACAGTCAATTGCCCATGGCATAACCAGGACCACCCAGCACTCTACCTCCCTTCCTAAGCGCTATGGAAGTGTGTAATGACATAGAGATGTTAAATTTGAGACAGCCTGAATTTGAACATAGGGGTCCATGACTCTTAATTCTGTTTGAAGCCAGCTTGGCCTACAATGAAAATCCTAGACCAACCTGAGTAAAATAATGACACTTTCTCAAAAATTAATAATAGCAATAATAAATAAATAAGTCAAAATAGCTTGCACTGGTAAATCAATACATGAAGCATTGCTATTATGAAAAACTTAGCAAAGTTGAACTTTACATGAGACAAATTAACTTGCCTTGTGTTAACCTACTGGAGTTAGGAGTTATGTATTACCAGAGCAAATCTACGTGTGTCTTTCCTATACAACATAGCCCTTGGGTTGCTAGTGGTCATGGCCAGATTTTAGTAATAATCATTATACTATCCATCAATTCATTTCCTGAAAGTACCCTCTTACTGGTATCCAGCCTCCTCCTTATTGTAGACAACATAATATTTTATAATCAATGTATAAAATGGGGAGATGCGTGCGTGTGTGTGTGTGCATGTGTGTGTGCGTGTGTGTGTGTGTGTGTGTGTGTGTGTGTGTGTGTGTGTGTGACATTATTTGATGTCTCAGGAAAACACTGGGCTTATTCTCTGGACTACTCAGTCAATGCCCACACAGCAGATCAACCTTTTCCCATGAGCTGATTCTGGAGGCTCTCAGTTAACTTACAAGTAATTACAAAAGCATTATGTTCACTAGCATGAGTGGATTACAAACCATCTCACCACTAAGTAAATTTAAGCTGCCTCCTTGATCTCTATCAGCAAGGCCTTCGTCCTTAACAAGTTCCACATTGCTGACGAACCTTTCTGCCATCTGCTCGAATGGAAACATGTGGCATAATCCAGCATTAGAACATTTTGCCCTTGGTAAGGAAAGAGACCTTGGGGGGATTCTTTCTCTTTCTTTTTTTTAAAAAAGCCACTCTTTGGCACACAGTTTGTGGCTTGGCCTTGCCTTTGGCCTGGTGTGAAATGATAGACTTTTATGAGAGAATGAGTTAGAATGAATGCACAAGTTTATACTTAGATATGCTAATCATGAGCCAGCATGGTTTCCAGTGGTAACAGTGACACTGGGGGGACTATCATTCTGTGACACCCTGGACCTTAATTGGATGATGCTATCTACATCTCCCCAATCACCCAGTTTTACATGCATCTACAAACTCTGAATAAACCTTCTCCATTATAACATGCTACATCATGCAGATGCAGGAAAATATATCTTTTATAAGATGCTTTCTCTGACTATTCATGCTAGCTCTGTAACTCTCCTTTTCCCTCAATGTGTCCACATCTCTCAATGTAATACAGATATATTCAGCTGTGATGTAGTTCCTTTCAACGTGATTATTCAGGCTGTGAAAAAGTTAGTGATGGATCACAGCTATATTACCATACTCATTGTTTCAGTGACGTGAATATCAATATTTATATCCCACTTAAAGCAAAATGAAAAATACTCTACTTTGGAGGGATCAAAATATTCTTTCTTCTGAGGACACAACCTGACATGAAGTCCCTGTTGCTGAAGATACCACTTATGTCAACATGAGGAAAATCAAGCTCGTTCTCAACTAAAGGCTTCATCCCTATTGATTAGCTAGAAGGGACTGTACACATTACTGGAGGAGAAATTACTCTTCACGCACTTATGAACCCTTAACCACAACAGAAGTAGCAACCTGTCTGTAAAGTTATACTGCTAGAATAACTGTATAAGTGTTACTGGAATGACGGACCACTTTCTGATTGGATGTAAGGCCTACTCTATGCAAAATAACCCACAGCGGACATGGCTAACGAGGCAATAATATGAGACTGGCTAGATAGGTCATGGGCTGTAGAGGGCATCTTACTACTGTTATCCTGCTAAATAAACATAGTAATAAAATAATTTCTAGTATAAAATTTAGCTTTTCCACAGATCAATGCATTACTCAACCTCATCAGAAAAGTGCAATATTGCACAAAAGACTACTTAACACAGAGATACACAACTGGAAAATGTGCTAAGAGTGAGAGACATTGGAACACTCAGAAAAAAAATAGATACCTTTATCACACCCTGTCACTAGAGGCTCAGAGATTTATTAAGAAAGAGAAAAGAAAGATTTTAAGAGCCAGGGATGAGAGATGACTCCAAGGAAATAGTATCTTCTAGATACAACCAGGACTATGTATGTATGAACACACAGAGAGTGTGAAAGCACACACAGGACCTACATAAGTTCAAGTCGGACAAAATTGAATCACTATATCTTGGAAAACTGATTTTCTTTTCCCATCAGGAATCAATTGCAAATACTTTCATGTTTAGAGGTGGAGCATGGGAAAAACTGTGCCCTCATACTTGATGGGGCAGTAGTCTAAAATCACTACAGATCTTGAACGGGACTCTTCAGGAATGGTTTTATAGATGCAGTCATGAACTCTGTTCTCATGTGCCCAAAAATATAATATTCCCAAAGATATAATATTAAAGTTCCTACAAACATGAACTTGGGAATAATAAAAATGTATTTACAGTTTATCATGTAATGCTTTGATGTACTGAAAAATGATACATAAATAAATATATTCATTAGGTCATAATTAGAACAATCTTCAGTGGGTACATGAATGAAAACATAACTCCTCCCTGCTCAGTGTACATCAAGAGCCAATAGTTTTCCAGGTATTTGTAGAGCCCTATGTGTATACCCTCATCATTTTTATTGGTATCATATAACAAGTTGTGACATAGTTATATGACCAGGTCACCATATAACAATTCCACATCCTTCTAGTGTCACAATTTACTTTCTCTCTTCAGAAAAATCTCAGCATGGTGCAGGAATTGTTTAGCCAAATATCTATGAGCCATTTCACCAGACTGAAGTCACAAATATTGGGCTTCAGTTCAGCTCTAACATGTAACTTCATTCTTCTCTCTGGTGTCTGTCAAGCATTTCTTCTCCCAGATCACTATGTGCTGTCCATGCTTCTTTGTGTCTTCTACCTTCTTTCAGTTGTTTTATATACTGAACTTGAGAAGGACTAAAGGTGCCTCCTCTGCTCCATAGTTTTATCATCTCTCTACCTACCATACCCAAAACCTGAGGTCAAATGTACTATGTAACATACTCACCATCTAAGACATCAAAACCTCGTGTAGAATGGACACAGAAGCATTGATAATGCTCATGAGAATACCCCTGTGGCCTCTTTGTGGTGTCTGCTACCTGGTTGTTTCCTTGCTACCTAGGATTTTTACACATAGAGCCGTCTAAGGGCCCCTCTCTGCTCATCAGTATCTAAATAACTTTAAATAATAGATGTTCCTATTCATAAAGAAAAATGCAAAGATCTTTTAAAGCATATATATATATGTATATATATATAAATAATATCAAATATAAACTGTCACATTATAGTAATTTGTAAAGAAAATATGTTAAGCTGATTGGTAATTTTATCTGATAACAAAATAATTTAATAATTATTAATTATTAATTATTAATAATAATTGTATCTTATAATCTGTAGTTCCTACACATCCCCCCAGACTGCTTACACTCCAAATGGACATTAGTTATGTAACTTCAAGAAGCACACAGTATGGAAGATGGTGTTTTCTTTAAGAAATCGGTATTTTCTTAATATGAGTCGTACTGGTTTCTTAACATTCAGTGATCAACCAATTCTCAGTTAGAACAGTGCCTGTTCCAACTGTTCAGTATAATATGACCTGTATTTTCAAACTCAATGGTCTGAAGTGTAAGACAAGATAGAGGTAATAAATGGTGTAGCAGCTAAGATCAAAACTGGAGTGTAGACATAATAACAGCAGTTCCGAAATGTGGGAATCTGCATCCGACCAGAGTGTGCAGATGCCATGAAGGAATGAACTTTGAAAGTGAGAGCTCTATGGGTACAAATTCTTCAAGTCCTTAGGGCCATAGAAACTCCAGAGAGGCATTGTAACTGAAGAACCCACACTTTCCAAATAGAAAGTTTCAAAATCTCTACCTAGGAGTCCTTGGCAGGAACCTGGGAGATGAATCTGTGATATCACCGTGAACTATTTTCTTAGAGTCAAAATTTTACCGAATGATGAGTTAAGATAAACAGGGACACACACACACACACACACACACACACACACACACACACACACACGACTGTGTAGTAGACTGTACAAGCTGCACAGGTATGTGAGGCTATTGATGACAAACTTCATAGACAGGTCTCATTTGTTTCCAACCACTTTAACTGCTACCATCACATGACTGCTACTCTATCACATTCCCTTTTCTGTGTATTAAAGAATTTTGCGATAAGTAGGAAGGAATCCTATTCTGCTAAAGAAATAAAATTCGCATCAAATACGTTATTGTAATCATTATTTGAATGAATAAAATCAAAACTGAGGATATCAAGCTTCCTGATGATATACTTAGGGTCCTATGATATACTTCCTGATTGAATACTTAGGGTCTGAGCAGGACTCATAAAAGAAGGCAGACAACAATGTTTCTAAGTATCTATGATTATGAACAGGGATTTGGATAGCATATATTTCTGGAAAGATCAGACACAAATAAGACATGATTTAGAAAAACATATGGAATAGATACAGACAAGATATATGTATAGAGGATTGCTCTTAAAGCAAGTAACAGCAACCAGGTTATCTGTGCTCCTGCTGTGAGATAAAGTAAGTTTTGGAATAAGGTCAATCCTATGACATGGTTGTTGTAACCTTAGACTCATAGCTTCAGAGGCTAGAAATAGAAAGATGGGCAACGCCTTCATATGACTGGGCCAATCAGCTTCCCATTGAGGATAGGAATAAGGACCCGCCACTCCCAGAGGAGGTATAGACAGTGAAAAGTTACAGTGAGAAGAGTCCCAGTTTTCAGTGGTAAAAACCACTGGTGCATTACCTCCACTCAACTGACTAACTCTCCATTCATGAAGACAACCCTAATGAAATTCAATAGACCATAAATCGAAATAAAATAATAAAATAAAACAGAATTAAAAGAATAGGAGAATAAAAGAGACCCTGGGGAAGAAGAAAATACTTATGGGAGGGTAAGGGACTTAAGAGTAGATAATGGGGGTCTTGATCAAATAATATTATATATGTTTAAAATTTTAAGAGACTAAGTGAAAAATATCACTCTTAGGAGCGCCAAGAACATATTGGATCTTAAACTTGATTTTTTTTCTGGCATAAAAGGTAGAGTTAAATCTGGAAATGTGTCATCCTTACACTAACTGGCAACCACATAGCTCGGTAGCTTCCTTTTGCTGCTGAGCCTCCCAGTGGGGTAAGGTAGAAACACACTTAATTGAGCCAGGCCCACTTCTAAGTCTGCAGTAGTTTCGTAGAAGCAGAGGAAGAATGGGGTTGTTCAGATTTATATCTATATCTAGAGAAGAAATTTCAGCCTTTTCATTTAAACATTCTAGAAAATTCCAGGTTGGGCTAGTGTTAATAGAATTGCTCCAGAGGATATCAAGTAGGTAACAATATGGCTCTAGGTTGCAGTGATATTACCTTAGAAATCTTATATTCTTCCTTGGTACCACTTTCTCTCTTTCTGGAGTAGGTAATAATTCTGCTTAACCTAAAAATACACTGTGAGCTAAAATTATGTCTCCCCAAATTCAACTAGATAAGCTCAGTACTTGTGCTATGTAGTACATACATAATGAAGGCCACAACCACGAATTTTATAGACAATATTTAATTTTCTGGAAAATGCATTAAACATTTAACACAGGACAGTAAAATTTACTTAATAATGTGGAGTAGATCCAGAATAGATATTTTAAATACATAAATAATATAACTATTATGAGAGAGATATTTTATTTTAGTTTCCACACTATTTTACATACATAGACCATCTTAACTCAGGCTAAACACATTAGTGGGGTGTGATTCCTACTGAACACCAATAGCTAGCATATTGGCAGAGCACCTCTAGCCTGTGAGACTTGAGCCCGTACATCAGAGTAATGTCCCCAGGGCATTTTTGAGATAATCAAAGGCCAAAACTGCCAAGTCGTTTGCCAGAATTCACACTACAGGGCAAGAATCAGAGCCAACACTTGACCAAGTCTCTGAAGTCTAATCAAGTTCTTTTCAGCATAACCCATAGCACAGCCAAATCTAGGCTCTCTGCGTTCTTCCTTCAAAGGCCTCCACACTATTGATCTCCATTTTTGGCTGACCCATCCTTCTCAGCTTCCAACTGCCTTACTCACAGGTTATCACCAATAACCTCCCAGTACATGCACTGGCTTTAGCTTTCTCTTCAAGCTAGTCCCACAAAATCTGACTTCAGCTCAGCTCTAAGGCAATAGTTCAGTCCTTTCCAAGTAGACTGTACATGAGAACAATTTTCAGAACCATAGACATTGAAAACAAAGTGTGAGATTTTAACGTAAGCCATCCAACTAATTTCAGTTCTTTCTGTTCCTTATCTCATGTCCCATCTTGCATCAGCATGGCCCTTATGCTACCAACAATGAACCCAAATCAATATACATTGCTACGTAAAGTCCCTTTACATTAGGCTCAGTCTTGGTGTTACATGGTTTAATGGGTTTGGGAAATGCATAAAAATTCCATGAAGCTGCTATGACAGTGTCATGCAAAACAAATTTCTTTGTCCTAAATAACCCTCATTTTCCACAACACTGACAAACACCAATCTTTTCACTGCTTAGTTCTATCTCTTCCTAAATAGTACATAGCTACAGATATACAATATGTGTACTTTTTACAATGTATTTGTAATGATAAGTGCGTTCAATATTCTTTCATCCATTATCATGCTTTGATGGCTTATACATTTCTTATTTCCATTCTCTGAATATGTCTCAACTTGCTTATCCATTTATTTATTGAAAGGTAACGAGTGCTCTCATGATTTGACAAGTACATGTTTTGTGTGAGAATATTTGTGTGGGTATTTATATGTGTTCATCTTCATGTTCATGCTTGTCTGAGTGTGTATGTCTGTGTAAATCTGCGTCATTGCATAATTGACCTCAGGTTAATTGGATGTTCCTTGGGTGCCATCAGCATTGTTTTTAGTGATAAGGACTCTCATTGCTCTGGTACTTGCTCTACAGGATGGGCTGGCTAATCAGCAAACCCCAAAGACTTGTGAGGAGTCCATTTGAATGATTAATGAATCAAGTTCTTCAATAACTGAATACAATCTTCATCATATGCAAAACTATCTAATCCTTCAAAATTTGTTAATCATATTTTAGACATTGGCTTTTTGAGGCATTCTACTATGTATGTATATGTATTTGTGTATATAATTACATATAATAATTATATATATTGTATATGTGTGTGTGCATATTTTTGAGTCAATTTGACAATTTCCATAAAACCATCCCTTTGGTAGTTTTTATTGAAATTGCATTCATCAATCTATCAACTAAAAACAAAATTGAAATCTTACAAATATAGTCTCACCTGACTCATGTACAAGATATGGCTCTCCAATTACTTAACATTTTTTTTAAGTTTTTGTCAGGTGTATTTTGCAGTTTTCAGCTTATATACATACCCTTTCTATGTTTTATCAAATTTGTCTAGCATTTCACACTTCCCAAATAGTTTTGTTTTTCATTTCAATTCCTGGGTGTTTGTTGTTAGTATATAGAAATTTAATTAATGTTTTTTCTGAAAATTTAACAAACTCATTTATTAATTAATTAGCTTTGGTTATTAGAAGATTGTACCACCATTTCTATTTAAATAATAGTTTTCTCTAAGAATAAAGACAAAGTAGCCTTTTTCCTTGTCAATTTTGATAACTATTTCCTGTGTCTTTTTTTTTTTTTTTTTTCTTTTTTTTAGAGCTGGGGACCGAACCCAGGGCCTTGCGCTTACTAGGCAAGCGCTCTTCCACTGAGCCAAATCCCCAACCCTCCTGTGTCTTTTTACATTGGTTAAAACTCTCTGGTATAGAGTGCAGTGGATAAACTAAAAATAGTCATCATTTCATCTTGCTTTTGCCCTGATATTACACTGAAGTCATCTGACCCTGTCGGCATGACACAAGCTATTGATTTTGTTACTGTTGATTATCAAACTGAGAAAATGAACTTCTGATCCTAGTTACAAACATATTTTTGAAACAAATATAAATATGTGCTTCACTTTATTGACAATATTATGGTTTTATCTTTAGTGCACAAATATAAGGGGTCATATTGATCTCTGAACATTACAATAACCCTTCATATTTTATATAAATGCATTTGGCCATTATGTATTTAACTTAGGAGACCATTGATAAAAAAAAGTTTGCCTATTATTGCTTGTCCCTAACAGCTGTCTATAGTACCCAAATTATTTTGTTTTTGTAACCAAACCAGTTTCCCAAAAATATTAGTCTGCGGTTCTTTTATCTTGTAATTCTCTGCACTTGGATATCAAGTCAAGCCCACTACACAGATTTGGTATGATTATTTTTTGTATGCAATTTTTCAGGCAGATGTCCACATAATTCTTATCATTCCTGACATCATTTAGTGATGGGACACTTCAGTGGTAGTATTTTCTATCAGGGAAGGTTTTTCATTATAAATTTGATTTATTTAATTGATAAAGGATTATTCCTGTTAACCAATGTTTTGAATAAACTTTAGAAATTTGTATCTATTGGAATTTTTATTACATTATATTGTGAAAATAACAAAACTATAAACACATTATTGTCTTATTTTATTACTAACAACTAAAGTCTTCCTGAGTTTTGTCCTCTGGCAAGGTGTAATACTTTGTATAGATTGGCCCAGGGAGGTGCACTATGAGAAGGTGTGGCCCTGTTGGAGTAGCTGTGTCACTGTATCCAGCTGCCTGAAATAAGTCTTCCTCTAGCAACTTTCCAATTAAGATGTTGACCTCTCAGCTCCTCCTGTACCATGCCTGCCTGAATGCTGCCATGCTCTTGCCTTGAATGGCTGAACCGGTAAGCCAGCCCCAATTAAATGTTGTCCTTATAAGAGTTGCCTTGGTCATGGTGTCTGCTCACAAGAGTAAAACCCTAACTAAGACAGCAGGGCTTGTTAAGAACCAGGTTTGTCTCATACTCTCCATTATTTATCTGATATCAATTTCTTGGCTTATACTCCAATCTTTACTGCTTATTTTTTGATACTTTGGGGTTGCATTTGTTCTTTTTGTTCCCAAGTGGAAACCTAGATCTTCTATTTGAGTTTTTTCTTCTATGCAGCAAGCTTCTAACCATATAAATGCACCCCTTATGTGCTGCCTAAGCCTTATCCAGTGAATTTTTATGCATTCTTTTTTATTTTGATCCAACTCAAAGTACATTTATTCTTTAGTGTTTTTATTACATTTAATTACATTTATCTATTTTTATACCCTACATGCGTGTGTGTGTGTGTGTGTGTGTGTGTGTGTGTGTGTGTGTGTGTGTGTGTAAAGAAGAGACCATCAAGAGCAAATTTCTCTTTTCAGCATGTGGTTTCCGGGGACTGAATTCAGGTCCTAAGACTTGAGAGCAAGCACTTTACCTGTGGAGTCATGCTGGCCCAAACCTTCTTTTCAATTTTATTCTTTCTTTGATTCATACATTATTTAGAAATATCTAATTTCCAAATATTTAATGATTTTTGGTACCTTCCAGTCATTGATATTTAATTCCGTTGTGGAAACACCTCTTATAGTTTATTACTTTTAAAAGTGGCCATGGTTCACTGGGTAAAATATGTGTTATGCAAGCATGAGAACTGGAGTTCAGATTATCAGCACTCACCTAAGAGCTGGAAATTGTAGCATGGAACTATAACTGTGGTACTGGGACTCTGGAGACAGGTCCATCCCCAGGGCTCACTGAGCAAGAAATGTGGTCAAAATGACAGCCCCAGGTCCAAGGGGTGCCCAAGTCTCAAAAGCAAAATGAAAAACAATAGATTAAGAATCCTAACATCAAACTGTGGTCTCCACACATGCATGCCTTGTTGAATACACACACACACACACACACACACACACACACACACACTATTTTAAACTTCTGAGATGCAAGTCTCTGTGTATTCCTTAAAACCCACTTTAATATTAAAACCTAGGCAAAAAAAAATCTTTCCAAATTCTGTCAGATGAAATTTATAACTTTTTCTGATGACAGGAAAACCACTTTTGTTCCATGTACTCATTCGAGCCTTTATCGTCTAGGGCTGTAGGTTGCAGTTAAAGGGTTCTAGTTTGTCTCTTCCCCTGGGCTCCGAGGCCAAGGTCTAGGCTGACATTCTGTGAGAAAGGTCTCCAAAGTGCCTGGATAGGTCAGTTTCCTAAGGGAGTGAATGAATCCATTTAAGTCTAAATTAAGAGCCCCTTAATGTAGAGTTCTCACTGTCTCATCCTGCAGTTCCCGGCATGATTTAGCCACCGAGCACAAAGAGAAGATATGACTATAGGAAAAGGGTGTGACTAGGTTTCTTTGTGTGAGCAGCAGGAACCACAGACATGAAGCAGGCCCCCCTCAGGTATGGCAGGATGCCTGGTTTATATCCAGATTGACTTTGGGTCTGTAAGAGCTGGGTTAGTGGTTACAGGGGCCAGGCTAGGGCCTTACCTGTGCAGATGGTAACCAGGCTCACTCTGAGTGAGTGAGGCAGACAGAAAGCAGAGCCATGCAGGTGCTTCCCACTCCAGCTGTGGGGAACCTCTGCCTGGACACAG
This sequence comes from Rattus rattus, assembly GCF_011064425.1. Lineage (NCBI taxonomy): Eukaryota > Metazoa > Chordata > Mammalia > Rodentia > Muridae > Rattus > Rattus rattus. The sequence continues at coordinate 29,975,475 of NC_046160.1, read as the reverse complement.
GAAATAGGACTGCACCAAGTCGGGGCCTGCTAGTGCACAGCAGTCTTTGCACATGTGTGTGCTCAGTGAGATGGGGGAGGAAGATGACTGGCGGAAGGATAACTTGATCTGGATCCACCAGCTAAAGAGAAATAGCAGATTATTCATTTCCATCTCTAGCTAATCTTAAACTGTCTGGTCTACAGTTTTTCACCTTCATTGAGGTCATTCTGTATCTATGGGTGACTAATACCATCATAGCAATGTACACTTCACAGAATCTCATCATGCTAAATAAAAGAGGTCTATCTCACATAACATCACATGCTCCTTGAGAAAGATTTGTATATGAGTGTGTGTTTGTATATATGTATTTGTTTGTTTTTGGCTTGTAAGTGTATGTTGTATATATGTATGGTATATATTGTAAGATCTATGTGTGTGTTTATGGCATATATATATATATAGTGTGTATGTTATATGCATGCTGTGTATGTTTTTATGGCTTATGTATGAATGTTGTATATGTGATGTATGTTATGTGCATGCTGTGTATGTGTGTGTGTGTGTGTGTGTGTTTTATAGATCGTGTTTGTGGAATATTGTATACATATTGTGTGTGTGTACATTACATGCACATGTTAGGGCAGGTACATATTCCTTTGCATCCAAGTAGGGTTAGGGAATATTGGGTGTCACTCTCAGACTTTTTGCCTGGAGACCAGGTCCCTCACTGAACTAGAAACTTTCCATTGGATATGCTTGGCTGATCAGCAAATGCCCAGGACCCACTTGTCCCTACTCCCCCCAATATTGATGCTACATGCATGCCCAGACACGTGAGGATTTGTATGTGAGTTCTGAGTATTAGAGTTTGGGCTCTCATTTCATGAAGCCCCTTCTTCAACCTTCAGGAAACAACTTTTTAAGAAGAGATAAGTATCAAAGGACTGTACAATTTAGACATCATCTAGAACATGGGTTAAATATTCTGTGACTTTCGCAGGCCCACCCAGAGTGGTCCAGTATAACTCAGTGTTGAGTTATTATAATCAGTCATTTCAATTACTCAGTATTACACACACACACACACACACACACACACACACACACACACACACACACACACATATATGATTCTGAAGGCAGAGGCTACTGGAACTTTAAAAATGGATCACTTCCTTACCCCTTGGATAATCTTCAATTTATGCAGTTTAGATGTCCTCAGAAATGAATGGCCTGACTCAGAAGGAATAGACTTCTGTAGGCCTCTCTTGGTCTTTCTTTGATTATTTTTAGACATATTCCTCCCATCCTAAAATACCATTCTGTACATACCAGAAAATATTTCAAACTGTTGTATGCTCCAATCCCTAAGTTTTGAATTAGAATGTGAAATGTTCCAACAGACTCTTTCAGAAAAGTTTGCCCACCTGCCTTTACTACATCACCGAAGAGACTGGATTTCATCTAGGTCTGGACACTTTGAGTTCTCCACCTCTCAGATTAGTTTGAACTAATTAAACTCAAACTTTTCCACAAGAACCTGTTAACCATTTGCCCTGGATGCTTAGAGACACAATGAATAAAGGGCACACTCTATGTTTGTGCCTCCATCATCCATGTCTCCCAAGAAACTAGTGGGATCCTTTAGCTACTATGACTAGAGATAGATATGTAGGTCAACTGTCTGGTCGGTGGCTCATGCTGGTGACCCACACTCTGACGCAGAGATTGTTACTTCCTTCCTTAGATGTCACAGGCTGAACCTGTTGATTCCATGGGACCACAGCTCCCCCATCATGTTTCAGGTTTTAGGAGAGCACAAGGAGAACACATCTGCTGTCCAACTAGTACTAAAGTGAGCCCTGGGTTTGGAAATTATCCCAAGCCAAGAGTGTGGACTTGCAGTGTACCTGAAAGGGCAGCTGTTCATTTGCATAGAAACAGCTCACTCTGAGTTCTGAAATGTGAGGGAAGCAAGTGTGTTTCCTTTGACATTAGCAAACCAACTTCCTATCATTCAAGGTGCTAACCCCAAACTTGGTGCATTTTGTGTCAGTCATTCCTGAAGGAACTGGTTGCTTCCTTGGGCTGGTGTTTCATTTTTGCTGCTTTACCATGGACATTGTTATCTACATGTGTAATGATTTCCCATACAGAAGAAATCACCTGGAAAACAACTAATAAAGAGCCTTCCTAAAGCAAGTCCTTCCAGATGTGGGTTTAATTTACCTATTCATTCATCAAATATTCTTTGTGTTTTTGCCCTGCACCCATCACTGCTAAATATCGAGGTTACTTCTCTGCAGAGTCACATACTGAATTGCCAGATGAGTTTTTTCTGATGGTTTACAGAGGCTATAAGTGGATTCTTAGACATCTGGAGAGGAAAAGAGAGAACTATGAGAGGCAGATGCCATCCTCAGCACAAACTAGGCTCAAATCACCAACTTTGCTAGCTGCGAATGTTAGAAAAATTGCTTAATATTCTCAAGCTCTATTTTCTGGATTCAAAATCATTGCAGTGAGCTCTTTGAATGATTAAATTAGATCATCTGTATAAAACAGAGAACAGTTGCTAACACCTGATCAGTCCTCAATAAATGCAACTTGCCTACTGATTTTATCATTATTGCTCTCCGGCACAGAGGCTGTCAACTGCACAAACACCAGAAGATCTGTGTTAAAGACAGTGTAGATGGGGCAGACAGTAGTTTCCTACTGAGATTATAGGAATGGCCTGAGTTCTATATTCTGGGAGCTGTCAACCTAACTCGATGTGTTATAAAACCTACTTCACGTCAGTCGCTGGAAGGGAAATTCTATCCAAGTTATCACTTTATGAGGTGTATGGCAGAAGCAGGGCTGGGAACAGTCAAGACCCTTATCTGGTTGTCAGCCTTGGCAATGCCCCTTTCTCTGTCTCCCTCTCACTCTGCACTCCCGACTTAGAACAGAGGGGATTCCGTGTCCTCGTGTCACTGGAATAGCTGTCTCTGTATTCTGGATGGGCGCCAATTGTAAATGGGATCTTTGTGTTCTCCAGCTAATACAGCATCAATTGGCATGTACAAGTATCTGGGCTTTTGTTTAAATGTTGAGGAATGTGTTGGAAGAGTATGCTCTCAGACATGTAGGCAAAGTCAAGAAAACAAGTGCTGCCGGGTCAATGGAACAATGGTGAAGAACCTGGGAGGTTGTGCAGGTTCACGAAAATGTCGTGCATACATTTATTCAACAGAGTTTTGGTTGGAGATATGAAATCTTCAAAGAAAGAGCTATTAGTACATAGTCTCAACAGGTATCCTTTGTTATCAGTTAGTTCAATATTCAAATCGCCTTTGAGCCTTTCTCTTCAGTCACATATCTAAACAAGAACAAATTAAAGGGACAAAGAGGTGTGGTTAGAGACCTCGTCAGTCTGCAGAGGATCCTGGAAATCCCTTACACCAAGAATCCTCTAAGTTCACATTTCATAATCATACAAATTGTTCACAAAAGATGTCAGTATATAATCATCCATGCATTTATCTAGAACAGACTGTTCTCTAGCATTATAATCCCTATATCCATGCCTTAGGAGATGCAGGAATTTCTAAACTTAGCTTCATGATCTCTGCAACCCAATACCCAAATATACTAAAACAATGCACCAAAATATTCATAAATTAAAATATTATCTCATTCTACTTTACATGACTCTGTAGGCCAAGAATAACTGATACTGTTGCTGTTTTTCATGTATTAGGGAAGTCCCATTATTGGCTCTTTATGACATAAATGAGAGTCTATCCTATAGACACTTCTCTTTTAAACTTCCATCTTTTAATGAAGCCAACACTACTCCCTGCTTTCTCTCATTTAGTTTTGAGTGCTTACTGATCATGTGTAAGTCCATTGACTAAGGATCCTTTGAGGGTAGTTGGAAAGAACCGAGAAGAAAAATCCACCCCTGTGTTCCTGGGAAGAAAGTGAGGAATAAAGCTGTAAAGGCTTTTCTGCCTCAGTAGGCTGGGATGTGTGTCAACATTCTGAGAGAGGCGCCAACCAATAGCACCATCCGTTCAGCCCTGGACTTTTTTCATAAGTAGGACTCTAAGAGGTTGACTAGGGGAGAGTTGAATTAAGACTGAAGACCTGAGTGTAACAGGTCATTCCTTATAAGTTATACTCAAGATGTTGAGAACATAATACCTGTCAGAGACAATGTAAAGGAAGAAGGATTTGTTTTTGGCTCATGCGTTCAGGTGGTCCAGTCCATTATAGGAGAAAAGGCATGACAGACCATTTCACTTCACAATATTCTCTTCTCTTTCCTTTTCATCCTAGTCAGGCCCACAGTCCTCAGAAAAATGCCACTCACACTCAGAGTGTGTCCTCTCCCTCAGTTAATACCACAGAAGTGCCCAGATATGTATCTGAATCTCCTAAGTGATTCTAAATCCAGGCACATTTACAATAAATATTTACTATTAAGTATCCCAACATAGAACTAACAGATTGTCACCTTTGATTAAAATTTCTTTTGGATTCATCACTATAATGTTCTACTATATGAGTTAGAAGCTATTGGCCTTCCACAAAATGTATTTGAAACTTCAAACTGTCTGGGGACACAAGGTTGACTGTAAACACTTCACGTTATGTTTACATGATCGCTATTTTATCACATATAAGCCTGCCCTCTGACTCTAGAGTGCTCTATGCCTAGGCATCCCTTCATCTTCATCTTGTACCTGCCTTATTGCGGTGGGCACCTCAGCTGTAACTGAATCTATGTTTTGAGATTAAGAGATACGCCTCTCCTTGTTTATAACAGGACCTAGACTATGTGTCAAATTTCCCCTAGTCAGAAACAACAGGGACCTTGAGCAAAGCTAGATTAAAGTCTGTATCTCGGAATTTCTTGCAGGTGTGTTGGAAGGCTTTGTGAAACATGGCTACCAACTTGGTTCCATTCTGTTTATCTGTGTCTAATGATGTCAAAACAATCTGTTAGTTCAGCTCGAAGATATTAGCCGGTTCACTGGGGAAGCTCATCTACTGTTGAACAGTAACCGCAAAGACAAAACCAAATAAACTAGAAGCTTGCCTGTCCATCCATACTCTCTCCCCTACCCACAGCCAACTCCAGAACATTTGGTATTCAGTGCTCCATGACTGCTAGAAGTCAGAGATACCTTGAGGCATGGGGACTAAACATAATAGAGTTATTGCTCTTGGGAATGTGATTTGTGTTACTGCTCACGGTGTGACCTGAAACTCCTTGAATGTTAATATCTCTGTTACGGATCTCTGGTTGGATAAGGAAAATCATATCAGTAATTATTCGATCATTTGCAATGATATGTATTTGCTCATTACCTTCACGTCTATCTCCAAAGCATGACTTGATCCTCTAAACATTCCCCCATCTCACCCATTCCCTTAGAACTACTGCTATATGTGTTAATCATACAACACAGTGAAGGAATTACCCCCTTCTTGAGCTGTATTCCATAATCCCATACCCCAGACCCCCAGAAGCTCTGACTGACTTTTCCTGACAGATACATTTCTTCCAGAAACCAGTTGATTGAATGTCTACTCTACTTGTATCACTCTTGGGGTGAGAGATACTGAGTGGACACTGCACAGAACTTAGCAAATTATATTTTAATAAACATGTTTTACATGTGAAAGTAATTTCCTGACTGTGGATGCTTTCATTTTGAATATATCCTTCAGCTGGAGAGGTGCCTTTGAGACAGTGGAAAAACAACAGAGATGCATAAGTGCCTTAGAGGAGTCCTGGTGCAATAAGACCAGGGCGCTATGTATTTTTTTAAGTATGCATGATATCATTCTTAGACTGCAGAGTGTTCCTTATGGCTGCCAAGACCAAAAGCAGTTTTAGCTATTTTTTTTTTAGTAATCAAAAAGAAGAAAAATATCTACTTTTACTTTCTTTGTTTTTGCCAACTATCGTTGGTTGACAATTTTATCTTTACAGACATTTTAAGTAATAGCATACTTGAGTGAGTCTGATAGTCCCTAATTGCACAGCTGTACATTATGAGGAATGAGTCTCCATTCAGGTGACATTTCCCAGCAACTATGCTCTATAAAAGTTGTTTTCAATAGCAGGGTCTATTCAAGAGCTGTGACTACCAAAGCCATTGGTTTCTGACCCAGGTTGTAATATGAGATATGAAATACCCTGCTTCAAATCTACAAAAGTAAGTTAATTACCCCCATAATAGTTATGCCACTCTTTCTTCGGTTGTTACATCTTCCCCGGCAGGTCAGTATTAGGGCATCCGGGATCCAGTGCTAGGTAAAACAATTGATGTCACTTCTCTCCTAGCAGCCTTCAGAGTAACCTGGGGAACCGGGAAAGCTAGTCAGCAGAGAGGAAGTTTCCCATTATTTTGAGATTAATTTCCCTGTGTTATACAGTCAAAATGTGTCATGTCTTCAGAAACAGGGTCTTATCAAGTGGTTATTGTGGGTAACCAACAGAAGTACAATATCCTGTGCTGTTTTGGAGATCTTTTGGTTATGATACTGATCAAGAATTCATGAAGAAGTAACCATGCTTGTACTGTGATTCTCATCTAATCTCATCTTCTTGTAGTGACATGGTCCACACATTCAAGACAATTCATTAAAATGATATTTTAAACTTTTTTATTGGATATTTTTTATTTGCATTTTAAATGTTATCCCATTTCCTTGTTTCCCCACCAGAAACCCCCTATCCCATGCCCACTTCCTCCTGCTTCTATGAGGGTGCTCCCTTACACCCCGACCCACTCCCTCCCACCTTCCCGCCCTGACATTCTCCTATGCTGGGGCAACAAACCTTGACAGGACCAAGGGTCTCTCTCCATTGATGCCCAACAAGGCCATCCTCTGCTACATATGCAGCCAGAGCCATAGGTCCATCTCTGTGTGCTCTTGGGATGATAGTTTAGTCCCTGAGAGCGGGCCTGGGGGTTGGGGAGGGTCTGGTAGGTGAATATTGTTGTTCTGTTGCAAACCCCTTCAGTTACTTCAGTCCTTTCTCTAACTCCTCCATTGGGGACACAGTTCTCAGTTCAATGGTTGACTGCAAGCATCCACGTATGTATTTATCAGACTCTGGCAGAGCCTCTCAGGAGACAGCTATATCAGGCTCCTGTCAACATGCACTTCTTGGCCTCTACAATATTGTCAGGGTTTGGTGTCTGTATATAGGATGGATCCCCTAGGTGAGGCAGTCTCTATTCTACACTTTGTCTCCATGCTTCCTCCTGTGAATATTTTTGTTCCCCCTTCTAGAAAGGTCTGAAGCATCCACATTTCAATCTTCCTTCTTGAGCTTCAGGTGGTTTGTGAACTGTATCTTGGGTATTCTGAGCGTTCAGGCTAATAGCTGCTTATCAGTGAGTGTATACCACGTGTGTCTTTTTGTGACTGGGTTACCTCACTCAGGATGATATTTTCTAGTTCCAGCTATTTGCCTAAGAATTTCATGAAGTCATTGCTTTTAATAGCTGAGTAATATTCCATTGTGTAAATGTACCACATTTTCTGTATCCATTCCTCTATTGAAGGACAGAGGTTCTGGCTATCATACATAAAGCTACTATGAACACAGTGGAGCATGTGTCCTTGTTACATGTTGGAGCATCTTTCGGGTATACGCCCAAGTAGCATACTACCTAGTGCGTTTCCAAGAGGCCTTTCACCCACCCTTCCCTCCTCTCCCCCATCTCTCTGCCTCCTTCCTTCTCTCCCCCATCCCCCTGCCTCCACTCTCTTTAACCACCATTACTCACTTTTCTCATTTCCCATGTGTTTACTATCCTTCCACTTCTCTTTTATTTTCAGAAATTATTTTCAAGATTATAATTTAATTATAACATTTCTCTCTCCCCCTTTTCAATCCCAACTCCTCCCATTATCTTTCTGCTCTTCTTAAAATTCATGTCATCTTTTTTCAGTGTTATTGCATTTTGCATGCATATATATTGAGAGAGCGTGTATGTGCATATGCATATAAATCCATGCAATATATCATTATATATTTTATAAAAACATTATATGTGTGTGTGTATTTTAAATTTGGCTGTGAGAAAGTAGGCTTACATATTGTTTTCCACACTCCTTTTTCATATTTACCTGCTATTGTCATTTTGCTAAACAGCCATGCCACCAAACTACTTATGCTTGTATTGTATTGTCAAATATTTATGCTTGTTCTCATAGATCTTTGCTGCCCTCAGTCTTTGACAATGGGAAGCAGTCAGTGGAGAGATAAATAACTGGTCAAACTTCGGAGAATACAAGTTTCAATGTTCAGCTGTAAATGAGAGATCTATATTAATCCTACTGCCATGAAAGTTCAGGGACACCTTGTGAAAGAGTGAGCAGAAAGAGCACAAGATGGGAAGGAACACTTTGGAATGCTGTCTTCTGGCCATGACATAGCTAATGCAATCAGGACCTCACAGAACTCATGGTTGCCTACATGAGACCTATACAAGAGGAATCTAGACACACTCCAAAATACATGAGGCACGTGATCTGCAGCGCTGACCACTTACTGAGGAACTAGATAGTTGCTACGTGATGGTGAATAATTATTTATTGAAGATGTAGTAACTGGTAGATTTTGAATGTTCCAATGGATAGTCCAGGCATGGGCACATATGGGTACCACTAATTGGTTTAATGAGTTATTTTTCAAAGAAAAGGAAAGGGGAAAGAAAGAAAGAAGAGAGACAAACAGAGACAGTGACAGAGAGAGACAGAGAGAGAATTTTAAAAGGGGAACCTTGAGAGTTTAGAGAGAGAAATGATGGCTATCTACGATCCTACTTCATTATATGCATTTGCAATTTCTCAAAAATAAAGAGAAAATTCTATAACCAGGTATTTTTGAAATTTTGAGTAAAAGAACAGTTTTCATGCTGATAAATGACATGGAATCTTTTGTCTTAGTCTAAGTGACATTTTCCAGTTGCCATTAGTATTAGATTTACTTGTGCAGCAGACAATGAAGTGCTCGAGTATTTTACATTAAAAATAATTTTTCTTCCTCATTTCTTCAATATAAGGGTGATGTTTTTACCTCTCTAGATTATACGATATAGCAGTGATTCTCATCTTGTGACTCGTGACCTCTTTGGCAAACCTCAGTCTCCAAAACTATTTACATTCTGATTCATAATAGCAGCAGAACTTCAGTTATAAAGGAGCAACAAAAATAATACTAGGATTGTTAATCACTACAACATGAGGAACTTTATTAAAGGGCCGCAGCATTAGGCAGGTTGACCACCACTCCTCTACAGCCAGAGCTGTGATAATGAAAGCAAAACTGCCCAAGTGTGTGAGCTACTGGACCCTGTGGGGTGAGGCCCAGGCTCATGACAGCTTGCTAGATTTATGACTCAGGGCTGAACCTTGTAATGGTGAAATTTATTAACCATCTCTGCTTATCAGGAAGGATCAGGTGAGTTCATTCTTCCAAGAAAACAGGAAGCAGCTCAATAAGGAGACCTGCCCTTTGAGCAATCTTCCAAGCACCTAGCAATGGTGAAAAGGCCCAGAGCCTTAAAGGTGTGTGTGTGTGTGTGTGTGTGTGTGTGTGTGTGTGTGTGTGTGTGTGTGTACTCTGACACAACCTCATTTATAAAGTCTTGATTAAGACACTTCCCCATTCTGAGCTTCAGTTCTTTGTTCTCAACATGGCAAGAAGCCTTCTAGAGAAGACAGTATGTTAAAATCATGCCTAGTACAGTTTATCTATTTTAAATGCACAGCAGTAACAAACTAAATATAAAATGAGCTATCCCAAAAGACACAGCTGTGCCCAGAAACACAAGCATGCTATGGTCTTCTTACCAATTTGCTGTTTTATTCAATCTTGTATAGTTGTAAGAGCCAAATATAATGGATGACTGAAAAAAAAAACTATGTCTTCCAGACATAGCAGAGCTGTGGTTCATTTGAACTCTCAGCTGTTGTGGCAACAAGCACAAGACCTGGGCATGTTCGTGCCAGACAAAATCTCAGCATGGAGACATAGAGTAGGCATAAAATTCTACCCCTAACTGAGGAGCTACTGGAAAGTCATAAGTGCTAGGAAAAGGAGAGTTTTATTTAATGTTGTAGCCACTGGTAGGTCAATTATATTCCAGAGAAACACCACATATCTAAGAGTATATGCGTATCACAAATTGGATTCAATGGGTTCCAAACAAAAAGAAAACACAACGTTGGATGGGTAAGGGAGGTGTGTGTGCATTTGGCAGTATATTTTATGGCCTCACAGAGACTGAGACAACAATCAGGGAGCCTGTATTATCTAAGCTAGGTCCTCTGTATATATGTTATTGTTGCTTAGCTTGGTGTTCTTGTGGGGCTCCTAACAGTTGGAATAGGGGTATCTCCGTCTCTTGTCTGCTTTTAGATTGTTTTGATGTGAGGGTTTGTACCTAGTCTTATTATGACTTGGATGCCCTGTTTGATTGATATTCCTGAGAAGGCTGCTATTTCTCTGAAGGAGCTGCTCTTTTTCTGGGGGGAGGGCAGACAAAAAGGGGGACTAGGAAGAGTAGAGGGAATGGAACATGAGGTTAGAGTGTAATTGATGAGCAAAGAATAAATAAATAAATTAATTAATTAATAAGAAAAATAAAATGCTCAAAGAACTGACAAGAATTATTTTTAAAACTTATACATGAGCCTACACACAATTGTTTGTGTAGAAAATGAAAAAAGCAGCATCAAAGGCAACAATAAGACCTAGATGATACATAAGATGCCACCCTCATGCTCATTCACACAAAGGTAGAAGGGTCACATGTTAGAGTTTATGAACTCTTCTCTACACTCAGCATCATGCCCACTACTCCAGGCTGATACCTGACTTTACAAGGCTGTAAAATAAACTGCTCTATTTTCATTACCCAGAGTCTCCAGGACTCGTTTTATGAAGTGATGGTTCTCACCGTAGTAATAGAGAAGAATGCACACTTGAATTTAGGTCCAAGATTGTGGAACCAAGTCCCCACTATAAACATCAAGTGGAAATCCCCTCAAGCTTCTAAAAGAAGTGGAGGAGAGACAGTATAAAGGATGTCAATGCTTTATTCTTTGTTCTTCCTCAGAAGACCTTGCCCTGGGATAAAGGAATTAACCAAAGGCTGTTATTTTAGGATTTGATCAGAGCTAGCGAAATTCTAAGAATGGAAATATGATTTCTAACTGACTCTGGCTCTCCTCCACCACGTGTAAGGAGAGGAAACATTGAAACATTGCATTCAGAGTCTAACGGCACAGCTCACACCACTGATTGTTAATCATAGACCCTTTATGTTTTCCTGCCCACAACCTCTTCCTACCACATTACTCTAGCTCCTTTTCTAAAGTTCATTTTATCAAGTGCATCATGCCTAGCTTTACAAGGAAAACTTATAAAACATAAGAAAAGAGTCAAAGTGAACATCAAAGGACCTGGAAGGGACACTGAAATTATCTAATTAGAAATTTGAAGTAATCGTCTGTAATGGATTAGGGCTTTTAAAATACAAACAGCCTCTGCTCCCTCCCTGGTGCCTGCATTTCTTGTAGACAGGAGACATTTTGAGTTGAAAGTTTTGTGCATGGGTTGGTGTCTCTATCACTGCACTGGATTTCCTGTCAGGATACAAAAGGTAGCCTCTTCAGGTTCCATATTCTCAGTAAAGTGACTCACAGATAAGGTCACCCCCATTGATTCATGAGTGCTTCCCTTTCCCCAGATCTCCATCTCCTCCTGGAAATGCTCCCCCTACCTCCTTACGCCAGTCAGTTGCAGATTTTCATTCATTTTCCTGGTCATCTAGCCACCTCTCCTGCCCTTCTGCACACCTGATCCTGAAACCCTCATTTCTCTCCCCCATCCCTCTCCAGCCTAGTTCCCTCTCTCCATCTTTATTTTATGACTCTTTTATTTCCCCTTCTAAGTGAGATTCAAGTTTCCTCACTTGGACCTTCCTTCTTGCTTAGCTTCTTTGGATCTATAATGTAACATGGCAACTTGAGCTTCATGTGAGTCCCGAACAACTGGACTAGGAGCCATCCCAAAAGCTGTTGCCTGTACTTGAATATGTCCACTTGCTGGGCTGCCTTGTCTGGCCTCAGTGGTAGAGGAAGTGCCTAGACTTGCAGAGACTTGATGTGCTAGAGTCGGGGGTGGGAGTTTGCGGGGGCGGGAGATATCCAGGAGGATCCCCATCTGTTCAGAAGAGAAGGGAAGGGGAGATGGGGGAAGGATTGTGGGATTATGGGAGGGGATTACTGGGAGGAAATGAGTAATGGGAAATTATAAAAACCATAAATGCTAGAAATTAAAGGTACTATAACATCAATGAAGAATACATTGATAGGACTGATAATGTATCTAGTTAACAGATAATACCAGAAAGAGAGAGAAAGAGAGATGGAGAGAGAGAGAGAGAGAGAGCGAGAGAGAGAGAGAGAGAGAGAGAGGTGGAGAGAGAGAGAGACAGAGACAGAGAGACACAGAGAGAGAGAGATGGAGAGAGAATATATCATTGAGCTTAAAGGTATCACAGTAGAAAATATCCAAAAATTATATTTTCCAGTTCTATCCATTTGCCTATGAATTTCAAAAAGTCATTGTTTTTGTTAGCTGAATAGTATTCCATTGTGTAGATGTTCCACATTTTCTGTATCCATTCCTCTGTTGAAGGGCATCTGGGTTCTTTCCAGCTTCTGGTTATTATAAATAAGGCTGCTATGAACATAGTGGAGTATGTGTCTTTGTGTGAGGTAACCCAATCACAGAAAAACACACATGGTATGCACTCACTGATAAGTGGATATTAGCCCAGATGCTCGAATTACCCTAAATGCACAGAACACATAAAACTCAAGAAGGATGACCAAAATGTGAATGCTTCATTCCTTCTTTAAAAGGGGAACAAGAATACCCTTGGGAGGGAAGAGAGAGGCAAAGTTTAGAACAGAAGTTGAAGGAATGCCCATGCAGAGCCTGCTGCACATGTGGCCCATACATATACAGCCACCAAATTAGATAAGGTGGATGAAGCAAAGAAGTGCAGGCTGACAGGAACTGGATGTATATCTCTCCAGAGAGGCACAGCCAGAATACAGCAAATACATAGGCAAATGCCAGCAGCAAACCACTGAACTGAGAACGGGACCCCTGTTGAAGGAATCAGAGAAAGGATTGAAAGAGCTTGAAGGTGCTTGAGACCCCATATGAACAACAATGCCAAGCAACCAGAGCTTCCAGGGACTAAGCCACTACCCAAAGACTATACATGGACTGACCCTGGACTCTGACCTCATAGGTAGCAATGAATAGCCTAGTAAGAGCACCAGTGGAAGGGGAAGCCCTGGGTCCTGCCAAGACTGAACCCCCAGTGAATGTGATTGTTGGGGGAGGGCAGTAATGGGGGGAGGATGGGGAGGGGAACACCCATATAGAGAGGGAGGGGGAAGAGCTAGAGGGATGTTGGCCCAGAAACCAGGAAAGGGAATAACAATTGAAATATAAATAAGAAATACCCAAGTTAATAAAGATGGAGAAAAAAAGAAAATATCCAAAAATGAAAAGTAAAAATTACAAATATTTAAAAGAAAGGAGAAAATATTCAAGGAGTGTATGACAACTATAAAAATGGGACATGTGTAGCAATATGTACAAAGCAGCATAAAAGTCCCAAAAGACTTCCATCAAATGACTAAGGAATTCATTTAAATTAATGACAGACAAAAGGCATTAAAAAGAGGAAGGAGAAGGGAGAACACAAGGAAGATGATGGACAGGGAGAAAGAAAAGGAGGGAAAAGAAGAGGAGGACTCAGCTAAATATAACTTTAAATAAGAGAAAATTAATGAGAACAAACCAGCAACAAACAGACAGAAATACAGTATTGATTGTGGGGAAATGAAAAGAATGTATGATTGCTTTTTGAAAACCATACCAAAGGACAGTGAAGTGAAGTAGTTAAAGTATTGAGAAATAATACCAGCAACCTAGAATTCTACACTCTGAGAAATTAAAGAAAGATAAAAACTTTCCCACACAAGCAGACATTGCAAAAGAAAATTATCAGGCCATGTATTGCCAAAAATTTTGAAATTCTTTAGATAGTCACAGAAAATCTTCATTTTTAAAAAGGAACACTAAATATGGACTTGTGTATTGCTTTTAAAAAGCTGTTTCTATTCATTACTTATCTAACAGATACTTTGTTCAAATTAGCAGCAACATTATATCTAATTATATATGCTCGATCATATGCAAATATGTGTGAGAATGTATGTGTTTTTAATATAAGTAATATGAATTATAACTATACAAGTGATTAAAGGAAAAATAACATTATTTTGTTGTTATTAGGTACTCACTTCCTGTAAAGAGGTATATTATTGTACTACTTTATTGTCATAATGAATATTTATTTTAAACTACAGGGAAACACTAAACTGTGTTTCTGTTGTCATTATTTCTTCTAAATGATATATTGAAACTGGAGAATGGCTCAGTGGTCTAGAGCAATGTTTGCTCTCCCAGAAGACTGGAATTCAGTTCACGACTGTCTGTAACTACCTGCAGAGATCTCAGTGCCTTCTCTGGCCTCTCTGGGTACCAAGCACACAAGTGCAGCACATTCAAACATGAAAGCAAAACAACTACACATATAAAAATAAAAATAAATAACCCTTTAAAAAATACTTTTGCCTACTAAAAAAAGTGAGATGTTATTAAAGAAGAATGAATAGAATTGTATAACACTCCAAGAAAACAACAAAAGGTAAGAAAAGAGGGAACAACAGAAAAGGGTAAAAAAAATCAATCGACCAATCAATTAGTTAATTAATTAATTAAAGCATGTATAAAAAGTTGAAATAAGTATTCGTTTATTAAGTGCTATCAGTAGTCACTTTGAACATCAATGGTCTACATGGATGTATAAAAACACAGATGAGGTGTTGGGGATTTAGCTCAGTGATAGAGCGCTTGCCTAGCAAGCGCAAGGCCCTGGGTTCGGTGCCCAGCTCTGGGAAAAAAAAAAAAACACAGATGAAAGAACAAGATCCAATTGTATGTAGCCTATAAAAACTTCCCTGTAAATCCAAAGATCCCTATAGTAGTCAAGTAAATGAATGGAGGAAAATGCAATGTCAACATAAAAAAGGTAGAAAAGTAATACTAAATTCAAATGGACATCGAAACATAAAAGGGCATTGGGTATTAAACAATGGACCTTACGATTTGATAACAGTCAGTTCTCCAGAAAGGCAAATCGGTCCTTTTTTTTTTTCTTTTTTTCAGAGCTGGGGACCGAACCCAGGGCCTAGGGCTTGCTAGGCAAGCGCTCTACCACTGAGCTAAATCCCCAACCCCCAAATCAGTCCTTAATATGCATACACCTAAAAGCAGAGAACGAATGCATGTGGAGCACAAACTGACAAAACTGAAAGGAGGAATGGATCAACCTGCTCTCCTGCCTCATGAGTTTACCATAGTCCGTGTGGTGGTTTGAATATGCTTCGCCCATGGAAAGTGGCACTCTTAGGAGGTGTGGCCTTATAGGAGTGTCTGTGGCCTTGTTAGAGAAAGTAAATACCTGTAGGGGTGGGCTTTGAGGTCCTACCCTTAAGCTCCACCTAGTGAAAAAGAGAATCCCCTCCTGGATGCCTGTGGAAGACAGTCTCCTTCTGCCTGCCTGTGGGTCAAGTTGTAGAACTCTTGGCTCCTACAGCACCAGGTCTGCTTACATGTTTCTATGATTCCCATTGTGATAATGGGCTGAACTTCTGAATCTGTAAACCAGCCCCAATTAAATGTTTTACCTTATAAGACTTTCTGTGGTCATGGTATCTTTTCACAACAGTGAAACCTTAACAAAAGCACTTAGTGATGGATGGGTCTAGCGGGCAGGATATTAATAAAAATAGAAGGGATCTCATCATCCCCATCAATAAGTGTAATATAATTTATAATTTGCATATTCATCCAACAAAACAGAGCACACATTTTTACCAAGCTGACATGGGATACTCATCAAGAAAGAGACCACATAAAACATACCATGACAAACTCAAAAGAAGAGAAATCTTAAAGTGCCTGCTCTCAGGCCACAATGAAATTAAACCAGAAATAAATAGCAGATATACAGCTGGAAAATTCCTAAATATGTGCAGATTAAAAACATGCTTCCAGCACATGAGTCAAATGAGAAATTTCAAAAGAAATTTAGAGCTCTTTAAAAAAATATTTTTGTTTTCACTTTATTTATGGGGAGGGTTCTATGTGTATGCATGGCATTTCTACGGGTGTGGCTTTACATGCCAAAAAGAAGATGTCAGGGACTACGGATATGAGGTAACTAACAGTTGTGAGACATATAACATGACTGCTGGCAATTCATCTTGGGTCCTGTGCAAGAACTCCAAGTGCTCTTAACCACTGAGCCATTTCTCTAGCCCTTAAAAAAATGGGTTTTATAAAAGGAAAACAAAAATAGATTTCTTAAAACTCTTAGGATATAACTAAAATGGTATTTGTAAGCAAAATTTTAAAAAATGAATGAATATATGAGAAAAAATAAATATAAGAAATTCAACAATCTGAATTAGAATCTGATTTAGAATTTATAAACTAGAGAAGAAAGCGCAAAAAAAAAAAATGAAACCAAAAGGAAACAAGAGATAGAAATGACAAAATTGGAGAAATTTTACTTTTTGTTTGTTTGTTTAAACCACCAAATTTACTTGGTGTCTTTTTTTTTTAATTTATTTTATTTTATGTATATAAGTACAGTGTTACTGTCTTCAGACACACCAGAAGAGGGCATCAGATCCCATTACAGATGGCTGTGAGCCACCAGAAATTTTACTTTTTAATCTTATAAGATAGGCAACCTCTTATCTAAAAAATCAGAGACAAAAGAGGAGCTATCACTACAGAACCTATGGTCACTAGAATAAATAATAAAGGCATGGTGTTAGCCATTTTTGTATGCTTATTTTACATCCTAAAAGAGGTCAGTTTCTCAGAACACACAAAATTCGCACAGACAAAAATAGATCATCCAATAGGCCAATATCTATTAAAACCATTGAATCAAAAATTCCAAACTAAAGAGTACCTTATCAAATGTATTCACTGAGAAATTATGTTAAAAATGATTACAGAGGAAATTTCACCAATTCTCGTCAGTCTCTTACAGTGTCTAAATGTATAGGGACCACTTCCTTATATGAACCCAGCAACTGCCCGAATATCAATATCAGACAAGATATTATAAGGAAAGAAACCTGTGAAACAATAGCCCTCATAAATAAGATGTAAATATCCTCAATAAAATATTAGTTTAAAAATATTTTAAAAAATAATGTACCATAAACAAGTTTGATTTGTGCCTGTTATGCTAGATTAGTCCCATGTTCAAATTTAATCGACAGAAACCAGGAACGGTGTACGTGTTATATCTGCAATCCCATCTGCTTGGAGGTTGAGGTAGAAAGATTGCAGATCCAAAACAAGCCCAGGCAACAAAACAAGAACTCATCTCAACAAAGCACTTTAATAGACAAAAATTAAAAGTTAATAATCATATAACAAATGCAAATAAAACATTGGAAAATCCCAATATTCATTTATTGCCTAAAGACGAACTCCATAAACTTAGCCAAGATTATTTATAGAACAAAATAAAAACAAAGCAAAAATATTAACATATATCATATTTATAGTAAACAAGGAGACACTGTTGCTCAAAAAGCAACAAAAGGCAAAAGACCCCCTTTCATTACACCTTTTGGGAATGATTTATGAGATTTAGATTGCTTGTCAATAATAAAACACTCTGTGAAGAAAGTGCAAAAGGAATTTTTCAAATGAAATTGTTAATATCAAGTCTTCTGGATGCAAAGGTAATATACAAAATACTCATACACAACTCTAAAAGAAAAATGTAAGATTTACAAGAGGAGAAGACTACACTCCGGTGAATGAAATAAAAGAAAAACTGGGAAGACACAGAGGGAGGTCTGTATTCATGGATGAGGCATTTGTTCATCAACCACAAAAGGACAAGTGAATTTAAATTACATGCTACTGTATGGAAGAAATCAATATAAGAAGACTACATGCCTTATGGTCCTAACTACCTCACGCATTAGAAAAGGTGGAATAATACAAACACTCTAAAGACCAGGGGCTGTTAGGAGCTACGGAACTGGGCTATTAGGGAGCTAAGCACAGTTGGAACACAGAGGGTTTTAATGGCAGTACAACTGCTCTGTTTGATACCTTATCAGTGAATCACAGGCATGGGATGTACAAAACTACCAGAATGGGTCTTTTTAAATTTTTTTTATTAGATATAATCTTTACTTACATTTCAAATGGTATTCCCTTTCCCGGTTTCCATCCATAAGCCTGCATCCCCACCCCCTCCAGCATATGGGTGTTCCCCCACCCACCTCTTTCACCGCCCCTGCCCATATTCCCCCCCCGCACTGGGGGTCTAACCTTGGCAGGACCAAGGGCTTCCCCTTCCACTGGTGCCCCAACAAGACTACATATCTCTGCTACATATAGAGTTGGAGCCCTGGGTCACTCTATGTATAGTCTTTCGGTAGTGGTTTAGTCCCTTGAAGCTCTGGTTGGTTGGCATTGTTGTTCTTATGGGGTTGCAAGCCCATTCAGTTCTTGCAATCCTTCCTCTAATTCCCTCAAAGGGGGTCCCATTCTCAGTTCAGTGATTTGCTACTGGCATTGACCTCTGTATTGGACATGCTCTGAATGTGTCTCTCAGGAGAGATCTATATCCGGTCCCTTTCAGCATGCACTTTTTAGCTTCGTCAATCTTACCTAGTTTTGGTGGCTGTATATATATGGGCCACATGTGGGGCAGGCTCTGAATGGCCGTTCCTTCAGTCGCTGCTCTAAACTTTGCTTCCATATCTCCTCCTATGGATATTTTTTTTCCACTTTCAAGAAGGAGTGGAAGCATCCGCACTTTGGTCATTCTTCTTGAGCTTCCTGTGGTCTGTGGATTGCATCTTGGGTAAATCGAGCTGTTAGGCCAATATCCACTTACCAATGAATGCATACCAATGTGTTTTTCTGTGATTGGGTTACCTCACTCAGGATGATATTTTCTAGTTCATTCCATTTGCCTATGAATTTCATGAAGTCATTGTTTTTGATAGCTGAGTAGTACTCCATTGTGTAGATGTACCACATTTTTTTGAATCCATTCCTCTGTTGAAAAGCATCTGGGTTCTTTCCATCTCCTGGCTATTATAAATAAGGCTGCTATGAACATAGTGGAACACGTGTCTTTGTTGTATGTTGGAGCATCTTTTGGGTATATGCCCAAGAGAGGTATAGCTGGGTCCTCAGGTAGTGCAATGTCCAATTTTCTGAGGAAACTCCAGACTGATTTCCAGAGTGATTGTACCAGTTTGCAATCCCACCAACAATGGAGGAGTGTTCCTCTTTCTCCACATCCTCGCCAGCATCTGATGTCACCTGAGTTTTTTATCTTAGCCATTCTGACTGGTGTGAGGTGGAATCTCAGGGTTGTTTTGATTTGCATTTCCCTGATGACTAAGGCTGTTGGACATTTCTTTAGGTGCTTTTCTGCCATTTGATACTCCTCAGCTGAGAATGTTTTGTTTAGCTCTGTACCCCATTTTAATGGGGTTATTTGGTTCTCTGGAGTCTAACTTTTTGAGTTCTTTGTATATTTTGGGTATTAGTCCTCTATCAGTTGTAGGACTGGAAAAGATCTTTTCTGAATCTGTTGGTTGCCATTTTGTCCTAATGACAGTGTCTTTTGTCTTACAGAAGCTTTGTAGTTTTATGAGGTCCCATTTGTCAATTCTTAATCTTAGAGCATAAGCCATTGGCATTTTGTTTAGGAAATTTTCCCCACTGCCCATGTCTTCGAGACTCTTCCCCACTCTTTCTTCTATTAGAATGGGTCTTAATGTAAACTATGAATGGCTAGGTCACTGTATCAACAGAGGTTTACAGACAATAACAAATACAATGTACTCTAGGAGTAATATCAAATAATGTAGACTGTAGTTCATATGTGAGAACAGAAAATATATAAAAAGTCTGCTATCTCTACATCTCAACTTTTAATGAACCTAGAATTGTTCTTAAATTATTAAAGATTCTACAGACTCAACCTTGTGCAAAGCTTTATTATTTTAATATATTTTTATTTTTAAAAATTATGCAATATATTTTTATGGTTTCCTCAACTCCCACTCCTCCCAGATTCTCCCTACCTTCTTACAAATCCAGTTTTATGTTGTCTTTATCTCAAATAAAGAAAAAACACAAAATGAATACTTTAAAAAATTAATCAAAGAAGACAAAAAGTACCAAAACAAATAAAATATTCATGAAAGGAAGGAAGGAAAGAAGGGGGAAGGGAGGGAGGAGGAAGGAAAGGAGGAAGAGACAAAATAAGAATGTAACAAAGAAAGAAGGAAAACAAAACAGAAAACCCATGAAGTTCATTTTGTGTTGGCCAATAACTGGTATGAGGCCTGCCCTTAAGTGTGGTTGATATTATGGATCTAAATGTACCTGTTCTGTAATTTCATGATCCATGAAAAGGAGGGCAATTGAGAGTTGATGGAAATTACTAACACTCATTATATACATATATTAAATTGTTAAAGAATTTTAAAAGAACAAATTAAATTTATTAATTAAAATTAAATTAAAGCTTTTAAATAAAATAATCAAAACAGTGAAAAATACCAGTGAAACTAAAAGTCTAATTTAATAATAGTAAACAACAGCTAGCCAGATAGCAGTAGTAGTAGTATAGTGGTAGTAGTAGTGGTAGTAATTGTAGTAGTAGTAGTAGTAGTAGTAGTAGTAGTAGTATAGTAGTAGTAGTAGTAGTAGCAGCAGCAGCAGCAGCAACAGCAGTAATAATAGTAGTAGTAATAGTAGTAAAAGATGAAGACAATTATAAAGGAGAAGAAGAAAGAGGAAGAGGATGAGGAGCAACAGCAAAGGAGGAGAAGGAAAAACAAGAAGAGGAGAAACAAACACAAATTGTCAATAAGAGGAGGAAGCACAAATTGCAAATATCAATAATCAGAAACATCAGTAGAGAGCTCTATGTCAAAATGATAAAAGAACATGGCCAATATATAATGTAATATAAGTAATATAGACTACTTTACATGTATACTAATATGTTCCTTAGAATATACAATGTCATGATAACTACTATTAAAGTCAATAGAAAAAAAATAAGTGCACGTATAGCCCCATATTTATTAATTAAATATTAAAATTTAATCATGTTTTTCTCTCTTCATGGCATACATAAATATCTCAGACACAAAATAGTTTACTGCTGAATTCCATCAAACATTTAAAAGATGAATGTCAATGATATGCAAATTTATCAAAAAATGAGAGACAGCACTTTATGGCTTGTTTTGAGATTATAGGGTAGTTATTTTATAGAGAGATGGATAAAAGATTTTATAAAGATAGTCAGACAGACAAATGAGAGATAGATGAATTGATGATAGAGAGATAACATGTAACAGATGATGAGAGAGAGAGAAAATATGCATATAATACTGCCCTGATTAGAACAGCATTGAAAAAACATAAACTAAAGCTACAAAAGACTATATATTAGAGATTGTGGCTCCTGGGAATATCATAAGTTACACTCATAAAGGCTTACCAACCAAAATGAATTAACATGAGATGAACAAGGACAGCAACACACACATTCTAACACTGATGGAGGAGAGCCTGGAGACCTCAGCTTTATACAAAGGACTACAGGCAACTAAGGATGCTGAGAATGGGAGACAGCCTTCTGTTATCAGTTGTCTTATGTTGTATATGTATAATAATACTTAATAAAATAAAGACCATGAATTTTAAAAGGAGCAAGAAGAAACTTATGGGAGCGTTTGAAAGACAGGAGAAGGGAAATAATGTAATTATATTATAATCTCAAAAAATAAAAGTAATAATTACAATTAAAGGAATATTTTTAAAGTATAATTAACCATCTCTATCTTTATGAGAAAATAAAATGAAATGTATGGGCTATTACAATATCTGTAAGACACAGATTAACATTGACATTTCTGTGACTATGCTAAGGTACTAGGACCTTCATGACTGGCTTCCCTGTGCCTGCTGACCCTTATTCCAAGACTGGTCATGAATTTTTGTATAGGTGAGATTCATGTGTCTACAAGTGTGTGTGTGTGTGTGTGTGTGTGTGTGTGTGTGCGTGTGTGTGATGTACACATGCATAAGTGGGAAAAGGAAAGAGAGACAGATACAGAGGAAATCATGAAGGCTTGTCACTTTCATTTTATAGTTAAAAACCTTTGCCAACCATCTAGAGTATGTTCCACCTGGGGATCCAGCCCATATACATACAGCCACCAAACCTGGACAATATTGCTGATGCCAAGAAGTGGACAGGAGCCTGGTATAGCTGTCTCCTGAGAGGCTCTGCCACAGTCTGATAAATACAGACGTGGATGCTTGCAGCCAACCACTGAACTGAGAAAGGGTTCCCCATTGGAGGAGTTAGAGAAAGGATTGAAGGAGCTCAAGGGATTTGCAACCTCATAAGAATAACAATACAAAACAACCACAGCTTCCAAGGACTAAACCACCATCCAAAGAGTACACATGGACAGACCCATGGCTCCAGCTGCATATGTAGCAGAGGATGACCTTGTTGGGCAGCAATGGGAAGAAAAGCTCTTGGTCCTGCCAAGGGTGGACACCCAGTGTAGGGGAATGTCAGGGTGGGGAGGCAGGAAGGGGTGGGTGGATGGCTGGAGGAACCCCTCATAGAAGAAGGGGTGGGGATGGGATAGGGGGTTTATGGACAGTAAACTGGGAAAGGGGATAACGTTTGCAATGTAAAATTCAAAAATCCAATAAAAAATCTTTGCAAGGCAATGATCAATGTTACCTTTCATATCTCTCAAGGAATAAGCTGGAAAAATCAGCAATCTGCAAGCTACCTAAAATTCTCCATAACTCCTTAAAGACTCTTATAAGTTATACTTCCAAAGCAAATTAATTGACTCAACCTCTCCTTGAGCTATCTGTCTATCTATCTATCTAACTATCTATCTGTCTATCTATCTATCTATCTGTCTGTCTGTCTGTCTATCTATCTATCTATCTATCTATCCATCCATCCATCCATCTATCTACCTATATATCAATGATCTATCATCATTCGCTGCATTATTAGAAAGAAGTCAAGATCTTTTCAAGGAATCAAATATTTCCAACCATATCTGGTTCCCTAAAGAGGTGGAAAGGATCTCACTAAAGCAATTGTGTGCCATTTTGGCTCTTAGCTCACACTAGGAGAGTCCAGGCATTGATCAATCAAGAAGGGAGAAGATGTAACAGATGCTGACTCAGCAAAATAACATCTAAGGGAAAAAAATCCCAGCTTCCTACTCTCAAACTCCAGGCTCCACACTGTTTTAAAACCTCTTGCCTTGTTGCCCAATTTGATGGGAAGTACATTTTTGTTCCAGATATTTATTTAAAAGTTTCATTTTCACTTAATAAATCCACAGCCGTGGCATACATGGAAGGTTTCTCCAAGCGGTAATTTATGCTCATTGAAGAATTACTTTTGAAAGTGCATGGGCTGCCTGTCACTGGGGGAAATTGTGGTCACTCTGTTCTTAGACTTATTGGCTGTTATAGATTGAGGAGTTGATATATATTTGAAATGTTTATGCCTTCTCTTTCTTGTTAATTATCGATCTAAACCTTTGTGAATTCCAAGACATTTGTGAACAAGGCTTTCATTAATCCCCAAGGCTGCTGAGGGTCTTGGCAATGAGGTTCCCAATTTATAAATACGCAAGAAACTTGCAAATGAACATGATCATTTCCAGGGTCCCACAATGAGTCAGCGATGACCAGGCTTACAGAGTTTATAGCATAGGCATGGGATATTTGGTGAGCTAAAGGAAAATTACAATATTTCCCTTGGGGACACATTTAAAACTGGCTACAAAAGAATGCAGACAAGGATGCAGAAACATGTATGTACACACACACATAAACACACAAACACACACATGCACGTGCACTTCTGGCCTCAGTGGGGACTCCCTGTCCCTGAAGTCTGTCTGTACACTCCTACTCAGTTTTAATCTTCCTCCCAGTGAATTGATCCATTTATTCTGAAGGAGACAGGACTTTCCAGACCATTATATTCCTTGTTTAATCTTATCTTACACTACTCACTTTTCCTCTACTCTCTCCCCTGCAATTTACCACCAATGTAGCACCCCACCTGCCTGGACTCTTAAAGCATCTAAGGATGATAAGCCTTCTGAGGTGTGTGTCTTTATTCTCTTCACTGGACTTGGCCTCCAGTCTATCTGCTTGGCGGCTTTGGAGAAGGCAGATGCAGAGGCTGCAAACACCCCCAGGAGGAAAAGGGGGTGTTACAGGATGTCATTCTATCACTGCATCACTGTTGGGTGATGCTCCAGCTCTTTGCTCACCTCCAGTCATTTCCTGAGGAGGATCGTTGCCACTTCCACCAGTCGAAACATCTGAATTTCTCATGTGACTGTATTCTGATCTCAGCGCCTTCCCAGTATTGATCTTAATTCATTGTCTTGACAGCTATGATTTTGGTAAAAAATAATAGGAAAGCAAACATTATATCCTCAGGGTCTTAAATGCCAACATGAATAATCAGCCATCATCATCATGTGAGTGGTGGGGACCCTTCTTCTAGAGTGCTTGCTTCGCTCTATTGAGAGCACTGGAAATACGCAGGCTCCTTCCCCGGTTAGTCTTACAGGTGTATCCAATCCACTGTGAAGTTGAAGCCTCTTATAATGCAACTCAACACAAATATCATAAACATACTTAATGCAGAGACTTAATGTTTTGCTTCTCAGAGTTAAATACATCTGTCAGATACCAGCTATGGTTCAGAGCCATTTGCCTAAGGTAAGGATTTGGCAAACTCGAGATTGAGACCAGTCAACTTCTACCCTCTAGACATGGCTAATCTATCCTGGGAAGACCTGCAAAGGTGCCTCACCGAGTTCCTTTAGGTGTAAGAAATAAGGGTGTTAAAGCCAGCTTTCGATCGCATGCTTCTGATTACAAACTCAAGGAAAAGAGGGGCCCGAAAGGGCACTAGCCTGCAGGAGGCCTGTGGTTTTATGTGTGTGAGAAAACACATTTTGTTTAAGTAGACCTCTCTCCTGCCCCCACTCTGCTTCACTCATTGCTACCAGATGCTGTTGCCAAGGCAGAAGCCAGGCAAGAGTGGGAGCACGCAGGCTCCCACTCGGGTGAGAAGCAGGGGGACTGATGAGCTGCTGAGGCAGAGCAGGACCGCAGAGGGCCTTGCTTTGAATTTCCACTCCATCCCCCTCTCGCCCACCATCCAGACCTTCAGACACTTTCTGTTCTGTGTCCTTTACATCTGAGAACAGCCAGATGAAAGGAAGCTGGTTCAAGGTGCTAAAGAACTGATGCTCCTTCAAGACTCGCGAATGGTCTGTGGCCTCCTTCCTCCCAGATGCCCAGCGAAAAGGTAAAACACAAAAAAGAAGAGCTTGTGCTGAGAGCCCCAAGAAACATGACCTTGTACATCTCCACCAATAGAGATCATGCAAACTCCCCTGCAGGCCAAACCATCCTGAGCCAAAAAGGGGGGAAAGGTACAAGGCAAAGCCTGAGAAGACTATTGCACAGGGACCCTAGATAAACATCCCATGACCTGTGTGCTCGTCTGAAACCCATTCATATCCATCTAAATACCAGAACATCCTGACTTTGTATAGTGCTGCATGAGAATTTCTTAGGGTAACGACTTCATCTAAGGTCCTTCTAAGTAATAATCATGCCCCTGTTTCTTCTTCACTCCTCACCAGACTTCTGCCATTGAGGCATACCCTAACCCTTGCTGCTGAGATTTTATACCTAAACGACCTGCTTGCCTCTAGGATGCACTTCAAGGAACCTCTCTCTTGTGCTCCAGACCACCATAGCTGTTCAATAATTGTGTGTTGGATAAATTCCATACTAAAGACTTGGGGTGAGGGATTGAAGTTAGCTCCGGCTCTGCTATTCCAGCTAACTATACATTTCGTACTTTGCCCTATGAGTACAGTAAAAGCTGGCTTTCCGGACTGAACAGTGGGGAGGGTGGCATTTGCACGTTCCTCTATACCATCCTTCATACGGGCTCCCATGGGAAGCCAGGGGTTAAAGCGCTATTCCAGGATGCATGGCACCTCTGTAAACCCGCATCACGATTGTGCCACTCCCTATTGTTGTCCCTCCTGAGGTTACTGCTCTTGGTAACAGGTACTGAAGTGGAGACTCTTCTCAAGAAATCAATAGGTAGCAGAGGACAGACTTCTCTGGCATCAATGGGAGGGAAGGATCAATGCCCTTGTGTAGGGGAATGCTAGGGGAGGGAGAGCAGAGCGGGAGGAAGGAGAAGTGGGGAAGCACCATCATAGAAGCAGAGGGAGGGGCATGGGAAGGGGGTTCGCAGAGGGGAAACCTGGAAAGGAAATGACATTTGAAATGTAAATAAATAAAATATCCAATATACAAAGTAAAATTACTAATCGTGATTTTTTTCCATCTTTATTAAATTGGGTATTTCTAATTTACATTTCAAATGTTATTCCCTTTCCCAGTTTTCAGGCTAATATCTCCCTAATCCCTCCCCTTCTATATGGGTGTTCCCCTCTCCATCCTTCCCCGATTACCGCCCTCCCCCCAAGGATCCCCTTCACTAGGGGTCCATCCTTGGCAGGACAAAGGGCTTCCCCTTCCACTGGTGCCCTTACTAGGCTATTCATAGCTACCTATGCAGTTGGAGCCCAGGGTCAATCCATGTATAGTCTTTAGGTAGTGGCTTAGTCCCTGGAAGCTCTGGTTGCTTGGCATAGTTGTTCATATGGGGTCTCAAGCTCTTTCAGCTCTTTCAGTCCTTTCTCTGATTCCTTCAACAGTAGTCCCGTTCTCAGTTCAGTGGTTTGCTGCTGGCATTCGCCAATGTTTTTGCGATATTCTGGTGGTGTCTCTTGGGAGAGATCTACATCCAGTACCTGTCAGCCTGCACTTCTTTGCTTCATCCACCTTATCTACTTTGGCGGCTGTATATGTATGGGCCACATGTGGGGCAGGCTCTGAATGGGTGTTCCTTCAGTCTCTGTTCTAAACTTTGCCACCTTGTCCCCTCCTAAGGGTATTCTTGTTCCCCTTTTAAAGAAGGAGTGAAGCATCCGCATTTTGGTCATCCTTCTTGAGTTTCATGTGTTCTGTGCATCTAGGGTAATTTAAGCATTTGGGCTAATATCCATTTATCAATGAGTACATACCATGTGTGTTTTTCTGTGATTGGGTTACCTCACTTAGGATGATATTTTCCAGTTCCATCCATTTGCCTATGAATTTCATAAAGTCATTGTTTTTGATAGCTGAGTAGTACTCCATTGTGTAGATGTACCACATTTTCTGTAATCCATTCCTCTGTTGAAGGGCATCTGGGTTCTTTCCACCTTCTGGCTATTATAAATGAGGCTGCTATGAACATAGTGGAGCATGTGTCTTTGTTATATGTTGGAGCATCTTTTGGGTATATGCCCAAGAGAGGTATACCTGGGTCCTCAGGTAGTTCAATGTCCAATTTTCTGAGGAACCTACAGACTGATTTCCAGAATGGTTGTACCAGTATGCCATCCCACCAAAAATGGGGGAGTGTTCCTCTTTCTCCACATTTTCGACAGCATCTGGTGTTGCCAGTGTTTTTGATCTTAGCCATTCTGACTGGTGTGAGGCGGAATCTCAGGTTGTTTTGATTTGCATTTCCCTTATGACTAAAGATGTTGAACATTTCTTTAGGTACTTCTCAGACATTTGGCATTCCTCAGCTATGAATTCTTTGTTTAGCTCTGAACCCCATTTTAATAGGGTTATTTGTCTCCCTGCGGTCTAACTTTGTGAGTTCTTTGTATATTTTGGATATAAGCCCTCTATCAGTTGTAAGATTGGTAAAGATATTTTCTCAATCTGTTGGTTGCCGTTTTGTCCTAACCACAGTGTCCTTTGCCTTACAGAAGCTTTGCAGTCTTATGAGATCCCATTTGTCGATTCTTGATCTTAGAACATAAGCCATTGGTGTTTTGTTCAGGAAATTTTCTCCAGTGCCCATGTGTTCAAGATGCTTCCCCACTTTTTCTTCTATTAGTTTGAGTGTATCTGGTTGGATGTGGAGGTCCTTGATGTACTTGGACTTAAGCTTTGTACAGGGTGATAAGCATGGATCAATCTGCATTCTTCTACATGTTGCCCTCCAGTTGAACCAGCACAATTTGCTGAAAATGCTGTCTTTTTTCCATTTGGATGGTTTTGGCACCTTTGTCAAAAATCAAGTGACCATAAGTGTGTGGGTTCATTTCTGGGTCTTCAATTCTATTCCATTGGTCTATCTGTCTGTCTATGTACCAATACCATGCAGTTTTTATCACTATTGCTCTGTAATACTGCTTGAGTTCAGGGATAGTGATTCCCCCTGAAGTCCTTTTATTTTCGAGGATAGTTTTAGCTATCCTGGGGTTTTTGTTATTCCAGATGATTTTGCAAATTTTTCTGTCTAACTCTCTGAAGAATTGGATTGGTATTTTGATGGGAATGGCATTGAATCTGTAGATCGCTTTGGGTAAAATGGCCATTTTTATTATATTAATCCTGCCAATCCATGAGCATGGAAGATCTTTCCATCTTCTGAGGTCTTCTCCACTTTCTTTCTTCAGAGGCTTGAAGTTCTTATTATACAGATCTTTCACTTGCTTGGTTAAAGTCACACCGAGGGTACTTTATATTATTTGGGTCTATTATGAAGGGTGTCGTTTCCCTAATTTCTTTCTCGGCTTGTTTCTCTTTTGTGTAGAGAAAGGCTACTGATTTATTTGAGTTAATTTTATACCCAGCCACTTTGCTGAAGTTGTTTATCAGCTTTAGTAGTTCTCTGGTGGAACTTTTGGGATCACTTAAATATACTATCATATCATCTGCAAATAGTGATATTTTGACTTCTTCTTTTCCAATGTATCCCCTTGATATCCTTTTGTTGTCTGATTGCTCTGGCTAGAACTTCAAGAACTACATTGGATAAGTAGGGAGAGAGTGGGCAGCCTTGTCTAGTCCCTGATTTCAGTGGGATTGCCTCAAGTTTCTCTCCATTTAGTTTAATGTTAGCAAATGGTTTGCTGTATATGGCTTTTACTATGTTTAGGTATGGGCCTTGAATTCCTATTCTTTCCAGGACTTTTATCATGAAGGGGTGTTGAATTTTGTCAAATGCTTCCTCAGCATCTAATGAAATGATCATGTGGTTTTGTTCTTTCAGTTTGTTTATATAATAGATCACATTGATGGTTTTCTGTATATTAAACCATCCCTGCATGCCTGGGATGAAGCCTACTTGATCATCGTGGATGATGGTTTTGATGTGCTCTTGGATTCGGTTTGCCAGTATTTTATTGAGTATCTTTGCGTCGATATTCATAAGGGAAATTGGTCTGAAGTTCTCTTTCTTTGTTGGGTCTCTGTGTGGTTTAGGTATAAGAGTAATTGTGGCTTCATAGAAGGAATTCAGTAGTGCTCCATCTGTTTCAATTTTGTGGAATAGTTTGGATAGTATTGGTATGATGTCTTCTATGAAGGTCTGATAGAATTCTGCACTGAACCCTTCGGGACCTGGGCTTTTTTTTGGTTGGGAGACCTTTAATGACTGCTTCTATTTCCTTGGGAGTTATAGGGTTGTTTAAATGGTGTATCTGTTCCTGATTTAACTTCGGTACCTGGTATCTGTCTAGGAAATGGTCCATTTCCTGTAGATTTTCAAGTTTTGTTGAATATAGGCTTTTGTAGTAGGATCTGATGATTTTTTTTAATTTCCTCTGATTCTGTTGTTATGTCTCCTTTTCATTTCTGATTTTGTTAATTTGGACACACTCTCTGTGTCCTCTCGTTAATCTGGCTAAGGGTTTATCTATCTTGTTGATTTTCTCAAAGAAACAACTTTTTGGTTCTGTTGATTCTTTGTATAGTCCTTTTTGTTTCTACTTGGTTGATTTCAGCACTGAGTTTGATTATTTTCTGCCTTCTACTCCCCGTAGGTGTATTTGCTTCTTCTTGTTCTAGAGCTTTTAAGTTTGCTGTCAAGCTGCTGATATATTCTCTCTCCTGTTTCTTTCTGCAGGCACTCAGAGCTATGAGTTTTCCTCTTAGCACAGCTTTCATTGTGTCCCATAAGTTTGGGTATGTTGTACCTTCATTTTCATTAAATTCTAAGAAGTCTTTAATTTCTTTCTTTACCTTCCTTGGCCAGGTTATCTTTGAGTAAAGCATTGTTCAACTTCTATGTATAAATGGGCGTTCTTCCCTTATTATTATTGAAGACCAGCTTTAGCCTGTGGTGTTCTGATAGTACACATGGGATTATTTCTATCTTTCTGTATCTGTTGAGGCCTGTTTTATGATCTATTATATGGTCAATTTTGGAGAAAGTACCATGAGGTGGTGAGAAGAAGGTTTATCCATTTGTTTTAGGATAGAATGTTCTATAAATATCTGTTAAGTCCATTTGGTTCATGACTTCTTTTAGTCTGTCTATGTCTCTGTTTAATTTCTGTTTCCATGATATGTCCATTGATGAGAGTGGGGTGTTGAAATCTCCTACTATTATTGGGTGAGGTGCAATGTGTGCTTTGAGCTTTAGTAAGGTTTCTTTTATATATGTAGGTGCCCTTGTATTTGGTGCATAGCTATTTAGGATTGTTCATCTTGGTTGATTTTTCCTTTGATGTCTATGAAGTGTCCTTCCTTGTCTTTTTTGATGACTTTTAGTTGAAAATCTTTTTTATTTGATATTAGAATGGCTACACCAGCTTGCTTCTTCAGACCGTTTGCTTGGAAAGTTGTTTTCCAGCCTTTCACTCTGAGGTACTGTCTGTCTTTGTCTCTGAGGTGTGTTTTCTGTAGGCAGCAGAATGCAGGGTCTTCATTGTGTATCCATTTTGTTAATCTATGTCTTTTTATTGGGGAGTTGAGACCATTGATGTTGAGAGGTATTAAGGAATAGTGATTATTGCTTCCTGTTATATTCATATTTGGATAGGAGATTATGTTTGTGTGCTTTTCTTCTCTTTGTTTTGTTGCCAAGATGATTAGTTTCTTGCTTTTTCTAGGGTGTAGCTTGCCTCCTTATGTTGGGCTTTACCATTTATTATCCTTTGTAGTGCTGGATTTGTAGAAAGATATTGTGTAAATTTGGTTTTGTCATGGAATATCTTGGTTTCTCCATCTATGTTAATTGAGAGTTTTGCTGGATACAGTAACCTGGACTGGCATTTGTGTTCTCTTAGAGTTTGTATAACATCTGTCCAGGATCTTCTGGCTTTCATAGTCTCCGGTGAGAAGTCTGGTGTGATTTTGATAGGTCTGCCTTTATATGTTACTTAACCTTTTTCTGTTACTGCTTTTAATATTCTTTCTTTGTTTTGTGCATTTGGTGTTTTGACTATTATGTGATGGGAGGAGTTTCTTTTCTGGTCCAATCTATTTGGAGTTCTGTAGGCTTCTTGTATGTTTATGGGCATCCCTTTCTTTAGGTTAGGGAGTTTTCTTCTATGATTTTGTTGAAGATATTTACTGGTCCTTTGAGCTGGGATTCTTCACTCTCTTCTATACCTATTATCCTTAGGTTTGATCTTCTCATTGAGTCCTGGATTTCCTGTATGTCTTGGACCCGTAGCTTTTTCCGTTTTACATTATCTTTGACAGTTGTGTCGATGATTTCTGTGGAATCTTCTGCTCCTGAGATTCTCTCTTCTTTCTCTTGTATTCTGTTGGTGATGCTTGTATCTGTGGTTTGACCTTCCTATAGGCCTATGCACTCAGAGTGCTGTAGATTCATGTTCCTGTTTTCTTTCAGCTGGGTTATGGAAACAGAGTGTTCTGCTTTCAGGCTGCCCAGGTTCCTCGTCCACTGGCTTTCAGCTGTCCCTGTGGGTGAGGATCAGAAGGGGCTGTCCCTCCTTCTCCTGGGTCCCTGTGCACAGAGGGCCCAGATGGCGCTAGGCGTTTTCCTCTAGAGTCAGAAATGTGGGCAGAGAGTAGTCTCCTCTGGTTTCCTAGGCGTGTCTGCTTCTCTGAAGGTCTAGCTCTGCCTCCCACAGGATTTGGGTGCAGGAAGCTGTTTGATTGGGTCTGTTCAGATCTGGGTGCAGTCTGGACCGCAGGGCTCCTGCAGCTTCACTGCCCCTATCTTCCTGTGCCCAGATGCACTGTACAGTTTCCTCTTGGGCCAGGGATGTGGGCAAAGGTGGGCAGAAGTGGCGGTCTCTCCTGCCCTGCAGTCTCAGAATTGCCCACACTTCTGGGCATTCAGCTCTCTCTACCACTGGGTTTGGGAGCAGGGAGCTGTGATTTTTTTTAAAAGAAATCAGTTTCAATGATGTAACAGCTGGGTCATCTCTTTAAGTCAATTTTGACACAACATGGATCAGGAGACAACTCATCTGTAAAATAGACTGGAACATCCATTCCCACCTTCCCATGTATAGTGACCCACTAGGTTGACCTGATGCTGATGTAATCTCGAGAGTTGCCAAATTCTTCCAGCCAGGAGAGGCTACCTTCCTTGAACAAGTGATTAAGTGTGCGAAAGTTTAAATGGTTGCTGTGGGCCTCTAAAGGAATCGAATATTTGCTTCCATGTGAAGTTCAAATGTGGTTTGGTTTCTTATTAGACATCAGGTGAGATTCAGGGATTCCTGAGGGAGAATAGAAAGAAACAGAACATTACCACAACATTGCCCAGGGGGGAAAATGGAAGAAAAGAAAAAAAAATATATATATATATAATATTATATATATTACAGGAATGCCCAAATCCCAGTCAGCGATGGGTGCAGGGGAAGCACTGGCTCCCAAGCCAGAATGTGGAGGATTTTACTGCTGGAATCACAAAGAACATCTACTGTTTGGCCAGAATGATATCCTAACAATAAGCTTGGTATTTCAAAGCTTTTTTCTACACTTGACAACAGAGTGGAAGGCTCTGAGGCTTGTGTCTCTATTTCACTTTCTGCCCTGGGTTTCATCAATGTCCTGAGCTCACCTCTGTGTCATTGTTTGGCAGGGTTGGACCCCCAGGAATGAAGTTTAACCAGCCATGCATTCAGACAGGTGATCTTGAAGCTGCTTTATCTTTATTGGTCTTCCAAACAAAGCTGACTGTGTCTTTATGGGTTTGATTCTGAGTTTTTATAGTAAAATCTCCTAAAAACCATCTTTGAGACCCACTTATATAGGGGTGATCTACAAGGTTGCCTATGGTGATAGTCCTGAGAAGAGTCCTGGAATATTTTAAAGTAATATTTTAAAGGTTATCATTGTTGGGGTCAAATGTGGTAAAAGGAGTGCTTCTGCCTGCAAGGATAAAACTCAAACAGAAGGCCCAGCCTGTTTTATAGCCTTCAGAGCATAATCTAGTGACAGAGCTTAGATATATTCATTACTAGCTGTAGCCTCCACATTTCAAGCACACTTATGTGAACAGTAATTCTGGATCTCAAGAAAGAAGACACTTCTGTTCTTTAATATAAGGCATTATTTAGACACCCCTGTTTAGAATTTCTTTGGCCATTCCTGCCACCAGCCCCATGTCATTATCCATGCCCCTATCCTAAATACTTATATCTGTCACATCATTTATTATATGAGAATAAAGTTATATTAACTTCTCTGGATTTTCTAACAAACTGTAAGTAGATAGAAACCATACATCTTGCTTATGTGACTAATGTTGAGAGTCAAACCTTTCTTAAATATTCCATAGGATTATCAAACCATCTGATAATTAGCAGGCATTTTGCTGATGCTTGTGGATTGAAACATTGACCAAATTCTTTAAGGAGCCAGGAAAAAGGAAGTGTAAAAGTCCATTGAATACACAAAATCTAACCAGGCTTCCATCCAATTACTTGGTCAATAATAATGAAGCAAATTTAAAGGAGGATGATTAAATAAGTGGATGCCTAAATCAATAGATGGATGAATGGGTAGATGAGTTTCTATAGTAAAGCATCATCACCAAAAGAAAGTTGGGGAGGAGAGGGTTTATTTAGCTTTCAGTTACAGTTCATCTTCAAGGGAAGTGAAAGGAGGGGCTCAGTTAGGAACCTGGAAGCAAGCACTGAAGCAGTGAGCAGAAAACAATGCTGCTTACTGGCTGGCTGGCATGACTTGTTAAACCTGCTTTGTTATTCAGTCTAGGGCTACCTATACAAAAATGATGTTGACCACCATGGTCTGGCCTCTCCTGTGTCACCCAAGAATGCCCCATATACATGCCCACAGGACAATATATTGTACTCAATCCCCTGACTGAGGGTTCCTTTTCCCAGGTGATTCATTTTGTGTCAGTGATAAAAACTAGCCAACACAATTAACCCAGAGCTTTAATGTAGGAGTGTGGAGAGATCTCTGTACGTAAAAGAAACTCAGAGCATATACACCCCTATGAATTGTCTATACTTACTAAATATGGTGGGTTGGATTTTACCTGACTATATTATTCACAAAGGCAAATTCTATTTCAGGAGGTCTCATTTCTTCGTGCCTGGCAGATTGCTGCCCTAGATCTCTCTTTATGAGACTTCAATGAGCCCCAAGAGCAATTTGAACAGTAAGAGCAAACCGAAGGGCCTCTCACATAAATGAAAGTGTGTAGTGGCAGTGAATTGAGGGTGAGGTAGTGGCCAGTAGGCCACAAACTCTCATCTGCCTTGTAAAGGGAGATCTATTTATGCAAAAGTTTTGCCAGTTGGACCACATGGACTCTTTTCTAGCAGAATACTTTATGAAGGCAGTTCTGGGGATAGCTGGTGTGGCTGAGAGCCAACATACAGCTGTGTGTGGCCCCCTAGAACATGAACAGAATAGTACTAATTATACTTGACAGAGTGCCTATGGCACTTGGGTGCCAGCGTCTCCAGCGACCATCCAGACAGGAACAGAGCAATTGTGAGTGACTGAAAATGATTAGCTTTAAAAGTGGATATATTAGTTGTCTCCTTTCTTGAAAATGCTCTCTCAGAGAGAATGATATTTTGGATTTATGCAGCTATCATAGAAATCAGCACAAAAACGCTATTATATTTGATGAATGTCACCAAAGTCTTCTTAGCTTAATATCACAATATTTAATATTTTAATTGAAACATAAACTTCAATATAGGAATTTGGGCAATTACAATCATATTACATATTAAATATATAACATTTGAATTGTATAATTGTTGGATCTTATATTGAATTTAGTCTATCCATTGAATAAATACTTAATTAAAATATAGTAATAATTATATTATTTATATAGGATATAAATGTTTGTATATTAACATTCATATGTACAAATATAGAAGTATATTTATGTAAATTATATACATTGATATTTATATATTTGATCATATAATAAATAAATATATTTATTATATTTGCATAATACACTAAATGTAGAGTTTTATAAGCAAAAGAATAATCCCATTATAATTGTACTATGACAGAATTCACAGCATCCCCATGCATGGCTCTTCCTAAGCATTTGTAATGCCCACATTAATCCAAGCAACCCAGCCACAGAGACAGATCATCATTAGCAAGGAACTCACAGTCAGCCCCACCTTTTGAAATCATTTTCTCTTCTCTTGAATGCATCAAACTATCATGAATGTTGGCTATTACCCACCCATGACTCAGATTGTCTCAGCAATTAGTAACTTCCCCCCGCAACTTGTAAAAATACTTGGGGAGATGATAAAAAGAGAAGAGCGTTTGAAACTTGAAAACAATTGTAGGGAAAAGAAGTCCTTTCATTATTTCCGAAACTTTTGCACAGAAAGTTCTCCCTTGCTACTGTTTTCCAGATACTGAATCAGCCTTCTATCGAAAATAAGCAATAGCTTGAAGGGAACTTTTGTTGACATGAATTCCATGTTGCCTGGTGCTTTGTTTGTTTCGCACATAATTCACATTTTTTGTATTTTATATGTATTTTTCATAGTCCTTTCTAAAGCAATGTTCTGGCTTCATCTGAGACTCCCCATCAGGGGTCAAGGTTTCTGCAGATAACTGGGTTAGGGGTGTTGATGGAACACTCAGCAGGATGAAGCTGACATTCTAGAAACTAAATTCCTGAAGCACAGAGTTTAAATTTCATTTTGATCAGACCTTAAAGAAACCACAAAAAAAACGAACAATGGTTCAGGTAGCTCAGAGCTAAGTGTGCAACAAATAGTCAAATCAATTTCTCATCTCTTCTGTTTTAAAAGAGTTTTCACAAAGAGTGATCGTGGGGAAGAAGAGCAGAAACTGATAGTTTTGATGAATCACATGGGCTTCACAGACAAGATTCAGAAGCAGGCGTCCTAGTGTATGCCACCATGGGAACCCTTGGGCATCTGTAAGCTGGGTTACTTGTCACACCTACTTAAATCTTGAAGGAAATACTCTGAAAGTAAAGACCAATTTTTCTGTCCCCACCTACAGAATTCCTAAATGGAACTTCAGAACATGGCTTTACTTAAGGCAAATATCAAGGCAAGATGCTCAAAATGAAAGGCAAGAATAAATAATACCTATTCTCACATTGCATCTAATGCATTTCCCAACAACACTGATGTTTCATGACAGAATGTTTCACATCTAAAATGGTGGTCCATGACCTTATTCAACAATCTTCCATACGAAATTTCTCTTGCCTCTAGTACCAAACACCAAGCTCTCTCTTCTATGTATGAATGTAGATATGTCTCAAAGTTACAAGGAAGATATCTCCATCCCTCTCGATAACCATAAATGGACTGCATGACAGTTGTGACTTGGTTTTGCTCTTGAGGCTCTACTTTCCTCTACAGAAGGCCTGTGAGAAGTAAGGCAAGAATGGCTGGGAGTGAAGAGAATTCAGGTCACAGTGGACATGGCAAAAACAGACTCTCAGGAGGCAGCTTCAGTGAGACAGCTCATTTAATGTGGAGAACAAAGGCTATTTAAACATTTGGAGAGTGAATAAGGACTTTTGGGGTGAGTGTTCAACATTGGCCAGGGCTGGAGTGTTAGGAATACCTCATTTGCCTAAGGAAGAATCCTTCGTGCTGGTAGATATTACCTTATAAGGGGAGAGGAAGTTCAACCTGGTTACCAAGCTACATGATTCCTCTGATGCAGCAAAGGTAGGGCATAGGGCTATATGTGTCAGGACAAGGTGGGGAATGATCCTCTTCG
Organism: Rattus rattus; assembly: GCF_011064425.1. Classification (NCBI taxonomy): domain Eukaryota; kingdom Metazoa; phylum Chordata; class Mammalia; order Rodentia; family Muridae; genus Rattus; species Rattus rattus. The sequence continues at coordinate 29,938,073 of NC_046160.1, read as the reverse complement.
TGCAAGTCTCAGGATGAGATTTCCAGGGTTTGGACATGCCTAGATTCCAGTCTTGCTCCTGTCCACCCCCGTCCCACCATTCTCTGGCCTGGCATAATTTTATACTCCTTCTGTCTTGGATTCTTATAGTTGGAAGCAAGTAACTTAAGTCTTCCACTTCTAAATTCATTGGAAGAACATGCTTAAGAATCAGATCTATCCCATAGTCAGATTTGCCTTGATGTCTGGTGTCATTGGAGGAAAACGGTAAAGGATCATTGAATATGAACCAAAGACTTTATGCATTGGTCTGGCTATGCTGATGATGGGTGTGTAACATGTTCAAGTCTTTCAACCTCCCTACTAATATCATTTCCTTTTCTATAATATTCTCCACAGCATTTGCCTCGTAGCATCAAGGTACTTTAAAGAACAATTATAACCAGGAGAAAGGCAGTGAGCAAGATTCCAGTGCAAGATAGATAAAAATTTCAGTGTTCAGTGAAAGCTTATGGGCTAAATTTTATAATTTTGTGAGTGAGGCTTTGTAAACAAAGAAATACCTCAGCTGATGCAAAAGGGTTTACATTTTGATAGGCTACCTGGAAGATAAAGTCTACAAAGCAAGCAAAGTGTAGGCTTTGAGCTGCAGAAGGTCTGAGATACACAGAAGGATCTGGATGTTCTCTGCTATGATCTACTTGAAGGAACTAAAATCATGAACTAGGAAGTCCCCTTGGCCCTAGAAGCCACTGAGCATGACTATTTCTTTGTTTCTCGTAGAATAAGTTTTGATTAAAGGCTGGAACGGAAAGGTCTGAAATAACAAGACTGAGTTGATGCAAACTGAGTGAGGTGAGCCACCCATTGAGAGCCAGGCTCTAGCTGAGACAGTGAGTGGTCTGTGCAAATGCCGCCCTGGATCTTGAACCAGGAAAGGGAGAGCAATCAATAGAAAATAAGATATAGAACCTTGAACATCACTGCTTTCACTCATTTTTTAATTCTCTCATCTCACCCTTCTCTCACCTCTAAGTTTAAACCTAACATCGTCAACAAGTCTTCCCTTCCCTTAAGTCTGGAACTTTGATGAACCCACTCCTTCCTAAGGTATCTATAGGAATTTGGGTCTGTGAAAATCCACTAACTACAAGCACTAAAATGTGACCTGGATAACTGATTTTTTTCCAGTTAAAGCAAGGCTAGTTCCTGTAGATGAATTACCTGTAGATGGTGTGTCCTCCTTTAGCAGTCTACATCCTGGAGCATGCCAACCATTGTACTAAATGTGCCCCTTCCCACCCTCCCACACCTGTTCATCCACTGTAGCTCTCAAACTTGGTTCTCAGTCCTGCTCTCAAGTCTGAAATAGTGGCCATTGTCCTCCTGGAAGTGACTTTGTCTCCTCTCTTTTTCCCCTCAGCTCCTTTCTTGTTAGCTCTTCAGCCCTTATATCATTCCATAGCTCACTTTTGTGCCATCCTGTTTCAAGAAAAAGACTTGAGCAAGTCTATGGAGACTCCATGTCATAAAGAAAACATCTTCTGTAGCAATTTTATCATGCATATATTAGTGTAGTGCCCAAGTAATTTCCTTAACAATAACAACAGCAACAACAAGAACAAAAATTGCTAAATTTAATTTACCCTTTAAAAGAGACCAGGCATAATGATGCACATCTATATTCCATGCATTAAGAAAAGCACAGGGAAGGGGTTGGGGATTTAGCTCAGTGGTAGAGCGCTTGCCTAGCAAGCACAAGGCCCTGGGTTCAGGTCCCCAGCTCTGGAAAAAAAAAAAAAAAGCACAGGGAAGATGACCAGAATTTCAAGGCTACCCTCAGCTACATAGTAAGTTTGAGGCAAGCCTTGGCAACATAAGTTATCTCAAAGAATGTTTGTGGAATATATTAATGATTTATTGTTGGAACTGAATCTGGGCTATGTGTCTGTTATTCTAACACTCTGGAGGCTGAGGCAGGAAAATCAGGAGCTCAAATCAAGCCTGGGGATAGCAAAAACCTATTTCAGAAAAGCAAAAAGAATGGGAAAGGAGAAAGACAGAGAAGAGGAGGAACAAAAGAAGTCCACATCAAAACTTTCAGTGAAATAGTCAGAGTGATGTCAGCCATGAGCAGCTGCCCAGCAGCCCTAAGTTATGGCAATAAACCACACACATGGAAGTGACTCAGAACATAGCTATTAAACATAACCCAAGGCAATGGGAACGCTGATGCCCCAAAATGAAAGAGTGAATAGGACAGATCTCTAAGAAGGCTACTGTTGGAATTCTTACCCTAGGCAATGATTTTTCCCTTAAATATTAGCCTTTCCCCTTCACAACAAAACATGAAGCATTTGCTGCTGTCCTTGAACTTTGACCCAAGTTTTACATGATAAAAAGCATTCCTAGTGCTTTGCTGAGCTCCTAAATGTGGAAGCCTGCTAATGTGAAAAGAAGCTATTCTGCTGACTGCCCTAGCACTGATAGTGCACAATGGCTGGGCATTCCCACAGGAGCGCCAGAGAAACAGCTGAGGCCCATTCTGCTGCAGAAGCATTTTGCACGGTGTCTTTGCATGGCTTTGGAAGAAGCCAACCTTACCCATGGATGATTGAGTGGCCCACACGAGGGCAGATGTAGAGAAATGTCCCATAGGGACAAGTGGATACAGGATCATCTGATAAGTTTCTCTCTCCAAAGTTACTGTTTGCAATGCTTCTTATTAACTAATTAATTAATTAATATGAATAATACTTGTATATCACAGGCCTCATGTAGAGACAATGTTTATGGTTGTATATATAACTTTTAAATCTTTATACTTATTTTAGTGTTTTCATATGTAAATGTGTCCTTTTTAATTATACTTTTGTCAGATACCATTTCATAATTTTCCAGTCAATGTATACACCTAACATTCTTGATACTGTCTCCCATCAGCCTTTGTAGGCAGGATCCTCCCTGCGAAGCTTCTTTCCAGCACTAATAAGCAATGATAGTCCCTTCTACAGATTTTGTCCCACGAAACAGGCCTGTAGCCTTAGTCTTATCCACACTCACTAACAATTTAGGCACACTTAAGGGCTCTTTCAAGCCCCATGGAGCATCAATCTGGAACTTGGTAAAAAATGCAGCCTGTGGTTACACATAACACTCACCATCTTGGGAAAGGGCTGAGTTCCCAGCAAATTACAGCTAGAAATTATGCAGGTGGCATATTTGGATCTTTGTTTCAATCAGTTTTGACGTGAAACTGGGAATAAGTGGTTATTCCCTGGCCCAGTCATCTGGCCTAAAATCTAGTGGGTTTAGATATATGTAGTTTGCAGTGTCCAATAAAAACAAGGGCTTAAAATGGAAGACCTTGATACAAAGCGGTGTAAAAGCACTCTCTGTTCCAGTAAAGACAGAAGAAAGAATTCCTCTCTTTTTAACACTGAAGAAACATGATGACAATATTGGGTGTCACACTGAATTCAGGAAACAGAACATTTTGCCAAGGATGAAAACATTATTTGAAGCCCTTCACCAAGAGCAAATGCTATCATTTCACAACAGGTGAGTATTAGAAACCCAAGAGGGTTGGTGGGAGAGGATAAGAACAGGGATGTAGGTTCACACACAGCCCAGTTTATTCTTCCACACTGTATCTGCCTGTTGTGAATTAAGTTTGAAATATCTTCTCCTGACATGTGGCATTTCACCTTGTGCTCCTTCTCCATGCTTGCCCATCTGTTTTGAGGCAGCTTGGCACCGGCATCTGATTCCTCTTGGAAATGTTCTGGTTGAACTGGTCAACAGTGCACGTTAATCTCAGCAACCCTGCAGGTGAAAGCCCACATCAAGTGTCCCGCTTACTGCCTTGCAAGTGTCCCCACCAAGAGTGCTGTAATCACATGGTTTACTTCCCTCCAGAGACCTCCCTGGTTCCTGCAAGAACCCAGATCCCAGTCCTACTGCTGGGACAGGATCCCTTGGCTAGTTTGCATATTTCAGGCTGTTCGGGCTCCTGTTGAGCATTTGTTTTTCTTGGCATTTCAAAGCATTATGTTCATTTTTATTACACCCTTGACAGACCAAATCCTAGTGCCAGCAAGCCACGATGAAACAAACACTTACAATTTATAGAAGAAGTTCGGATTATATTTTCCATGGAGTCTAGAAGTTTCATCACCTGGTAAAACACTCCAGACTGGACAGTGGCCTCCACTGTACTTATGTGACCTCAGAGCTGCCTCTGCTGTTTCTCTCCTTTAGTCACTTTCTGTCTTTTCTCTCTGTCTCCATATACACACACTCAAAAGTGATCCACACACAGTAACAAATACACAAAAACAAACACAATTTTATACAGCTACACACATGCATACAAATTATGTACACATACGCATAAACACACACATACATAGTCACACATACACACACACCACAAACATTCATACAGTCCCCTAATCAAACTTTAGAATGTCTCCAGTATAGACATACAGAATGCAGTCATTAGCCTTGTTAGCTTCAGAACTATTAACACTGAGATCAGCAATTTCATGTAAAGTTATGGAAAGACATGGAGCACTAATCATTTCAAATAAACAAAAAAATAAATTTCTCCTAAAACCCTAAGATTCTGAGGGATCTTTGTCTCAGCTACACACATATTCTATCACTAAACATCTAATTCTACAAGTTCATCTGGGCATTGAAGATTCTTTCATGGCCCGTTGTCAAGCATCCAAAAGCAAATATTTTCAGAGTATCTGTGGGGGAATCACTCCTGTACTTAAAGATATGGGTTTCAGAGGTATGTGAAAAAGAATCTTTGTTCCTAAGAAAATTAATCTAGTGAAGACAAAAAAAATCATACAGCTAGAGCAATTGACACAACATGCTTCCTTCCAATAATACTCATAATTGCACATTTTAATAATATTTCTCAAATTGTATTATCATAATCAAAGTCACAGAGGGAAGAAAGTGACATACAAGTGGAGATGGGAAAGGGGTTTGGAGTTTCTGGTATGTACTCTGTAATCAGGGTATTTGTGGTCATTCTGTAACAGAGTGTAAAGTTTACATGCAATTATGTGCTTCCACATGTTCAAAACCATTTACTAGGACCTGCTGTATAATGAACTTTACAACTGAAAAACAAGACTTAATGACCTTGGACAGTATCCACAAGGCAACGCAAGTGACCTTAGTCCTTCAACTGCTAGGGTCACAGCATTTCTGGTAACATTTCTGAACCTCATACAAAACTATCAGACCGTTCTTCACAGTGCAGTCTGCTTTTAAAAATAGAAAATTTTCCTTCTTACCCAGAAAATTAAACTCCATCTTCTCCTAAAGTTGCTTTAAGATCTGAGCTTACATCAGTGATCACTAGCATTATGATTGAAGAACATCTTTGGATGGGATAGTCATTTAAAACCATGGTCTTGGAGTAAACAGTCTGCCTTTTGTAACATCGGCAGGCCTCATAGAACCAGGTTAAGGCCCAAACAAGATGAAAACAGGAGATTTCTTGAGCAAGAGGGACTATTCCAGGAGCGTGTCCTCGAACTATCCTCAACTCTTAAGGTCTCTTGCCCATTCGCTATCGGACCAGAATATCCCTCCAGCTTCTATCTTCATCTTTGAAGTTAGTCGCTTCCAAAACAATGTGAACTAAACTCTCTTCATACATTTTTCTATATATAAAATTGTAAAGTGTTTCCTTTTCTGGAGAAGAGTGATACAACATCCATGGCAACATAAAATTGTACACAGAACCAAGAACCTGAAAACAACACATTGACTAACTCAGGGCTGGCACAGCTTCCCAGATTCCTCTGCTTCGGGATCAACCGTCCCACGGATACAGTGAGGATTTGTCTTCTCTGAACACTTGGTTGGACAAAAACATTTGAAGCTCAGTGACATGGCCATTACTACAGTCTAGTTGCTTGTGCTGTGCTATGATGAGGAACTTGATAGTTCCTGGACATCAGTCACAGGACATTTTATATCATAGCCATGTGAACCTTTTTTGGGGCAGGTGATGAAGTGGTCGTTTGTAGACAGAACAAGTCCACAGAAAGAGCTGGTGGGGGGGAGATTCAGCAAGAGTTAAATCCCAGTCTTTTAGGAGATAATCACGGGTTCACATCCTATCACTTTTACTATATTCTCTTTGTCAGAATGTTCCTAAGTGCTTGATGGGTAGTGACACAAAGGCATTGATACCAGGAGGTAGCAAAGATCTTTGGGATCCAACCAAAAGCTGCTTACTCTACCCAAACGACACTTTTTCATAAGGACTCTCAGTTCAGCGTAGAGAGCCTTTACACCTCAGCTTGCACATGCCTTGCTTGGTCCTATACCCAGCTCAGCCTGAGTCTGAAGAAGCCCAGCCTTACCATTTAACGTGATTATCCAGTTGCTGGCTTTAGTTAGTTCTTTGCTTCTGCTTTCTGAAACATTTCTATAACTATGACTAATGCTTAAAAAGATTTTGATAAACTGGCACATATAACGTGTGTATATACATGTATGTATATATGCAAATGCACACACACACACACACACACACACACACACACACACACACACACACAATATTTAGAAGATGCATAAGGTCAACTTGCACCAGGAGTCAATAGCATCACTAGGAAAATTGCATCTAGTTTTATCAAACACTTCCTGCTCAGGATTATGGGCAGTCAAGTGGGTGGCATCCAGGGCTTACAGACCAGCTGAAAACTGAACAATGGGCATCTTTATCAAATGTTCACTGCTAAAACCATAGTGGCAGAAACACAAGTATAAGTTAATTCAGGGGGAAATATTTTCAACCCTTGAGGGAATCAGAGTTTTGGCTCCTGGGTTCTGTTTCAGGGAACATTCTGTTTCCTTACTGCCTTCTTTCTATTCCATGGAGGTCAGTTCCATTTCAAAGAATTATTTAAGGCCGGCTTTCTGTGTAGTAAGGGATTTTTGTACCACCTCATCGAAAAGGTATTTTTCTTTCTGAGTAAGTAAAAACTTATAAGCTAACAATTAAATGGCTCAAGATTAACAAATGCCAAAGAAAGTCAAGGATACATGCCTGCTATAAACCACTTATTTCAAACCAATAGAGAAAAGGACAGACAAAGGGGTGGAGGTATACATTTACACATTCTGAGTAATGCGATTTTTAAGAATAATTTGTGGAATCAAGTTTAATATGATATAGTTAGTGTTATTCTCACCTCCTCCTAATATTGGTTTTTCTTATTTTTGAGTGATTCTACTGTTGTTGGTTTTTTTTTTCAGATGGAAAAATGCTACAGAAAATAGCATCAAAGATATCTTTGCCATAGAATCTTAAAAATCAGCATAAATTCCAAGCATAAAGAATGGCATTTATGAGTATACTTGCAGAGATCAATTTTAAATTTGTACGTTAAAGAGAATATACTGAGACAAGAGGAGAGTTCAGTGGCACAGATATGCGCCAGAACACGGCTTAAGTGGTTTCTTCAGCATTAGAAAAATTAAAGATTGATATTTTGCCAAGAACCATATCTTGGGAGATACTAAAACTAACAAAAAAAGATAGTAAGAATAGCCACAAAGAGAATTAATTTATATTGTTTTGGAGGTCTTCCTTGCAAATGAGCTAACACAGCTATCAGAGAGCTGGGAATAAAGAACTATAAAAGACAAAAAGCCATCCCTATTAATCAATGGAGAGGGCAGTGTGTTATGCTACCAGTCAGTGTAAATGAGTCCCATGATAATCATCTGTAAGAGGGACATGTGCTACCCATTGATGTTCATTGAGTATGACCATGTGCACACACACTCTCGCTCCTTCTTGTGTAAACCACACATTGTTAGAAATGGGAAACTAAATCTTACTGGTCAGGCCAGTACAAAGTCTAATAGTCCTCTGATGGGGGATTGGGGCTGATTATGAGAAAGATAGAAAAAAGATGCAAAAGAGAGATAATGGGGGAGCTGCAGGTCATTACCACACCAGCAGCGATTGTATTTCTTATAGCTTTCTTATACTCCAGTGCCGTGGGAAGCAAAGCCACAAGCTAACAGAAACAATTTGCTGGAAACTACATATAAGACATCTGTTCCCATCCAAAAGCCTCCTTGTTCCTTTCACCAAGGTCAACAGAATCTTCAGTCCCTTGCCTTGAGCCTCAAGTGTACCTCCTCTTATCTTTCCATGCCTCAGCAGGCTGGGAAATCTGCCAACAGACCCTGACCAGACTTGACTCTGCCTGGCAGTCTCTCTCTCTCTCTCTCTCTCTCTCTCTCTCTCTCTCTCTCTCTATTTCAGAGACGTGGCAAATGACTTTTGACATTAAGTGAATAGTTAGCCCACTAGAGCAAAGTTGATGCAAATTTTCTGAAATATTTTCTCTTAAGTTTTGTTGTTTGTTCAATTTTTTAAATATATACTTTCCTCTTTTTATTTATCCTCCTCTTCTCTTCCCTTAAATAATACAGCGTGCTCAGTCTGCATAATATTACTTTTATGTCTGTTTTCAAAGCTAACCATTTCACATCTGATGACCAATTGGTCTGTTCTTCCCTGGGGTAAACTATTTCTCCTCCTCTCAACAGTCCTTATTTCTCGATACTTCTTTGTATAGGGTTGGAAATTGAAACAACTTAAATGCCCTTCAATTGATAAATGTTTAATAAAAACTTGTTACATGCTTACAATGTAACACTATTGAACGGTAAAGGAAAGATGAAAAGCACAAGTAAATGAAAAGAACTTGAGAATACTATATTCAGGGAGGTAACCCAGACCCAGAATGATAAATGTCACATGTTCTCTCTTTGGAGGCTCTTAGCTGCAAATCTTCAGATGTGAGTACACAACACATTTTTTGTTTGTTCTGTTTTGTTTTTTGAGAAAAGGTCTTATTATGTATAGCCCTGGCTGACCTAGAATTGTCTGTGTAAACCAGGATGGGCTTGAACTCACAGAGATCTGCCTGGCTCTACCTCACAATTAAGACTAAAGGTGCCTTTACCAGCTTGTCTTAGTTTTAAAAGCTTCTTCCTTTTAGTATCATTGAAATCTTCACAAATCTTGTGTGCTGCCAAGAAACAGCTCTGCCTGTTATCTTGTCTTAAAGTTGTTAAGGTCTTCAGAGGATAATTTAAAAATTAAGAAAGCCGTAGGTGCTGGTAAAAGGGACTGAGGGAAACCAAGATACCACCACAATGTACCCTCCTTAGCAGCTTCCCTCTAACCGGATCAGATTCTGCTTCCTTCCTAACTCGTTTTGTCTTAACAGAACTATAAAATCAGAAGAAGAGTCTCTGAGAGGTTTCGAGTCTTTCTTTAAATCCCGGGTTTTGATGAGGAGAGAGATGGGATAGTAGCCATAAAAAATATAGAAAAGGAAAGACTAGCAAATTAATTCCTAGAATTCCTGGGGTATCTGACAATCTGACAAACTGTGGACTCATATTTGGTAAGGGGAACATAAAGAATCGCATGAGGCAAGTAATAAGGCGAGTTGAATATCGTTGATTAAGAGATCCAGTTATCGTACTTGTTTTCAATTTTAAAAAAAAAAGCATGGCTACAGTTTAAACTTCTTTTATGATCATGCTTTTACGAATTAAGACCCAATTGCTGCTAAAACAAAGAGAAGTTTTTAGCATGCTATACTTAGTGGGAGGGCTGGGCAAAGTCACCAACACTAGAAAACACCAAACTTCTAACAATCGGTTATTTATAGTAAGTGTTTTGTATGATCCTGGCATACTGTTGAGCACTTAACACAGATTGTTTTCATTTAATGCATGCAAAAATTAAATATAACAGAGAAAAGTGCTGACTGTGTTCTCATTTCACAGATGGAAAAACGATCAAATTGGGCCAAATGAAAGGTTTCATGGAGTATCCCCAGTTGATGAGTGCAGAATGAAGCTAAGAAACATGCTCCCTGAGAGCTAAGTCCTCCTCCAAGCACGCCAGGGAGGAGCAAAGCCATAGTGCCAAAGCCCAGCATCATGGCCCTAAAATGAGAGATGCATACAGTCCTTGATACTTTAGAAAATTAAATAAAGGTTCCCATGGGGACAGATACTCAGGATAATGTTTCACTCACTGCAAAAAGTCTACAGATGAGATGTATATGGATCTTAGACTTGCACGGAAAACATGTACAAAACCACACAGGGTGAGCTGTTTTCCTCCCAACCATGAGCACAAGGGCTCTTGGGTGCAATCAGTGCTCCTCAAGTTCTGCCACACAGAGCAGTGGCACTTTGGGTGACATTTCCGCCAGTCCACAGAAATGCAAGGAAAATAAAAACCATATGTTAGATGTAGAGAGTGTCAACCCATGAGTGCCATTTCTTCAGTTTGTCTTCTTACAGTTTTTGGTGGTAAACCAATTTTGTTTTTTCCATGTAGGAAAATGGAAAAAAATAGGACAGCCACCATTTGACTTCATCTCACTCTTATTCTTTGTGACAAAATGTCTGTTTAGGAGGCTGGAGAGATGGCTCTGTGAGTAAAACATTTTTTTGTGCAAAAAAATGAGGGACCCGAGTTTAGATTTCTACCACCCAGGAAGGAATCTGGGCATGGTGGCACAAACTTAGAGCCCTAGTACTATAGGGCAGAGACAGGCGGAGCTTGGTGTCTCGCCACCTAGACAATCAAGACCTGGTCTTAAAAATGTTGTGGAGAATAATAGAGGAAACCACTCAATATTGATCTTTGGCATCCATCTGCATATACACATGGAAATATACACACACTCAGCAATGTCATTTTTTAATATTTGTGATTGCTTCCCAGGTTTTAAAGTGATTAAAGAAATCCAAAGTCTGGATCACCATTGTTTTATGGAAGAAATGGTAGTTTCAACAATAAGTTAAGCACTATTGTAAGTTGAAGATTAGTTAAAGTTCTCTATTTGGCTGAGTTTCCATGTTACGTAGACTTTGCACCATAGCTATTCACCTTCTTCGATTCATGAGCCAAAGCTGTCTGCTCTCCTACTTGTCTCTGCCTGGTCTTGTGCCTTGGCAATACAATGACTTGGAAATAATTGTGTTCCAGGACCTTGATTCCCTGCCTTTTATTTTCCCTCTTGAAACCTTCAGCTACCATGCAAACAAACCCAGACTAACCCATAGATGAAGAGAAACCATGTGTTCCCTAATACCTCAGCCACACAAATAAATCTATACAAAATAAGTAACTTGTAAAATAATTCCAGGCTAAGAAGATGGCTGCTGGCTCTAGTGTCTAAGTTCAAAGGAGAAATGCCACAGTCAATGCCTTGAGACATGGTGACTTTCAAACCTGATGCTGGGCTTGCAGTAATTCCTTAAGATGCCATTTTATCTAAAAAGGAACTAAGCAATCACATGCTGTGATCTTCCTTTAGGAGGAATTTGTGTGCATGGCCACTGTTAGGATTCTGTAACCTAACATCTAGTTATCGGCAGAATAAGCCTAGAATACTACCATAGTGAACATAATTCCCCCAGAATTATCTAAATATACCTATCCCACAGCAATAAATGATGTTTCTCTGATGCTCTGAGCTACACTGTCAGCTGCCTGTGTCAAATAATTCTAAGGGATAATTTTAATGTTACCAGTAAAAGAGTGAAGACCATATTCCTCTAATGCAATTCTGTACATTTTAAGCTACAAATGTTTCAAACTAACTACATTGGAGTTGGGAGACCTGAATTCAGGAAACATAGGTTCTACTCCTGATTGGGCTAGATAATGCACTTCAACCATTATTCCTTTGTCACTCTGGTCCTCAGGTTTCTTATATGAGAAGTTATAAATCTGGACAGAGGTGTGTGTGTGTGTGTGTGTGTGTGTGTGTGTGTGTGTGTGTGTGTGTGTGTGTGTGTAATGTCTATATCTGTGTGTGTGTATATCTGTGTGCATGTATGTGCATGTGTATGTGTGTGTGTGTGTGTGTGTGTGTGTGTGTGTGTGTGTATGCACTTAATCTTATTCAGGAGAAGATGTATATTTGTATGTGAAGATACACACCGAAGCCAGAGGTCTACCTCTAGTGTTATTCCTCAGCATACGTCACAGTGCTTTTAGACACAAGGTGTCTCACTGCTCCATAGCTCACTAATTAGATTAGGATGACTGGCCAATAAGCCCCAGGAACTGCCTATCTCCTTTAATGCTGAAGTTACAAAAACATGCCACCTTACCCAGTTCTGTTCAGTTTGATTGTTGTTTTTTGTTTGTTTTATTTTTTGTTTTGTTGTTGTTATTTCGGGTTTTTGGTGGGGGGATTTTTATGTGGGTTTTAGGAAAACACAGGTCTTCATGCAGTGAACACTTTACGAGCTGAGCTAAGGGAACTTCAAGGTCCTCGTTTTTCCAGCAGCATCCCAAGCCCTTAATCTGGTCATTCTAAATGTTTGGAAATAAGGCCTCAAAGATAAATGCATTAAAACTCTCTGGAGACTGAAAACCTGGTATCTACTTAGGAAAGTCTGGTGTGCTGCTTTTCCGGAATCCAAACAAAAGAAAATTTGGTTTACAGGTGTTATTGTTATGGATCCTGGTAGGTCGTTCTTCTAGAAATAAGACTTGGCTATCTTTTCTTTTCCCTGAGGTTGCTTTTGTGTACATTAAGCTCGTGCGTTTCTGTGATCGTTAAATGTATTCTGTGACTTGGATTGAAGTGTATTCAAGGATCCACATGGAAATAAAACCAGACGCACTGTAACCACTATTGTGATATTTATCACTGATGGTGCTCACATGACTGTGCAGCTCCATAAAACCCTGGAGGGGTTACCTTCACTTAATGGCGTCCTTCCCTTTCACTCAGCAGCTACTTCTTATTGCAAACAGCTGCCTGGAAACGAAAAAACATTTTCTAGTTCCAAGGGACACTGTTGGCTCTCAAAGCACTTTGCTCGTTTTCCTTAACAAATGTTTAAGTTTAATCAAATTTCTAATTCTAAAAATGATCTTATCTTGCATACATTCTGAGTCAGGAACTCAGGAGACCTACTATGCATCTGAAAAAGAATAGAAGGACTCAGGCTGAAGAGTATACATGCACACACAGGCACATGTGCACATACATGTACATGCACACACAGGCACAAGTGCACACACATGCACACAAAGGCACAAGTGCACACACACATACATGCACACACAGGCACATGTGCACACACATGTTCATGCACACAAAGGCACATTTACACACAGGCACATGTGCACACACACACACACACACACACACACACACACACACAGAGGCAGGGTGAGGTGTGCAGCTCTGATGTTTTCAGTGTACTTCTATGATGTTACTGGTAGCCCTTGGACCAGCTGGTTTCTGCCCACTCTAGCTACTAGGGACACCGGTTGACTTTTCTTCTAATGATGGCTTCCTTGAAATGGGTTAGAAAACTCCTTCAAAATAACCCAGTGAAACTACATTAGCACCAAAGTAAGGGAGGAAAACAAGCGTCATATAAACTTTATTAGCACTCTTTACTATGAAATAAACTAGGCTTACACTTCTTTTGTAGGGGAAAATGACGAACACAAAAAAACTGTACCGTATTTTTACTAACTAACGTGCACTTGTAAAATGCATGGCATGCTGTTTTACAGGCAGTAGCATATAAAATACTTTTTCCAGATGTGGATTCATAATTCTCCAAAGACTATAATAGTTATCATAAGATTTATGGAGGATAATTTATTAATCACATTTTTTTCCCCGTTCGGAGATCTGTTTGGTAAGATGAAAGCAAACTTTAAAATGTCATTTTAACCAAAGGTAGATGGCGTAATATCAAGTTACTCCTTTTGTTCAAATTATTTTTAATGACTTTATTTGCTTTATTGCCTACACAAGTCAGGACCAACTTGGTGTAATGATCTCTTCAGGAAATCTCTTAAGATTTTTTTAAAAGTAAAATAGCATGGAGCTATTTTAAAAACTAAATGAACTGAGCTGTGTCAGTTAATTATTGTTCATTTATTCGAGGGACATGGGAGCTACAGAAGCTTGGTTTGGGGCAGATTGTTTTTGCATTTTTGTGTGTGTGTCTTTTCTCCCTTTCATAGGATTTAGAAAGGAAAAACCCTGTGGAAACTATAGCTTACCGCGCATACCTGCAGCTTCTTCAACAGAAATGTAGAAGCCCACTTGTGTCTGAGGTGCCATAAGTAACACATTGTTAAATAAAGTACACGTTTCAAACGCAGGGCCCTTTAATCTGGTCTAGATTATTAAAAAACACAGCTGTGCTGAATCCATATTGAGGACCCCAAGTCACATGATAAGGAAAACAGTCCAAACGGCTTGCTTTTGTCCTCGCTTTATTTGAAGCAAGTTTTTGACTGAAGCTTAACACTGCTGGGCTGGGGGTGGAGCGGGAAAAGGCGATCCTCCATTTCAGGGGAAATCCCTAGTCCTAAAATGAGACTGGTCCTTTCACAGACCCTGCTTCCCAATCTCTCAGCTCACCAGCAAAGGAGTCTTCATTAGACAGGGGTGGTCTGGAGAGTAACAAATGCACAGATAGCCCATAAACTACCCTTCCTCTTCTACTCAGGCTCCTACGGCAGCCATGAGGCAGAAACAGGATAGTACTTCACAAAGTTAAAATAGATACTTAGCTTGTATTCAGTGTGTGAGCTCTCACGCAGTGTGGGAAATATCATCAGTGTTCTAAACTGATAGGAGAGCATTAACATCGGAGATAGACATGGCTACACGTGACTACTTCCTGCTACTCTGAAATGCCAAGAAAGACTGGGGCTTCTTCATGCTGGCTGAACTATGGTGGATATACATGTTCTTCCTAATTGCTACTACCACTATACATTTTCCTGGGATACACTGTCATGTATCATGTATACATACACTTATATATTCTATCAATCTACTCCACAGATATGCTTAGATTACTCACAGACTTTTTGGTCACTACTTTGTGATGAGAAAAGTCAAACATGTCTAACTATTTTAAATCATACAATACACATAATAATAATAATAATAATAATAATAATAATAATTTCCTATACAGTAGAACACTCATGCTAACCTTTCCTCTCCTGTTGTGCATTCGCTGTACTTTAAGCAACCCCTTCCCATTAGTCTCTTATATCTTGTCTCCTAAGACGTGAATAACACCACTGTGCTCGCTGATTTTAAGAGCTGAACTGTGTGTTTATTGTTGGTGCTGCTGTTGCTATTGTTGCTGTTTTGATGTTATTTTCACCTGACTTATTTTGCCTCATATATGATCTCCAGTTACATCATGTTTAAGCAAATGTCAAGGTTTCATCCTCTCGTTGCTGTATATTATTCCTCTATGTGTGTATGTATGCACACTGTGTGCGTGCATGAACATATGCATGTACATTTCTGTACATTTTCTTGTCTGTACATTGATTCTGACTCTTAGAAACGGTGCCGCAATGAACAGAGGATGGCAAGGAACTCTCTAATGTACTGATTTCCTTTCCTGTGGATCAGTGCTCAGAAATGGAATTGCCTGATTGGGTAGTAGTTCTATTTTTATTGTATAAGCAAAATCCTCCATCTGTTTTCATCACGGCTGCCCCAATTTAGTCCCCACCAATAGTGTAATCACACTCATGTTTCTCTATATTCTTGTCAGAGCTTGCCATGGTTCATAGATCTGCTTTCATAAAACCACTTTAAGTGTGGGAGCATTGCATATTTAAGTTATCCAGCTAATTATTGCTGTGGTATAGTTGAGGGAAAGAGACCCCCCCCCAAAAAAAAAGTAAATATGAAAGATGTTGAACCAGGCTCAGCTGTGCAGACAAAAGACACTTTTGAAGCTTCTGATTACTTCAAAGATCAGATCACACTTATCTGCTAGTGGGCAACAGGTTATTCATAGCAACTCAACCTCATACTATACTCTTCTTAGATACTTTCTCAGCAAGAGGGAAGGCTGGGCAGAAAGTCTGGAGAAAGAGGCAAAATTGTCCTGAACCTACCTTCCAAAACCTTGTGCCCTAGAGCTAGCAAGGACTATGTTCCCCCTGAACCTTAAAGACTAGGAAACAGAGAAGCATCTCTAGACAGGAGGAAATGCATTCTCTCACTGGGCATTTGTGGCCAATGAGAGAAGCAAATGAGTGTTCTGTTTCCATGTGGTGACAGTCCCTCCATGGCCAGCATAGAGAGGTTCTCCTGAGACTTGTTCTGCAGGTCTGAACAGTTCCCGCCATGGTAAGAAGGAGATGGTCCAGGATCAACCCACATCTCTTCCTAGATTTATTCTACCCCTTCTTAATAATTACATCTCGTCTGAGACATGAACACATTCGGACATTGGCAAGTATGCACAGCAGGAAAGCCATGGAAGTCTCCATCAAAGAAGTAAACAGTGCCTTGTAGGGTGGGTCAAGAGAGGACATTACCGCTCTAAGAGAGGTCCGATACCCAGACCAAATTCTCCAGCCCAGAAGACGTGCACTGAGTTCCAGAACAACAGAACTTAGTGCTTCTCTGAGGAGGTAGGATGACAAATAGCCCTTCCAAAATGAAATCATCACAGTAGAGAAGCACGGACCACCCATGGTTTCCTACTTTAGAAAAGTTGGAGCCAGATAATGTGGGCATGAATGGTTGCCAGTGGTGTCTCACCAGAGCACAGGTAACAGAATTTGTAGTGAAAAGTCACCAAGTATATTCTCTCACTCCTTTTCTGATAGGTGTCTAGGCCTGCTTCTTCAGGAAAACAAAATATCCATTCACACATTTATTCCTCTCAGACACAGTGCTGAGGACTTTGTACATAATGATCCAATTATTGAACGCACCCACTACGTTAGCTAGGTCTCTTTTGCAACTGACTTTGAGAAGTTGAAGTTCTATGAAACTGACAGTCACCCTGGTGTTGGAGGGCTTATCCTCTAATCAACAAGTGTTTTTCAGAATATATCTACAAAGCTATCGATTTCATCTCTGTTGAAATTTGGAGCGAGCTTCTAAGTTTTGTTAGGGTAAATGGCGTGTAACTCATTAATCTGAAAACACTCCATTGTATAGTCTGTTCCAAACATACAATACAGAAGTCAGAGCAGAGTCGGGGGCTCAGGGCATAAATTCACCATCTGTAGCAAAATGTAATCAGACCCCAGAAGTTTCCACTTTGAAGTCTTCCTGAATCTGTGTGGGTTACAGGTCTGAACATATCACCAGCTTTGACAGGTGGCTTTATTTTTCATTTCAAAGAGGGCGCAGAGAAGGCAAGGAGAGCGAGGGAACACGTGCACAGCAGAGCTTTGAATGTGGCCCCAGGAAGGCTGGCTGAGGCATTTTTCTCAGTTCAGGTCACACACTCAGAAGAACTGAAATAGAGAACTTTCGGCTCTGGGACATTGTCCTTTTTGGCTATGGCACTGGGAAAACACTCACTTTCCAGATGGGATTTCCATCTTTTTCAGCAACTAGCCCATCTCTCAATTTGCCCCATAGCTTTCAAAAGTGGCCATGATGCCAGGCATCCATTAGGGATGCCCGTGGACAGGAAAGCCTCGGCCACAGCAGTAACATCACCCGTTTCAGACAACAGCAGCATCTCAAGAAGCTAAAACCCAATTTCCAGGTCTTTGAGCACAGAGACAGCTGGCTAGCACCAGGAGTCAAGCAGGAGAGTGTGCTACCCACAGCTCCTTATGGGTAAGGCTGATCCAACCACACCGCTCTCCAGAAAGGCTATTCACAATACGTTCATGATGGAGGAGTAATGTTTGTCGCCACTGCGGCACTGAGCAAGCACCGGCGTGCCAGAACCTGTTCCCAACCTCCTGCATGCGGTCCTGAAGACATAGCTTGCAAGGCACCAAACCCCACAGCATAAAGAGAGCCTCCCGCTCAACAGCCATTACAAATGAGGAACTTCTACATGAGAAAGCACGATAAGCATGGGAAGACTATTCTCAAGAGAAAAGGGTCTAGGGCAGGAAGTTGGATCAATCACTCATCCTTTCAAAGGTGCAAATCCTGTACCTTCCCAAGGTGCTGCTCAGAGTGCCTTCAGTCCTACTGAGCTCATCCTGCTACAGTACAGGAATCCTTATCGCAGGAATGTAGAGGATTAGCTCCTAATATATCTAGAAGCATACACACACTTCCAGTGTCAAAAGGCACACTCTAGACTTCTCAGAGAGAGCTTTGTGAAAACTGAAGGGACTTTTGTCCTCTGAGTTCTAGGGCACAGCAGATTCAAGTTGCCCCTGGAACATAGTCGGTGTACTAAAAGTATGCTTATAGTATCATAATTTGTCTTAACAAATGTTCTTCTCCAGTCGGCAGGATGATAATGAGTTTCAGAGGCCAACTAAGATATACTGATGAGATAGGGCTAAATTGGAACGTCTAACTTCTCTGTATTGTTTGCAGTGTTGTGTAAATTGCTTAATATCTTTAACTTTTGTATTGTTTGTGTCAATGACTACTTGCTCGGCATAACCATCTCTTAATCCTTCCCTGGTACTTTTGAATTTAAATACTGAATTCCAAATTGAAAATATTTTATAATATTTATATTTGCAATATTTAAAGAAAACATATGAATCACTAAATTGTTATGAAGATAAAAACTGGATTCCATTAATGTTTTTACTCCTATAGTTTTAGAAATTAAGGAAAGAGGGGGGCAAGGGTTAGCAGAATTCTTTCCACAAATCAAACCTGTTCAGACAAATATCCTTGGAATTTAGGACTGTGTGATATGACTTTCAGCTATGGAAAGAAACAAAATTTCTCTAGAGATATTCTATTGTGTATCATGAGTGGCTTTGTTAGAGCTCCACATAACAAGAGGTGCTCATTGCAGAAAAAGCTCTTTGCCTCCTACGAGATTGTCACACATAATTCTCATTGCTACCCAGCTCTTATTACCCCTCTCCACAAATGTGGAAAGTGAGACTTTTGAAAGTAAGCATTTAAAGCTGACAGAGTTGGACATGAAATCCAAGTCTTACTCTGCAGGTTAAAAATCTCACAGTGACCTCAGAGGGGAAAGGATGCACCTAGCACTGAAGTAACTTGAGGTACCAGGGTGGTTTCGTTGCCAGGGGTGATATCTGATATACCAGGTTTGGTATGAGAAGAAGAGGAGGGTTGGTAGATGACCGGGTACTGGGACAAGAGGGGAGCTGTGATCAAGATGTAAAGTGGAAAAATAATTAAATTAATGAGAAAAAAATCTCACACTGTACTTACTGTGGTTCTGCATTTCACCAGGGCTTCTTATAAAGTGTGAGACCTGATCCTTCTGTTCATATCTCTGATTTTCAATACAATGTATTACATTGACTACAGAGCCTAGGTGGCAAAAACTAATTAAATAAACATAAACCATATTTTTTGGTATTAACAAAAAAATGCATGTCCTTCTATAACTATAGTTCATGACACATGGTTTGAATATGGGATGTATCCACTGGTTCATGTGCTTGCACACTGGGTCTTCGCTTCGTGACACTGTTTGGGAAGGATGCCAAAACTTTAGTGGGTAGAGCCTCCATCGAAGGTGACAGGTCCTAGGTCTTTAAAAGTTCCTATTAGTTCTTTACTCTCTAACAGTGGACACAACGTGAGCAGCTGCCTCTTGCTCTTTCTTTCATACCCTCTCCTTTAGGGGAGATCGTATGTCCTGAACTCTGGGCCAAAACAAACAGTTCTTCTGTTGATGCTGCCTGAAATTGCATCACACCAACAAAACAGTTAAAAAATATACACTTTTACAAATTAATTTTTCAATACTACTTTGAGTAGGCAGATGGGAAACCACAGAATGCCAAGTAAAGTCTAAGTACAGGAATGCGTTAAATTTGGACAGCCAGGTATGAATAACTCCTTCCATTTTGTGTCCTGAGTAGCTTGCTTTTCTTATCTGTGTTTCACACTGAGCAAGTGCTGTTACCTAAATGTTCTTGACAATACTTTTCCATCATCTCTTAGGATATTGTTGTTCTGAAGCCACTGGAAAAGATTCATCTAATACATAAGAAATAAGGAAGCCCAAATGTTATTACACCCAGAATTTCAGAACTCTTGACAAGAAGCAGCATTTCAAATTAGACTGGGAGCTCACACCAGACAGAAACTATAAGGTATTTTCAGCATTCCGTTCTGGCTCTGGCCTTGAGTCTGACTCATAGAGAATGCTTGAGATTTGCAAAGATGGATCAACACATCAATCAACCAACCACAGACAGTTCTGGGTCTGGAGCTATCCCGTACCTTCTTCCACAATACCCCTTCCTTGGAAAATTTCTTAGTACTTGGAAAAGATGGGAGTGAAGGAAGGAAGCTTTGCCAAGTCTCTCATCCAGGTAGCAAGAAATCAAAGTGACCATGTGACTCAAGTTTCTAACCCTTCTTGGTTCCTTTGTGTTTCAGTCTCTTGCTGACTGGCTGTCTGAATTCCAGATGTTCCCCAGTTCTATTGAAGGTGGTTGGGAGGAAAATCTTACAGTTAAAGTAAGTGGGCCATTTTCTTTCACTCCTATACCTCATATTATTTTTGGAAGAATTCAGCCCATCTTACATGTAACTCAGGGGTGCCAAGCCTACAGAGGCTGTCAATATTCAACTCTTTATAAGTCCTCTTGTATTTATTTTCACATTAGAGAGAAGAGACAGAAAGTCTAATTGCATTTTATAATTTCTGCTGAAAATAGACTTTTGGAGTTTTCTGCATTTTACCCAAACATTTCCCCTGGACAAGGTAGGAGAGAAACAGATAGCCTGTGTCCTGGTGTTTTTCTGGGAACAGGAAACACAAATGACAGATTATGCAGAAGTATGAGTCAACATTTACCTGATTCACGTATTTGGGTAAAGGGGGTTTTGGTTAAATAGCAGCAACAGAGAAAATAGGGTGATAAAATAGAATTTATTTTTGGTTTAGTAAAATGGCTATATTGTGGGTTGTGTATATAAACGATGTGCATTGTGATCCAACTCAATTTACTTATTAAAACATCCCACTGACCCTCTACCTATTGGGAAACACTTTACCTTAACTCTGTATTCAACATTCTTCCTGTGTTTCTTGCTTTCAGATTCTTTTTATTTCAGAGCAGTAGAATTATCATAAGGGTTTTACCTGGGAAAACACCCCTCAGGAGAGATCTGAGACTGGTGGAAACACTAGCTAGCTTCTCTGGGTGGGGGTGTAGGTGCACTGTGGGTTTCAGAAGCAATGAAATGTATACAGAAAAGACTTAGGGCAGAATTCCACCTGCATCTCTACCTGATGTTGCAATATCAGTAGCAGAGCAATCTCTCAGCATGCGGTCGGATGTGATAAAATATTCAAAGAGAAAGATATTACCTTCAGGTTGTCAAGTAACTTATAAATAAGGATAATCAATTGGGGAGATTCTTACCTTTGGGGGCTGCTAGGAAAAGGTGGTACTTAGGAAATATTTTATAAGGAATAGCAGTCTGTGGAGGGGCACATTTGTCTTCTCTGGCCCAGTGGATCTTGAAAGGCATTTGTGGTAACCCCTTAAAGCTGTGGTTCTCAACATTTGAGGGGTGAGATATCCTGCATAACAGATATTTAAATTATAAGACAAAATAGTATCAAAATTAGTCATGAAGTAGCGATGGAAATAATTTCGTGGTTGGGGTCAACACAACGTGAGGAACTGTATTAAAGAGTCGCAGCATTAGGAAGGCTGAGAACTATGACTCTAAAGTAGTTCTGGCCTCACAGTTGATAAAACTCTCCACAGGCTCTAGGGGCAGCATCTTTACCGTTGGCTCTCTACATAAATACCTCCTTGACAAGACACTTTCACTGAAGCCAACAGAAAGTTAATGATGCTGACATCGAGACTCTGGTCTCTTGCTACTCAGCTTCAAGAATTTATATAATTCTAGTCTGCTTATCAAGGACTGACCCTTTATGTCCATGAAGAAAGCAAGCATTTTTACATATTATAAGTGGTTCCCAAATAAGTAGCCTCTCTCTCTCTCTCTCTCTCTCTCTCTCTCTCTCTCTCTCTCTCTCTCTCTCTCCCCCTCTGTGTGTGTGTGTGCATGTGTGTGTATTGTATACACTCTTTGCTTATCTCTTTTTGTTGCTAAACTTATACTTCCTACATGCATGCACACACATGCCTACGTGCACAATCACTGATACATCTCATATCTCACTTGTATTCTCAGAGCCCCTATTCAATATATTCTCTTTCTGAGAGTCTATCTGACTCTCCTGAAAGCAACAGATGTACATAACTCAACACTTCAGCGTCTTTCACAACTCTTTGCATTTAACTGGAACTTTCTAATTGAATGGATCATTTTCACAGGGCAAACAGGAAAACAAGAGTTATTAATCAATCTATCTCATCTCTGTCTCAATCTTTCTCTTAGTTAACTTAGTTGCAATCACAAGTACCTGAGGAAGATGATTTACAAAGTTCTGGAGGTTCAAGAACATGCTGATGAAGAACTCCATCCCAAACTGTATCATAACATAGTTAAGAAGAGGAAATGGGAACATCCATGTGGAAAAGAAGTCCTATAGCAAGATAGGATACTATAAAGGGGAGGTGCCAGTCTAATTGAAAGCAACCTGTTCTGTCTCAAGAAGTCCCACATGAACAAGAACATGTTCTTGAGAGTGAAGCAACATCCTTCTAAACGATGCCATCTTTACCTCTCATCTTGTCCAACCAATTAAATTTCCTTTCACTTCTCAGTGATACATGGGAACATGGGGCTTGCAGACTTGCAGTACATGAAACTTTAGAGGATTTTCTCTACCACTCATTGACTCAAGCAATCTTCTATTTCATCCTACAATCTTCAGTACTCATGAGTAGTCTGCTGCAGTTAGAAGAAAGTCTATTTATTGTGATTCTCCCAGCTAATCAATGTGTGTGTGGGATGGGGAGGAGGGGTGAACCTACAGTCTGCAATAACTGTGCGGAGTTGAACTCATGAGGTATGAAACTTATCATGGGTAGCTATTTTATGCTTTTGTTTTCAATGTTTAAATGAACCTATTACTCCTTGGAGTTTTTCTCTCTTGATACATCTCTTAGACACCAGGACTTCTTCCCTCCAGAAAACTCCATGTCAAGCCAACCACCACTGCACTCCAGAGTCCTGCTCTCCACTTGCCTTCCATTCCAATCAGACCTGTGATCTTCAACACATCTTCTCACCCAATGTTACTGGCAGTCGGGAAAATGTCAGCAGGGAGCTTTTTAAGTAGCCAAGGAGGACCATAGATCTCTAAAGGGGAGCAGCACCATTGTAGACATGCCTCTTCTCTACACTCATGGAGCATAAAACCTCATACACATGCTTCACAAGATATCCCAGCCAGATGATAATTTCCTCCAGAACATCCCAGCACACCCCACAATTCCTAGGTGATAATTCTCAGATTCAAAGTACAACCTGACTGCTCTGGACCCCCCACATTTCGGGGCTGCTGTAATCCGTATAATCTGTTCACAGAATGAACAGCCATTCAGCCATGCTACTTAGTACACACACACACACACACACACACACACACACACACACACACACACGCTCACCTCACTATCTCTTTTTCACAAGCTCTTTCATTCAAACTCATGCTCTAGGAGCCATGAGTTTCTTGTCTTCCCCTGTCCTGGTTGTCTTCTTACCACCTCCTGTAATAATGTTTCTGAACTACAAGTTGCCCCTCTAGGATTTAAACTAAGCAGCTGTGATTCTCTTGCCTTGGTTCACAAAATCAGTCTTTCAGTCTTATCTCCTTTGGACTTGGACTCTCTCCAAATGACCTACCTCCCTTCTGAGTCGTAAAGCTGAGAAAGGTTTGTTGTGCAAAACCAAACCATTAGGTCTTATCTGCTTAGATGGGAGCCTTTGAGAGTTTGGCTGCTTGCTCTCTGAGGACAACATGAGTTTCAATTTGTCACAGTTACAAGGTCCTCAAAAGCTCCCCCTTCTTTGCGTTGATTGCAGTTGCAGTGGCCAGTGAACACTATTTTTCATGTTATCAAACACATCCTCAGAGTCCAATCACTCAATAAACTCTGTGTCATTATAGTCGAGATGGGAATTAATTGGCAAACATTTGATGATCCCAGACCCTATTTGTGGTCTATATACTTCCAGCAAGAATCTTAGCATTCTCTTCAATATTTACCTTGGACTTTTAAATTTATCAATATTGTTGTTGTTGTTGTTGTCATTGTCATCGTCATCATCATTATCATCATCATCATCATCAACAACAACAACAGCAACAGCAACAACAACAACATTATTTGCGTAGGATCTTAGGGTACATGAGCTGCGTGATAGGAACGTTTAATCCTAAATTGTCAGAGTTGTTTTTGGAAGGATATCAAAACTCTCATGGATGCTCCTTCCCTCCTGACTCACAAGGCAATTGTTATTGTAGTTACATTTGGATAAACCTTCCTATGGAAGGTGGCTGCTCATAGCAGTTCATTTGAAACGTGTAGGCTTAGATCTGGCTTCATGTGTGAGCGCAGACCTGTCATCGTGCATTCCTGGTCACTCTCTGAAGTACATTTGTCTTTCCTCAGTGTTTCTCAGGCCTGGGGAGCAGACATTCCTTCGCCTCTACATTAATCCAATTACTAAACACCTGCAGACATGCAATAACAGTGTAGGTGCCAAGTGCCTTAGACATGGTTTTATAGCAGAATGTAATCGGCTGTCCTGCTATCAGGAATCAGGTTACACACCTGCCAACATCTGAGCCAAAAACATAACACTCGTGGTTTTCACTCCAGGCAGGAATGCTCAGCAGACATTATAGAGACTACGTGACAGGCATGTTAGCTTGACGGTCCAGGCCCCATTAAACATTTGAACTTTCAGTAATAGTATTCAAAGTCACTTCAGTCTTCCATTGGTTTCAAAAGGACTGTGATAAAAAACATGATTTTTCATCCAAAGACAATTAAGGCAATGACACCCCCTAAAGTACAATTTGCTGAGCATGAACTCTAGGACAGATTCGTCTATTTCAGAATACACAAGAGGTGGCTACTTGCCAGCTGATTGCCTGGATGCCTCGTGGCTAGGATGCAATCTGAGCCTATAAGATAATCCCCTTCTACCTACTCATACTGTGAAGCAAAAGAAGTGGGCCAACGTTTTGAAGCTAGAAATCCAAAGACTCTTGTTTTCTTAACTGCTTTAAAGCCAGTGAGACTTAAAGGGTCATGCTGGTATCTTCCCCGAAACATGACCATCTACAAAAGAAGTGGGAGTCTGTCAAAAAAAAATATCAAACCAGACTGATTGATTATTGTCTCCAGTTTTTCCCTAAGCAGATTTTGATTTTTTTTAATGGCTACCCTAGGCAGAAAATTTTTTCTGTTAACTAATTTTGAAAGTTTTCAATTGTCCATACTAGGCAGTCCCTTAGTCCCTAAGAGACTAAGACATAAACTGGCATGTATGTCAAACTGGGGACAGTGTCTACTGAAATCTACAGAGTCAAAGCCATGTAGAGACTCTGCATGAAGCACTGTGGATCCTCAGGACATGTTAGTTAAATGGTTTCTGAGGTTAAAGGAATATATTCCTTCTTATACTCCAACTCAGGAAAGCAAGCATGTAAGGATATTCTTCCCTCTCCCTGCTCCATTGTATATACTGGAGACATCTAGAAATGAGAGAAGACTTAGTATCCTAGGAAATAAAATGAACAAGAAGGGATATTGTCCTTCACAACAGCTCTCACAACTAATCCACCCTCCCTTTCAAAAACACTGTATTTTCAATCCAAGATTTCTCAGTCCCCTGAGACTCCTTGCCACTCTCAACATCAGAGTACTTCAGCACAAAGCCCTTGCTTGATATACCAGCAGCAATAAAATCTGCCTTGTGTGTGGAGGCTTTGTCTACCCACCCAGGGCACCAGCTCCTCCAGGGCATAGAAGGTCAATTATGTGTACAGACCACCGAGGTTCCAAAATTTGACCTTTCTCCCCTTGGCTTTTTTAAAATAAATATATACAAGCCTATTCTCTACAAGGAACATCTTCTACCTGCCTTCTAAGTTGTTGCTAGTAATAGTATGGCCTCAGGAGCTTCTGAAAGACCCATTTTAAACCTACTTAACCAATGCATATATTTTGGAAAGATCTAGAAACTCTAATAAAAACTACAGGTTAGAGATCGCAGCTAAGTTATTAACTCCTCTTAAAATGAAGTGCCCGAAGAGCCTAGAGGATGCACTTCTCTGATAGTGGACTCGAAAGAGAGCCACATTCTCTCTGCTGCATGGGCTGTAGGGCAGGGTTCAGGAGAGAATCCAGGATGGAAAGAGAGGATGAGGGTATGAGCGATTTGCATGCACAGAGTGGGGACCAGCCTGAATCATCACCCCTTATTGAAAAGAAGGGCTGGCAGCATCCAGAGATGGCTGGTTCCCTTCTTGCTGAGCAGTCAGAGCAAAGGCAAAAAGAACCTGGTGGGGAGGAGTTTCCAAGACATGGGTCTGCCAACCCCTCCCATTGCAGCCCAACATTCTCAGCCCACATGTAACCTTCAGCCCCTGCCCAGAACAGTCAGTGTGACAGTAATAATAGTAGTCACAAGAAAATGTAACCTAGATCATGCTAACAGCTTTTGAAAAGTAAAATGCTGGGGATATGATTTCAATTAAAACTCACATTGTCTGACTTGTCTCTATGCACAGCCAGAGTTCACCTCCTCCTGCCCTCTTACCTTCTCTATTCAAAATGTAGCCAACAGGAGAGACTGCTTCAATGCATGTTCCAACCTTGAGGAGACAGGGTCTGTGTGCTTCACATCACTTCTCATTCCCCAGTCTGCTGAGTTCCCACAGCCCTGGGAATGGCCTTTCTGTTAACCTTTCCTCAAATCAATCATAATATAGGGGAGGAATTGTGGGTAGAGTTTGAGTTTCTCCTCTCTCCCTCTCCCTCTCTCCTTTCCTTTTTCCCTCTTTCCCTTCCCTTTCTCTACGCTCTACTTTCTCTCTCTTTCTCTACTCCCATATCTGCCTCTTTTACTCTCCCCCTCCCCTCCTAATTTTCTTGTTTTATGAAAGAACAATCATAAACTTAAAATGAAAATACTCATATATAAATGGAGACTCATTCCTTTCTCGAGCCTGTCTCTATGCCCACAGCCCCAGTAACCTGCAACATTTATGCTTTTTCCAAATCAGCTCTATGAACAGCAAATTTGTGCCGGTCAACCAGATAAGGATGGGCAGGGGAGGCTAAATCAGAGTCCTGATGCATACCCTCCATAGCAACAGAATTTCTGTGGTCCTGGAAATCTCTGATGCCCATTTTCAATCAGATGCTGTGGAAACAGCAAATCCAGCTGTTTGGTTTTATGAAAGCAGTCAAATTTATACTTCCCTGCACATTTCCTCCCTATCCTCTTACTCAGATATTTATTATGTGTCTTTTACTAAATAGCTCAAACGTTACCTGTACAAAAGCTTTGCCAAATCTTCAAAGGAGCTACAAAATGTTCTTCCATTCTGGTTAGGGGAAATATTCTTTGATGGAGTTTTGTTCAAGAAAACCCAAACCCAGTAACTCTTTCTCAGATGGTATCTTTAATTAATGCAGGGGAGAGGGGTTAACTGAAACATTGATTGTCTAAAAGTGTATTATCTTTAGAGTGGCATATATCTGTTCTTTTAGACATCCACATATTAAAGTGGCCCCAGGAAATGGGAGAAAATGATGTAGGAGAAGACTATTCAAGCATGACTCACTTACTAAAGCAGGACCAAAAAAAATTAGTAACAAATATTATTCTACAACAGTAGAATCCACACTGACTTTGTTCCCAGCTTCACATTTACTTCATCAATTGCCTCTTTAATTTCTCTGACTTGACTTCATGTAAACCTTCCTTTGAGACCTCACTCCTGGAAGATACCTGGAGTATTATAGATCAGTTTCATCAGAATCATGACTGGCCAAAAGTATTAATGATAAAGACCTATTAGCGTTTTCTTTAACCTTAGACAGATGTATCCACATCATTTTCACTTGTACTTATGGCTTTCCCAAATGAGAGGCTTCCTTCTGCACTAGATGGCAGTTAGCACAGAGATACATAACTGGACGGAGTACAGAGAATTAGAGACTGAAGAATGCTTGGCCCTAAATAACATCTATATAACATCTGCCTCTCCCATGACTCAGAGATCACTGCTTGGAAGAGGGAGTGGAAAGAACATAAGCCTATGTGACAGTGAATGACCACAAGGAAACAGTGTTCTGGACACAGTAGGCCAGTTGCAAATGACATCACAGTGGTTATAACCACTTAACGAAAGAGCTTGAAAACACAAGCTGAAGAAAAGTCTAGAGATGTAAGTGAGCACACAGAGTCCACCTCTACCTGAGGAACTATTGGTAACTGATAGCATCTGGGGCAGGAAAAGTAGTTTGTATAACTGTGAGGACTTTTCCCCATATGCTCCAGTGGAAAGCCACACAGCTAAGAATGTATAGGCAGCACAAACTGGACTTGATAAGTTTTCAAAAATAATTTAAAAAGGAGTATACATGTTGGGTGGATAGAAAAAGGGTGTCTTGGAGAGTTTGAGGAAAGGGTTGAATATGATCAAAATTATTGTATGAAATTCCTCAAAAAAAGCCTAACAAGCAAACAAATAAAATACTATAGAAGTTGAAACTGTAATCATTGTCTTTAAACAATACTTGTAGTTGATTTGAAACAAAAAAGAGCTGCTTGGAAAGAATGTATTTTAAACATTAAGGAGGAAAGAAACAAAGACAAAGGGCAAGAGAGAGAGAGAGGAGAGAGAGAGAGAGAGAGAGAGAGAGAGAGAGAGAGAGGAGATAGCTCAGTTGATAAAGCAAATGATTTGCAAGCACAGACATCCATGTTTTTCCCCAGAACCCCATTTTGTTTTCTGATCTGTTACATAATAGTATGCTTATAAGCCCAGCACTAGGGAGGCAGAGACAGTTGAATACTGAGACCAGTCAACCTAGCCTTCTTGGTTAGTTACAGGCCAGTGAAATAACCTGTCCCAAAACAAAGTCAGGGATCACCTGAAATGAACAACTAAAGTTTTCCTCTGAACCCAATATAATCATATGGTCCTTACAGGAAGGAACCAGGATGTCAGAATGACAAAGGCCATCTAGTGACAATCGTAGATGTTACAGTGATTGAGGAACTAGATAAAGATTAGAGATAGGTTCTAAAGTGAGAAAAGACCAAGAAATGGATCTTTCTCTAGAGACTCCAAAGAAATACAGCCTGCTGACCAGTATTAGACTTCTAACCTCCAAAACTGTAAGAGATATGTCTGTGTTGTTGTAAGCCACTAAGTTAGTGGTGGTTTGTTTCCTCATTATTAAGAAAATATTGCAAAGAGAAAGGCTCCTCAGTAAGGTCATATCAGTCATTTCTACTTCATCTATCTTATTTACCACTAGAGTCTCTCCAACTCTTCAACTAAGGAAGCATTTCAAGAGTCTGTTGTGAGCATCCCACCTTAGAAGACACTGATGTTGTTACCACAGGAGATGTGCACATACTCAGACATGGAAAAATGTGATTAATAAGAGCATTAGTTACATATTTAGCACAACCTGAATTTCTCTATTAAGCTCCAAGTTAAGTAAGTCTTCAAGATGCTGCACTGAGTAACATTCATAGTAAAGGAACCCATCGAGCTATTGACCTCAAGGTTTTAAGATCAGTTATGTATATCGTTGATCTGATGAGCTCTGAACTGAGTTTTAATGAATCTATTTGTTAGTTTCCAAAGCTTTCCATTTCTAGACCCCAAAAAGACTACAATAAATGCATAAGTAGAGACTTGCCTTCACACTGGGTAATCAGTAGGACCCTAACCTTTAACTTCTACCAGGGAAGCAACCCATTTTATCTTCTTTCTCAGTAAAGCCAACATTCAGATGCCCTTATGCTTTGGCCCAGAAGAAAGCAACTTGTAAAAGTGTAAAAAACACAATGTTCAACACAATAACATTCTCCAAAGAACTTCATTAGTCTACTGAACCTCTCCCAATTGAACAAAGGAAAAATAATAGTAGCCAGATATTTTAACTCCTCATGGAGGAAGCATCTAGGAGTCTTCTGGAGAACCTCAAAGACCAAAACATTTCTTGCCTATGAAAATACTCCCAGCTCTTGAGTACTGCCTCAATATCTTGTTACCATTCTCTTCAGGTATAGTGCAGCCTTTGGGTGTGGGAATGAAGCACCTCCATCCTTTACACTCTGATATTTTCTTAACACACCGGAAGACTGCAACTGGTATTCAGGAAGAAGTTTGAGTAAGTCACTCAACAAATATAAAGACCATCTTGATGGATAGGGGAGGAGGTTATTGGAAATCCAAATGAAAACATGAACTTAAAGGATGAACCACAGCTGTGAGGCTGGCAGAGCTGATTGAACTGCCCGTCCCTCTCCCATGTGCCTAATCTCTCATCATTGTAGCTTCTGTCTCCCTGGTGATTTTGAATCAGTCTTAGAGGAAACTCCAATGCTCTCATCAAAAGTTGGCCATGTAAGCTCTTTTCTCATAGTACTCAGGAGAATGTCCAACTATGCATTACTCAGTGTTGAAGGTTCAAGTTACATCTGTCTGAAAAACAGGGAATGTGGTGGATTGTCTGAAACAACAGTGTCAGCATCCCTTCTGTTCCTGCAAGCTCGTGGCACTCTCTCATCCACCCCCCCTCCTGAAGAAGCTGGCTGGATTCAACCATCCAAATGTAGCAGCTGGCTAGCTTCTTCTGTCTGTCCCTTGGAATCTACCCTCTCACCGAAGACATTCAAGTCAGATAATTAAACGGTGAGTGACCACGTGGAGAGGGGCCAAATGGAGTAGAGCCAGGGTTCCTAGCCAGACCTGGGGCAAACAAAGATAGTTTCACAAAGCTTCAACCGAACCACAGAATCAGGAGACAGTAAGATGTAGCTGAGCTGAGTCTGGGGGTGATTTGTGATTCGGCAATTCAAATTGAGACAGTGGAGCACACGTTCTCTGAAATGCCTTCTTGTTCTAGTGCCCTTTGCATATCGTTGTTCTCCTCCCATAAGACTCAGTTCAAAAGAGTAAAACTAAGACGTTGGTGTTTCAGGAGAGATGTTTGTGCCCAGAGGTTCTCTGTAGGTATCACACTAGTCTCACCACTGAGACTTTAGAGGCAGAACTTGCTTCTGTGAGCTTTGGACCCTGGCTTCAC
This sequence comes from Rattus rattus, assembly GCF_011064425.1. Classification (NCBI taxonomy): domain Eukaryota; kingdom Metazoa; phylum Chordata; class Mammalia; order Rodentia; family Muridae; genus Rattus; species Rattus rattus. The sequence goes on along the minus strand of NC_046160.1, from coordinate 29,906,824 downwards.
ACAAGAAAAATAGGAGCAGCGAGTGGCTACCACCAGCCTTCATATCTAGAGCTTTTTATCAGTAGAAGAAAGGAAGAAATGGCTATTAGAGAAATATTGGGTGGGTAACCAGAAGAGGATTATGTTATAATAACAATGAGGATTGTATTTCATAAAGTCTTCAGTTCATAAGTTCATGGCTAGAAACAAGTTAGTTCCTTGAAACAGTTAGTTCAGCGGAGCTCTGAGAATCAAGCATGACTTTTACATCTCTGGTCTCTGCTCTGGTAATAAGGTATGGTATGCAACTGCAGTCCACCCGAACAATAGAGAAAACATAGCTCGGCCCCATGATGTAGGAGAGCAGCTGCCCACCTGGTGTGACTTAGAAACACATGGAGCTCTCAGCAACCCCAGCCAAAGAGTGGAGGTAGAGGCTGCAATATATCTGGGCTTCTAGAATAGAACAAGTGGAAAGAGGAAACAGGTCAGATCCTGAAGGGAAAGAGAACAAAAATGATCCTCGACAAAACGAGTTCACAAGAGCATTCCAGAAAACAGCTCCCAACACACGTTTACGGTTTAAAGATTCCAACGTTTAATGATGTCAGAGGTTCTTAGGCAGGTTATCTGGCAGAGGTAGAAGGCCTGTGATTCTGATTCTAATAATGGCAACCACATTGCTTTAGCTGTCCTGGCAAAATGAGCAGGCATTCTGACTCCAGGGAGCCCACTCAAAGCAACCAGTCTCACCTCTGGGAGGCAAATGAGTACACTACAGATGCTCTGCTCTGGGGACATGTGAATACTCAACCTGTGCCCAGGATGGGGCCTGAAGCAGGAGAGACTAAGAGCTCAGTCAGGAAACTCTAGGTAGAGTCAGACAAATTTCCTTTGCTGTGCTTTTTTGAGAAGCAAAACCTTCTTCTCTCTGACTCTCTATTCCTTCCCCTGCAAAGTCAGAGTTGGGCAGAATGACTATTAGAGAGACTTTCTAAATCTTACTTCTGTATTTTTAAAAAGCATTTGATATATTTTCTTCTTTCTGGAAACTAACGTGAAGCTGCCTGCAGTAAATTTCTATGCTCCCCTGCTGGGATATATTATTTCAGATTGTTCCTCTTGTTGTGAAAAATTACAACAGCGCAGAGCACAAAATGCCTATCCTCAAAGTCAAGGCTGTAATAGTCTGAGAGAGAGGCTAAGAGTTCACCCAGGGCCTTGTGTAATGACTTGGTGCTTTATTGGTTAGTTTTTATTAGAGGTTTTGGTCAGATGCTGTGCTGTGGTCAGGACACTTTCTGTTTGGTCCTGGGGGACATTTCTTATTGAGATGTTCTTTGTGGCATAGAGAGAGAATAATTCAATGTTTATGAGTGTTCCAAGGACACTTGAAAAGAAAGTACCTCATCTCCAAGCACATAAAATGGATCCCTCATGTAAAAATTCAGCTTGCTTTATACCCTTGGCCCCTTGGTCTTTACTGGTGTTTTTTTCCCATCTCAACTTTTGTTATTCTCTAGTTCTATTTTCATAAATTGGTGGTGCAGCAGTCAAATCTACCACGGCTGGACTATTGAATTTTCCTAAATAACTCTAAGAGTAACTGGTTTCTGTGTGGATAGTATGTGCCACATGTGAATCTGTGAGCCCATGTTTTCATTGTGTATCAATATTTATCAATATAAAAATGATCTTATGGGTGTCTGTAGGTGCTTCTCAGTCCCTTTACATGGTTTTAATCCTAGTCTCAACTTTATTTGACACCAGTGTCTGCTGCCTGCTTAATTTGATTTATGTTTCCCTACACATCGATGCCCACAGCATGACTTTCTTTCAAACCTCTTATGTTACTTTATCCATACTACCTCTCTTAGATAACACATTAGTAACTTATTTAATTTTAAGCATTTTATTTAATTTAAACCAACGTGATTAATTTTTCATTGTGAGATAAAATTTGTGTTGCATTTATCCTTGTTTCTGATTATCTCTCATCTTAATTTGAATACTTTTCTCTGCTTTCTTGCCATTCCATTGCAATGTAGTTTTCTTCTATTATTTATTTATATTTATTATTGTGCCTTCCTTCCTGACCTCTCTTCTTTTCTGAATCTGTATGCATATCTGATGTGCATGCATGCTTACATATGTGTTAGGACACAGGTGTCTTCATGGAGGCTGTGTGCCATCCACAATCATTCTCCACCATATATACATGTGTGTGTATGTATGTATGTAGTATGTATGTATGTATGTATGTATGTATGTATGTATGTATGTATATGAAGTCTCTCACTTGTACCCAGAGCTCGAGGATGCTGGTTAAGCTGGTCTAGCTACTCAGCTACTCTAGAAAGAAATCCTTTCCTCTGCCCCCCACAGGTTGACCTCTGCATTCTTGATTTTCATATCAGTTCTGCGGTCCAGACTCTGGTCTTCATCCTTGCAGGGTAGCTGTTTTGCCCATGAAGCCAACTCCTATACCTCTGTCTATTTTCTGTGTTAGGGAGTTTTTCTGGCATATGGTTTCCTCTGCAGATTTAATTCCAGTGTTGATTCATTCTCTTACTTTCTGTCTTCTTTTCCCTAAAAGTTCTGGAAGACTTTTCCATGCTTCTATTTCAACCTCCACTATCTTTCACAGTGCCACCGGCCATTTGCTTTTAGAAACACTATTCAGTTTTGTCACACAGGACTTAGAAAAAAAGTCCACCTGGGTTTGTTCCTTTAAGCATGTGTTTTTCAGACTGAGATTGGGAATAATCCTCAAATACTTTCTCGTGTACTCTTACATTTGCATCAGATTTATTTCTATATGAACAGTTTTGAATTTCCAGGCCTTTGGCAGCCTCTTCATGACATGCAGAAGATTCTCAAATGCCAACCTTCTCATCCTATCTAGTCATATTAAGAGGCCTGCCTTTTTGCCTTGTAGCCAATAATCATATTACTTAAGTGTTCATGGACGGCTCTCGTAGTCTTTTGCATTTACCCTTTGCTCGGATGCTGAAAATGGTGAAAATCCATTCCAGGCTCCGTTAAGGAGACTTGCAAGGGGCATAGCAAATGGAAGAGGTTAAAATGATGCTTTGGTGAAAATATAGGCTAAGGAATTCAAGGTATGTGAGAACTCTCTCCTAGTTCTTGATTCTTTGCAGTAGTTGACTTAAGACTCTAAAGGTTCAGTACCAAATGATGTCTCCACCACTGTTTCCTCTGTGACCTACTTCACTTCTCCATTTCTCCATCAAGAAAATAGTTAAAATACCAGCATCTACCTCTTAAAATTGTTGCAGGTAATAAACAAAGCTCCCTATACATATTATAGCGTCTAACACATAATAAGAGAGATAATATTACCTGATGTTGGCTCATATTCAGGGGGGATTTGTTAGGTTTATGAGAACCTGATGGAAACTAATAGAAGACACTCCAGACTAAAAACAAAACGAAACAAAACAGGAGGGGAGAAGTAGACACCAATAGTAAGTTACCAATTCAGACAACGAGCATCTTGGGTATAGAGAGTTGGGAAATGAATCAAAGCTGACTTATAGCTGAAGCTTCATCCTAGACCAGAGGGTGAAAATCAAATCTCTCAGCAGGGTCTCAGGGAGATGTAATAATCCCCACCAAGAACTATGTTCTACAAACTGCTCTTGGAAGGTAACTTCATGGCAGTACCCATTCTCCACCTAGAGTACTCTCAAGGCTGTATGGAGATCAGTGCTCATAGATTGTAGTCTCGAGAATGTTACTATAAACAGAAATAATTTGAATCCAGTCACATGAAGGGGATTATAAGCCTCCTGAAAGATGGAGAACATTATAATTAACTATGCATGAGTACTAAGTCATCTGAGGACATCTACAGAATATTTACTCCCCTCTCCCACCTTTCCGCATCTCCCTTTCCTTATCTTCACAGACTCCTTCTTGTGTACATAGTTTCCCCCAAAATAGAGCTTCCCATGTGGAGGGTAATTAATATGAAAAGATGCAAGGCCCCTACTTTGCAAACTAAGACGAGTTGTTCATATTTAAAAAGTAAATGAGCAAACAAGTTATTTGACTGACCTAATTTGAATTACGTATCTGTTGTTGTTTGCTATCTTCTATGACAACCATACATTCAGTATGAGAAGAGCAGTCCTACAAACAAAAGGGGCAGATGTTAGTTTGAGATAATGAACGTAAGATAACGATAGTCAACTTCTATGCATGCCACCTTACCTGGTAATTCAACAGCACTGCAACTCAAACTATTTAACAAGTAACACAGCTTGGGCCACCAAAGCAGACACTAGCTAAAAGAATGAAGCCAGGTTTGGGGGGCCTTCCTATTGTGTACAGTTTTATCATTTCATCCACTGGCTTTGGAGCAGACTGAGGTAGAAAAACCTATGTATCAAGGATAGCATGCTAGCACTCCTGGAGCTCAGAGAGTGGCTCTCTGCTAAACATTATGGAAATACTTCATTGTTCTTACTTTAAGTTTAGTCTTTCCATTGTATCGGTGTTGTACGTAGATCTCACCTTTCAGTGTTCACTCATGGTGGTGAATATGTTTTTTGCAGGTTTTCACAGAGTCTGTTCATTTGTTGGGGGAGGGCAGGTAAATTTGAAAGGGAATAATAAAAATTGGTCCTCATTACTAATTGCTTGTCTAGAAATTTCTGAAATTTCTAAGATGATTTATTTCATTATTAATTAAACCTTATAGGTATCTGGAAACACAGAAACAGGATGATTGCCTGCATCTAATGGTGTCTCGGCTCCCAGAATGTTCAGGAACACCTGCAAGAATTCAATGTCTGTAAGGAAGTATTCTCGCTATACTGTGGACCAGAAGAGCGAGCATCAGTTATCTGTTGGTGCTGTGTCTAAACTCCAGTGCAGATATGAGAGTCTTAAGGCTGGACTATGTTTGTTTGCTTTGCTGTTACTTTTGGAATTTTGCTTGATGTTTAGTAAAACTAAAAACTAGAACTGAATATTCCCTTAAGCCACTAATTGTTTTACAACAAACCTTAATGTTCCTTCTTAATCTCCACTGGAGTTAGCCCAACTGAAATAAAACCTTAGCCTTATCATGCTGATTAAACCCTCTCACCACACACGTACATCCCCTCCCTCTCCCCGAAATGATCACATACTTTAACAGAAAAAAAACATAACTAGAATCTCTAAAATATAATATCCTCTTCTGGGATTATTATTTCTCTGTTTTCCTCTTTTTTTTCACAGTTATCAGAAATTCCCTGAATTTTTTTCCTGTGACTCAACTTTCACCATGAAAAAGATTATTTTCCCACTGCATTGAACTTTAGAACCAATCAATCTTGAAAATAATTTTAAGGTATTTTTTTCATCAAAATGATGAACTCACAGGTTATTTTAGGAACAGGTGAAATTCCTAATTAAAACTAAAGGAATCTCAGAGGTTTTAAGAAACATAAGACAGAAAAGATTAATATCTCTTGTGGGAAAAAATGACCCAGCTCGCCCTTTGCCTGCAATGCTTTGCTCACCTCTGTGTGCAGGCCTGCCTCTGTGTGTGTTGGGGAGGGGGAAGGGGCAGGGAAAGATAGAGATAGGGTCTTGTAATGTAGCTCCGACTGTGGTCAAACTAGCTATGTAGACCAAGCTGGCTTTGAACTCACAGAAATCTGCCTGCCTCTTGATTGCTGGAAATAAAAGATAAGATGGATTGAAGCAAAGAAGTGCAGGCTGACAGGAACTGGATGTAGATTTTTCCTGAGAGACACAGCCAGAATACAGCAAATACATAGGCGAATGCCAGCAGCAAACCACTAAACTGAGAATGGGACCCCCGTTGAAGGAATCTTAGAAAGGACTGAAAGAGCTGAACAGACTTGAGACCTCATATGAACAAAAATGCCAACCAACCAGAGCTTCCAGAGACTAAGCCACTACCCAAAGACTATACATGGACTGACCCTGGGCTCCAACTGCATAGGTAGCAATGAATAGCCTAGTAAGAGCAGCAGTGGAAGGGGAAGCCCTTGGTCCTGCCAAGGCTGGACCCCCAGTGAACGGGATTCCTGGGGAAAGGGCAGCAATGGGAGGAGGATTGGGAGGGAAAACAAAGTGTGTTCCATCATGCCTAGCACCTGGCTGTCCTGTCTTGAAAATAGCTGCCATCTTTCCTAGATCTATCCATAGATTGAGGTCAAGGAGTTTCCGTCTTAACCTGAAGGTGGGAGATTTTTGAAGAACACAACACCAGAGAGAATTTTTCCAGACTTTTGAAGGACAGATATATACATCATGAGTAAGTCTAGCTTAGGGTACATGGGATCATCATCCCACACAGGTGTTCACAGAGCACTAAATATGACTGGCAGAATTTATGAGATTATTTGATGTCCTTGGCCAATGTAGTCTCTTTTTCTTTTCCATTATTATTGAAAAAAATATATATATCCCATGAACTGCTGACTTTAAAATATCAAATGATTATTATATACTTATTGACATGCAAAGTGCTTCTTGTATCCTTTTCAGTATATTTATTATTTGTGTGTGTGCGTATGCAGGGTTACCTGAGTTGATACACACCACATGTGTTAAGGGGCCAGTGGAAGTCAGAAGTGGGCACCAGACCCCCTGGAATTGGAATTACTCTCAGTTGTAAACCTCCCATGTGATTTCTGGGAGGAACGAGGGTTCCTTTACAAAGTCAAAAAGAGCCCTTGACCACTGAGCCATCTCTGAAGCCCCTTCTCCGCAACGTTTCACAATCTGAAATACCCTTCCATTGCTTTACCTTTTGAAATGTCAATAATATAGAATATGTTAAGCATATCCACATTTGATCAGGTAAGAATAACCATGTATTGATTTTCATCTGCTTTCTTCGTTGTCATAACCTCTACCCCTATCTCCCACCATTTCAGCTCCTAACTGTTCTCCTCTTAAATGAAGTTTGAATGCCCCCTCTTTTTTAAAGATTCCTGATCATCTCATCAGAATTAATTATACCATATGCATATTCTGTATCTCTTTTCAATGTTCATCATTTATTTCAATTTACTTTGAATTGGGGACAGTTTGTTGCAGAAGATTTTATTATTGGCTGTATCAATATGTAGGCTCACCCATTGGCGTTTGAGCTCTTTGAGAAAAGGAATCAAATCTAGTTTGGAAGCAAACCTGTCCATAACCTGGTTTTGCTTTATGTTTTCTCCTGACAAGTGATCCAGTAGCATTGTTCTTTTTGTTATTTAATGTTTGTTATTACAAATTTGCAGTCCCTTTTTTGTTGAAATTGTTTTTCCCATACTGAATGAATGGCTGTCATAGAAAATGCCAAAAAAAAAATACATAATTCAAGGAAGGCCAATCAAATAATTTGTTTGCTTATTTTTTTTTTAAGTGAGCAACCAATCTCAGTTTGCAATGTATGGACCTTGCATTTTTCCATGTTATTTCACACGTCATGTGGGAAGATTAGGTAGGGGGAAAACCATATACACAGAAAAGGCAGATGAGGACAAAGGAGAGGGGGAAGCAAAAAGTGAAAGGAGAGGAGGTGAAATATTCCATAGAAGTATCCAGACGTTTGAGCATCCAAGTCTAGTTAACTTATCAGTGAAATTGGCTTGATCAGTAAATGGATTTTTATTTTGGCAATGATTTAGTGTTTATTGTGGACTTTTAATTTTTGTGCCCTGCACTCATTCTGTAATGTAGTCTATAAGGTCAATATGATGACTTTGAAAATTATTACTTAAGAAATTCACACAAAGACTGCTTACCAATCAACAGAAAGATCTGACAACTCCAGTATACATTCCTGCAGCTATCCAGATATGATTTTCTTGGACCTCTTCAGAATTAAATGTCTGGGTCGCTCTTGATATTTTCTCAGACTGTCCTCTGACCCCTAAATGAAGTTGAAAGTATTGGAGGAAGTAATGGAAGATTTGTTTGGGTTTCAAATCCCAAAACCTGACCCTCTCCCTCCCAGCCCCAAACTACACAGGAAATTTCTATAGTAAATCAGAGCCTAAGTGTGTTTCAGAGAGAGCCAAAGAAAAGGGAAAGCAGAGATGAAAATAGCCAGTAGAGTCGGTTTTATTGTGATTTAAAGATAATCTGTCAGCGCACAGTCAACTTGAGGGACTAATGTCATTGGCTTCTTAGGGTAATGATATAATTCTTCACAGGGAATCTCAGCTATCCCATCTTTACCCTCAGTTACTTCACCAGGGCCTCAGGTTCCCTGGAGTTAGAACACAGAGTAAACAAACCTCCCATGGCACTTTCTGACCATGGGATTAATTACTTGGGGTCCAGAACTCAGTCCTTTGCCTTCATTTCTCCTCTGCTTCCAGTTCCCACATTCAGGTCTTACTGTTTTCCAGTGGTCTCTGAAATTTTCAATTTACAGCCACATTTGTCAAGATTAAGACTACACATCAGCTGCACTTCTCCAGATGCACTGTACTTCAGGGTGCAGCCAAATGTCTAAAGCCCTTGCCAAGATCCCATTTCCAGGCCCTTCCTCAGTCATTTGACTGGCTCCATTATCATCACATCAAATCGCCTGTGTCTTGCATTTGAGACCTCCTTCCTTGTGCACAGTTAATGGCCATGGCTTCTTCATCTTGGACTACATTTTGCATTCAATCTCTAAGGCAGTTCCCTACTCCCTGTTCAAACGACCGAATGTGTAGCTGCATGCAGAACAAGTTTTTGGTCATGACATTTACCTACTAACAAATGTCCCATGTTTTCTTATTGCCTCCTTTATGTAATTATCAAGACTAACCAGACTGTTATAATCTCCATTCTCTACATAAAAACTAGCCACAGGGGTTGGGGATTTAGCTCAGTGGTAGAGCGCTTGCCTAGCAAGCGCAAGGTCCTGGGTTCGGTCCTCAGCTCTGAAAAAAAAAAAAAAACTAGCCACATTCAGATTAAACTATCATTGCTTTTGTTTTCTATGAAGTTTTAGTGTTCATATTATGCATGTACCTCTCACAGCCTATCACTATGCTTCATACTTAGTAGGTATCATCTAATACTTGTGAATTAGTTTCATATACCTATTTTGATCCTAGATCCTTGCATCTGTACACATCCAAAATCATACCATTTTATCCAGCTTTCCCTATTCTAAATTCCAGAGAATTCATCCAAAATTTAATCTTAAATGTATTTTTCAATAGCTACATGAGAAGCAAATGTTACTATTACATAACTAGAAGGGTCTGTATTTAACCTGCATTTAAAAAGGACTTAAAGCCTTTTTTAATTAATTAATTGATAAGGCCTTTTTTTTTAATTAATTGATAAGGCCTTTTAAACCAAGTCAAGTGTACTTTTAAACACTATTACCAGCCTAAGTTCAAATGTATCTCAAGTTTACTGAGATGGAAGCCTAGTTAAATCTTTATAATCAGACAAAACTCACTCCAGCAATTCAAATGTGGCTTGACTGCATATATTAAATTACTTCATTTACTATATATTCATCACTCGGCTCTTCTATACTCTTTGACCTGCTACTTCTCAGAACTCCTTGAGCTTATGCGACATCAAAATTTACTAAGCTTGCATCCCTCGTGTGCATGCAAACCTACCACTGAAATATTAAGATTCCCTCCTAGACCTAATGACGGCAAAACTGAACCATAAGATCTTTCAGTAACCTACCAGAGCCTAGTAGCAGCTCGTCTATGAACATGTCAATGAAGATAAATATTATTTCTCTAAAGATTCAGCTCTGACAAGCTGCTCTCCCAGATGCATTGACCTGCTTCCAAGCCAGACCAACAGTTAACAGCATCACAGAAGGTAAATTCCCACTCCCCTGCTGTAGTTATATTTTATATGGAATCAGCCTTGGATCAGGCTTCCCCTCTACACCTCAACCTGTTTCTCTGATCATCTTCAGTAATCTGAGTCAGTCATAATCTGCATCTAGCTCGCAACAGAGAGAGTCAGAGCAATATGAGCCTGCAATAATATGATGCCTGCAAACACTGTCAGACTTGTGGAGCTGCTGTGATTGGATGTGTGTTGTATGGCATTAATTAAAAATGGCATGCAATTCTTCAAATGTTGCTCGCCTGCAGACTCTTCTACAGTTTTTAGTTAGTGGCCACAGAACAGCAATCTCTGTCCATTAACTTAAAAAAAACTTACCATACATTGACCCAAGTGTGCATAAATCCAAAGGATTGGCTTCTAATTAATCTGTGAAGGAGAGAGAAGACATTTTCCCATACATGTTATCATGTGAATGATAACCTGGTGTTGCTGTGTCCCACTTAATTTGCCTTAATTGCAAGTAAGGAATTTAAGGTAAGACTTAGAGAAATGCTATAATTCCTTGGAAGACAGTTACTATTGAGTTACTTGGGCCTAAATGCTGCCCCTTAAGATATATAATGTTAGATATATAATGTTGAGGGAAAAGCGGATAGAAACAAATGATCAGTAAGTGAGTGCATTGACTTCATTCTGAACTCTGAGAGGGGTTGCCATCCCCTTCAGTTCCTTCAATCCTTTCCCTAACTCTTCCATAGGTGTCCCTGACCTCAGGCCAATGCTTGGCTGTGAGAATCTGCATCTGTCTCAGTGTCTGGCCTCAGTGGGAGAGGATGTGCCTAATCCTGTAGAGACTTGATGCCCCAGGGAAGGGGGATACCTAGGGGTTACCCTCTCAGAGTGAATGAATATATAATGAATGAAGTGACTTAATATATGCAGTCAAGCCACATTTGAATTGCTGAAATGAGTTTTGTCTGATTATAAAGATTTAACTAGGCTTACATCTCAGTAAACTTGAGATACATTTGAACTTAGACTGGTAATAGTGTTTAAAAGTACACTTAACTTGGTTAAAAGGCTTTATCAATGCTTTAAGTCCTTTTTAAATGCAGGTTAAACTGGGTGCATTGGCTTCATTCTGTAGACATGTTTCCTAATCTGGTCAAGGACATTAAACTACTCATACAAGGATGCCATTGAATGAAAGTCCATCCTTGATAAACTTCAGCTCACTATGTGAGGCAAACCAATGTTTTCTTTGTGCCAAGGGCATAACATTGTTCACGTTATCCTCTGGTCCCAAGTTCCATTTCTCTCTTCTTCAGATATAAGCATACAACGTAAAGTGACAGATATGTACACATGTGTCAGAAACTCTCAGACAGTCCACTTTGGATGTTGGTGAGTCTCTGGGATCTCCAGGGATCCAGGTTAGTGGACACTTTTGGTCTTCCTATGGGGTTGCTATCCCCTTCACTTCCTTAAATCCTTTCCCTAACTCTTCCATAGGTGTCCCTGACCTCAGGCAAATGCTTGGCTGTGAGAATCTGCATCTGTCTCAGTGTCTGGCCTCAGTGGAAGAGGATGTGCTTAATCCTGTAGAGACTTGACGCCCCAGAGAGGGGATACCTGGGGGGGCTACCCTCTCAGAGGTAAAGGGGAGAGTGGATGGAGGAGGAACTTCATGAGGGATAACCTGGATGGGGAGGCAACATGTGTTATGTAAATAAATAAAATAATTAATAAAAGTCATAGATGCATGATGACACATTATATTATAAGGAATACTTAAGAGTTGTCATTATCCATGTCTCCAATATATTCATATATCATGGGTGTGGTTGATAATATGTACATGCAAAAGCAAGGATGGATGGAAAATATCTTCATCCCTATCATAATTTGGATGTGAACTTTCAGCCCTTGTAAAATAAACTGTCCTGTTTAAAAGTACCAAGAAAGTTTTTTATAATAATTAAGATAGATATGTTTGTGGTTTTACTTAATACCAGATATTAATGAAAGTCTTGTGTTCATATTATTTTACTTAATCCTATGACTCAAATTTCTGGTCTTATCTGCATTTGTCTGATACAGACAAGCTTAGACAAGGACAGCGATAGTTACTTGCACAAGGTCAACAGCCAAGCTTTGTTCTAGCCTTATGTGTTTGTTTTCAACTCTCTGCATAGATGAGGCTAGCCTTGAACTCTCCCTGCCTCCACCACTCAGCTGCTGGAATCACAGGTGTGTACTACCAAGTCTAACTCAGATTTAGTTTTTGTTATTTGTCTTGGTCTTTAATTTTGTTTCTGAGGCTTTATGTTAAAACTTCATGTTAAAAATAGAAGAAATGAAACTCAAGACGGAGGATCAAAATGTGAATGCTTCACTCCTTCTTTAAAAGGGGAACAAGAATACCCTTGGCAGGGAAGAGAGAGGCAAAGATTAAAACAGAGACTGAAGGGACACCCATTCAGAGCCTGCCCCACATGTGGCCCATACATATACAGCCACCCAATTAAACAAGTTGGATGAAGCAAAGAAGTGCAGAAGTGTAAATCTCTCCTGAGAGACACAGCCAGAATACAGCAAATACAGAGGCGAATGCCAGCAAAACCACTGAAATGAGAACAGGACCCCCGTTGAAGGAATCAGAGAAAGAACTGGAAGAGCTTGAAGGGCTTGAGACCCCATATGTACAACAATGCCAAGCAACCAGAGCTTCCAGGGACTAAGCCACTACCTAAAGACTATACATGGACTGACCCTGGACTCTGACCTCATAGGTAGCAATGAATATCCTAGTAAGAGCACCAGTGGAAGGGGGGAAGCCCTGGGTCCTGCTAAGACTGAACCCCAGTGAACTAGACTGTCGGGGGGAGGGCAGCAATGGGGGGAGGGTGGGGAGGGGAACACCCATAAGGAAGGGGGGAGGGAAGGGGATGTTTGCCTGGAAACCGGGAAAGGGAATAACATCCGAAATGTACATAAGAAATACTCAAGTTAATAAAAAAAAATAGTTATAATATGGAAAAGAAGAATGTAACTCAGAGCTTGTCTATGGAAGAATCTTGAAAGCTCAGGAGAACTCAATTCATTTGCAGTTTAAGCTATGTTCAGGGACTCTAATCCCTGAATCCTCCTCAGAAGCACAAGAATCAAGTAGTAAAATCATCTTTAGGTCTCTCAGCACCTTATTCTCATCCTTATAATAGGGCCATATCTCTGCTCTTCTAAATTACATTATGGCTATGTTAATGAGTACATGAGGCAAACTTAGGTTCAAACTAAGGTACCCTGAAAGCATCTGTTATGGTGGATGATGGTGAATGGTGAATGGTGGTAGTAGGTAGTAGGAGTAAGTTGGTGATAGGGGTGGGAAGAGACGGAGGCTATGGGATAGTAGTAGAATTGTCATGTTTTAGGTTAAAACTTTAATAAGAACATAACATGCTTAGGTATGTTCCTGTGTATCATCTTTGAGACACAAACTAAGCATGTCCAAGCTTCCCCTCACCATTTAGCCTGGCAGAAATGGATTCCATGATCCAGAGCTAGGCATTTACCAAGTATCTACAATCTTTTTTTAACCTTAAATTAAACATATTCAGAAACATACTCCTTCTTGAACATGTTCCCATCCCAAAGTGCTTGCCTACATGAACATGTATGTATAGAATTCCCTGATAAAATATGTCTTCCTTTGAGAAAGATGTTAACTTGTAAATGATGTTTACCCTTCCCTTATCTGCTCCAAGTAATAAATCTTTCTTTACTCTTTCCTTTCTTATCTGTGCTTATTTTGGCTTCATACTTACTCATGCATGAATTTACCACATTCAATGGTAAGACCAAAGTTCTCATAAAGTTAACAAATAAATGTATAGCACCTATGGTATTTCCATGTGCTCTCAAAGGCGACTAATTTCTACCCCAAACAATCTCACTGAAATAATATCAAAATTCTGCCTGTTGCCTTCATCTTAGAGTCCTCCTCTCCTACAGGTATGGGTCTACCTCTGACCTAAACAGAAGGCTGAGGCAGGCAACACTTCAGTCAACAAAGTATTAGGGTTTCTGGACTTGTCTGTTATTTGGGAACATGTGTATATATTTTTGGCTTCCTCTGGATCTCTGTCTCTCATGTGAGTGATCCAGACAAAAGACAGGAAAAACTGAGTCCCCTGACACTGCAGGCTGTGTTCCCTAACATTAAGACAGTAGTTTTCAACCTTCCTAATGCTGTAAATGTTTAATACAATTCCTCTTGTAACCATCAACAATAAAATTATTTTCATTGTTCTTCATAACTGTAACTTTGTTACTGTTATAAACCATGATATAAAGGTCTGTGTTTTCCGATTGTCTTAGGTGACCCCTGTGAAAGGTTCAGTTGACCCCTAAGGGAGTTGGTTGCCCCACAGCTTGAGCACAACTGATTGAAGGAGCTCTCCAGCAACTCAGAGACAAACTGGATGCTTCATTGTTTGAGTTGCTTCTGTGCAATTTACTAAGTGGCAGTAAAGTGGGCAAAGTCAAAGATGGGACTAGAAAGAACAACATTTGAGTCTCAGGCCTTACCAATGGCAACCATCTTTACTACCTTGGAGAATTAAAAACATCTTCACCAATGAAAAACAAGAAAATCCTACCTGCCAAATTCGTTGTAAAGATCCAAGGCAGTGGAAATATAGGCATTAGAGTCAGACTCAACGTTCATTTTCTCTCTGAGCCCTTTCACTGTCACAGTTGTCAAAGATCTCCTGGACACTAAACCCAACTCATGTGCCATTCCTACAGGGCTATTTCATTTTGCTTGCCCTGAACCTAGGCCAGATCCCTTTCCCACACTAAGCCTAAGGCAAGGACTTAGAATATATTCTTACAGCAAAGCATTAAGTCTGGTGGAATTAATAGTCATTGAGCCCTGCACACTGGCCAGGTGCCCCTGCTCTAGACCCCTGAATGCTTTCTTCTTGCACTAAGTACATTTATTTGTGGCTCACTGAGGTCTGGGTCTCTGTCCAGTCTCCATGTGTAACCAGAATGCTTGACCAATTTGGGGCATAAAATTATTCAAAAATAGATTTTCAGAATAGACAAATGAAAGGATAAACTACATCATGGGCTAGATGTGTTTGTGGAGCTAGTATGAGAACAAAACCCATATGTGATCTTGGGGACTATTGTTAAAATAGCTGCACAAAGCAATTGGTTATTTTATTAATGATATAAAGAGAGGAAAAATGTATGTCTGAATGTAAATATGTAAATATGGAGAATATTAGGAAAGAAAGGATATCTGTTTATGAACATATATTAAAGATAAGCAAGGAGGTAGGAAGACAAGGCAAGATGGAGAAGAATGTCAGTGATAAAGGGAGAGAATTAAAACAAAATATTTAGTATTTGTAAACAACATATGTGTCTCTGTGTAAAATTGAAAGAAGAGTAAAAATTCTTATATAGAACACGTAAAATGTTTATTTATCTTTATTTCTATTTCTTTCTCCTTTTGATGTTTTAATTGTTTCCCAACTTTTGGTCTTCCTGTTTATCCTTTTGTCTATGGAGTGGAACACAATAATGTACTTATTACTGGTGAAAAATGACAATATAGCAAAGTGAAGAAAAAATAAAGAACATGACTGTAAAATATTTAAGAAGTAGGACCTCATCCGGACTCTCTAAGACCTCTGTAGGCCAATTCCCAGACTCTCTTGTGCATCACTTACAAAATAAAAACCACCCAGCATGGGTTCGTATCAGGTTTTATTCCTTGCTACAAAACTAAATCTATGGAACCATAACAGAAGTGACAACTAATGACTGCCAGCGAAAGGAAAATTAGCCTCCTCAGGCATGATTCACCTTTATGTTTGTCCAATACAGAGTGGTCAGCCCCAGAATGATACATACACACAAACAACAAAAAGGGACTAAGGAATATATTTATAAATTTGTGCATATGCATGCATAAATATGTATATAACAATAATAATCAGGGAGAGGCTACCAACTTGAGGAGGGACAAGGTGGGGTTGCAGAGACAAAAGGGAGGGGGAAACAATGTAACCTTATTTCAACATAAAATATATTAAAAATAAATTAATATTTAAAAAAAACATCTGGCACACCAAGGTGAGGAAAATAACATAAACGTGCCCAAACACTGATGGGTCAAAATGAGAGTGAAGGCCAAGAATCCAAAAGACACTTTCAGAGAGCAATGCTTCAAGCTGGCACTCCCTAAAATATCAAGGGTTCCTAGACAGTAGGCATTTATAGTCCTTAGACTTTTCCATTATCATTCCAACACAGCTGAGGACAGGTTCATGTGAAATAGTTCACACAGCTATGCCGGCATCACATGAGCTGAACTAATATCAACAATTACATCAGGAAAAATGTGTTTACCTTGGTTTCTCGCCACAGAAAATGGGTCCAAAATGATGTTAAACATACGCCCTTCATTCCTGCTTCTATTGGAAGGACAAATAATTTAACAGGTGGGATTCAGAATTCCGAGGAGGGCTTTTTTTTTTTTTTACTTTTATTTTATTTTTACAGTAGAGTATTAAACATTCCACTTTTGCTCAATGGAATCTGGAACCTCTCATGACAACCCGCAATAAGTTCTATTTATTTTGCAAAAGCCCTCCTGAAGCTCACATTAGTGCTAAGTTGGAAAAGAAGCTGAGTCCGATCAGACTGTCCTCGCACATGCTATCATAGCCATGTGCTGCTTCAACAGAGAGACCAAGCTCTCTCCCTCCTCCAAGAATTGATCCAGACAGCAAAAGGGGAGGAAATCCACTCATTCTACTGCAGCATGGCAATTAGTGCAGACTTCGTACAATATCATTTCAGTCTAGAATTTTCACCCTCACTGCCAAAAACATCAATGGAAACATTACACGACATTTACTCAGTTTTCGTTTCAGAAGAATGGCCATCTTGTTCCAGGCCTAGCCAGAAAGAAAGGAATTAGAGGGAGGGGTCTGTCCTGTGTGGCGTTCTTCACTATTTCCTCACCATGTTATTTCTTTTTCTTTTTCTCACACCTCATGTCACCTTATTTATTTATTTTTTAATTATAATTTGTGCCTCTTTAATTTTTCCTTTAGTTTTAAGAATTTAGTGCACCTATACAATAAAATATGATCTATCGCCCTCATCTTTGCACTCCAATTTGCTTTATGTTCTTTATAATATGCCTCCTTTCCTATTTCATTTTTATTTATTTTAATAACTCATAAGTACACTTACTATTACAAGTATGTGCATGGGGGCAGGGCCATCCACTGAAGTGCAGAAAACTACCACTGTCCACATCTTCAATAAAGAATGATTGCTTTTCATGGATATAATACACATTGTGACCAAAACCAACTTGGGAAGGAAATGGTTTATTTGGCTTATGGATTATAGTTTATCATCCAGGAACACTAAGGTGGGAACCCCTGGAAAAAAGAACTAAAGCAGAAACCATGGAGGAATGCTGGTTATGGGTCTGCTCCCTTTCTCGTTGCCAGCTAACTTTTTATACAATTCATCATCACCTGCCTAAGCATGGTACTACCTACAGTGGGCTGTTCCCTCCCACACCAATCATTAATCAAGAAAATGCTCCCACAGTCATGCCCATAGACCAAACGAATGGCAGAAATCATCAGGTAAGGTTCCTCTTTCCAAATGACTCTAGGTTGGAAAGTTCATAGTTGAAGCTAACTATGACTTTATCCAGGCAACTATTCACTCCATTAGCTTCTAACCATGGTATAAGGCCTGGAGATCATCTACAATGTCTATACTGGGACTTTGTTTGGCTTGATTTTATGAAGGTCTTCTGTAGGCAATCATGGCTTCTGTGATGTCATGAGCACAATAGTCATACCATGCCCTGATGACACTATCACAGCAGCCCTCCTCAACCTTGGGATTTTACATTCGTTCCTTCTCCTCTTCCATGGTGTTCTCTGAGTTTTAGTGGGGAGAAAAGAGTTGTCATAGATGCCCTGTTAAGGGCTGAATATTCAGTTTCTCATTCTTAGCATTTTGACTAGCTATCACTGTGTGATTTCTAAGCTCCAAGATAAGTGTTAATGGAAAGACAGCAAAACCTTGAAATACAAGAAAACTAGAAGTTGCCTTTTTGTTGAATACTGTTTCTCAACCATTTTCTCATTGGGGCATGACCTGCAATTCCTCTTTTCACTTTTACTTAACTGTCCCATATAAACAGTTAATAGATTAGTTGGAAAACATAGTATTTGTGTTAACTATTAGTTAACAAGTTTCCAAATAATCTACATGAGTTAGAGAATGCATTATTTTAAAGGAACTTTACTCACAAGCAAGCCAAAAGTATAATTTGCGTAAATAATGTTCACGTAAATTCTAAAATAGGTAATAGAAGTTTATAAGTGAGCTTTCTATCTTGGATACAGAAAACCATAATCTTTCCACATATTAAATTCTCTTCCAAGATCATGAAGTCCTCTATATTTAACTAGGACACAGAAAATCAGAGAACAAAAGGAGAAAAAATATTTTAGGAACCTAAATTTGGAGAAGGCTTCTGTGAAATGGTATCTACTGGATAAGGACAGGATTGTTGGACTTGTCAAATCAAGGAGTTGTAACTGTCTAAAGGACACCTTCATAAGATCAGACCAATTAAATTCCAGCTTAAATATGGGGCTACGGGCTAGAAGGGCTCAATGCTAGTTGAGGAGATATTGGCAAAGGCTAACTTCTCGTAAAGGGAAAGCCTGTTTTCCTTAGGGATATGGTTCTTGGTAGGTTGCCCATGCTGCAGAGACTAGCATACCAGCCATAAACATGCAGTTAGCACTAATTGGAATTAATAGATTATAAAATAGCAAAGTAAGTTGGGAGAGAGACACAGTGGGACAAGACCTGGGAGGAGCTGGAGTAGGGAATAGAGAGTAGATATAATCAACATATACCATGTACATGCAATAAAATTATGTAATAATAAATACAAGTAATTTTCAAAACTTCCTCAGCACAAAATAGCACCCAATTTCCTACTTGTTCAAAACTTAATAACCCCCATGCAAAGGAAGTTAGAGACTATTATCTGCCTATGTGATATAGACAAAGAAGAAACATTTAGTGAAAGGCTTGCTACTGTTTTCAGTGGACAGACAACTAGAACATTTTGCATTCTAAATTTTATTTACACTGCCATTAAAATAATTACTGAGTAATCATATTTTATCTGTGTGTGTTTGGGTATAATGCTGATATGCATATCAGCAGTACTGAGTGTCCATATATATAGTTCAGACTTCCAAAGGCTTTGGGATGGGCTGAAGCAGTAATTCCTGCTTTCAATATTTTAGAACAACATAACTAGCATACCAATAGTTCTCTTTTGATCTCCAAAATCTCCAAAACCAAAGCAGATATTGCTATCCTATCGTGTTCCTAATCTCCCTATAAATGAAGATGGAAACTGAACTTCTACGGGCTTAAAGCTAAGTCAAAGTAGAATTTGAACTCAAAAGTCAAAGGCCTTCTTCCCACACCAGCAGCATGCTGTCGGTTCCTTAGAAATGCTAAGGCTCCAGTCATCTGCAAACCTACTGTTGTTTCTGATTTCCACACAGATCATGTTCATCTGAGCCTTCTTAATGCTTTGTTTAGCAGAAGGAAAACATACCACACATTGTTCATGAGCATAGTGCAACTCTGCCAGGTGAGACTCATAAACTCTGAGACTTTGTTACTCAAATTACTGTATGTAGACCAGCAGCACTCGAAGTCCCAGGGAAAGAAGTCTTATCCCTGACCCACTGCACCAGATTCGCCATCTTAACTAGATCACCCTATGCAGCACAATAGCCCAGTACTTGAGCCTATAGTGGAGAAAAACAATGACCTGCTCTAAAATGAGTTCCAAGGGCTAGAGAGATGGCTCAGCAGTTAAGGGCACTGAATATCTTTCCTGAGGTTCAATTCCCAGCACTCACACAGTTACACAACCATCTATACATAGAGACCCAAGAGATTCAATGACCTTTTCAAGAGATACTACACATAAGAGTTGCAGAGACATGAATGCAGACAAAAACATTCATATTCTTAAAATAATAAATCTTTTTAATTAAAGGGAGTTTCAATAAAAAATATGAAGGAAAACAGGTTAAAATGGGATAAAAAGCTATCCCCAGAGGAAACAAAAATGAATAATAAACTAATAAATATTTACCCCGTCCAGTGGTTTGGGAAATAGAAATTAAAGCAACTGAACGGCATCACTTTTCACTAATCAGATTGCCAAAGGTTTTAAAATGTGATGTCTAAGGGCGTGATTTTATACTATAGGACTTTGAATTGTTATGCTATCTTCAGAAGACAATATTTCAGCTCCTATTACTTTTCATCTAATTGATTCTACTTCTAGGAATCCAATCTAGAAAAACAGTAGTGAGAACATCTCAGATTGAGAACAGCAATTCCTTGCTCTATCTACACTGTGACGGGTGAAAGGAACTTTTGCATCCATTGACAGAGAGATAGTTAATGAACGGTAGTTCCCATACTAGGGAACCATACAATCAGTTAAAAAACCGCAATGGCATGAACAAAATGTCTGTGACATATTCCTGAATGCCTGAACAAAATACGAAATGCTACAGATTGAATACTCTCATCTGGAATGTTTGAGATTTTGGATTCCTTCAAATTATAAAATATTTGGCTATATAAAAATTAACATAAGGGATCCAAACACAAAATTCACTTATGTTCACATATATTTTTAAGTATAGCCTAAAGGTAATTGTATGGAATGTTTTCAATAATTTCATGCATAAGGCAATTTTATGCACAAATATGAATGAATTTTCTACTTGTAGATCCTGTTTGCAACAAGTTTTTCTTTTTAATTAATTTGGACCTTATAAATTCTAACTTTTGGATTTAGAATTTAACCTGTATAGCATGATTCCACTCCTATATTCTAAAATTATATAGAATTATTTTATGAAAAATCTCAATCAGCACTACAGGTTAAATCATACATTTTATTTATGGAAATTACACTACAATAAAATTTACTAAGACTGCCATGTAAATTATTACAAATTCATTTATCATATATACTATGACATGTATAGTATTTGTATTTATGAAGCTTTATGTGTGTGTTCTGTATGTACTCTCACATGTATACATTCTCAGTAGAGAATGTGATATATACAATATTATATATATACATATACATATGCACATATACTCATGCACAAACATATGCACACAATATCAGGTCTAGAAAGTAGTCTGAAACAGAAAAAGTCTGCAAAAGTCAGGAACCTTAAAAAGGAATAGATTATATTGTTCTGTTTTCCATAGACATGTATAGATTTTATATTTTCAAAAGCACACATAAAAACTATTAATGAAAAGGAAAAAAACTATTTCCATTGAGCCTAAACCAATTTGGATACCCAAATCCAACCACAAACCCAGCCTGACCAAATTTGCCTCATCAATTGTTTAGCATTCTTTGTTTCCACAGACCAAGGTTAGCTACATAGATCCAGTTTGAGAGTCTACACTCATATAGCTGTCACCATTACATATACCATGGCCAGACCAGTACTCCATAAACATCTATCCATGATTTCATATATCATCACCGAGTATCCACAAACATCAGCTCTGTGCCAACAACTGCATGGGAATTTGATACAGAAGAAATGTTAATAGTTCCAGCTCCCAATCTTATCACCCTCCCACTGAAAACACTTCAACCATTTTGAACTAGCTAGCAAAATAAGTCAATTTGTTAACTTGGTTTTAAGTAACCTTCTTCCTGTATCATTCATTCTTTTCCTTTACCTCTTGTCCAGTGTGACCATAGCAGCCTTTATAGGACCTTGTATAAAGTCTACATCCATCCTTTGCTTCTACGATTCCATGCACCAAAACTGTTTTCTGTAATTGTGGCGTGTTCTTCTGTACCCAATACATGCCCTCCTCACTGCTCCTTGAAGCTGTGAAGCCCGGAAGCTTCTTGCCAACCTCCATATCTTTATCTTACCTCATTTGTCAGTTTGCCTTCCATCAGCTAGGAGTGAGGAAGCCACCACTCTCCTCACTCTCCTACTACCATGCGCAACACCAAGGCCTTACAAAGGATAAGCTGACACTTGACAATGATTTGTCACATTTCAATGCATCATATTTTAATTAAAAAAAAAAAAACAGGTTCTTACTACAGAGACTTGGCTGGCTTTGGAGCTCACTGTCCAGACCAGCCTGACCTTGAACTCAGAGAATTCTACTACCACTGTGTTTGTGGTGATGGGATGGAAGGCAATTCACACCATACCCCAGATTATGTTTTTAAAATCATTTACATAATGAAAAAGAGACAGAAAATTGGTGCTTTTCCCCATGAGGAGGTAGCTGCTTATCCTAGTATGCAAGCAGAACTGTAGAGACCTGTAGAGTTAAGCCATTTTATCAAGCTTCTGTGGTTCATAAGAAGTGGTACTAAGCTTCAAGCATATTTATGAATGCCTCCAAAGCCCACGTCCCTCCTCTGTACCATGCTGTCTTCTAACTTACATCCACGACCTCACTTAATTCTCAAGTTGCTGTCCCGAGAAATATTCGATGATTGATTGATGACATTTTCAGTAGCAACGTGGTTGAGAGAAATGGTCCCCGCAGCTGAATGTGATGAAAGGTCCCTGCTGTGCTTAAAAGAGCTAAACCTGCTTCAAAATCACTGTTTCTCAGGGAAAAAAAAGTCATCAGTCGGAGTCTCGGGATCTGCATGATACATAACGGGAAGTTGAGCCTAATTGAAAAGTCTGAACGAAGCTGACTCTCCAGAGTGTCTTAGTCAAGGTGTCAAAAAATATGAAACAAATAAATAATGCCAAATCTGTAAGGGAAAATTGCCAACTTGTCTACAATGGCAAACAAACATCGGATCTCTCATCAGCAACTCTGAGAACCTGGAAATGATGGAGCAACACATTTCATCCCATGGAAGCAAACAGCTGCAACTCTGACTGCTAAATCTAGGAAAGCAATCTATTAACACTGACGGAAGACTGCTGCTGCTGCTGCTGCTGCTGCTGCTGCTGCTGCTGCTGCTGCTGCTGCTGCTGCTGCTGATGGTGATGATGGTGATGATGATGATGATGATGCCCCTTTTTTCTTCTCCTTCTCCTCCTTCTCCTTCTCCTTCTCCTTCTTGACTTTTTATTCTTTGTGAGTTTTGCATCACACACTCCAAATGCTCTCATCTTTCAACCATTTCACATCCACCTTCTGACCTTGCAATCACCCCTTTCAAAGAAAATAAAAAATAAAAGATAAACAAAACAAAGCGAATAGCACCTCATCATGGAAGCTGTAGTATAGTATGTTACAGTGTGTCCGACAGTACACCATTTGTTCACACATCTTTACTTGGAAATGTTCATTGCAATGAGTCGTTGGTCTTGTTTAAAGCCTCTGGTTTCTGCTATGTCATCAATACTGGGTCCTCACCTGTTGTTACCCTGTGTCATGGAGATCCTGCAGTAAAGGCTCTTGAGGCATGGGTGCCAGTGAGCTGGCCCCTAGGGCATGAAAACAGGTGTTCTGCCCCTGCCCCTTGCCAGCTGCAACATTGAGTGAGCTAGCCTGGAGCAGTGCTAGGGAGCTGGCCCAGGTGGTGCAGGTGCAACAGATCTGGTGGGCTGACCAATTCAACTGCCATCCATGTCCACACTAAAATCTACCTCATCGATGAACTGCTGGAGTATGTGAAAGGGCCTAACCTGCAGATTTGAGCCAGTCAGCAGCCTTTGTCTGTCTGTCTGTCTGCCTGCCTGCCTCCCTCTCTCCTTCCTCTCCCTCTCCCTCTTATCTCTCTGATGGATTCACTTTATATGTAAATTTCTGTTCCCCTTCTTGGCCTCCCTAGGCACTTCTCTCCCTGAAGTCAAGGAAGCCAAGTTAGGGAAACAGATTCCACAGACATACAACAGCTTTAGGGATAGCGCCTGCTCTGGTTATCTGCTACATATGTGCAGGGGGCCAGGTCCAGCTTGTTTTCTCTCTGGTTGGTGGTTCAGTCTCTGAAATCCCCCAAGGGTCCAGGTTAGTTGACTCTGTTGGTCTTCCTGAGGAGTTCCTATCCCCTTCTGGTCTCTTATCCTTTCCCCCAACTCTTTCATAAGAGTCCCGAAGTGCAACCCAGTGTTTGCCTTGCCCTTAGTCATCAGGGAAATGCAAATCAAAATGACTCTGAGAGTCTATCTTACACCTATCTGAAGAGATAAGATCAAAAACTCAAGTGACAACATGGTGTCCAGGATGTGGAGCAAGAGCACTCCTTAATTGCTGGTGGGAGTGCAAACTTGTACAACCATGTTGGAAATGAATTTGGCTGTTTCTCAGAAAACTGGGAATAGTTCTGCCTCAAGACCCAGTTATACCATTCCTGGGCATATATCCAAAAGATGCACCACTATACCACAGGGAGACTTGCTCAACTGTGTTCATGGCAGCTTCAGTTATAATAGCTAGATGGAAATAACTTAGATGTCCCTCAACTGAAGAATAGATAAAGAAATGTGGTACACCTACACAATGGAAATAGTCTTCACCTATTAAAAACAAAGACATCTTAAATTTTGCAGACAAATGGATGGGACTTGAAAATATCATCGTGAGTGGGGTAACTCAGACGCAAAAGGACAAGCATGGTATATACTCATAAGTGGATATTAGCCAAGAAATACAGGCTACCCATGCTACAATCCACAGACCTAAAGAAGCTAAACCTAAAAAAGGAAGGCCCACGGGAGAATGCTTCCCTTAGAAGGGGGAAATAAAATAGTCATAGGAGGCAGATGGAAGGAGGAACTGGGTTGGAGAGGTGATGGGGAGTGGAATGGGAAAACTGAGGGATGTACAGGTACAGTTCTCAAGTAGCCAGAAGTTGCTCTTGGGCAAAATATAAAACATTCCCTGCTTTGTTTACTGTTGCTATGGAAACAATCTACCATTCCTACTTCCCCACAGGGACAAAGGAATAAAGAAGGTTGTGCTTACAATGCCAACCAACCAGAGTTTCCAGGGTCTAAACCACTACCCAAAGACTATACATGGACTGACCCAGGGCTCCAATTGCATATGTAGCAGAGAATATCCTTGTTTGGGCACCAGTGGAAGGGGAAGTCCTTGGTCCTGCCAAGGTTGAACCCCCAGGGCAGGGGAATGTTGGAGGGGGGCGGTAAGGAGGGTGGATGGAGGGAACACATTTATGGGGGAGGGGGAGGGAATGGGGGCTTATGGACAGGAAACCGGGAAAGGGAATAACATTTGAAATGTAAATAAATAAATATATCTAATTAAAAAAGAAGAAGAAGGTTGTGCTTATACCAGAGACTTTTGTCTTTATTGTAGAGTAATGAGTCACTGTCACTGGAGGAAGTAGAATGCTGCCTAGACAATGGACTGATTTGAAAATCGAGAGTCCTGGCTGATATGTTCAATCTCTTTGTATCTTAGCAACCCAGATGCTCTGAGTTCACCACGCCTGTGAGTCACTGAGATACCTCCAGATGGCTTCAGTGGGAAACATCATGTTCTTACTAGCAGAAAGTTCTGTGGGTAAAAGTTAAAAAGCTGTGACGTGTAGTCCATGGTATCTCTGGTTGACGTCAGCTGCATCACTGGGGATTGTAGGATTCTAAACTTAGCATTAGTGACTGCTCAGCCTTGGTACCCAGAGCATCTTTCTTGTTGGTCTTTATTACTTTCAATTCTATACCCTTTAAATTTCCTTGAGTTAAATACATTTTTACCCTCTAAAGTAACCTTATATCTATTTTTGAACTTCCGTCTACAGAATAACTTTTAATTAGGATCAAATCACTTTCATCCTAATAAATTATAGAATTTCAAAGCTGATTAATAACTCAGAAATAAAGACCAGCCATGTGCTGCAGAGAGAGGAGAAAATAGACAAGCCCAAGGCCATACAGCTAGTTTGGGACAGAGTGAAGTTAACAATCTCAAAGCTCCTAACTTCTCAATTGAAGTCAGTCATTTGCCAGATTTCAGTTTCTCGGTTCTAACAAAGAGGAAAGTACTGTGTTCTTCTAAAGGCCCATTTGAGGAAAAAAATTGCAGTAAATATTATGCTTTCTCCTGTTTTAACAATAGTTAGAGGATGTTCTTCCTGGAAAATCTTGGCTAAATTCTTCAGAGCTTCAGAACACAGTGTAATGTTTACTAGTTCCATCAAATTACTGTACTTTGAACTTGGAGGTTCAAGGTTGCACTTTATGCTCCACATTAAGCTGTCCAGTTAAGGGGCTGGTGAAAGGCTATTCGTCTGTCAACTCTGAGGCCTCAATTAGAGGCTGAAGATGACATGGCACAGAGAACAACCAGTCATTGTAGCTCCAAGACTAATGCCTCTTGTTTTGTGAATAGACAGGAGGATGTCTAGCTATGTATTAGAGGAGACCCAGGAAAGAAAACACTCCATATAGATATGACCAAAAGCAGCATAAATATTACAAAAAAATAGACACCCAGAACTCCCTGCTCAAGAAGGAGGGCTAATCAGTAAAATAATGAGATTTAAATTTAAATTTCAGCATAGCTACTTAACAACTCTGTAAATTTGAGCAATCTACATGACCTCTTAGCTTGTGCTCCTCATAAGGAAAACCAGACATAATAAGAGTATCTTTCTCATGGGGTGTGCCTGAGAACTCAATTAGTCAATATAAATTGCTCACAAACAATGACTCGTTTGTGGTCGGTTCCCACTAAAAGCCAACTCCTTTCCATTATTGCAAGCAGAGAGTCCTTGGCTTTGTGGTGAAGTTGAGAAGATTGAAACAGCCTGAGTCACTAAACATGAATCTCAGAACTTCACCACCTGAACTCTATGAGGTGATAGGAATTCCCCATTCTTCTTGGAGCATTCATAAAGAATGGGAGAGGCTAAGGCAGAGCTCATGGGGCCTTGAGGATAGCAATATGATCTGTTTGGCAGTTTCTATTCAGAACATGTCCACCTGCCATTGAAAACATGCCAGGAGTGATGTGGGTGTCCCGATGACCTTACTGGGCCGTTTGGCAATGACCAGTCAGCTGGAGTTTTGTTCATTTGCTGCATCTGCAAAGTGAGATGGAGATTTAAATGCTCCTATGTCATTTGCAGCTTAGTTTTTCTTCCAAATATTTTGTTTGATTGTATTTCCACCACATGACGATGGCCTCAGTGATTTCTATGGAAACTCGCACACGGTATTTGAAATGTGCTAAGCAGGCATGAATAAGACTTGCTTTTCAGTAAGTGGCAGAGACCCAAAGTGTCAATTCAGAAAAATGAAACTTCTCAACTTCTCAGAAGGTCCTATGGCAGATAAGACATTCAGGTCTACCCAGATCACAGGTGAGGCTCAGAAGCAGTGAAACCAGGCCTTTCCATCACTGGCTCTACACTCGTGATATAAGTCTCACTGGAGTTTATCAAGTAATCCTGGAAGAGAACTGAGGCTTTGTTTCCTCAAAACTCTAAAGATTACCAAAAGCCAATAATGTACAGACACAATAACAATCAGATCTGGCCAGAGAGGGATGTGAGGATATTCTAAAGATGACCTCTGAGTAGCTCTGCCAGAACATGTCAAATATGGGGGCGAATGCTCCCAGCCAACCATTGAACTGAGATGGGGACCCTAATCCCCATTGAAATAGTTAGAGAAAGAATTTAAGGAGCTGAAGGGGTTTGCAACCCCATAAGAACAACCAACCAACCAAAGCTCCCAGGGACCAAATCACCATCAAAAGAGTACACACAGACAGAGCCATGGCTCCAGTGCATATGTAGCAGAGGCACCAATAGGAGGAGAAGCCCTTGGTCCTGCTAAGGCTCAACCCCCCAGTGTAGGGGAATGTCAGGGTGGGGAGGAAGGAAGGGGTGGGTGGTTAGGTGGGGGAACACCCTTATAGAAGAAGGGGAGTGGGGAGGGGATTTGTGGTTAAAACAGGGAAAGGGGATAACAATTGAAATGTAAATTTAAAAAATCCAAAAAAATAAAAAATAAAAATAAAAAATAAAGATGACCTCTACTAGAAGACACTCGATACCTGTTGTTTGATTATTTGTTTTTCATTTCTTTACTTTTGTTTTTTGACTGGTTGATGGTTTGTTTGTTTGTTTGTTTCTCTCTTTCTCTCTTTTTTTTCTGAAGGGATATGTTTATTTGGATGTCTGGGACTCATTGCTCTACAAAAGCACTGACTGTTGAATTCTATTGATAGATTTTTTTCTAGGTGTATTATTATCTTCTCACTGTGATAGTATTTTATTCTCCACCAGCTCTCTGATCTGGGTATAGATTTGTTTTGTTTTGGGCCCATGGGAAGTACCAGATAAAAAGTAATGGACGAGGAAGAGAGGTTGGGCTGTTCATTGTGCCTTCTTTGGACTTGAATTCCCACAACTTCTTTGTTCCAGGTTTGTCTGTTTTCTAGCTGAGCCCTAGCTCCCTTGCTATTGATCAACTCCTATACCACGAGGCCTTACCTGCTAACAGATGTCATAGTTCCCTTGTCTCACTCACAGAGCTTCTAGCTCTCTCTGTTACAAGTCCCTGGATGCATAACCCTCATTGATTGTTTTAAACTCCCCCTCTAAACTCTGTCTTGGCTCCTTGGCCATGGAAAAGATTTTCAGAAGCTTAGGCATCACTGACCACCCTCAAGAGTCATTGAGCCTGATGAAAATGTGTCTCTAGCATTTGAATAAAAGCAAAAGGAAAAATAAGATTCATTCAACAGAGCTTTATAGAAATATTGAGTGAGGCCTGATCCATGGGATGGTATACACCCTGATGCTGTGACCCAGTCAAAAGCCTGTCACTGAGGGGGCAGGGGAGGAATCACAGGTCCTAGGTGAAAATACACAACTTATATTTTGCCAGATGAACTTGTATTCAAATTGTTTCCTAAATATTTGTGTTTATTCTTGTAGACTACTGCTATTTTCAGCCTTGGTCTGAAAAGCTTCAGTGAACTGAGCAAGAGTTGATGCAGAGGCTTATTACTGCCCTAAGTGATGAGAATACGTTAGCAATGGAGGAAAAAAGTTACAAGTTGGTGTTCAGCCTTGAATGAAACACCTATGCTACTGTCTCCAAGGCCTATAGAACTTTGTGCAAGAGTGAATGGAAAGAATTTGAGTTTAAGAAAAAAAAAAAAACAGAGAACTTGCAATAAAATTGTATCTTGTGGCTATTTCATGGCCATTGCAATTCACGAACACGCAACAGCTGCAGCCACCTGCGCCAAACAGGCATGAAAGTAGCAGGGGACAAGAGAGTCCATGCACATGAGAGGGAATAAGCTGAGCTATGGAGTATGGGAATGAATAGCACAGTAAGTGTACTACATGCCTAAAATTGTTAAGAATTAAAGTAAAAAATATGGCTAGTCTAGAAGTTAGACGTGGCTAGAGTCTAATGAGGGCTTCACACAAAAAGAACGTATATAAGCTAAACTCGGTGGTAGTGCAGATACCGGACATCTCTCCTTTTATCCTATTGCTATTTGGAACCTAGGATGAATTAATCTAAGAATTTTAGGATTCTCTCAATTTACTGATTCTACTTTTATGATACCTCGCTCCTTGCCCTTAGTGGATGTACACTATGTGTAATTAATGAATCATTGTTCACACCGTCTCACATTCCCCCTCGATGTGTTTGGAACCCTTTGAATGGTCCTCTGTGAAAACTATGCATTTCTGGTTATTTTAGGATGAAATGCAGCCATTACACCTAAATGCGAGCCCCACAAACCCTCTTGAGTTCTAGATGACATTTACTCTGACATTACAGAGAAGGAAGCCAGAATTCACAGAGGAGAGCTCACCTACGGAAGATCACACCACAAGGAAGAAGAGTGATGCTAACTTTATTAATACATCTGGATTTACTGAAGCCAAGTCTTACAGCAGAGGGTTAGCATAAAGCTAATTAGGGAGCAGGGGAATGTGGGCTTGAGACTACAGTCTCTGGCAGCCTCTGGGCAGGTGTCACTTTGAGCCTCCACAGATCTCTGTGTGAGCCCTTCCCCTGACAGCCAGAAAGCTAAGCTTATCTGTGGTATTTAAAGGTCCAAGAAATTGGGCAAGGTTTCATCATGTAGATGGAGAATGCTGTCTGCTTCTGTCAAATTTCAAAATCTTGCAGTAGTTGTCCTAGTTCCACATTTTAAATACAGTCTCTAGCCCCACCAGGAAATTCCCTCTTGTCACTGAAATGATCCAGGGAAATCCCGGAGAGATCAAACATGGCAGCTCAAGGTAAACAGAAAGAATGGACCCTAGTCCATGGGCCATGAGGTTCTCTAAGCCTACAGAAGCAAATAATAATGGAATTCTTGAGAGAGAGAGAGAGAGAGAGAGAGAGAGAGAGAGAGAGAGAGAGATGGATAGATAGATGGAAGAATGAAATGACAAGGGGGGAGGAAGGAAGGAAGGAAGGAAGAAAGAAAGAAAGAAAGAAAGAAAGAAAGAAAGAAAGAAAGAAAGAAAGAAAGAAAGAAAGAAAGAGAGAGAGAGAGAGAAAGAAGAACCCTACTGCATTATGAGGTGTTAAGCCCCAAATAAACACTCACCTACAATTTAATGTGACAGTCCCTTAGGTAAGAAGAAGAAGAACCCGGGCCCCACCATGGTGCTATCTTAGCACCAGTTGCTCACATAAGAAAACAAGGTCCACCTCTCCTGCTGCATGTGTTAACCACTCCTACATTCTCTCCCCTGATGGAGTCACTGGCTACTGCTGCCTCCATTGTCAGAGATTCAGTGAACATTTATATGGTGTCTCGTGTTTCCTTTTTCCAGATAAATTTCCTTAGATGCATGCTTCAGCATTACATATACCCACAATGCTTCACCTGATGCTCTGTGCACAGGTAGTCTACAGATCCCAATGAATATACTGATCTTTCAGGCTTTCACACACAGAGGTAGAAGTGCTCCACACACAACACCCTAACATCAACTGTTACATGTAGACCTTTTGATATTCTATTGTTGGTGATTCTGAGGGGCTATAACACTTTTCTAAGCCTATCTGTGTCAGAAGTGGGCCCCAAGGCATCCCCAAAGTATATGTCATGGCACTGATGTAGACACAGCTTTTGCTTCTTGATACACTTTGATCTGGGCCACCTGCTTGGAAGGGGCTTGGCTGATTTGGACAGTATCAGAATTGGGCCCCATTCCTTCCCTTCCCTAAACTCACAAAGAAGTATGCAGAGAAAGAGAAAGGGGCAACAATTTTTCTAAATATAGGATTGTTTAAATTAGAAATGGGTGCTTTTAGATTCACTTTCCTTAATCCTGACTGTCTTCTAGGCAGTGTTCTTTCAGAATGAAAATATTAATTGAACAATGGCTTTAGCATTACATTGAAAAAGAACACATAGCCCCTACTTCTTACAAGCCTCCATTCCTCCTGAAGAGCCAATAAGTGCATGAATTCTTCTGCAACTTTCTAATATGCATTTATTATTCTCCACACTCACTTCAATTAAGTGCAGCCAATAAACTGCCAACCCCCATGTACTACCTTTCTAGAAAAATGAGCCATTCAGTGAATACTTCACCAACAGAAAACCCAAACACATATGTTTAATGTTTATATGGCAGTTCTGTTAAGTATTTTATAGAAGATCTTGGCAAGAAGCTGGTTTTGGTTGAGTAATGTCATTTTATCCAAGAAGGTCATTGCAAATGCTCTGAGGTGTTAGAAAAAAACATAGTTAAGAGTGTCTAAAAACTTGGGTAGCATTTTAGGAAAGCACACTCTAGAAGCCTGCTTCCTGATCATACCTACAACTCCCCATATAAACATTGGATGAACCTTGGCTCACCCAAGACAGCTAAGTCAGAATTGACACATATCTACTAGCAACATACACTGATGGATAGTCAGGCCATGCTGGTAGTGTGAGCATAAGGCCAGCAACAGTATATCAGGAAGAATCAAGAGCTAGTACCAAGGTAGTAGCCATAATAGCTAATTTGTAGAATTAGCCTAGATATCCACCAATTGAAGATTGTACAAAGAAAATGTGGTGTACATATACGTACAGAAATGTATTTAGTCATAAAGGGTGAAGTTAGGTCATCTGCAGGAAAAAGATACAACTGGAAATCATGTTAAATGAAAAATCCAGACTCAGAAATACAAATACTGCACATTTTCTCTCATGTGTCAAAGGTATATAAGAGGATGAAGAGGGGCAAAGAAGGGAAGACAACTAGGTGGAGGGCAAGGAGAAAAAGGAAGCATACAGAGTACTTGAAAAGAAGAAGGAGACAATCAGGAGTGAGAGAAGAAAGTAATTAAGTAGTAACATGATCAAAATGTGCTGTGTCCATGTACAAAAATGTTACATTGAAACCCATAATTGTGCACAATTAATATATACTAATAAACTAAAGAATCAAGAGATTGAAAAGCACAGCCTACAAATGAAGGCCATGTGGCCATAATAATAAAAAAAATCACTTCATGTATTGTATACTGAAAAAAGCAAATCCATAACTATATCATGCATGTTAAGCATTGGTTATGTGATTATCAGAGTATGCTTTCAAGGTCGAAATATCCATCAAGCAATGAAACTGGTTAGAATTGACCTTCACCAGGCCTTGGTGTAAACAATGACCATAGAATTAGAGCTGTTCTGAAACCAGTACTGTGATTAAAAATCCATTTCATTGGCCTTTATTTTTTGGCCATTTTATTCTTTCTGAGGGAAGTACCTGAACACCCTGATGGACATGATAACAAGTTCACTTATAGGAGGGCAGGTTCCATAGTTCTATTCTGATATTAGGTTATTGTTGTTTCCATTTTATAAAGTAAGCTTCTTGTCAAAAATCTCCTATTGAAAGGTCTATATATCATGTTATCCTAACTTCCATTGTAGACAGGGAATCTTTAAACCTTGGGTCTTTAGAGAAGAATGGATCTAAATCCATGTCTCCAGAAGATGATTTTATGTTAGGGGTATATCTTAGTTGGTTCCAACTGACACGTCAAGCACAATGCCTACTCGTTGCTAGTGATGAGGCATAGGACAGACAATTGTGAATATGCTGAACATGGTATTTGGCAATAAGAAATGATAGTCTTATTAGTTTATATTTAAAAAAAAAAACAGAGCTATCTATTGAGGGCAGAGTAGGTTACCACCACCTCTGATGCAATTGTCAAAAGACAAATATGAAGATAAATTGCCTGGAGCCAGAAGCAGGAAGAGGAGGGACTCAATCCCAAAGATAAGAGACAAATGGAAAGGTGGGGAAGAATGGAGAGGGATGATCACTCGTGGTTTTGAAATTTCTTCTTTGTGTGATGAAAATGTTCTCAGATCAATTATGATGTTGATTACAAAACCCAAAGAACATAAGAAGAATACTTGGATTTATGAACTTGAAGGGCATAGTGTATTCTATTATATATGTATTTCAATAAAACTGTTTTTACAAAGAAACCTTTTGCCAGAATGGCACTTGGCCTGCTTAGAGTGAGCAGTACTGTACCATACTTACTAGGTTCCCTTCACAAAAGCTTTCAAAGTCATACAGCATCATCAGTGCATAAAATACAATGACCCCTGCTCTGGAGAGGTGATGGGAAAAGAAGCCAAAGCCTCATCCCGTCCTTCCTTTCGTGTCTTCTGGTGGCATTAGCTTTGGCTGCCATATTTGAGGCATCCACTGATGAAGGCAAGTCCCCATTACTTTCATGCGAAAGTGATTGAGATCTAATTAATAATCAGAAGGGTCACTAAGACTCATGGCCCTAGACTTTCATCAGCAGATTTAATCTACCCCAGACCATAGACAACATAACTGCAGAATGAAGTGGAACCACATTTTATTTTATCTTGCCAAAAGAATGGTATGATAAGTTCTGTTGCCAATGACTCAATCCACGTTATTACAATGAAATAAAAAGCAGTGCCTCTTGGTCCTAAACCACAGTTGCTTTATGAATCCAAATGTTGAAACTTGCAATAGTCAACATCTTGCTCATATTGATCTTGGCAACTTCTAGAGATGTTGTGTATATCTCTCTGCCACTTACTAAATCATCCAACCTTGCCACTTCATCAATGGCTCCAAATGTATAAAGAAAATCTGCATAAAAAATCTCTTTGCCTATAAAACTAAGACATTCATGTGCAAGAATATTATATGGGAAAAGTACTTCCAAATGAAAAATTTTAAAAGTCCATTTAAACATGGATTATCTCATTGTTTGGGTATCAAATAAAGAATAATTGTATATAATAATGAATAATTTTAAAATGTTGTACTCTGTATACAAAATGGAAGGGATCCCAATATAAGCACCTGGAGGAACCAGGGTTTAATTAACTCATAGACTCAAAACCACCAGAATTCCTTGAAAATACAAGACTATAAATATTTGTCAAAAACTAAATACAATATAAGAACATATTTTGGGGACCACACAATAAGTCCTGTGTGCCAACACTTAGTAGTATTAACCCACACATCCCATCCACTCTTGTTCTCTATACATAAACATGCATGCATATGTGTGCACATGTAGTCAGCTTTTCCAGGATACTATATGCAAACAAAAGGAAACACCAGATATGGTTTTATATCTGGTATTATAATCTAAAATCGTTAAGAAAGACTCAAAATTCTTTACCTCTAGTTTTCTTATTCAAAGAAGTGGCACATTTGAAAGAGAAATGACAATACATAGTACATGGTGCTATGAAATATCTTTAAGTCATAATTTGAAACATCAAATGATCTTTAAGAAGTTGGGGGATGGAGTCCTAGAGAAAAGCTTAGTGATTAAAAGTGTTTGGTATTCTTGCAGAGGACCTGGGTTTGGTTCCCAGAATGTATATAGCAGTTTACAATCAACTATAACTTCAATCCCCATGGCCTCTTCCAGCCCATGAGAGCACCAGGCACATAAGCTGCATATTCACACATACTCATAAAATAAAAATAAATGCTTTTTTTCAAAACAAACAAAACATGGCGCTTAAAATCAAACATTTAATTCACTGCCTTTTTTATTTTTAAGAAACACCTGGTATTGTTTTCATTGCAAAATGAATCCTGTCACCTCAAGTCACTGCAGGACCAGATACTTCATCTCTCACTGAGGCCAGAAAAGACAGCCCAGTTAGGGGAATCGGATTCACAGGCAAGCAACAGCGTAAGAGTAAACCCCCACTCCAGTTGTTGGGGAACTCGCATGAAGACCATGCTGCACATGTGCTACATATGTGCAGGGGAGGGGAATAGGTCTAACCGTTGTATGCTCTTTGGTTGATGGTTCAGTCTCTTGGAGACTCCAAAGGTATAAGTTAATTGACTCTTTGTTCTTCTTGGTGGAGTCCCTATCTTCTCCAGGTCCCTCAATTCTGCCCTCAACTCTTGCATAAGACATACTGAGTTCCATCTACTATCTGGTTTGGGAACTCTGCATCAGTTAGGATGAGCTGATGGGTAGAGCCTCTCAGAGGACAGTTTGACTAGGCACCTATCTGCAAGCATAGCAGAGCATCATTAATGCTGTCATGGATTAGCTCTTGACCATGGGATGGATCTCAAGTTGGGCCAGTGATTGATTGACCGTTCTCACAATCTCTGCTCCATCTTTGTCCCCGTAATTCTTATAGGCAGGACAAAGTTTGGGTCACAGGGTTTTGTAGGTTCTTATCTCTTCACTGGGAGTCATGGCTGACTACAGGAAGTGGCCACTTCAGACTCCATGTCCCCCACTGCTAGGAGACTTAGCTAGAGTCCCCTCATAAACACCCTGGAGCCTCCCATATCCTAGGTCTCCAGCACATCCTAGAGATGCCCCTGCCCCATCTCATGCTGATTTCCATTCATTCTCCCAGCCCTCTTGCCCTGGCTCTCACTACATATGAACCTTCCTCCTGTTCTCTTCTCCATCCCTTCTCCTACCCTGTCCCCTCCACAGTTACACCTCAAATGTTTTATTTATTTTCCCATGAGTGAGATTCAAGCATCCTCCCTTGGGCCATCCTTGCTATTTGGCTTTTGAATGTCTGTGGATTGTAACATGTTTATCAATTATTTTGTGCTTAATAGACACTTCTAAGTGAATACATATGTTGTATTTTCTTTTGGATATGGGTTGCCTCACTCAGAATGATAGATTCTATTTCCATCCATTTGCTTGCAAATTTCATGGCATCCTTGTTTTTAATAGTTGAGTGCTATTCCATTGTATAAATGAACCACATTTTCTTTACCTGTTCTTCAGTCGAGGGACATGTGAGTTGTTTCCAGTTTCTGATTATTACAAATGAAGCTGCTATGAAAATAGTTAAGCAAGTGTTCTTGGGGTATGGTGAAGCATCTTTTGAGTATATACCCAGGAGTGAAATAGCTAAATTTTGAGATAGAACTCTTCCCAATTTTCTAAGAAACCACCAAACTTGTTTCCAAAGAGATTGTACAAGTTTTCACTCCCACTAGCAATGCAGGAGTGTTGCCCTTGCTCCACGTCCTCGCCAGCATTTGCTGTCCTTTGAGTTTTTGATCCTAGCTATTCTGATAAGTATAAGGTGGAATCTCAGTCATTTTGCTTTGCATTTCCCTGACGACTAAAGAATTTGAACATTTCTTTAAATGCTTCTCAGCCATTTGAGATTCCTCTGCTAAGAATTTTCTGTTAAGCTCTGCACCCCATTTTTAATTGGGTTATTTGGTTTGTTGGATCTAACTTCTTGAGTTTTTTATATATTTTGAATATCAGCCCTGTGTCAGATGTCGAGTTGGTGAACATCTTTTCGCAATCCGTAGGCTGTTATTTTGTCCTATTGACACTGCCTTTGCCTTACAAGAGCTCTTCAGTTTCATGAGGTCCTATGTATGAATTCTTGATATTAATGTCTGAGTCACTGGTGTTCTGTCCAGGAAGTTGCCTTCATACTTTCTCTACTATCAGATATATTGTGTTCAGTTTTATGTTGAGGTCTCTGATCCACTTAGACTTGAGTTTTTGTTCAGGGTGATAGATATAGATCTATGTGCATTCTTGTACAGGCAGACATCTAGTTAGACCAGCACCATTCGATGAAGATGCTTTCTTTTTTTTTTTTCCATTGTATAGCTAGTTTTGGCTTCTTTGTCAAAAATCCAGAGTCTGTAGGTGTGTGGGTTTAGTTCAAGGTCTTTGATTTTATTACATTGATGAGCCTGTCTGTTTCTATGACAAGATACAGCTCTGGGTGCAATAGTGGCACAAATATTATGAGGTAACCAGCTGCTCCCTGATTTGATATAGATCCCCTCCACATGGGAAAATACATAGTTGGTGCGATAAATCTGGCCAAGAATCCATGGGAGCAGATAGGCTTCAAACGTGTTACTGCTATTATTTTGCAATAATATAGTATCAAAATGCCCTCTAAATTCATATCAGAGAAGGTGTGTGTGTGTGTGTGTGTGTGTGTGTGTGTGTGTGTGTGTGTGTGTGTGTGTGGGAGACAGCAATTAATACCGAAACTTATAATCGGCCATATAAAGATTATCTGTCGCATGCTTAGCTACAAACCGGGGACATTTACAACACATTATAACACGATCCTTGTCCAACGTTCAGGAACTGTCATGGAATTGGGGATGGAAAGACTGTAAGCACCAGAAGGTAGAGAGGACTAGAAGAAAAACAGTGTCTTCTGTACATAACAGGACTGCTCCATCTGTGGACTCACAGCATCTCTAGCTGCCTGTATGAGACCAGCACAAGGTCAAGAAAATTAACCTAGCATAGATGGAACAGGAGCTCAAGGAACCCCTGACTCCTGATAGAGACGCTATTGACAGCTCATGACTTCTAGAGGATTAAAGTCAGTTTTCTTTAAGATTATGGACCTTGTTAAGGTTGACCTCTTATCAGCTAGCAACCTCACATCTATATGGGCAGCACAAATCAGACACAGTGACTTAAGGTTTTGTTTTGTTTTAATGAAAAACTTAAGTAAATAATAAAAATAAAGACACCACAAAGAGAAAGTGAAATGTTTATGCTTTTGTCACACAGATGTCTAGTTTGTCAATAGATCAACTATAACACACCATGTATCCAAACCCACAACTATGCATCCACAGTGTTCACACTCTCAGCCAACTTACTTGGCTAATGTCCAAATTGCACATACCACAGTTAAGTGAGGCTCTATTTACCTTCTTTGCATATAATAATTCAATCCTCAGAATTAACCTAAGAGTTCAAATAACTTTCCTCCTGCCTTAGATACTAAGACTGGGGAGTAAAGGGTTCAATAGCAGGTCCCAGATTAACACCAAGGTGTCTGTCTGACTCACGAATCTGTACCTTCTAGCTATGTGCCTTCTGCCTGTCTCAGTTGTACAATTTAGCAATTGGATCACAAGCTTTGAGTATAGATGTCCAGCATGAACTCCCAATATTATACTTCCGTGTGATCTCTATTTTCCTCTGAAAAATAGTTGACTATAGGAACAATATCTTCTCCACATATAATTACAAATGTAATCAGTCCAGTGAACATAGTTTGAAAAATAATGTTTTAGGTATGTAGAAGCCCAGAGAAACTAGAAGATAATAGCAAATTAAGCACAAAAAATATGCAAGAATACATATTAAGTGTAAGAGAAATATATCAAATAGAAAAATAAATATTGGAATGTACACCCTCCTCTCTATCAACTGCTACTTACTACCTTTCATAGCATAGCCTGTAGGATGCCTGAAGCAGGGTTCTCTGTACATATAAGTCTGTCAGAACATGGTCCAAGAATGGAATCATGTGAGGAGAATTCTGAGTGATCGCTAGAAAACTCCAAGAAAAAAGGACAAGAGAGTCTTGTAACCTCGGTTTCTTCAAAGGATGGAATTGTTCTTGGAATGTGTTTTTATGGTCCTCTCGAGTAGCAGATAGAAGTAAGTTTACTTCAGGTTACTCATTATTCCTTGCTGATCTATTCAGTTACCTCTATGAAAAGACATATTTTTGCCATGTGCAGCTGGTCCTTGTCATTGACTACAGCTTGTACTCATGAGAACTTTACTCGTGTGAGCTCTCTCAACCCCCAGAGGATGAGTTGCCTCACACTGTGTTGGCTCCATTCTCCCAGGTCCCATCACTTCTGGAGTGATAAATTGAAGACATTAAGAAGACAAACCCTGGGGTGAAAGGACAAGAGAGGAACAAGTAATTGCCCCAACTTTGTTTTTCAAGGCCCTTCCTAATACAGAAAACAACATGCTTTGCCCATGATATCCCTCCAGCCTAGCACTTTCACCAAAGCCTGGTCTTTCCTGGGGAGAGAAAAGTTACAGGAACTTAAATTTTAAAC
Organism: Rattus rattus; assembly: GCF_011064425.1. NCBI lineage: Eukaryota > Metazoa > Chordata > Mammalia > Rodentia > Muridae > Rattus > Rattus rattus. Next base: position 29,867,574 of record NC_046160.1, on the reverse strand, counting down.
AATCAATATAAAATACATGCCTTTCATGCAGATGAACCAAGGCTTGAATCCTCCCTCAAACCACTGACCTTATATTACTGGGTTCAGGCTGGTGGTGAGCAGAATAGTCCCCATCTCTCATGAATTAGCAGTCTCCTTTTTTTATTACTTCATGTACCCAAACATCTGTGAATTTCAACAGTACTCTGCGATATTGCAGCCATATCGTCACATTTCCCAATCCAAAACGGAGATGAGATCTGTCTGGAAGAAAGTCCTATATGAAACCCCAATGCCCCTACAGTCACCAGTGAGTTCAACATATGGAGTGAGGAACCTTGAAAAGTGCGGTGCTCTATAAGGATTGATGCTCATCATCTATCTGCTGAAGTGAGCAGTCCGGCCTGAAACCTGTACTCTCTGCATCCTTACTGGATCCTTCTTGACCTTCGACAGTTCCAGAAGAGCCATTTTAAGAACTCCACCCCCAAAAGATTCCCCGACATATAACAAAGACATATGCTCCACTGTGTTCATAGCAGCCTTATTTATAACAGCCAGAAGCTGGAAAGAACCCAGATGCCCTTCAACAGAGGAATGGATACAGAAAATGTGGTTCATTTACACAATGGAATATTATTCAGCTATCAAAAACAATGATTTTATGAAATTCATAGACAAATTGATGGAACTGGAAAATATCATCCTGAGTGAGGTAACCCAATCACAGAAAAGCACACTTGGTATGCACTCATTGGTAAGTGGATATTAACCCAAATGCTTGAATTACCCTAGATGTACAGAGCACTTGAAACTCAAGAAGGATGACCAAAATGCAAATGCTTCACTCCTTCTTTAAAAGGGGAACAAGAATACCCTTGGGAGGGAATAGGGAGGCAAAGTGTAGACAGAGGCAGAAGGAACACCCATTCAGAGTCTGCCCCACATGTGGCCCATACATATACAGCCACCCAATTAGACAAGATGGATGAAGCAAAGAAGCGCAGGCTGACAGGAACCGGATGTAGATCTCTCCTGAGAGACACAGCCAGAATACAGCAAATACATAGGCAAATGCCAGCAGCAACCACTGAACTGAGAACGGGACCCCTGTTGAAGGAATCAGAGAAAGGACTGAAAGAGCTTGATGGGGCTTGAGACCCCATATGAACAACAATGCCAACCAACCAGAGCTTCCAGGGACTAAGCCACTACCCAAAGACTATACATGGACTGACCCTGGCTCCAACCTCATAGGCAGCAATGAATAGCCTAGTAAGAGCACCAGTGGAAGGGGAGGCCCTTTGTCTTGCCAAGACTGAACCCCCAGTGAACGTGATTGTTGGGGGGAGGGTGGTAATGGGGGGAGGATGGGAAGGGGAACACCCATATAGAAGGGGAGGGAGAGGGTTTAGGGGGATGTTGGCCTGAAAACCAGGAAAGGGAATAACAATTGAAATGTAAATAAGAAATACCCAAGTTAATAAAGATGGAGGAAAAAATCATCAAAGGATGAAAAAAAGGAAAGAAAAGAACTCCACCAGTGCTGATTATGTGCCTTCACTATCAGAGACAGTGATGAGAAGGAGAAGAATCAGCTAAGGTAGCCAGCCCTCCATGCCCCACCTTTAAACTTGGCACTAACACATCATATAACTTTGTGGACAAGTTCTTTCCTCTTTCCATTTCTCCTCCAGACACCTTTACGTAAAAAAATGGAATCTGGAAGGAAACTACAGTCAAGACTATCATTGTTCTGATACTGAATACCATGTAGGGAGTCTGGAAGGATTTAAATATGACCAAATATGGAGAAGGTTTGGTTGCTTGGTTTCATAGCATGTTTCGATCATTACAAAATTCTCACATCGTCTTATGCTCTAGTTTGTTTTGTCTCTAGTGCTAGGACATTGGCATTACTCATCATATTTAACAAATAAGAAAACATACTAAGAGCAGTTAATGAATTACATCAGGAAAATATAAACATTACAAGAGCTTGAATTAAAAACAAGGAACCAAGCCTGGTCACCTTTCCTGTCTCCACAAGTTAGGTCTGGTATTTGCATTTAATATCGGCACATGCCAGCTCCTAGAAACCAAGTGAAGTCATCTACTGATTAGGCTACATAATAATACTCCACTGCCTCTCCCCAAATCCCAGTAGCTGGTCAGACTAAGTGGGCTCTTCCCAGTGGGTCTACTGAACCTGAAATAACCTTCATTCTGTCTAAGCTTCTCTCAATAACTCTGGTCATTTGGAGAGAAAACAAATCCACGCACAGAGGAATTTAAGGTGTTATTTTAACTTTGCTTACCATGCATAAAAAGTTAAGTGAACCTGAATTGTTAAATAAGTCAGACAAAAGTTACAGGCACATGCTTCTCAGGAAAATGCCATCAGGCCTGAAGCTTAGTACCAGAGGGCCCCTTCTCGCTCTCCTCCCCTTCTTCATCCTTCCTTCCTCTTCCACAAACCTACCATTCTCTTCCTTTTGCTGATTTGTCTCTCTGGCCACCTCTGAGTGTCAGGTGTTCTCTTGGCAGTATGTTAGCCAGCTTCCTTTCACTAGCACAAATACCCAAGACAAACAGCTTTTATTATTAAGATGGAAAGATATGTTCCTGCTCTCAGTTCTGGAATTATCAGCCCTTGATAATTTTGCCCATAAGTTACATTTGTGCTTGTGATATACCATGGTGGGAACATGGAGTTTAGGAAAGCTGCTCACCTCTTAGGTAGGAATTACAAGAGAAAAGATAAGGAAAGGGTTGGGAAGTATCACCCTTGTCTTCTGGCTCTCTATGCAATGACCTACAGGCTTGCCATTGACCCCCTCATTAAAATTTTTACCACTTCCTTGTGATGTCATGCTGGGCACAAAGTCTTTGGCATATTGGTCCTTACGGGACACTTAGCATTCAAACAATAGCAGGCATTATTAACATAGAAGTCAGACTTTACCCCACTAATCTTAATGTCTGTCTGACTTACGATCTTTGTCTTGTTCTCTTAAAGAAGTGAATTATCACTCCATGCCTATAAAGGAAGTAAAGAACATCTCCAGTGTTACAAGATCAAAGAGATTCTTCATGAAAATCCTAACACAGACAGACACGTGACAAGAGTCCATGACCATGTTACTTCTTCATTGTCAGAACATCAGTAATCCCAACCAGTTCAGCAAAGCAGTAACCCATCAGCAGAAAATTCTTCTGGTGGATAAAATGCCTACTGGTACTTAGGAGACTTCTAGACCAACTGGCAAAAATGAAGCCTCACATAATGTGCATAATGTCTTATCTATTTATAGAACATGAAAACTAACCTCAGGGATGATCATTGTCCAGAGATCCCCAACTTTGAGGAAGAACTGCATCCACAATCTACGGTCAGTCCTCTGTTTTGTGGAGCATCTCCAGTCAAAGGATAGCTCCATTGACTCGAATATTCTATTACTTGTTTGGTTTGGTGACCTCAAGCCATAATTTGAATCATAAATTAAGGGAGAAGTTGTAGACAAGAGCAAAGCCATCTTCATAGTTTCAATTGAAATTTTTTAAATGTAGTTTTCATCCTACAGTATATTTACCTATTTTAATTTGGGTGTTTGCAGTAAGCGTGGCTGTGTGGAGAGGGAGAATAGACATCTGTGGGAAGGAGTGTGCATGCCCATGCACACACGCAGGAAGGCTGGAGGAGAACATCAAGTGTCACCTATCGTACTTCACTTTAATTTTCTAACCTAGGTCTCTCAGTGACCCAGAAACGCACAATGTTGGCTCTGCTGATTGACTTGGGAGATCTGTTTGTCTTTACACTTTATCCTTGATATTACAGGTATGAATGGCCATTCCTGGCCTCCAAGCTCTAGTCATTTTGGATACATAGCAATCATTGTTCCCCCGTGAGCTACTTCTCCAGACCTATATTGTTTTGTCTGATATACTTTCCAAATTATCATCTGTCATCAGTTCCATAATCATTGCTCTGTGAAGTAGTTGAATGTGCCTTGCTTACCAAACTGAAGCAAAATGATGATGATGAGTGGGTTTCCATACACAGGTTTAACAGTCAGGGGTCCACTGTTAGCTTGTGAACATTTTACTATCTTATATAAAACAGCCATCAGGGTTGGGTAAGAATGTGATTCCTATCTGCTGATGAATATGTTTCTGTTCAAAGGTTTTAACAAAAAAAATAAAATAAAATATAATGCCACCATATAAAATAACCAGTATATAAAATTCCACAATAGAAATCTTTCTCCTTGGCATTATGCATGCCCTTGCAGATTCTCTGTTACCTTCACAAATTCAAATATATTTTTGTTAGTTAAAGTGTATATAGATAATTCAGCTCACGGCACTTGATGTAAAATAACTAAACGCAGAAGAGGAGAATTATTCAGAAGCATTTATAAAAACATATTTCTCCCCAAGTTGTTTAGAATAACTCATTCCCCAACTAAAACTTTGCTGTCGTGGTCACACTCATTGTCTCTCTGCTCACAATTGAGCTCTGCATCACTCAGCTCTGGGACCTGACTTCTGGAAGAAAACACTACCTTCTAAGAGCAATTGGTTGCCCAATTGCCAATCTCCCAGGAGCTCTGATCACCACGAAAAGTAACCCTTGGATGGCCTGGGAATGGTACTGATAATGTTTGATGGTTCTCTTGCTAATAAGTTCCTGACAACTGCCACTGTAGTGGGAGGGAGTTGTTGGCAAGCCAGTAGTCTCCTGTGGGGCTGAAGGCGTGCCCGGCTCAATATCAGACTTTTCAGCTGAGTGGACAATCTGGCTTGGCAGCGGGATGCCGAGGGCAGAAACGCTGGGACACCAGAACACTCCTGGTCCTGTTGGTAACTTCATTTCCCAAACGTTCATAATTAAACAGCTCTTATTGAAGAAATCAGCATGAGCTCCTTAGCTTTGTTTTCGCAACCAGTATCGTGTTTATGGAGCCAAATATTAGAGACTTTGATACTGAATCCCTCCTCAGATGTGTTAACGTTGGCATGCTCTGGAGATTCTGAAGATGCGAAGCTGCCTCAGCATAGCCTCCCCTCCAACCTCCAGTCCATCAGCCCCCTACTTCCACAATCCCCCCAAGTCACAGAGCAGCCGTTCTCCTGTGAGACTCACAAATGTTCTCCCAGAAGTCCCAGGGAAGGGTGTGCAATAGAAACAGGGTGAAATGTGAGCTCAAAGTGTCTGTCGGACCAGAAGTTTTCAAAGAAAACATTTCTTAAATCTTATGTCCACTGCTGTTTCAGCAGGCCAATTACAGTGGATGGGACTTGGGGGGAGCTGTCTCCAGTCACTGCAGCAGGAATAGCAAACAAGCCTTAAAGTAAATAAACGAGCCCAGAACTGGCATCCCAGAGGCCGCTAGCCAATGACCTCCTTCATTCCCTGGGCAGGATGGCCTGCCCACCCTCTGGGACCAAGGGCTAAATTACAGGTTAATCGGATGAGACATTAGTTAGCAGCCACTATTACTAGAAAGTAATTAATCAAGGAAAGTCTCCCAACAGAAGGAGAACAAATAAACAAGCAGGCATAGATAGCCCCCAGTTTGGCTCTAGATAAGGTTGCCATCCAGGTGTCCTGCCGAGACAGAGGCCATCTCCCTTGTTCAGTTCCCCCTTGGTAAAAAGGCTGACATTTCTCACATTTGCCCAGAGAAAGCAAAGCCAAGGCAACTCTGAATGGGCTCTGGAAAATTTAGTTGAAAGGAGTCTCCAGTGGGGATTTTATGGTGAGCCTTGCTCTATCCTCTGCATTCATATTTATTGCAATCAAACTCTGTCTTCTTTCAACATGTCAAGCAGGTCCTGTGCAGATTTCCAAACTCCTACTCATTCATAAACAAACCAGGGATTCTGACGGTGTTCTTAGTGTCCAACACATCCATTCATTTAGCCCCGCGAGACTCCATCCAGCCTAAAAAGACTTAGTAAAAGCCATAAAGACTTCAGGTCTCCTGAAGTTACTGGCTGCTCCTTCAGTGTTGATTTGAGAGCAAGGAAGAGCAGAAAAGACAGGAAGGCACTACAGTTAATTCAAGTGGAAAGTATTTGCCATCAGACCATCTTGACCTGACCTAGCACATCAAACAGAGTCATTTTTCTGCATTGCATCTTTCTCTTTCTTGGGGGATAAAAAAATGTCAGCAGCTCTGAGAATGTGTGTAATATAAACATGGCTGTGTTAGCTCAGCGTCAGGGAAAGCACGCCCAAATGTAAGTCAGCAAGAACACCCTCCATTCTAAGCACCAGCACAATGGTTTTAACCTAGTGACCTTCTCTTAAACAGCTCTACAGCAAATCATAATTAAATAAATACCACTTAATAGTGGAGATTTGTCCGAGTGCCAGATTATCCAGAGAGAGAAACAGAAGGTTGAATGAATCACTTAATCGTAATTATAAAATTAAGGTAGCTTCCAAAGAGTGTAATAAATTCAACCTCAAGCTAAATTTACAAAGAGCCACAAAAATGAATTTGAGGAATTCTGGGAAAAATCAGAAAGGCAGTAGATAGGACACATGGAAGAAAAGAAAACATTAAAAATTGAAATTCCTTGACTCTGTTGTTATAAACTACAGTTTAGTGGGCTTCCTTTAGCCTAAGTGATTGGGAATGTCTGGCCAGAACTGACATCTATGCCAAAGAGCCCATGGAAAACAAAGCCACATCTGTGACTAGAGAAAACTGCAGCCTGAGGGGCAGGAGAACTGAAGTCAATGCCTGACTCTGCCACTCTCTGGAACACCAGGAAGGAATTAGCTAGAGTGGACTCAGGGCGAGCTGTTACAGCCTGTAACTGATCCTGAGTCATCGGGAGAGCACTTCTAGGACCCACTGACCAGTTCAGCTTTCTCCTGAGAGGCAGAATTGAATTGGCACCTTCCTCCTTCTGAGCTTCTCTTCCTTCTTTCTGGAAAGTCTCACCCTCTTGTTTGTTTGTTTGTTTGTTTGCTTGTTTGTTCGTTTTCTCAATTATTTAATTTTGACATTTTTAATGAGTCTGATTTTTTTTCCAAATTATGTGTCAGTGTTTATATCTTTGAACAGATAACTTGGGGACATCTTTATAATTTCCAACAGAGTCCAATCACACTTTATACCTTGTGTTTGAGCCTTTAGAATCAGTGGCATTCAAGTGAACATTACAAAATTGTTTCTTCCTAAGGTTTCCGGTGGTCGCTACACCTCTAGTCTTTGCAGAAGAAGCCTTGTGTTCCTTTCTTCTAACTGTGTGTCACTGTTGACTTCTGAGAAGTATTCCACTGTGCTGAAAATACAATGTTCTTTAACTGGGACACAAATAATGTTGTGGGATGAATAAAGAGCATCCCTACTTCCTACAATCATAACTTTCAAAACTCACCTCCTATTGACTAAATCCATCATGGGAAATTCTCTGGCCTTTAGAAAGTCAGGTTTTGAGCTCTCTCCATGTTGTACCCCAAGTGCATCCAATATGCACCAAAACAGAACATGTGCATTGTTGCACGGCCACTGAAATGCAATTCCAATCACTCAACTCTATCTGAAGACACAATCACTCATGTAAAGATATTAATACTGACATAATCAGGGAGATAATCATCCAAGTAGATAACTATGACAGAAGATAGATAGATAATTCTTTTATTTAAAACCAGTTGGATATAGCCAAAAGATAGTTTCTCTTTCCTCTAATCTATTCCAAGGATCTCCAGAAGAAGCATTCACCAAACCAAGACCAATAACTTTCTGAGATCTGTACCAATGGTCGTTTAAAGTGTCCACTGGAGCTCATTGCCCCACATCATTCTGATGTACTCAGACTATGCTTAAAAGACCCAAAGCATCCAAGTCCTCAACAGATTCAATACATTCAGGAGACAGAAAGCCTTTTCCTGTCTAGGGGATTATAACTGAAAAGGCTCCAAAGAAGTAAATGTGGGTAAAAATTAGAAGACCTCTAAGTGAGCTAAGTGCCTCAAGGAAAGGAACAGTATGGCGTCAGTGCAGGACAGGCCCATTTAATTGACAAAATGCGTTCTCTATTAATGGAATTTCCAAGATCTGTGCCATTCGCAGTCTCACAAATCTCATTTGGTTACTGTGCTCATGTTGCCCACTCTCCACCGTACTGAGGAGAGCAGCATCTTAATGGATGTTTCATGGATTAAGCCCATGGCCATCTAGAAAGAGGAGGAAGACTTTCTGTAGAAAACATAGAGTAGATCTTTTATGACCCAAGATGACAAAAATGAAGGTCAATGGATGCAAAAGACAAGGGGACAGAAAAACTTTCAGATTGTTAAAAAGTTTTCTGCTAAGTATAAGAATCTGATGATGAGCCACCAACCAGGGGCATACACGGGCCACCCCAAGGCCCCTGGCACAATATAGCAGAGACCTGCCTGGTCAGGCCTCAGTGGGAGGAGACGTTCTTAATCCTCAAGAGACTTGAGGCCTCAGGGAAGGAAGAGGCCTGAGGGTAGAGGGGAAGCACCCTTTTGAATGGAAGGGAGTAGGAATGGGATGAGAAACTTTGGGGGGGGGGACTGAAGGCGACAACTACTGGAATGTAAATAAATAATATGATTTTTTAAAAAATAATTTGATGGTGAAAAATTTCAGCCAACATGACATCTTCACTGGCTTCAATAGGCAGTGAGAGTCATGTTCTTCAGAACATGGTAAGACTATTTCAACCTTAGAAGGGGAGTAGACTGTGAACAAAACTGAATGGCTGCCTTTGGTCCTGATAAACACCCAATTAGATGGTTGCTGGTACTTTCTTGGATTTTCAAATTCCACAGATGTAGCCTTGAGTCCAAGTTGGGTCTGACAAATCTTGAAGAGAGGTCAAAATCTGCCCTTCTAAAGTTTTAAATTAAAGTCATCCCAAAATGTTAGTAATGAACATGTTTTTAAGTGACTCCTAGGATCAGGAAATGCTAAGCATGACCATATCAGTTTGCTCAGCAGATGTGGCAACAGCAATTCTATTTTACTACATTCTGGACCCATTGACAAGGACACTAGCTCACTGTTGCTTTACAGTCTGCACACACAGAAGAGGACTATATCCCAGCCTTCTTAATCTGGTGAGTTCTTGTCCTTAATTCAACCCAAGTTGTCAGTCTGGGTGGTAGCTATCTCTGAGCAAAGGGAAGAGATCCACTTTATGAGAGCCAAAGGAGACAGCAGGTTGACAAGCCTTCAGAAAATTAAGAGCTAGTAAATCAGCAGTCAGTGCAATGTATGCAAAGAGTCAGCTCTACCCTCCGAGTGCCCAGGAATCCAGAGCACAAGTGAATACAGGCAAGGCAGAAGATTGCTTTCGTTTTATTTGTAGCTGGGAAACCCTGAAGGCTCAGACATCTAACATGCAGTAAGGCATGGTTACACAGCCCTCTGGTGAGCCTTCTGCATGCCACAAACTAAGAGAGTCACCATGCCAGATATTGGGAATGCAGGGGCACCTAAATACATCACCACTCGTTTGTATGGGCAGCTGCATTCGTTCTAGAAGACTCGCTTATCTAGACCAGGCTTTTGAGAATCCATAACAAGATCCATACACTGGATCTCTAAGACAATCAACATCCATTCTTTTTGGTTTGGGTTGCGGTGTTGTTGTCGTTGTTGTTGTTCATGGTGGTAGGGTTTTTTTTTGGTTTTTTTTGTTTTTTGTTTTTTTTTTTTGGTTGGTTGGTTGTTCTTTTTGTTTATTATTTTTCATTTCTGTTTGTTCGTTTGTGTTTTTAATGTGTAGTTCTGGGAGCTACAAGTTCTAGCTCATGGTCCTACAGTGCCGGTTCCTCAAGTGGATCTCTTCTTGGCTTGTAGACAACCTTACTGAGTGTTCACATGGTTAAGAAAAAGAGCAAATGGTATTTCTAATAAAACAGGATACAGACTCTACTGGGTTAAACTCTTATGACCTCAACCTTAATAACTTCATGGAAACCTTAACTCCAAATATACTATATTGGGAATTGGAGGTTCAGTATTTGAGTGTTTTAAAGAAAATTCATTTAGTCCACAATGACAAAACTCCATAAAACAAATTCTACTAAGAATAGTTAAGTTGTATTACTGAATTTAATAAAGTCCCCATGGAGTGGCTATTCTGACAGAGTAGCTTGGATATGAAGTAGAGTAATCAAGGGAAAAATATAGAGGAGACAGTTAATCTGTGCTTTGTGGAACAAGCAAGAGTCCATTTGAAGAACAGGAAAGATGAACCACACAGGATGGCAACAAAGAGTCAGGGCTCAGAGCTTAAGTTCTATCTCTGATCTCAACAGGATAGGGACCCAAAACAAGCATGTTTACATACTTCTAAGTCTCAGTTTTCTTAGCTATAAAGTGGAAATAATAGTCTGAGGGAGTTGTGGAGATTATCAAGTCAGTTCCTGTAAGGATACTCCAGGCAGAGCCAACCAAAGTGTCTACGAGTCGCATATGGTCAGATTAGAAAGGAAAGATGGCTCAATGAGGCTTGAGCACAGGGACATCAAAAAGGACTGTGGGTATAGATTAACCCTAAAATGACCATGTGTGAATGTAATGCCAAAGTTGGATTTTGTTCACAGGGCTTTTAAGAGCCTTTGGAAGCCTTGAAGCAACAGTGGCCTAAAGAGAGCAACTGTTTAGGAATATCACTCTGGGACTCCCAAGAAGCTAAGCTAGCGTGGGAGTCAGAGTTGAAGAATATGGCTGAATAATCAAGATGGCGTCCTGAAAACTAATAACTGCAAGGAAAAACCACTTGAAAGCTAAGCCCTTCCTACTTCAAGAAAGAATCACCTGGACTCCCATCACAAGCATAGCCTTGTGCCCAGGGCTCTAACAGTCTCAGGTTCCAACCCCATTCCACACAATGGCCATATTTCTCCAGTCTTTTGCAAAGTCTCTTTCCCAGTCTTTCCTTCTAGACAACACTTGTCTCCAGCCAGATGGATGGGCCTTTCTGGATAGAAGGAACTTCAGCTTGTCCTTGCCTCATACCCTATGCTGGCAGTGGGAACTTTCTTACTTGGGTACAAGTCACTCCTTTCTCACTCACTAGTACTGTGTGACTTTGTGACAAGTCGTGTAGACTTTTTAGCATTCATTCTTTCATAACCATACTATTGACTTCACTTCATATACATTTGATAAGGATTTATGTAAGTTTTGTGTTCTGGTATGTTTGATGTCACTTACCTATAGGACATTCAAAGCCCTCACCTGGGTCTCTTTCTCATAAGTCTATACCCAAACCACTAGCCTAAAGGGGTTAATTCTGATATTTGCTCTCTTAGTTATTGGAAGATCACCCACTTTATAGATGCCTGGACAGCTCATTTTATCCCTTCACACAGTAATCACATTATTCATTTCTCATCTGTATATCCTGTTATCAACAAGTATGTTGTGGTTTGCCCTGGAGTTATCTGTATTTTGATGCTAATTCCACTGCCCCAAGGACAGCTGCCAAGCCATGTACTCAGGAATCATGTAATTTCACCAGAACCTTCTCCCCATTGAATTTGTAAAATACAGGTGAGGGGCAGGTACAGAATAGAAGGATACCTGTCATTGGAGGAGAAGGAAGGATGAGTAGAAGACAAGTTTGAAGGAAGAGAAGGAGACTGGAATGGAGAAGAGGAAGAGAAAGGAGGGAGAGGGTGAGAAGCCATGGCAGTTGATGTTAAGATTCCGCTCTGTGTATTTAGAGGTTGCTTTTAATGTTCTTAAGGGGTGGATGGTACTGGGCTTTGTACATTTAGGTGGGCAATTATATCTTACCAATTGGGTCAAAGATCATTTTGTTGTGTTTTCTTTTATGTGTAGATTTAAGGGTAATGGAGTGTGGGGTGGATAGTCTGGGACACCACGGAATTAGAATGTGTGCTTCTGGCAAGATATCCAGCAGATATCTTGGGGCACTGAGGTGCAGGACCTAGTGAGGATAAAAGACAATCCTACTTTTTTTATTTTTTATATTTTTACAACAACACAAGTATAAGAAACAATGTATACTTCTGAACAGGAAAATATCTGTGTGAGGCTGCGAGGGTTAAATATCACAATACCAATATCCTTTTGAACTATATGCATGTACGTACTCCATTTTTTAGGGTTTGTTTTCTTCTGTCAATAAATAATATTCAATAATTAGTCCAGAAAAGAGAATGGACCCAAAGGAAGTATGCTCACATCATGTCTAGTCACACCTGACAGGTCCCAACCTAAAACATGGGCTAGACAATCAGAGTCAATAAGAGGAATGTAGTGTGAGCTTTCCTACGAGGGGAAAGAAAAAGATATAGAAAGTAAACATCCCATCTGATTTGGGGTAGATGAAAGACACAGAAGCAAATACCTGGATTCCATAAAACATGGCTGAGTAGTCATTAAATTACCTCATAGCTTGAGTTATTCTAGAAAATGAACTTTGGTACCACTGCATTCTTTTTTTTTTTCTTGGATTTTTTTAACATTTCAAATGTTATCCCCTTTCCTGGTTTCCCCTCCAGAAACACACAATTCCATACCCCCTCCCCCTGCTTCCATGAGGGTACCCTCTTACCCATGCACCCACTCCCTTCTGCCTCCCCACTCTGACATTCCCCTACATGAAGACATCAAGCCCTCACAGGACCAAAGGCCTCTCCTCCTATTGATGCTCAACAAGGCCATCCTCTGCTACATATGTGGATGGAGCCATAGATCCATCCCTGTGTATTCTTTGGATGATGCTTTAGTCCCTGGGAGCTCTGGGGGATCTGGTTGGTTGATGTGGTTGTTCTACTTGTGGGGTTGCAAACCCCTTCAGCTCCTTCAGTACTTTCTCTAATTCCACCATTGGGGATCCCATTCCCAGTTCAATGGTTGGCTGTGAGCATCTGCCTCTATATTTGTCAAGCTCTGGCAGAGTTTATCAGCGGACAGCTATATCAGGCTCCTGTCAGAATGTACTTTTTGGTCTCTGTAATATTGTCTGGGCTTGGTGGCTGTATATGGAATGGATCCCCAAGTGGGGCAGTCTCTGGATGGCCTCTCCTTCAGTCTTTGCTTCACAGTTTCACACTTGGTCTCCAAATTTCCTCCTGTGAGTATTTTTGTTTCCCCTTCTAAGAAAGACTGAAGCATTCATGCTTTGATCTTCCCTCTTCTTGAGCTTCATATGGTCTATGAATTATGTCTTGAGTATTCCGAGGTTTAAGAGCTAATAATACATTGTGTAGATGTACCATATTTTCTGTATCCATTCCTATGTTGAAGGACATCTGGATTCTTTATAGCTTCTGGCTATTATAAATAAGGCATCTATAAACATAGTGGAGCATGTGCCCTTGTTGGAATATCAAGTGGCCAAGAAGCAACTAAAGAAATGTTAGTCATTAGGGAAATAAAAATCAGAACAACCCTGAGATTCCACCTCACACCAGTCAGAATGGCAAAGATCAAAAACTCAGGTGACAGCACATGCTGCAGCGGATGTGGAAAAAGAGGAACATTCCTCAATTGCTGGGGGGATTGCAAGCTGGTACAACCACTCGGGAAATCAGTCTGGTGATTCCTCAGAAAATTGGACATAGTACTTCTGGAGGACCCAGCTATACCACTCCTGGGCATTTACTCAAAAGATGCACCAACATTTAACACCACCTTCTTAAAGAAATAAGGACACCAGGTTTAAAGGATAGCATAGCCAACCTAACGGAACCACATGTATACTGCCAGAAAGCCAAATGACTGTACCTGAAGCTCCAGTAGGCAAGGCAATAATATCAGAGTTCTGCTATTTGATGATGACTGACGAGTGAGAGTTACAGTTATGTCAACTGTCTCAGAAAGATTTAAATAGTTCCTCATTTTTGTGGATGCTTTCTTCGATGTATAAAAGTCTTCCTTTGAAGAACAGGGAGCACATGAATTTAACTTTAACAGAAACTCTTCCCTAGGTCTTGGCTACCTCCATTAACTCAAAGTGACAGGGGATTCATTTTTATCTCAAAAGTCCTTTGTGGAACTTTCCAAATGTTAGGAATATGATCAAGGTTACCTGAAGACCCTTAATGATAACTTGTCTAATCTGTGTCAAAAAGTTCATGAAAGTTGGTTAAATACTACTGATCTAACCTACAAGCCCCACCTCTTTAAAGTACACTTTTGAAGATCCATTTCAAGGCAGTGGGCTCTAAAGTGCATGCTGATGGATGTAAAAACTAAAATTGCAAGGGGACATACATGCAACAATAGTAGTTGAAGAAATAGTCATGAATTTGAGTGGGAAGAGAAGGGTATTAGGAAAAGCATAGGATGAGTTAAATAAAGTATCTATGGATGAAATTCTTACAATGAAAAAACCAGCTTTAAAATGTTCAAGGTTATGAGCTCAAGGTCCGTTTAGAATACACGAGACCCTGTCTCAAAACAACAGCAACAGAAGGAAGTAGCTACTGGGACAGTTAGAAGTGAAGGGAGGCAGATTCTTAGGGTAAATGAAGTATCCTTTCATTTTTACAGCTAAAGCATTTTAGGAAGACCTGAGGACACTCAGAGACATTTGTGAACGCTACCTTACAGTGTTTATGATGCAAGATAAACAGACCCAGGGGCTCTTGTCTGCTGTTGCTGACTTTATGTTCTATGACCTTGAACTAATCATGCCCCAAATGTATTTACCATCTTTCCTTGAACTAACCATGATCATAGATTTAATTCTATTCATACATAAAAAGGATCCCCAGATCAAATCCTAATGTCCCCTTTGTGTGAGGAGATATTAACTTTTTAATAACTTCCACACTGGTGCAAGAAATAAATCCATTTCTACCCCTTCACAAAACGTTTCTGTTGAAGACTAAAAGGAGTCTGACAGAAAGCAACAGCAGGTACAATTCACACAAGTTTGAACATTTTGAGGCCAAAAGAGACACTAAGGAGAATATAGAATTAGAGGCATAGGGTTTCAACAGAAAGAAAAATCTATAAGGCTCCAAAATGCACAGGTTATGAAAAATACATACACTAAAAACTTATTTTTACCATTCTAAGATGAACACCATGCACTGTACATGCATTATTTCATTTTCTATAAACCTTAATGAATTGATACTATTATTATTTATAAAACAAGATATTTGAGTCACAGAATGGCTAAGTACCATGAGCTCCCTATTTTTTATTATTAAAATCCTTATGATAATACCCCAGTAGTCTCCTTACCCCCACCCTCACATCATTTAAAGCAACATGAGTAAACTCTGCTCCTTAAACAGTAGTAAAAAAAACACTCTGAAGACAAGGAGTGTGCACAGCATAAATGATACAAAGAAGAATCTAATGCACATGGCCCAGATCAACCTTTTTATCCAAATTACCTCCTTAGACCTCCATGCGTTTGATAATCACTCTTCATTCTTCATTCATTCTTCAAGGCTTTGATGATTTGTGTTAAGCACAACCACATGTGGTTAAATATCATATATTCATAGACAGCTGATAGCCTCCGTGAAGGCAGCCATGTCCTGAAAAGTTTCAGAAATAGTCTCCCTGGCATTTTGTCACTGACAATATCTCACTCCTATACATAGAATTCTTCAGACCCTTCCAAAAGCATAGGGCCCTTGGGTATAATCTGAGAAGTACTAGCAAAGTAAATAAATTCCTGCCCTAGTGGCAAGTACTTCCTTTTATTCCTTCCCTTTTAAAAATGAATTTCTCCAATCTCACTTCATAAGTATTCTCCAATGAGTGCTTTGTTGTATTTACTCCCATTTAAGGTAGAAGGAAAGAGAGGAGAGAGAAAAAGAAGGGGGAGAGTGGGATAAAGAAGGAGGGAGGAGAGAGTGGAGATAAGGAGGGGAGAAAGGAGAAAGAGGGAAGGAGGAAGGGAAGGGATGGAGTAGAAAGAGAGAGAGAGAGATCACATATACTCAAACTCTGTTCCCACTAATATTGCTTTACTTATATAATGAAAAGTTTGGCTTTAAAGGTGTTTAAGATTTGGGTACCATTGATAGAAACCACTTCCTAAGCACCTGTTCAGACTTGGCACTTACAGGCATGAGCAATTTAAACTCCAGGCACTTATCATTTTTTCAGATAGTTACCAGTCAAGAGTAGAAATAGTCCTCTTCCCACATAGAGTCCAGTTCTAGACTCCCCTTTGGGATATGCTTCAAAAGTATCTAGTGTTTGCCTGGAGCAAGGAATCTTGATTTCAGAAAAGGAGAAATGAAAGAATTTGCCAAGCTCACTATCTCCTGTATGGTGTAATAGCAAGAAAAAAAGCAAAGAAATTTCCAAATCCAGAAACTTAAAGTTAGGCTCCAAAAACTGTAAACAAAGAGATGCGAGTCAGCAGAGATGAAATGTGGAAAGGGAGACACAAACAAGACTGTCCAAGCAGTGTTCTATGTGCACACTTAGTAAATTAAATGAATTCTCTCTCTCTCTCTCTCTCTCTCTCTCTCTCTCTCTCTCTCTCTCTCTCTCTCTCTCTCTCTCTCCCTCCCCTCCCTCCCACAGCAACACTGAGATATAGTTTTCAAATATACAGTTTTAAAGTACAGCCTTATCAGTAAATTAGTACTAACTGTAAAAACTATTATAAAAATTAATGAATTTAACTTTACCAAAACCAAATTTTGAAATGGTAGTTGGCCTTTGCAGTCTGACCTTCCTCAGCTCTAGTTTATCACTGTTTCTTTTTGTGCTGTGGCTGCAAAAAAAAAAAAAATCCTAGTCAAATGAGCTGTGTTCAGAAGATAAACTTTCACCATTTGGTGAGGGTGGGATGGGGGGCGGGGTGGGAGGAAGAGCAAGACATTAAAGAACAAATCATTCAAATTTACATGACTAAAATGATGATGAGTTTCATTCTGTTTGAATTTTTGTTATTTGTTTTGAGTTTTATTGGCTTGTTTGGGTGTGTTTCTTCATTTTTGTAATCATTTGTGCTATGATTTGGCAGAAGTTTCCAGCTAAGGGAAGCTTCCTTCTGATGATTCGGATTCTTAGTGTCAAAAAGTACCTTGAGCTCTACTGAGGTAGGAAAATTTTCAAAGGTCTTTCATACCTGTTCACCCTGCATGCTACAATAAAAACTACCTATTAGGCAAGATGTGACCCGCCAGTGCATAGTAACATGACTATGATATAGGCAATCATGTTCTCAATAGATTTGAGTTCTTCTCTATAAGGAAGAGTTTATGCTTAATACAATAAACAGCCATGCTTAGGGAGCTCATAGGCTATAGAAGTGAATATACTACTGTTATTTTGCTAAATGTTATTGTCAAAGTGACAACATTCAAATTGTCAAACTGGCAAATTTCAGACCAATTTCTTTTATGCAAAAATACTCAATAAAATACATGCAAACTGATTCTAAGAAAATATCAAGAACATCTACTATGATCAAGTAGATCTATTCCAGAGATGCAAGGATGCTTCAATATGCAAAAAAATCAATGTAAACCACTATATATTCAAAGTAAAAGAAAAAACATAAGCATCTCATTAGATGTTTTAAAAGTCTTTGACAAAATCCAGCACCAATTCATGTTAAAATTTTGGAAAGATCAGTGATACAAGGTGCATACCTAAACACAATAAAGGAAATATACAGCAGGCCAATAGCCAAGGTCAAATTAAATGAAGAAAAACTTAAAGCAATTCTGCTAAAAATCAAGGACAAGACATCTATCATCTCTGTATCTATTCAATACAGTGCTTGAAGTTCTAGCTAGAGGAACAAGACAAGAGGAGATGAAGGTGATACAATTAGAGAGGAAAAAGTTAAAGTACTCTATTTGCAGATGATATGATAGTATGCATGAGTGACCCCAAAAATTCTACCAGAGAACTTCTATAGCTGACAAACATCTTCAGCAAAGTGATAAGATACAAAATTAACTCAAAAAACAATTCAGCAGCCCTCTTATATACAAATAATAAATTGGTTGAGAAAGAATTAGAGAAACAACACCTTTAGAGTAGTCACAAATAATATAATACCTTGGAATAACTCTAATCAAGCAAGTAAAAGACCTGTATGACAAATGCTTCAAGTTTTTGAAGAAAGAAATTGTCAGAGGATGAAAGGATGCTCATAGGTTGGTAGGATTAACATGTTAAAATGCCCAGTTTACCAAAAGCAATCTACCGATTCAATGTAATTTCCATCGAAATTCTAGCACAATTCTTTACAGAACTGGAATGAACAATACTCAACTTCACATGGAAAAAAAAACAAAAACTAAGGATAGCTAAAACAATCCTTACAATTAAAGAACTTTTGGAGTTATCACCATGCCTGATATCAAGCTGTATTATAGATCAAAGTAATAATAATATAAAAAAACACATGATACTGACATAGAAACAGACACATTGGTCAATGGAATTAAAGCTAAGACCCAGAAGTAAATCTACATACCTGTGGACACTTCATTTTGACAAAAAAGCCAAGGTTATGCAATGGAAATAAAGGAAGCATCTTCAACAAATTGTGCTGATCTAACTGCATGTTTACACGTAGAAGAATGCAGTTAAATCCTGTTGCCCTGTACAAACTCAAGTCCAAATGGATCAAAGACGTCAGCATAAAACAAAAAGCACTTGATAGAAGAAAAAGTTGTGAATGACTTGAATACACTGTCACAGGAGATAACTTCCTGAACAGACCAGCAATTGCGCAGGGACTAATCAACAATGAATAAATGGAATTGAAAAGCTTTTCATTAAATTGAAAAGTTTTTGTAAGGTATAGGACATTGTCAAAAGGACAATGGGAAAAGATCTTCTCCAACTCCACATTGGACAGGGGACTCAAAAAGAAAACTTAGACATCAACAAGCCAAATACTGATTCAAAAATGGAGTACAGAACTAAACAGAAAATTCTTGAAAGATGAGTCTCTAGTGGTTGAGAAGCATTTAAAGACAGGTTCAGAAAACTTATCCATTGGAGAAATACAAATCAAAATCACTCTAAGGCTCCGTCTTAAACCCATTGGAATGGCTAAGATCAAAAACTCAGTGGCAACTCATGCTGGTGAGGATGTGGAACAAGGGGAACTCTCCTCCATTGTTGATGGGAATGAAAGCATGTACAGCCACTTTGGAAATTAATTTGGCAGTTTCTCAGAAAGTTCTGAATCTACCTTAAGACACAGCGTATATCCAAAAGTTTTTCTGTCCTACAACAAAAATATCTGTTCAACTATATTCATAGTTTATTTTAATAGCCAAAAATTTGAATCAACCTAAATGTCCCTCAATCAAATGATTAAAGAAAATGTGCTATATTTACAGAATTCAGTATTAGTCAGCTATTAAAAACAATGACATCGTGAAATTTGCAGGTGAATAGATAGAACTAGAAAAGATCACGCTGAGTGAAGTAACCCAGACCCAGAATGACAGACATGGTATGTACTCATTTATAAGCAGAAATTATCTATGAAGTACAGAATAACTATGTTACAATCTACAGACCTAAAGAAGCTAAATAAGAAGGAGGGCTCAAGGGGGTGAATGTGTGAATCTCAATAAAAAGGGGAAATGGAATAGACATCAAGGGCAGAGGGGGGAGGGGACTGAATGGGGTGAGGATGGGAACAAAAGGGATGAGTTAGGGGGAAGATGGAGGGAGATAGTACTAGAAAAAATTACTGGAATGGGGGTTGGAATCTCTGGGATGAGCTAGAAACCAAAGGCAATGAAAATCTCTGGAATTTATGAGGGTGACTATAACTAAGATCTCTAGAAATTGAACATGTGGAAGCTGAACTGGCCATCTCCTGTAACCAGGCAAGACTTTGAGACAACAACTCAGCCACAAAATCTTCAACCTACAATCTGTCCTGCCTACAAGATGCTCAGGGGTAAAGATACAGCAGAAAGTGAGGAAATGACCAAACAGTGATTAGCCCAACTTGGGACCCATGCCATGAAAGGAAGCCCACTGCTAATGATATTCTGCTATACTTGCAGACAGGAGCCCAACATAATAGTCATCAGAAGAGACTTTACCCAAAAACTGATAGAAACAGAAGTAGAGACTCACAGCCAAACGTTAGGCAGAGTTTGGGGAATCCTGAAGAACACAGGGAGGAAGGATTGGCATAAGCCAGAGAAGTCAAGGACACTACAAGCAAACCTACAGAATGAACTTAGCTGAGCCCATACGGACTCATAGACTGAACCTACAACCAGGGAGCCTGCATGGGACTGACTTAGTCCCTCTATACATGTACATTTGTATGACTTGGTCTTAACGTGGGACTTCTAACAGTTAGAGCAGGTGCTGTCTCTGACTCTCTTGCCTGCCATTGAGACACTTTCCCTCTACTGGGCTGCCTCTACTAGCCTCAATAGGAGAGAATGCATCTGATCTTACTCCAACTTGATATGCCAAGAATGGTTGCTATCTGTGGGAGTCCTCTCCTTTTCTGAAGAGAAAGAGAGAAGCAGTGGAGGGGGGAAAGGAGAGCTGTGAGGAGAGAAGGGAGGGGAAACCAGTAAAGATGCAAAAATAATTAATTAAATACATGACATTTCGTCATCTATGTCAGACAAGTCAGACAAGCATTAGGTGATCTCACTGATAGAAGTTAAGGGTTACCTCATTGAAGTAGGTGAGAATAGTGGTTACTAGAGGCTGGGGAGAGAGAATGAAGAAAAGCTCACCACCTGGAACATCTCTGAGTTAGAGAGAAGGAATAAGTTCTGGTGATATGTTACATAGTAATGTGACTATAGCTAACAGTAATGCATGGTATGGGAAGATTGTGAATGTAGTCATCATAAGGAAGTAGTAAGTTTTCTCCATTCCTCTCTCTCTCTCTCTCTCTCTCTCTCTCTCTCTCTCTCTCTCACACACACACACACACACACACACACACACACACACACACACACACCACACACACAGTACAAATGAAGAATTCTAGGACTTACAAATCAGAGAAAATGAATGTTATATTTACCTTTCTGTATATAACTTATTTTAATAATATGATATCCAGTAAATAAAGATAATTCAAAGTAGAGTGAATATGTTCAAAATGTTTAAAATAGCTAAAAGAAGTCTATATGAAATGCAACCTATGCACAATAGGCATGCATCAGTAAAAGAAGAAAAAACTAAATTCACATGAAAATACATTTATATGAAGAAAAACCTACACCTAATTTTATTAACCAATTCTGTCAAATATATAATAAACAAATAATATGACCAGCCTACTAAGCTGGAATGAAAGTATTAAGGTGATAAATATGACAGTGTTAAGGTCTGAGTATGAAATGTCCAGACTCGTGTTTTAATGCTAGTCTCCTATCTAATGGTACCTGAGAGGGACTTTGTAGTATTTAGGAGGGGGATATGTGACAGAAGTCTCTTGTTAACAATGTGGCCCTTTGATGGCTATAGCCCAGCTCCTACTTCCAGCCACTTTCAGCTCCCCAGCCCACTACCCTGTGAACAGCCACTACCACACATCCCCTGGCGACTCGGCCAGCCTTTCTTGCTCACATGTACTGACAACTTTTGAAACCAGAAACCAAAGCAAGCTTCTTTGAGTTGTTCCCTAGTCATTGTATTCACGGCAATACAAAAGTAACTAAAACATCCAGTTACCCTAAGTTGATTGTTACCCCAATGTATACATAAATCAACCAATCACATTATGCCCCATAAATACCCTGACAAAAAAATAAGTTTCTTTCTGAATGGAAAAGACACAACAATCAAAGAAGAAAGACCAAAAGGAAAAACAGACCATTCAATTGCTAAGGAAGCTGACAAAAAGAAGCTAATAAGCTGAGTCTGACAAGCTCAAAGTAAAGCCATGAGTGCATTGTTTACTTCCTGTAAGACTATTAACCAATTTCTTACAACCTCTAAGTCCAGGGCTTCTCATTTCTAACCTGGATTGTTAACACAAGGACAAAGACCACTTTAGTTAAATAAGCCATCTTGTTTGTGCTTTAATAAAATTTAAAGTTTTATATAAATCTTTTTATATAATTGGTCAATTGTTATGTGGGTTTTTTTTTCAGAAGTTTTGGACATTTTTCATCTTTCCTCTTATAATTTTCTTTAGCCAACCATTGGTCATTCCAGCAATAAACAACATTGAATATATTTAGGTTGATCAGTGATTAAGAAAATTTATTGGACTTTCTCATTATTTATAGCAGAATATCTGGATCCTTCACCCTTTCCCATTGAAGTTCCTCTTGCTTTTAATCTTACCCATTACTTCACTGAGTGTGATGGTTTGAATGAGATTGACTCCCATAGGTCCAAATATTTTAATATTTGGTCTCTAGTTGGTGGATCCATTTTGGAAGAATTAGAAGGTATGGTCTTGTTGGAGGAGATATGTCACTGGGGAAGAGCTTTGAGGTTTCAAAAGCCAAGGCCTGGCCCACTTTTACTCTCTCTGCCTCCTGCTTGTAGATTAGATGAAAGGTCTCAGCTCCTGTCCTGTTGCTTGCCTCCTGCAATGCTTCCCACAATACTGATCATGAACTAACCCTTTGACACTATAAGCAAGCCCCAGTGAAATGTTTTCTTTTATAAGTTGTTTTGGTAATGGTGTCTTTTCATAGTAAAACAAAAGTAACTAAGACATTGAGTTATGAAAAAATATTCCTTTTTGGATTTTTAAAACAAAGATGACATATTCAAAGGTAGTATTTTAGTGACTACATGCTAACATGAACCAAGAAGAAAGATCTGACTATATTTTAATGTGGAATGTATTCTACGAGGAAGTTACGAACCAAAGCAGATACTCTATCTGGATACTAAAAAGATGTATAAACAACTAAGACATACACTAAAATTGTATTTCTCAGGTATAGAGATCAAGGATATGCACAGATAAAAGTGAAATATAAACGTTATATGAAGGCTCATTTAAAAAAGAAAAAAAATGTCTCCCTAGAGTTCAAGTTAAGAAAATATCTCACAAAACAAAGTGCGAGAGTGTTTTGCAGCACCACTGACAGTTGTAAGCAGGAGAGGTGCTCTAAGTCCCCAGGGCTGCAAACTATCCACAAAACGTTTTCCGTGTCTGATGCCACACTGCATCCTATACACACATGTGTATTTTTGATTCCTTCATCCGTTGGCCTCTTCATGTCCCTAGCTAACACTGTGTGCACAAGTGCAAGCCCTCCAGCAGGAAACAGTCATGAAAACTGGTCCATCCGAGTTCACTAAGTTCTTCATCAGCACTTCAGTGTGCATTTCAAAGGTGGCAGATGTTTCCCCTGTGCTATTCATAGCTGCCCTCATGTTCCCACAGAAGGGAAGAGTCCTGCAGCCAATGAGGCTATCTCCAGCTAAAGCAGGATTATTATCTCCTAAAAGAAGAGTAATCCATTTAAAGGGACTATGTCACAAGTTTCAAAATCCGTCTGTCAATTTTTAAATCATGGCCATGACCTACAGAGCATGGATGGCAATTGGAATAGTCATAGCCTTTCATGTACCCCCAAAGCCTTTTCCTGTTCCTTCTTGTACCGCCCATCCACGAGCAGCTGGAAGGCCTCTACAGCTCCACCCAGCAGAATCTACTCCCATCTCAACAAAGAGCTGAGACTCACTCCCAATCCCCTTGGGGATAAGCTGAGGGATCTGCCATCACCAACGCCACATCCTGGGGGGATTAGCTGGAGAAAGACAGAAGGAGGGACCAGATCCAAGAAATGAATCTTATTCAGTTCTTTTAAAATGGCCACATGTTGCCACGTGGTTCCCATTACAGCCTTGCTGTAGTGATTCGGCCATTGAGGCACCCAGGTGGAGAATGAGATGCAGGCCCTCTGTGCTTGGAGCCTAGGGAATGTTCCCAGCATATCACAATTACAGAAACATCTGTGCCCAACAGCTTTCTGTTGAACTGCTGTGAAAATTTACAGTGTTCAATTGCTTTCAGAATTTCTCACTTCTCAGCCTAAGGCAGGGTGGTCCCAAGACTGCCAGTGAATTGCAACAGGAAGTGGGAGAAAGCAGTTTCCAGAGTTTGGATAAAATGTGGCATAAAGGGTGTAAGGGGTAAAGCCTCCATGCTGTGGGCTTCCACACATGGATCATGTTCTTCCTTCTCTTCCTTTTCAGTCAACAGAAGGCTCCGGCGTGACATGTGAACTGACTTTACAATGCTTAAGAGTGAGGCCAACAGTCAGCCTGGAGAGAGTCAATTAACTTAATGAGAGATAACCAGTGACTTGAAATTATTCTAATAATATATTACTTCACTGGGAATCACAAGACAAATGAGTATTTGAACAGACATATATAGAGAATCTATTCATTTTTGAAGTTCTATCTATAAAAATAGTAAGCAAATTAAAGCCACCAAGAGACCTTATTAGTATCTTGCAAGGAATTTAGGTTCTCCAACCACATTCCTTAGTCACTAAAAATGGGGTCCTGGCATCTGTGTGTTCTAAAGCTCTCCAGTTGTTGCTCACTTTTAAGGTCAGAAGCATTCATATACCATATTTTATATGTATATATATATCCTAGTCATTAAATTACCCAAAACCATGCACCTTACTTTTCTACAGTAACACCAGGAAAGCTAAAAAATAGAGTTAGACTCAATATTACCATACAACAGAGGGTGAGTGGGCCAGGGATGAAGGGGTTCTGATGGAATAGATAGGTGAAGAAAAGAGAGGAGGGAGATGTTGACACATAATTTGACAAGAATTTAATCGTGTAGATTTTATATACAGATATTTTCTTTTAATGCTTACACCATGTTCATCTTGGATGTCAAGCAAATACCTCCAAAGAAATGAAGAATGAAGTCTTGTTATGCTTTAGACATTTTAGGCAAGGACTGCACAGTGAGAACACTGACCAATCAAGGGAGGGGTGTGTGTGTGTGTGTGTGTGTGTGTGTGTGTGTGTGTGTGCATGCACGCATGTGTGTGTGTGCATGTGTAATCCGTGTGTGTGTATTCATCTACTTATGCTATGTTATTACTTTATTCTTTCTCTTTTAAGTGTTGAAACTCTGTGCTTAAATGACATTTTATCTGGAGGCAAAAGTGTATAGCAGAAAAGTTTGATGGTCAATTTTTTCAACTTAATACCACTTAAAAATCACCATGAATATAAATCCCTGGGCATGTTTGTGAGAAATAAACTTTATACTAGGATAACTGAGGTAGGAATCCTTACTCTAAATTTGGATGGTACCATTCAAGGGACAGAATCATGAACTGAATAAAAAGGAGAAGATGAGCTGAGCACAGCAATCTTTCATCATTTTGCTTCTACACTGTGAACGCCCATCTCCTGTCCCCATCATTACACCTTTCCAATGATGACCTGCATCTGCTTCAAATGTAGGTCAGAATAAACCCTCCCTTTCTCCCATTGCATATGCCAGGTACTTTTTTCACAAAGAAATGAGTAATTAATAAAAGAGGTAAGTCAGTATCTTTGGCCAAGGATGGCAGTTAGGTACCAATATCTATTTGAAGCCTTGAGAGTGTTCAATAAAACTCCAAGGAAATGAATAACGTGCAGATAAAGAAGGCTGAGAGGGTAGCTAAGTGGTAGGAAATTTACATAGCATTTATATGAATACGGTTCAATTTGAAGTATAGTAAAATAAATAGGAAAGGGACTTAAAGGCACACGCACGTGCTCCTCAAGCATTCGGCTCACTGTCTTCAACTAACCCATTCATACATTATGGTTATTCTACCATATCCTGGTCAACACTGTAGAAACACATGACTCCTTCTTCTGAAGACTACATATCTGATCTGACTCCTGCTTTTGCTCTGAAATTTGAAGGGACTGAGGAAAGATGATCAGTGTGTACTATAGTTCTCTCTAATGCAGGATGGAAAATCCATAAGATTTGTGAAGTGACGTCTACTGTGTCTCTGTGCTAGGTTCTAAGCATGGTTCTTTGTAAATATTAAAAGTTGAACCCTGGAAAATGTCAGAGCATTATTGGATGTTTGATCAACTGACATACTCCAAGCTTTTTCATCTCCCATTGTTCCCTGGTTTTCCTTTGTGATCCAGAAATCCTTGCTCTGTTTAAAAGAGGGGGTGTGTGAGAGAGAGGAAAGGTACTTAAAAAGAGAAGAGACATTGCAATTGTACAAACCTTTAGTAAGTCCTATGATAGTTCCTGACACTAAGGTTAGACTTTACTTGTGGAAGATTGTCAAGGTTTTCCATGATGGAAATGGTAATTGGTTGGTCAGTTAGCTGTTTGCTTCATTTGGTGTGGAATGGTTTTGTTTTGATTTTATTGTTTTTGTTTTTGCTGTTTACCATTGAACTGAATAAACTTATTAGATAGAAACACAGCAACTAGAACTCAATTCTTTCTGAAAAAACAGTTGTAATCATATATTTGACATGGAGAAACAGGACAGATGTATCTGAAAAGCTTTGTCCTTTTTTTCCTATAAGGAGACATAGTAGTTAAAGAGAGTAAAAGGCTACTCTCATGTGTCTAATTGAACAAACTTATTTCTAACCAAAATCATAAATATTTCCCAGCCCATAAATATTCAGACTTATATAAAAGAAGAAATTAGAAATTTTACTTTAATTTCAGTAAATTTTTAAAATAATTAAGTAAAATCAGAAAATTCTCTTGAACACTCTGGAAAGGGACTTCTTTAGTTATCCTTGCACATTAGCCTGAAGGACAGTGCCTAAAGGACCGATCCCTAAATCACAGAACCCAATTGTGAAAACTGAAAAACAACATGGGAAAACATAGAGCTGTTCCCATCAAAATATCATTCTTAGAATCACATAGCATGAACCTTTAAAGACAACTTTATCAATTAATAACTGGGAGAAGTAGGTGGATGATAAATAAGCAAGTTCTTTCTTTAAAAGGTTCCCAAAACTATAAACTTATATAAAGTTGTCCAATGTCAACCAAAATGAAAAACCCATCTGTTGAAGATAATATATGATATTTTACACTCACTATTTGGGAGAAATTTGAAGTCAAGTATTGATGGAGAAGCACAGAAATGGAAGGTCTCTTCTATCAATCAGGAATAGATGGGATATGGTGACTTTCGAAAGCAGTTGGGCATAAAGTTGTGCAAGCATAACTCTCATCATTCCATTTCTAGGTCTGTATGTCTGTGACATCTGCAGTGTTGCCCTAACAGAATGTTCAGGTTGCATTCAGAAAATGCTATACACTTAACCAACAATAAGAGCTCCTTCATAGTTCCAAGACTGGAAAGTCCAAGGCCTACACAGTCAGTTCCAGTGAGAGCTCTCTTCAGAGTTGCAGGCCAGGAAATTACAAGGTAGCTCTACAGAGTGCCTTTTATAAAGACTTCTGACAATCTTCAAGTGTTCCACTTTCATAGTGTCCCCACCAAACTTTACCTTCCAATAGTCATTTTATGATGAAAAATTCAAAACAAGAATTTGAGAGTGCACATATTCATACAAGCCCAGCAACCAGGAATTTATTGTTTCATGAAGTAAACCTTACTATTCTCCTTTGTTTGCATATGGTCATCACTAGAACTAGAATTAAAACTTCAACTTCAAAAACAACCAACACGGGCCATTAATCGAAAAGTTGGGTAACTTTTTCCAGATCACTCCACTTGAGTATCCAAAACCTGGACTTGAACTCAGAAAAACCTACTTTTGATATCAGAGTTATGATCATTATGTGCTTTGGTGTATAATTTTACAGAACAATATGTATTAAACTTCTTCATCTCACCAAATATTATATCAGCTATAAAGGGGAAATTAAATATGAGATTGTAAATCTCCAAGCCCACTGATTGGATTGTAAAAGCGCCATCAAAGGGCACCAAGGGGGATGGATATGATTAAGATGCGTTGTATATATAACGAAGCTTTCAAAGAACAAAAAGATGCTAACACTCTGGAGGTGAGAAGGAAAGGGGGAAGAAAAGGAGGAGGGAGAGAAGGAAGCGGAGACTGGAGGAAAGAGTGAAGGAATAGAGGACAGACAGAGAGGGAGAAAGAGCATCGCCAAATTAGAGCAGCATCCTTTAGGAACTGCACATGCCCAATTTAGAAAATGCACGAAATAGAAGTGTAAACGAGAAAATCTGTTTTCTCTTCATTGCTGCAGGCCCCAGAGCATCTGGTCTCATTAAAGGTGCAAAAGTCGAATATCCTATTGAACATTTTCTTTGGTGTAGGAAATTAAGTTAAATTAAAAACATGACCTCTCTCTCAAACTGGCAAAAGCGATCTAGCTCTCTAACCATGATCGTATCCTTCAGCAATACATCAAAACCAGACCTCACTGTGGGACTCACACAGCTGAGCCATCGGGCTCCTCTGAGACTCCTGTTTATTTGGCTCCATTTGGGCAAAGAGGATCAGGTTCTATATAAAATCCAAAGGAAGAAGGTGATATCCGCCCTGGGAGGAGGGCTTCAGGTCTTCCCGAACATTTCACAGGCCATCCACTCAAAGTCAGAGCTGCTAACAGCCGGGAGGGTTGCTGCCCCCACTCTTAACTTTGAGACAACACTGTGGCTCAAGGGGATACAGGCAGGATTGTTTCTGGCTGAGCTCGAGCTATGAACTCAACTGTAATCCTATAAAGCCCAGCACAGAAAACCATGGGGAGCAAAAGAAGGAACAGTATTCAAGATACAAAGGCTCGACCCTCTCCGCTTTACCCACCCAAGCCACAGAGCGTACTACTTTCCTATATCAAGGTCTCCCGGGGCAGAAGATGTCATTAGTCCTGTTTTGCCATCCAATTAATACCCTGAAGCTCCTGCCCTTGTGTCTTTCTGAAGAACTTTCTTTAACCCAAAACAAGGCAAAGAGAAACAGAGCTCTCCAAACAGCAGGCATTTAGGAGCTGGGAGCAGTTACAGTTTCCGAAACAAAGTGGTAGTGCTTCAGAAGACAAACTTCAAAATAGTATTCAGAAATGGAAGTGAGGAATTCTTAAGGAAGCATGCCAATTACAATGAAATTTATAAACTAAAAGCTTAAAATAATTAAATTGCCCAAATTTAGATATTTAAGAAAGTGTGATCTAAAATTTTCATAATTTTGTTAGGCAAATAGGTCGAGGCCCCAAAAAGAGAATTTTTTCCAACCTAAATGGTTATCCCTGTTATTATTTGTCCTAGTTCTGTCTCCTGGTGCTTTGATAAGTGCACTGACAGAAGCACCTTACCTAAGGGAGAAAGACTTGCTAGGCTCACAATTTCATCTATCAGTCTGTCTCTGTGGGGAAGTCAAGAAGGCAGGAACTTAAATCACAAGCCACACAATCCACAATTAAAAGTAGAAAGAGAATGAATGCATGTATGCCTGTACTCAGCTAACTTACTCCTAGACTCCTAGAAGCAGGGAGAGAGAGACAGAGACACAGAGACAGAGAGACAGAGGGAGAAACATATAGGAAGCGAATGAATGTGTGTCCAGGGAATGAGGTATCTACTTTTAGGTTTATCTTCTCATGTCAATTAACATAATCAAGACACACAGATGTGCCTACAGGCCAGCATCATCAGGGGATTGAGGATGGTGAGAAAGGAAGCTGAGATTTTCAACACCAGCCTCAACATTAAATACACAGAAAAGAGTAAGGCAAAAGTTGAGCAATCCTATAAGCTCTCAAAGACTACCCCTAGTGATATAGTTCTTCCAATATGGCTGCACTTGCTAGAGGTTCCATAACATTCTCCAAACAGCATCACCAACTAGGGTTCAGGGGTTCAAATACCTGAGCCTATGGCAACCATTCCTCATACAAACTACCATAAACAATTTGAAAGATTGTTTTGTCTTAGGCTTTCCAAGGTTTCAGTCCATGATTGGTTGACCCCCTCCCCTCTGGACCTGCAGTGAAGAAGAGCGTCACAGCAGAAGATCAGGTAAGGTTGAAATAAATCACGTCACATCGCCAAAGCTTGGGAGAAGAAAAAAGAAGGACTGAGGGTAGGAAAGAACCCCCAAGTGATTAATGTGGTGATTCACAGATAGTCATAGAACTAAGAATAAGTGACTACTGAGAGCCTGGTCCTAAACAGGGCATCAATATTTTACCCACTAAAGTGCTCAGAGAACGTAATGGAAGAGGGAACAGAGCCCGATGGGGAGGAACACTCTGGCTGTTGTACATGGCATAATCATTATAGTCATAAACACAAGAGCAGCGGTGACCACCTACACAATATTCAGGAGGAAAGGAAATGTTGGGAAAGTAGGGGGTGAGAAGAAAATAAAGGACATGGGAGAAAGCATATGACATTGTGAACGACACAACCTACAGAAAATGGACTCTGTGACCTACTTCTTCCAACCAGACCTCGCCCAATTTTCAACATCTCTAAATCCTATCAGTTATGAACGTACCAGTGCACTAACACACTGGTAGGTAGGCACACCCATGAACCAATCAGTCTCCAGTAATAAGAGGCCCCAGCCAGGAACTGAGATTTAAACATATGGAGCATTTGGGGCTTTACCTCATAGTTTACTTCAAAAGAGATTTGCACCTCTAGGAAAGGATTTTACACAGGAGCTTTTCAGGTCAAGAGTGGGCATGGCTGATGCTTGTAGCTCAGTGGTAGAGTGCTTGTCTCTCACTTTAATAAATTAAAAATAATCAATTACATGGGTCTAAAATCAAATAAATAATAATGAGAGGAGGAAAACAAGGACAGGTAAGAGAAAGATACGTAAAATAAGAGGAGTAAAATCTGGTAATAAAAATAACAAAACAACAACAACAAAATCACTTAAATCATAATTTTCAGAGGTATCTCATGACTGAAAAATCCCAAGAACCACGCAATGGGAAGCCCAAATGACATTTTCATTTTTATCCTCAATTTTTAAATTAATTTTTAAGTGTTAGTTCTTCATTTTTAGTTTCTTACATGTTTTGATTGTATTGACTCCCCAACTCTCCCCAGACACATGCCATTCCCTAGACAATCAATTTTGTTCCTTTTGAAAAAAAATGCTTCAAGACCAATTTGTGCTGCCCTAGTATTCTTGAACATATTGCTGTCCACTAGACAATGGCCAACTTATTAAGGGCTATACCAATCACACCACCCAGAGCTCCCAGGGACTAAACCACCAACAGAAGAGTATATATGGAGGGACCCATGGCTCCAGCATATGTAACAAAATAAGGCATTGTCTGGCATCGATAGGAGGAGAAGCCCTTGGTCCTGTGAAGGCTCAATGCCCAAGTGTAGGGGAATGCTGGGGTGGTGAAGTGGGAGTGAGTGAGTGGGAGGGGAGCATCCTCATAGAAGCAGGGGGACAGGGGATGGGAGAGGGGAGAACTGGGAAAGGAGATAACATTTGAAATGTAAACACATAAAATATCCAATTAAAAATGCAAAAAGAAAGAAATGAAAAGAAAACTGCTTCTTTCTCTCCCAGACACTAATTGCCAATACCTCCACCGCTAAGGATGCGACAGTGTGGCCACCTCTCCTATCTATGCTTCTATTTGGTTGAGCATGGGTTGCATGAGTTTTGTGTGTACATTTACAAGCTCTATGGATTTATAAGAGCTTTCTTTCCTGTTGTGCTCAAGAGATAGTGTTTCTTTGTAGTCATCTACCATTTCTGGCTCTTAAACCCTTTGCCTCCCCTCTTCCACAATAATTCCTGAACTTTGGGAGACAGGGAGAAATATGTATTTTCCCTTTAGGTCTGAACATTCTAGAGTATCTTATTCTCTGCACCTCTGTCAGGTGTGGTAGGCCTCTGTTATAATCACCATTCTCTGCAAAAAGAAGCTTCTCAGATGAGGGTTGAGAGATGTATTTGTTTATAAGAATTATGACGGCATTAATAATAATAGTCAGCTTAGTACTATGTCCATTTAGCGGCATCATAGAGGCCATTTCTCCCCTGGTGCTAGTCATATGTATAGGCCATTTCAGGCCCAAAATAGGCCTGATAATGGCATCAGGTGTGTGTTTCATCTTGAGAAGTAGGGCTTAAGTTTAATTAGAAAGTGACTGATTACTCTCATGTTGTTTGTTCCTCTATTGTACAAAGAGGCATGTCTTGCCAGGCCAGTCATTATTGAAGCTTGTAGGGGTCACAAGAGGGAATTACTGATAATTATTTTCCCCTCCATTAGCTTACATATCACTTACCAGTACCGTGAAAGCTAGCTAAAAGGAATGAAGCTTTCTGTTTCAGAGCAGCATGAGTTCACCATGGTCTGTAACTCAAGAATATAGTGTCTTCAGAAAATAGGGTCTTACTGTCAAATTCTAGAGGGTAACCAAGAGCAATATTTTGTAATGGCATAGGGAATCTATGTGAACTTGTTGTCCAAGAGCTCCAAAAGAAGTGATTCATTCCTGCCATTGGGTGGTTAGTATTAGCCTCTCTAATAGCAGCCCTGTTATTGGGTGTGTATATGCTTATATAGTAGTTAGATAGCAAGATTATTGTTCAAAGGTTCTTGTTTTTAATTGATTTACAAAACTAATGGTTTCCATGATCCTGGAGAGATGTCTCAGTCCTTAAGAATACTTGCCGCTCTTGCAGAAGACCGATGCTCAATGCCCAGCAACATCATGGCAACTTAGAAGTATGTGTAATTCCATTTCCAAGGTATTCCCTCTGCTGCCTCTGCACCAGGCATACATGGAGTACACATATACACATTTAAGTAAAACATTCACACACATAAGTTATTTGCAATTTGAGTATAGACAGCCCCCTCACAGATATTAGCTAGCTTTCGAGCTTACACTTACTGGGGCTAGCCAGAAGCTGGAAGTCCAAGATAGCCACTTAGAGGAGTGAGGGCAAATATGACACACTTACAATATGGTTCTCTTTAGAATCAATGTCATCATCATCATCACCATCACCACCATCAGTATCAAAGTAAAATGTGAGCAAACTAAAGCATATATTCAAACACTAGTAGAGGAAAAGGTAAGATAGGGTGTGAAATTGCATGTGAAGATGTGTATTACAGTTACATGCAAGCAAAGAAAGACAGGGTGACTGGGTAGAAGAGAAATAAGTACTAAATTCCAACCAAGGCTAAAGCCCATAGATAAAATGCTGTCATGTTAACGGGTTTCAAGCAGACCCTTAATTCTGGAGCTCATCATCAACTCATATTTGCTCTTTGTCCTTCCCAGCGGATCCATCTGCTCCTCGTGGAACCCTACAATTGCTGTTAATGAATTCAACATTCTCTAAATTTTCCATAAAGGGTTTTTATTAAATGAAATGGAACTCGAGGAGCTCAACAGTTTTGAAAAGAATGAACCATAGGTTGTACAGTGTTACTCTCCCCCTCCACTCCTATGTGCTCTGAAGTCCTAATTAGAGCCACAGCTATCCCTGAAATATTTTGGCCTTTGCCTTTATAGCACAACATGTAATTCCTATTAGTATAATAAACCAGTAACTTCAGTATTTGTGAAAACTGAATAAAGTTTATAAGCCTATCAAAATACCTCTTGTTTCTTGTAAATGTTTAGGAAACATCCCTGAAATGTTTCTGAGAATTAGATTTTAAGATTTAGTAGGAACCAAACGGTGACCTCACACTGTACCTTGTTTCTTTCTGAATGAATTAAGTCCCCAACTCTAGAAAGTACAGGGAGGAAAAGCCACTAGCACTCAACAGGAAAGTCAGGAGAAACAGATCACAATGAAGATAGCAAGCTTCTCACTTACACACAGGCCCTTGAAATGCCATGCTTGGTCTCCCAGACTGAAAGAAAAGTGAGAATGCATGGAAGAATGTAGTCTCCAACTACCTAGAAGCCCTTGAGGGAAGCAGCATTTTAGTTTTCTCATGACATCTTGTCTGAAAAGTCATTTCATAACCTTGTCCTTGGGTGAAAGTTTGAAATTCTGAACCCATGAAAATACATGATTTTCCCAGGGTCTTCCCAGTTTTTAGAAGGACTGAAGCTTTTACTAAGCTACAGTGTCTATAAGATGGAAATCCAAGTCCCAACCTCACTGATTTATGCCCATTCTTCTAGAGTGCTTTCTGTTGCTGTGCTAAACATGATATCCAAAAATCAAGATAAAAATATTAAAGGGGGTTTATCCATCTTGTACCTATGGTTCAACACTGAAAGAAGTCATGGCAGGAACTGAAACTGTGACCTCTACTGCTATATTGACTTCCTGCTCTGCTCCTGCTCCAACAGCTTTCTTATATAACCCAGGAACAACTGTCCAGAAGTGGCAACACCCAGATCATCTAAAGTCTTCTTCTCACATCAATTATCAACCGAGACAATGCCCCACAGTTCATACTGTTGGAGGCAAATCAGCTAAGATTCCTTCTTTTTAGTAAGTGATTTTTAGTTTGTGTCAAGTTGGCAAACATTAACCAGCACGATGGTTACAGGATAAAAATTGATGAATATTTGACAGAGAATTAAAACTCTGACCTATCGCCACTAGTTTTTAACAGTGATAGCATGCTAAGAAGCCCTGCCCAAGTCTTGGGCTGCTTCCAAAGAAGCTGTATGGTGCACACAACTGTTTGCAGATCCAATACCTTCCTACCTAATTTT
Organism: Rattus rattus; assembly: GCF_011064425.1. Lineage (NCBI taxonomy): Eukaryota > Metazoa > Chordata > Mammalia > Rodentia > Muridae > Rattus > Rattus rattus. Next base: position 29,832,998 of record NC_046160.1, on the reverse strand, counting down.
GAGACATGCATTCTAAAACCCAGCTCTGCTTAAACCAATGAAATATTTGCAAAGCCCTTAACAGTACCAAAATATTAATGGCTTCTGTGTAATTGGCCCTTTGCTAATGATGAAGGTGATTTTACCTTAAAACTGTCTTCATTACTTACTATGCTATTTCAACTATTTTTTTTTCATTTAAAACCATACTGTGCCTTTGATTTTAGGATTACATGTAGACAACTTTCATCAGATATTTCTGTGCTATCCAGAATAATAGTTCAGCCTTCACTTGTTCTGTCTTATAGAAATACATTTCCCACAATATAATGCCCTTGATTTGTTTCCAATTTTTTTTATCTTTTATTTCATTTCTTTTAAGAGTATCTCATCACCATCTCAACCTCTGAAGAATAGGTCATCAAGGCTCATCCCTGGGAACTTCAATTTTCTCTATATTGGCAACTTTTCTAGACTTGTGTTTTTAAATCTATAGACAAATTACTTCAAAATATGTATCTCCATCTGAGCTCTATTTCATATCCAACTGCTTGCTCAGATACATAAAGTATATCCTGTCCATCCTAGATTTGAAATTTCACCTCTAAAGCTGCTCTTTTTAGTCTTTCCCCACGTACTGATTAGCAGTAGTACTCATTTGTGAAAAGCATGCATCACTGCAGATAACAATGTACCCCTTTCCTCTTATTCCATGTAGCTCATATTTTATCAAATTCAATATGCTTTACTTTCAAAACATACCTTCTCATCACCTCTACCACTATTCTTCAACTTAGTTAAGTGAAAAACTTCTTCCAAGAATCATAGCATATGATAGTAACTCTGGCTTTATTGGTAGTGAGCTATAAAAGATTGATGGGAAAAGCAAGAAGTCAACCACAAGCCTTCTTCAGTAATCCATACACTTGATGGTTACACTTACCTCTGCTTCCCTCCTATCTATGAACATACCTGGCCTGTAATAAGGACTCTGTAAATGCCAAGTTAGAGAATCAGAACAGAACCCACAGACTTAGGAAGAGCAGAGGGAAACAGCAGTGTATCATGATAGATGGTAGACTGAATAAGATACTACCTTAGTGAAAAATACCCAACAGAGTATCAACACCTACAATATTTACTGTATGCTTTAAAAATGTCTACTTGGTCAGTTGGATTACTGGACATATGAAGACATACAGATCTATAGATGAAAAAACTAGGAGAAGACATGTTAGTTTAAAAAAAAAGTGAATAAAGAGGAGCCAAAGAACATTCTAGCAGAGAACATTCACACATACAGACACACTCACACTCACACTCACACTCACACACACACACACACGGATGCACTCTTGTTTTATGAGGTTGTCGACATACTGTAACATAATGGTTTTGCTTGTGCTGTGACAAACTAAAAGATTAAATACTTTACTATATTATACACTTTATGTTTATATATAGTCTATATTATATAATATTAACATGTGAGATGCATTGAATAGATATAATATAGACTATATATATTACATATTACTTAACACTAAACATCACTGTAGCTCAACTAACACCTATCTTAAATGATTCCTGTTCTTCTAGGCTCTTCTAACTCTCCATACATGTATTCTGTAAGATTGCTTGACCAGCCCTCTTTCATGTAGTGCATTTTGCCTTTATTTTTATTCATCTATGTGTTACCAGTTTGGTTAACATAAATACCTGAAACAGATAGAAAAGTCTCATTCTTTCTCCTTAGTCATTTTGAGTTTTGTTCAAATCCCCTACTAGCCACTTCTCTGCCACCCTAGTATATCTCCTTTATCCATCATCCCTGGCTCAGAATTCCCTGAGAGAATGGTTAAAAGTCATGAACAGTGTCTGTGGGGTTAGAAACCAAAGCCAAGTCCTATGCAATGATAGTTCAGCACTGTGGACAGCAATGCATGTGCTCATGTACACCCCCCGAAAATATTCTGTTACCTTTATATCTATTTTCCATTAGCGTATTCCAAAAATATAGCAATAATAATAACAAGTGAGATACATTGAATACAATATATATTCTGGGCAGCACTCTAATTTATTTGTTCCTGTGTTGGGAAAGGTCAATCCAACTGGCTCTTGAAAAATTATGTAACTTGCCAAGCACTGATAACTAATGAAGCACAAGACAGATCCTTCATCCATGTATTTAAATCTATGCGTGCGTGAGCACATGCACAGACACACCACACACACACACACACACACACACACACACACACACACACACACACGTACAAGGAAAGCCATCACTGTGTGGGGGAGGCAGAGAAGAGATGCTGAAGACAGTTTTCTAGCCAGGAAGATGTACAGGTAGATCTCCATGGGGTCTTTGGCCTGGCCACATAAATCTCAGTGATAGGCACATTCCACCTATAAATACTTGAACATGTTTTTTTGTTTTTATGTTTCTGATGTCTACATCTTTCCCAAGCATCCTAGTACCTAATCAGTCCCACATGTCTGTTCTCAGCTATGTATCTGAAAGCCAGCCAGACAAGCAACAAAGTCCTTGGCCACAGCAGCACCAGGCTCTCAAGGATGTGGGCTTCATCTTAAATCTAGCAAAGGCTCTTTGATCTCCTCACTTAGACAAGTTTGTGGCTGGACCTTTGGACAATACCCTTTCAGACTCTACATTTCTTCCTCCCAATTCCTTCTCTACACAGGGACTGTGATCACTCTCCCTTCCATTCCTCATCTCTGACAGATCAAGACAGTGGAAACTTTAACTGGATCCTATTCCTACCTGTATATATAAAGTTGTACTCTCTTTAACCAAAACATAGGAATATGGCTATCCTTCTATGTAAATTATAAATCAGAGACAAGAAATCCCACTTAAGGAGGCAGCCTCAACACTGGGACAAAATGAAGTTTAAGATTGGCCTACTTCTGTCTCACAAGTGCTGGGAGGGGTGCACCACAACTTTTTGCACTGGTCAGATTCTTTAACATGGAAAGACTTGTGCTGAATGTAAACAGCACCTTTCAGTGGCAGCCCAGATAAAAAGGGAGTGGAGAAATGGAGATTTTGTTCCTTGCCTGCTCGTTTACACTCATGTTGTTAAGTTCATCTATTCTGTGGCTACCATTGTGTCAGTCACTCACTGATATTAGAACCAGCATCTTCTGGATTCCAAAACTGGCTGAAGATCACCAGCTCTCCAGGAAACCTCCATGCCTTAAGCACAGGATTCGAACTACTGAGATTGAAGCTTGATAGACAGAGCAACTATTGGATTCTCAGCTTCTCTAATATGAGACAGCCATTGCTGGGATAATCAACCTAATAAATCTCATTTTAATATGTATTCATTCTGTCAGCTATGTTCCTCTAGGGAACGTGACAAATACAGGGTTTGTGTTTTGAATTGTTATATTTATCTATGGTCTTGGGGATCAAACAGAGTGTTGACAAAGCTACACAAATGTTTTACCACTGAGTCACACATGCCCAGTCCAAAATCCAGATTTTAAAATGAGACTTCCTGTGATGACTTCCTGGAGGGATATGAAGATAATGAATGGCCAGCCAGTGCTGTCTTGGGAAAAACTCACGGGGTTGAGAAAGATGTAAACCTGCTTCTGGCCCCAGTTTTGTGGATTTATATGTGACACTAGCCTAGATAGTTAACTTCTCTTATCTTCCTTCATTTACAAATTGAGAATAGTAGAATTCAGCTTTAGTCTACTTCTAGTACAATATGTAAGGCACCTACATATACTGCAATGCCTTCTCTACATCAGATGCCCCATGATATGTAGTTATTACATCAACTAAAGCAACCTTTATGTAAACTTACAATTGTATTGAAATTAGAATATTTTAAATGTTTACTGAGAATTGTATGGGGAGCTTTTAATGATTGGATTCCATATTATACTGCTAAAATATAAAAACTACACAGTCAAAAAATACCATTACTGAGCCCAGGATGACCTTTTCTAGTTACATCCATTTGCCTACAAATTTCATGCTGTCATTGTTTCTGATAGCTGAGTAATAGTCCATTGTGTAAATGTACCACATTTTCTTTATCCATTCTTCAGTTGAGAGAAATCTAGGTTGCTTTCCATTTCTGGCTATTTTAAATAAAATTATTATGAACACATTTGAACAAGTGTCCTTGTGGTATGGTAGAGCATCTTTTGGGTATATGACCAGGAGTGGTATATCTGGGTCTTGAGGTAAAAACAATTCCCAATTTCCTGAAAAACTGCCAGATTGATTTCCAAGTGGTTGTGTAAGTTGCAATCCCATCAACAATGAAGGAGAGAAGTGTTCCTCGCCAGCATGTGCTGTCACTTGGGTTTTTTATCTAGAGCCATTCTGATTGGTGTGAGGTAGAATCTCAGTCATTTTGATTTGCATTTATCTGATGGATACAGTTGTCGGACCTTTCTTTAAATGCTTCTCAGCTCCTCTGTCTGGCTTTGTAACCCATTTTTTAATTGGACTATTTGGTCTCTTGATGTCTGGTTTCTTGAGTTCTTTATAAATTTTGGACATTAACCAAGAAGGGTTGGTGAAGAAATGTTTCCATTTTGCAGACTGCCATGTCGTGCTATTGACAGTGTCCTTTGCCTTACAGAAGCTTTTCAGTTTCATGAAGTTCCATTTACTTTTTGTTGATCTTAGTGCCTGAGCTATTAATGTTCTATTCAGGAAGTTGTTTCCTGTGCCAATGTGTTCAAGGCTATTCTGTGCTTTCTCTTCTATCAGATATATTGTATCCAGTTTTATGTTGAGGTCTCTGATCCACTTGGGCTTGAATTTTGTGTAGGGTGATAGATATGGTTCTATTTGCATTATTCAGCATGCAAACATCAAGTTAGACCAGCAGCATTTGTTGAAAATGCTTTCTCTTTTCCATTGTACAGTTTTGGCTTCTTTGTCAAACATAAAATATCCATAGATGTGTGGCTTTACCTCTGGGGCTTCAATTCAACTTCACTGATAAACCTGTCTGGTCTTATGCCAATACCATGTGGTTTTTATTACTATTGCCCTATAGTGAAGCTTGAAATCAGGGATAGTGATGCCCACAGAAGATCTTTTATTGTACAGGGTTGTTGTACTATCCTGAGATATTTTTCATTTTTCCATATGAAGTGGAAGATTGTTCTTTCAAGGTCTATAAAGAATTGTGTTAGAATTTTGATAGTAATTGCATTGAATATGTAGCGTGAGTGAAGTATCCCAGACCTAGAAAAGCAAACATTGTATGCACTTACTTGTAAGGAAACATTAGCCATAAAGTACAGGATAGCCATGCTACAATCTATAGATCCAAAGAAGCTAAGTCACATGTAGGGCCCAAGAGGGGACACTTGAATGTCACTGAAAAGGGGACATAGAATTGACATTGGAGGAAGGGAAATGAAAGGAGAGAAAGGGTGGGGTTGAGGAGAGAAAGAGGAGGAATAGAATACGGGAGGATGGAGAAGGAGAGATAGTACAGGGAGATAAAATTGGAATCTGGAGTGGGTGGACATCTCTGGGACTAGCAAAAAACCTAGGACAGTGAAACTCCCAGGAATTTATGCAGAGATTTCATAGCAATGAGGGATATGGAACCAGAAATATCCATCTCCAGTAACTTGAAAAGATTTCCTCCAGTGGAGGGATTAAGACACCAACCAAACCACGAAAACTTCGACTGACAATTTGTCCGGTCCACAGAGATGCAAGGAAAAGATGGAAAATCAATTGAGGGAGAGACCAACCAATGGATGAGACCCATGCCATGAGAGACAGCCAACTCCTGACACTGTTAATGATATTCTATTATACTTACGAACAGGTACCTAGTATAACTGCTATCTGAGAGACTTCACCCAGCAACTGCCAGAAACAGAGGCAGAGACTCACAGCTTGGGGGATCCTGTGGAAAGGAGAGGAATGATTGAAGGATCCAGAAAGGTCGAGGACACCACAAGAAAACCTGGAGTTAAGTAACCTGTCCTCATAGGACCCACAGATATTGAGCTGCCAATCAGAGAACATGCATGAGATGGACCTCGGCCATCTGCACATATGTAACAGTTATCCAGCTCTGGCTTCATGGGGACTCCTAACAGCAGGAGCAGGGCCTGCCTCCGACTCTGTTGCCTGCCTTTGGTCCCTTTCCTCTAACTAGACTGCCTTGTCTAGCCACGATAGTAGAAGATGAAAGTGTCTGTCTCTATTGCAACTTGATATGCCAAGGCTGGTTGATACCTATGAGTGCCTCCGTTTTTTGGAAAAGAAAGGGATGCCTGGAGGATAGAAAGAATGGAGGAGAAAGGGAGGGGCTGGGAGGAGAGGAGAGAGGGAAGGCTGTGATTAGAACTTAAAGCAAATAAATTAAATAATTTTTATTAAAAGGTTCCATTACTTTAAATTAAATTTTAAAATATCCATTAGATCCAAATAAAAATTCCACCAGAAATTCCAATTCTTTCTAAACTCAAGCATATAAGAAAAAATGGCCAATAAAATACTGACAAATAAGAATTACAAAGAGGGGCTGGGGAGATGGCTCAGTGATTAAGAGCACTGACTGCTCTTCCAGGGGTCCTGAGTTCAATTCTCAGCAACCACATGGCGGCCCACAAACCATCTGTAATGGGATCCAATGCCCTCTTCTGGTGTGTCTGAAGAGAGCAGTAGTGTACTTATATACATAAAATAAATAAATCTTAAATAAAATAAAGAAGTACAAAGAGAAGCTTGCAGTGTGGTCTATTTCAGTATGTCTCAAAGTCATAATAATCACAAGAAGAAAATGCCAGCCTGCAGAGTGCAGGAGATGACTAGAATAGAAGGTCTGTCCAAAAGAGCCAAGTAGAAAACTCACATTTGAGTTGTAGGGCAAATTCAATCATTAGGTTAATGATTAATACTTTGGAGAGAAATTAGACTACATGATGCTATATAACTGTACAGGTGCTTCATCTTGCTGCTTTGATTAAATACCTGGCAAAAGCCACTTGAGGGAGGAAGAGTTTTTGGCTCTCAGTTCCAATGATACGGGGAGCCATGGTAGGGAGGATATGACATCAAGAGCAAGAGACAACTAGTCACAGTGCATCCTCAGTTAGGAAGCAAAAATCGATGAATGTCCATGCTCAGTTTACTTCCCATTTTTTCGGTCCAGGACCCCAACCCATGGGATAGTACCATTGACATTGAGGGTAGATCTCTCTCTCTTTCAATTACCTAGTCTAGATAATCAATCATAGGCGTGCCCAGAGATTTTTTTTCCCTGTGGTAATGCTAAATCGTGCCAATTTGATGATCAAAACTGACCATCACAACATCACGAAAATTTCTATGTACATTAATGTCTAAGTATAAATGATGAATCCATTTGTAAAATCCAGAGGTACATACATCAGTACTTCAGAAACCTTGAGGTACAGGACATTCTAAATATGGACCCAATGGGATCAACGAAAATGCATAGGGGCAATTAGTTGTACACGTGCATATAAAGCATTTACGTATCAGTAAGTGTGCAAATCAGATTTTGCAGAAAATCAGAATGGCATCATTGTCCCGTGGTGATTAATTTTGATCGAGCACTCAAAAATTCAGATAAATACCTAGGAGATGAATAAAGCATACTTCCAGTGTGTCTACATAAGTATTTCTAGAGATACTTAGATAATGACAATTCTGACGTAATACATGTTCTAATGTACTGTTTAAATCGAAAATAGAAATCTAGTATTAAGAGATGGTATAACAGAGTTTGGGGTGTGACTGGGGAAGCAAGTCACTGGACCTTTCTTTGAAGGATATATCTTTCCCTGGACCCTTCCTGTCTTGTTTTCTATTTCCTGACTACCATGAACTAAAGGAGCTCTTCCTCCTTAGAATCTTGCCATCAAGATATGCTGCCTCAATAGAAGCCCAGGAAATGGGGCCAAGTAGCCATTTACTAAACCCTCCGAACCCATGGGTCAAAATAAATCCTGCTTGTTTGGTTTTCACAAACGTGGTCATAATGTTGCAAAAATAGCATGTTCTTAATACAAACATGAAAAATATATAAAAATATACTTACAAAATAGACAGCAGGGAACCACTCATATAATATAAAATTCCAATTGCCATTCAATTATAAAAATCTATGTTGTAATTCATTAAAAATAAAGCACAAATTATCACATTGTGTTCATCTATCTAATAATGATTGCATACCCATCTGAGAACACCTTATACTACTAATAAAAAAAACCTCAGAATTATACTAGTAATGAAATTCAGAATTTAAAATCTAAAGACTGTCAAAGAAATGAGAGTATTGTGACACACACACATACAGAATAACTTTCATAATGTGTTGTCCCTCATCTACATGCCACATGAAATTCTGGGGACTATCCGTGGTGGGTTTTTACTTTCCTGATTATGTGGTCTCATCTCCCACAGCTGCAGAAACTCTCCCACGATAAGCTAGAGATCCTTCTCTGGACCTGACCTAATTGTGTGTGCTCTTTAAAAAAGAAAGCTCTCTTCTGCAGATTACAGAGGTGGAAGCCAAAAATGCAATACTCAGCACACCACTGCTGATGTGATGACAAAGAGGACACATTGCAAGAAATATAGCTGGTGTTCAGCTATGGGGAAGAGTACCCTGCAGTGGTTTGAATAGGTTTGGTGCCCATGGTTGGCCCATAAGGATTGGCACTATTAGGAGGTCTGGCCTTATTGGAGGAAGTGTGTCACTGTGGACTTTGAGTTCTCTGTGTTCAATCTCTGCCCTGTGTGGAATTCCAGTCCCCTCCTGGCTGCCTTCGGATTAAGAGATAAAATTCTTGGCTCCTCCAAGCCTGCCTGCATGATGCCATGTTTCCCACCATGATGATAATGGACTGAACACTGAAACTGTAAGCCAGCCCCAATTAGATGTTTTCCTTTGTAAGAGTGGCCTTGGTCATGTTTTCCCTCCACAGCAATGAAACTCTAACAAAGGCATACCCCCAAAGTTCCCAATTCTGTGGCAGCTTACTGAACATCAATAATGAACTAATATAAACTCAGTCATATAAATATTCCTGGTGATTAAAAATTATATTTTCATTACACTGAAAGAAAATTGATGAATGTTTAAGATACAATGTCTTAAAAGGAAACAAAACCAAATATATGTATGACCACAATTTTGTTAAGTATGTATGCTACATGAAAGAAGGCATGGAAATACATCAAAATGGCCTGGGATATAATATCAGATGAAAAGTTCGCATATTTAAACTCATGAGCTTTTCTGATCCATTCTCTTCCAAAATTAACAAATAGAAACAAGACTGGCCATGTTTACATAACCACCAAGACAGGAGTCTAGCTTTGAGGGCTGTTAATGTATGTCAGTTACTTCATCAATAAGATAGGAAAGAACACTTATCATCTTCAGACTAAAATTTTATAATGAACTCCGTTAAGGAAGAAAAGTACATAAACACAGTCAAACACAATGGGACCGTTATGCCTCTGACCACTATGGGGCCAGTCCCAGGTGTGACATCAATTCCAAAGCCTATGCCTGCCCAATCTGGCAGGCAAACAGCCCCGTTCCCTGCCACAGCAGATGAACTCTGGAAGCACTACAATATTAGCCTTCTGTGTTAATCCTACTAATGCACTCGCAATCTCCTTGACAGTTTGCCCTTCATATCCCAGTGTCAGGGCAAAAGCCTTGGGAGGTGGCTGTGATGAGGGGATTACTGAAAGGACACCTAGGAGGACAGAGCCCTCCCTACTCCACCTTTGCAGATATGCTGCATACTTCAGAGGGCACCAGCAGAGGCTTGTCCTTAACACCAGCCTCTTGGCATAGAGGTAACCGAGGGAGAAGGCCACCCACCCCAAGAGCAGGCCAGGCCACTCTTCCAGTCTCACCACGAAAAAGAAAGCAAATTAAAAAAGAAATCTGCAGGGCTGGTGACTTAGGGGTTATTTCCTCATAGCCAAGCTCCTGCTCCTCTGAAAGCCCTATTTATCTCTAGACAATGAAAAGGTTTTTCTTGACGCTGAGAAAAAGTCTTTATATCAGCGGTTCTCAACTTTCCTAATTTTGCAACCTTTAAAACAATTCGTGTTATGGTGACCGCCAATCATAAAATTATTTTTGTTCCTGCCTCATAACTTTAATTTTGCTACTGTTATGAGTCATAATATAAATATGTGATGTGCAGGATATCTGATGTGTGACTCCTGTGGGGGCTGCAACGCTGGAGTTGAAGGCTACTGATTTAAGCACTCCTCCCCCGACTTCCCATGTCTACCTGCTTCCTTAGTGAGTGTCTGACAACCCATGAAAGCCATGTCCACAGCCCCATCTGAATTGCTCTTACTTGCCTTGCAAATTTTCAATAGAAGCATTTGAAATACTATGTCTTAAATATATGGTAACATGAAAGGAAAACATACTGTCTTCACGTTACCAGACTGTGTTAGAAAAAAAAACCAACAGACTATTTAACCGAAAGCAGCAAAGTTTGTCACCTTGGAGGAAAACATGGACTCCTGAGCCTCTATACACTCATCAAAATAAAAGGAAAACTGGATTTGTGGTTGTAAATATCACAGCCTATTTTCATTCTCTGCAGCCTCTCTCACCAAGAGAAGAAAGACTCATTTGAAAGCAAGGAGTTCTAAGGGTCAAAAGGGTAGGCAAGTGTTGATTGGTCAGTTCATTGGTTAGTTGATTTTCAAAGAGGATAACACAGTGTCTGTGTTATCATCTTGCCAACAACAGTCATTAAAATACGACCCCTCTGGTCCTGATCAGATACCTTTGCAGGCCAGAGAAGCACATGTTTCAAAGGCCATCTGAGATACACGATCAGCTGTTCTGACTGTGTGCTTGCTAGGACGGCTCTTACACTTCAGAGAGCCTGATATCTGTCTGACAGGGTAAAAAATAAACACCCATTGTGGGAAGCAGTGAAATCAACGAGCCAGATGAGCTTTTCCCCCGGTTGCCTGATGACTCTTTGGAAAGCTCTGGAGATACCTTCCTTCTTTGCGGCCAACAGACATTGCACACATGAACTGGAGACATCACCTAGTTTTCAGTCAGAAGTCTATCTAGTAACCAATGAGATGCCTCCAACATCCATAGCTGGAGCCACGCCACATAACATTTGGCTTTGGCTCATCTCTAATTTCACATTTTGAAGAGTATAAATAGGAGTCAAGCTATGCAGGCATTCCCGGAGAGTCCCTTACCACATCTAAGCTCCAGTCTAGAGTTGAAGGGAGAGTCCCTACCCGCCCTGGGAATGTCGTTGGGGTGCCTGCAAGCATTTCCATTTCAACACAGCAGTATGGTCAGCCTGGCCGAACTACCAGGAGCCTTTGAAATCTGAAATGAGTTTGACTTCATCTGTTTCTCTAGAAACAAATATTTACAACTCAAACCTTTAGGCTAATTATTTCAAATTTTTTTTGTTTTGTTTTGTTTTGTTTGTCATTGTTCTTGCTTTGAAAGCGGTTGCTTTACTGTGCTTCTGAGAGCAGTGAGCAGAGACACATGCTTCGGCGTGTTGCCGAAATATGAAATTGATTTACTAATTACAGCTATTTTAATCCTTGTCTGTCTGGCACACCGTTCATATAAAGGCTTCTTTCTTTCAGCCTGAATCCATATATCCACAGGAAGTGTTGTATCTATTCCCAAGAGACTTAAGGAATCAGAGATTCGGGAGGAGGGACTGGAGTATGGTTCATCAGTTAGGAGCACTGACTGCTCTTCCAGAGGACCTGGGTTCAATTCCCAGCACCCACGTACCAGCTCACAAATGTCCATAACTTCAGGCTCTGACACCCTCACACAGACACACAGGCAGGCAAAACACCAATACACATAAAATAAAAATAAACTATATTTTAAAAAAATCAGAGTCAGGGTTTTGGGTGATGTTAATTTGCATTTTTGTTACTTGGTGTGTTCAGAGATTTGTCTGTTCATGTTCGTTCGTTCTTTCGTTTGTTTATGCATGCATGTCGTTCTGACTGGAGTAGAAATCTCTATGCTCTTTGAGCACACTTTGATTTTCTACCTCTATTTCCCGAGTTCTGGGATTATAGTCATTCACCACCTCACCAGACTCAAAATCGAGGTATCTAGGAAAAATAAGTTTATCACTGATAACAAAAAATGAACTTAGTCAACCCTAGAAATTTGCTGTGAAATAATTTTATACCTATTTCAAGTTTTGAGGTCAAAGTCACCTACAGAGTTTGCACTATCCAAAGATAGCTAAATCAAAGGATGTAGACATAGAATTAGCAATACTCACTACCTACATTTATGATACAAATTCAACTTTATTTATGGGAAAGGAAAGTGTTGGGATTAGTAAGCAGATATTTTTAATTCTCATTGACAGATAAGGACTTGACTTTGAGACAGGACAGAATTTGGCTAAGGTGACCCCATGAGGTTCTCTGGTGAAGCTTGTCATTAGTTCCTCTCCTGTTGTGCACTTCAGTAAGCATAGACTGTCTGCAGAAGACTCTACACTGTATTCACGTGTGTATGGAGAAGCCAGCCACTTCTTCCACTAGCAGATCTTAACCAGTAAATAATATTGACTGAAGGGAAACTTTGTTTCAATAACTTTTTCTCTTCCTAAGCAAAGCAACACTGAGAAATACATATGGCACAATTTTAGGAAAGAATTTATCCCTTTAGGAAATATTTTGATGCTAAAGAAAACTAATCTAATACTCCAGACAACTTTGAAGCGATTCCTAAAAAAATCCCATTGCCAAAAATGTAATGAGGCTTAAAATTCTATACACAAATTTATGTTTAAAATTATATCTGGGTAAGAGACAATGGACAGGTCATAAAAGAGAGCCACTCTCCCTGCCAATGGGTTAGATTCACTTTTCATATAGAGAAAATATTAGACGGCACACTTAATGATTTAAACCTGAAGAGATTACAGCTAACCTAAAAATATCCAAGAAGAACTGGAGTAGCCTGAGATGTCGAGGACACCAGAAGAACGCAGCCCACAGAATCAACTAAGCAGGGTTCATAGGAGCTCATGGAGACTAAAGCAGCAGTCACAGAGCCTGCATGGATAAGCACCAGGTCCTTTGCTTATATGCTATGGTTTCAGCTTCATATTTTTGTGAGCCCCCATGACAGTGACAGTGGGAGTGAATCTGACTCTTTTGTCTGTTCTTAAGATCCTTTTCCTCCTCCTGCGTTGCCTCACCCAGCCTTGATATGAGGGCTTATGCCTATTCTTATTCAGTTTTACTCCGTGTGTGGTGGCTATTCCTGGGAGGCCTGGTCATTTCTGGAGAGAAACAGAGAGGTGGGCCAGAGGCAGAGGGCAGGTGAAGAAGATGAGAGGAATGTAGGGAGGTGAAACTATGGTTGGGATGTATTGAAAACAAGTGATTTTGTTTAAAAATTTACATCAATTTTTGCTTTTATTCACAAGACCTTAAATATCAATAGTTGTGAACCAGTAAATGTTTTATGTTATGAGAAGATCATTCCAGAATGCTTTATGTCAACATATAAGGACTGAGTTCCAGGAATGAGAATTCAGGTCATTGAGCCTGTATGCCAAATGCTTTTACCCTCTGAGCCAACTCCCCAGCCTTAGAAAGTACATTTTATATATAGTGGGAAAGAATAATTTAAGCCACAGTGGGTTTCTCATTAGAAACCACGTGACTTTAAAGGACACAGCATTGTTTTCCAAGTGCTGAAATAAAATAGCCATCCATCAGCCCAGAATTTTGCACCTGGCGACGTTATCCTGCAGGGATGACAGAGAGATGAAGGAAAATTAAATTTTATGCCAGCAGGACCTGTCCCAGTAAATTAACTTTAAAGAATCTCAACTAGAACGGAAATGAAATAAGGAAATTTAGAACACCAGGGACCAATGAACAAGGGAAAAAGAAAAATCATGCCCAACTACAGGGAAGATTTCCTGGCCGGTGGTTGTCTAAATTATACTTAATTGTTAAGGCCAAACATAAAGCATTATTTTACGTGGGTGGATCTCAGACATGGATAGGAAATCATTACGATAACAATGCCAGAAACAGGAGGATAAAGGACTTAAATAGACATAATTTTCACAGTTGATAAAATGTTGACATCTTTTAATGGTGATGAAATAATTTGAAGTTTTGAACATGGGTGCAATAAAGGGAATTTTTACACAAGAGTATATAAAATCCATGCATTCAAGCTGTATCAATATCACCTTTCTGATTTATGACGTTGTGTTATAACCCAAGACGCAGTGTGGTGTGGACTGTGATCACATCCCTTGGTAGAACTTGTGTAAATACTTGGCTACCCCATGGCAGTGATATTGAGAGGAGCTGTGTATCTCTAAAGAATGGGGGCTAGTGAAAGGTCCTTTGGTTGCTTGGGGACATAAATAAAAATGATTATGTTACCATAACATAGATTCCAGCAACTGTCTTCCCTTAGAAATGTGAGTGATGATACGTCTATCCTTGCTTCATAACTAGTCTGTTACTTTAATACAATGATGTGAAAAATTCTGAATTCTAGGAAATTTGAAGGTGAATGAACATTGATCATGATAAATGATAGAAAATGTGTTAATTTTATTTAGGGTAACAATACAGTAGGATAATAACTTTAATGCTCAAGTGTGTTGAACAACAATGCCAACCAGCCAGAGCTTCCAGGGACTAAGCCACTACCCAAAGACTATACATGGTCTGACCCTGGGCTCCAACCTCATAGGTAGCAATGAATATCCTAGTAAGGGCACCAGTGGAAGGGGAAGCCCTGGGTCCTGCCAAGACTGAACCCCCAGCGAATGTGATTGTTGGGGGGAGGGCGGTAATGGGGGGAGGATGGAGAGGGGAACAACCATATAGAAGGGGAGGGGGACGGGTTAGGGGGATGTTGGCCTGGAAACCGGGAAAGGGAATAACAATCGAAAAGTAAATAAGAAATACCCAAGTTAATAAAGATGAAAAAAGTGTGTTGAGCAAAATGTGCAAAATCTTGAAAGCAGGCTACTTTACCAAGCAAAGAGTTCCATATGGCTACCATTCTGAAGGCAAGGTCATGCAATTCCATTTATTTTGGTTTGGTGCAGTTATCCATAGACTGGGTGACAGAAAAGCAGGAACCCTCTCAAATACACTGGAGTCTCCATTGTCACTGATGCTGTTCTTCACAGGGGCCCTTCCCAGACTCTCTTTGGGGACTTCGAAACTATTACATGGGGTCAAGATCTCTCTGCGATGCTTTCCCTCTCGGGGCTCCTGCTGCAACTGAAGCTGCGCCTTCACCAGTGGCCCTCTCCTGGCCTGTCTTCCAGGAGACCCAGATCCTGCCACATACTGCCAAGCCTCAGTTGCTCTCCATGACCGTGTCTTCAAAACCAGCACCAGGTGGGAGACGTACACATTGTTTGCCAGGCTCTGCTGCCAGACTTCAGTGCAGCCTATTTCTCTCCCAGTGGACCACAGCTTCTGTGTGTTGATCCTGAAGAAACACTTCCCAGAAGTCTTCACCTCAACGATGCTGGATTCTTATTAATCACAGCTGATTAGAACTAACTAATCAGCTAGAATCAGTTGTCCATGGAAAGCAAACTTTTCCCTTCAGTAATGTTGGTCTCTTGTTAATCACAGCTGACTCCAGTCACTACTCACCATAAACCACAGACTCCTAATTTAAATCTACCACACAAACAGCCCTGCTAGCATCTTTGAGGGACTCTCCACTTCCATCTGAAACGTCACAAGCCGCACCTCTATTTTCTGCACCTCTCTCAATAAATTTAACTTCCCAGCTCCCTCAGAACATCCCATTAAGCTCTGAGCACACGGTAGCTTCTTCAGATCAAAGTTCCAAACACATCCATAAATCTTCCCCACAGCAACACCAGTTTATCCCAATAATACCCATCTTGGTACCAATTTCTGCCTTAGTCTGTTTCTCTGTTGCTATGAAAACCACCAAGACCAAAAGCAACCTGGAGAGAAGAGGGTTTAGTTGTATGACAGGCTGTAATCCACGATGAAGAAAAGCTAGGGCAGAAACTTAGAAGCAGGAGCAGAAACAAACAAAAAGTCACGGACTTGCTTCCAGGCTTGGGTTCAGCTACCTTTCCTGTACTCCCCAAGAACACCTATCCAGGGATGTTACCACCCACTAAAGCTGAACCCTCCCACAGCAACTCTCAATCAAAAAAAATGCCCCCACAGACATGACTTCAGCCCAGTATGATAAAAGCAATTTCTCAGTGGAAGAGGATCTTCCCAGGGTGTCCAAGTAACACCCCCAATTAGCTATCATGGTACATTTGTATGGTTTCACTTTCAATTTTTCAAATTTATTTTATTTTATTTTCAGAGGCTTTGAATCCCCAGGAGCTGTATTTACAGGTACTTATGAGCTGTCCACTGTGGGTGCTGGAAATCGAACTCTTCTGTGTGAACAATGTACTCTTAGCCAGAGTCATTGCTCCAGCTCATAAGCTTTTTATTATTACTGTTGTTTACCGTGTGTGTGTGTGTGTGTGTGTGTGTGTGTGTGTGTGTGAGTGTGTGTGTGTGTGTGTGTGCCTGTGTGCACTGGAATGTGCCACAGTGTGTGAGTGGAGGTGAGAGGACCACTTGTAGGAGTTAATTCTCTCTTTCTGCCATGTGCACCCCAGGGATGGAGCGCAGGGTATCAGGCACACCTGTACCGACCGTGCTATCTCATCAGCCCAAGGTTTTACCTGAATGCTTTGAAGGCTGGATTGGTAGATGCGTGTAATGAATCAAGTATAGGAAAATGTTGACTGTAAAGCCTAAGTGGTGGGTAATTGGGTATTCACTATGAAATTCAATTTCTCTGTGTTTAGAAATGCTCAAATTAAATTACAGGGAGGACGGTGCTGGGAAAAAAATATGTCGCTACAGTGCTTTTCCCAGCCCTTTGGCCCCAGTTATCACAGTTCAATGCAATAAAAATTATAATCACCCATTTCTACAGGTTTAAAACTTGCCTGACCCCCTGGATAGCTATCCTACCACTGCCTCATGTTTTCCCCACACATTGTCCCAGCCACCACACCAGAGTCTCCAGGAGTGCTACTGTCAAAGGAGAGGCAAACCTGACCTGAGCTACCCTAATGGACAAGTTGCTTTCTGTAACAGTTATCTAAATGACAAAGTGCTTGTGGTGCCCTCTGAGTACTCTTGGACAAGGAGTGGTGAAGAAAGCAGGAGCAAACATGTTTCAGGGAACATCCATTGGAATCTTGTCAGACATCGAGGGACTCATTATAGCATTCAAAAGGCATCATCAAAAACTCATTAAAAGTGGGTGTTCCAGTAGCTGAAGTGCATGATTTTAAGAATTCAAGAGGGGTTGGGGATTTAGCTCAGTGGTAGAGCACTTTCCTAGCAATCACAAGGCCCTGAGTTCGGTCCCCAGCTCCGAAAAATAGAAAAGAAAAAAAAAAAAAAAGAATTCAAGAATAGGGCATCAAAGGAGCTTTCTTATGGTGACATGGTGGTTTATGTTTGTGTGTGTGGTGGTTAAAAGTATCAAAGGAATTAATGAAATTTTATAATTTCATTATATTATTATATTCAATATATTATATTCAATATATATTATATTAATATTATGCACTGCATAAAAGAAAGGGACCTGACTAAAAGTACAGATCTTGGGCTAAAGAAATGGATCAGCAGTTAAGAGAAGTCGCTGCTTTTGCAGAGGACCTGGGTTCAGTTCCAAGCAACCACATGGCAGCTTATACTCCCTATAACTCCAGTTCCAGGGGATTTGATAGCCTCTTTTTGCCTCCATGAATATTAGTGTGCATATGTATAAATATGAAGGCAAATATTTACACATACATATGTCTTTAAAACTTATGTATCTTATAGATGTGTGGATTTATCTAACACATGATAATAACTCTTTTACTTTCTCCAATTGTCTGGGAGGGCTCTTCATAAACATATCATTGTTAACTGGTCTCTGCAGCCAGGCCATAGGGACCGGCTTCATAATTCTAGCACCATACCTAGTGGAGTTCTTGGCCTACAGGAGTTGGCCTGTACTTACAGATACTAAAGTAACTAATATCTGCTTACACAGAGTCATTTGGCTCTCTATTCAGATTAACAGGATGAGAAACAACCACACAAGTAAATTTGATTATTAAAGGATCATATTCTCTGGCAGTCCTTTATCTCTTTGGTCATTTTAGAAGTAAAATCTAGTCATCCTTCCCACCCAAGTCCCCATAATTTCTCATCCATGATACCACATACCTGCCAGCTCCCAGTCAGGGGTGTCTAACCCAGAGGCTACGGGTCAAAAATATCCCAGCATGTCTATGAATGTGACCCAATATATAAATTCTAAGCTTAATTAAAACATGAGACTTTGTGATTATTAATGTGATATAATTGCATGGTTCTAGAGTATAAATTGTGTAGATGACAATGTCCTATCATGATGCAAAGCAAAATAAAAGTATATGTTTACAAAACACATGAATGCAGATTGGTAATCCCTACAATGTGTAGCCCAGGCTAATTTTTTGCCCAATATAACCCAGAGAAGCAAAAAGGTTAGGCACCCTTCCTCCCAACAGTACCCATTGCTACAAGTGACAGAAAGCAATCCATCCATACTGTTTCATGAAAGAAAGAAAGAAAGAAAGAAAGAAAGAAAGAAAACCAGACAACAAAAACTTATCTCAGTTCAATGAAGTCTACCATTTAAAATGAATTAAGTATACTTTATATATTCCCAGGGACAGCTGAGCTGCTGAGAGTTAGTACAGTATAAAACACAAACACACACACACACACACACACACACACACACACACACACACCAAGAAGGCTACCAATCCAAACTGTCCTCTCTCACCTCACAGACAAGATTCTGAAACTTCTTCCGAAAAGTGAAAACTGGGGGCAAGCCCTCCTGGCAGTAACATAGCTTTAAAGGCAAGCAACTACAGAGAACTAACAAGGTGTTTCTGGTACTATATTGGCTATAGTACTATACTTGGCTCATATGGACTGCAGTTGGTCTGCATCATATTAGGGCACAATTTTAAGATAAAGCAATAACCTTGCTATTAAATATGTAGAACTTTTATCTCTATAGCAACTGAACGGGCAGTAGGAGAGCATTATTACTGCTGCTGGAGTAAAACTGAAGCTCCGGTTGCCAGGAACTTGCCCCAAGCTTGTGTATTTTAAGAAGAGTCTCCTGGCCCAGTGTCTCAAAGAAAACAGAGCTTCTAATTCTTCCTCTACACTGACATGAGGTTTGACCCCAACTAATACTTAGTGTCCCTAGTGAATTTTTCATATGAAATGTGAAAACTGGGCCTGTTTAGCTATAAAGAAAGCCTAGCTGAATAGGTAGAAGACCCAGTCAGGCCTTGCCTTACTTCTAGAAGTCTCCCAGGGCTCTGATAGAAGAGCCTTCTGCCTCAGACACCCTACCCGGAAGGGCTGGAACCGCAAAGCACTTTCTGATGTACCGCAGCCCTGCCACACCCTCCCTGAGGATCTGTAGCACTTCCGTCAGCCGGCGACGATTTGGACTGAAGACTTCCCAGGGTCTCAAAAGTCTGCAAGCCGCATTAAAGGCGAACTAAATCTGCCCCTCTATTGCACAGGACTACGGCGGGATACTGACGCAGGATCCTGTGTCCCCTCTAAAGGCGGAAACCAAGAAATGCAGCAATTAGCTCAACCTCCCTTTGCTCAGCTCATCTGCACAGTCCGGCGTGGCTGGAGAGTTGCTCCGGTGCCTGCGCAGACCGAGCTTTGGTGGTGGGAGAGGCGGGCAGTCAAGGTGGGCGGGGTCTGCGTGGGCTGGGCGGGTGCGCAGCGGTAGCTGGCGCTGGAACCCGTGTGGTCTGAAACTGCTTAAACCACCACAGTGGAATCTCAAAGAGAATGCTGCCGCCATGGCTCCTCACACAGGGCACCTGCCAGAGCCTTGAGTCTGCAGATCCTGTTGGTTGAGGAACTATTCTTGAATCCTCCACAAGAGTACTATTCTTGGGGCGGGGCTAGGATGAGTGGGCATCACAGAGCTGTGATTTCATAAAGCTACATAAATGTATTGCAGCCGAAGATGTTATGGTGCCTTTGGGCTCTGGCCAGAGGACGATGTGATGTCACTGTGCCTTAAAGAAAAAATAGTGACATCACACCCTTGGACGGTGGGAAGAGAATGTCTTTGAGACAGATTCAAGGGGACTCCTTGTACCTTCTGGCCAATCTTTTCCTCTCTCCTGTGAAGAGTGAACCCAGTGGCTTGGAAAAAGCTCTCTATGCTGCTGCAAACTTCACAGTTCCTGAAACTGTAAGAACCTAAACTTCTTCCTCCTAGGAAGGCCTTGAAAGCTGTTCTGTTTCTCTGTATGCTTCTGACCTCTTCCTAGTTAGGAACTCTAAGCTGCTGTGCCAAGGGTCCCCCAAAGTCTCAACCTTCCAAAGTGATCACCGGACACCCGAGTAGGTCCCCTACCTCCCACACAAGAACTGCAACTCTTCCAGCTCTCAAACTGGTCCCAGAACCCACCTCTGGCTATGCATGAAAGAGAGAAAGACACACATACAACATGCACACTACAACACACACACACACAGAGAGAGAGAGAGAGAGAGAGAGAGAGAGAGAGAGACAGAGACAGAGACAGAGACAGAGAGAGAGAGAGAGGAGAGAGACAGAGAGACAAAGACAGACAGAAAGACAGAGACAGAGAGAGACAGACACACACACTCACAGAGAGAGAGGGAGAGAGAGAGACAGAGACAGAGACAGAGAGATAGGGACAGAGACAGATAGAGAGACAGAGGGGGAGAGAGACAGAGAGACAAAGACAGACAGAAAGACAGAGACAGAGAGAGACAGACAGAGAGAGAGGGAGAGAGAGGGAGAGAGAGAGACTAGAAAAGCTTACTTTGGTGGGGAGAGTAGAGGGAGTATAAGTGTAGGGGGAAAGTTGAAGCAGACAAGAAAAATCTCTCTGTGTCTCTGTGCTATGTATGTATGTATATATACACACACATTAGTATGTATGTATACACACATACACATACATATATATATACATATATATATAATATATATTCTGGGTGCAGGAGATGAGACAGCCCAGTCACACTGCTCCTGGCTTGACCACTGTTGAGCGATCACCTGCAGTATCTGCTGCTGCTTAGTCTTGCCATTCCTTGGAGCAAATGCTATTAAAACCTGGGCTCTGGTTTCACCCCATGAGAGCAACATGTGGTATCCTCAGAAGTCTGGATATTTTTGTCTAGACTGGTGCCCCATTCCCTTACACCAAGTTAAAATGTCTGCCCCAGGAAGTCCGTTCTTCTGAGGATGGATGTTTGATATTGAAAGACTCGAGGCCTATGGACCTGGGGTGGGGCTTGGGATTCACCGTGCCAGAAGTGGAATGTGCCAAAAAGGAAAACATCCCAAGCAAACCTCTGGAACATTCCACAGCATTAATGATGTCCCGGGGGCCTGGCTAACTGCAGAGGTTCTGAGTGTCCTGAAACAAACGAGTAAGGGGACAGCTGTGGTAGTCAGCCCCTGGGAAGACAGACTCCCAGAAAGAAGTGAAAATGACTCTCTTGTGTCTCCAGAAAGTGCTCAAAACTTGCCATGTCCCTCTCCCTCCCTCCCCTCCCTCTCCCTCTCCCTCTCCCTCCCCCTCCCCATCTCCCTCTCCCTCTCCCTCGCCCTCTCCCTCTCCCTCATGCACAATTCATTAGCTAATTAGCATCCTATAAATAAGACTATCCTCCTCACTGAACCATATAAAGAAACCCCTGTCACTGCAACCTGGTTGATCCTGGGTTCCAAAACTTAATTCGAAGGCCCTTCCAGGAATCCAGAGGCCCCAAGACTCTCAAAGGGCTTCATTCTCTTTGGGGCCTTGTTCTTGTGGACTCTGGTGGAAAGCATTGGGTACTTGCCAGTCAACGGGAGATCTCACAGACCAGCACCCTGTACCTGGCACACTTCATTGGCATGTGGGTCCTGAGACCAGTCAAGAAGTTTTTGACTGGGAGACACCTTATAAGCTGATGGATAATGGACAGGCGCTGTGGCAAAGTTTCTTATGGTTGTGGAAACACATCTTACGAGTCCCCCGGTCCTGAGTCGCCCATACAAGTCTATCCAGCAGGGGGCAACACGGCCTGTATCGTTGTAAATGGAGCCTATATGCCCAGGGCCAGACCTAGATCCCCTTTAAATTGGGTGCCTGGGGCTCAAAGGTCTGATCTCCACTGGGTTTAGTATCTCATTCCCCTGAAGAGGTTGGAGCAACACAGGCCATGACAGAGGAGAGCGTTTTAACTACTACAGCCTGAACTTGGTTTCTCAGTCCGCTGAACATTGCTTGAAGCTGGGTTTGGGGTCATTGATGCAGAGAAGCACAACCCAGTGGTCCCCACCTCTACAAAATCCCAAGAGTTGAAGCCTGGGAAAGCTAAGCTTGGTTTGAAAAAGGCCAAGGGCGCCACCATCTGCGCGGTCCTGCAGACCGGGAGCTGGAGCTGGGGGAGTCCGGCCCCGCCCCCGAACAGGAGAGTCAGGGCGGCCAGATCTCTAATTGTGGGAAAACTATACGCCCAAGGGTCGATTCGGTTTGCCAGAGGTGAACTCGTATTTCTCTTTCTAAGCCTGGGGGTAGGGGATCCCAGGCCATCCATGTTCATCCCTCACAAGGTTTTCAAATTGCAAAGAATCTTCGTGGGTTTGGAGTTGCGATCCGGGTGGGCAACAAGCTCCAAGAGAAGAACTGGGGGTAAGGGGTTCCCAAAGGAAACAGACCGATGCCGATTGCGGGAACTTTGGGAAGACTGATGATTGCATATTGCGAATGCCTGCTGATGGACAGGGACAGAGGACAGCATGTTTGGCTTAAAGGCCCTGTGAAATAAGATGGCACTCCAAAGCAAAAGCAAACAAACAAACAAGCAAAACAAAACGCAACCAGAAAGGAAGAACGAAAGAAAGAAAGAAAGAAAGAAAGAAAGAAAGAAAGAAAGAAAGAAAGAAAGAAAGAAAGAAAGAAAGAAAGAAAGCAGTCTAGAGTCTAGTCTGGGAAAGTTGCTGCTAGTTGTGGGGGTGGGGGTGGAGCCTGGGAGAGGTGCTCTGTCCTCTTGTAAGCCCTACACGACCCCTGCACCCGGAGAGCCTGGGATTTCACACAGCTTAGTATAATAGCAATAGACGCTGTCCTTTGCAACTCACAGCTTTTCGGATTTGAGGAGTTAGGAAACTAGAGTCCTGACACTGAAAAGTAAGGAGTTAAGTACAGGGATCAACCAACACCACAGGGACAGAGCTTCCTCAGCCCTGTCACCCTAACAGGACCAGGTGAGAGAAGCTGACAGGTGACAGGTGAAAGTTGAACAAAGAAATCTGTTCCTCTAGCAATAAAAGAGCTTTTCCCTCGGACACTGGAGGGTATATCCATTCTGTCGTGCCTGTAAAATAACCGTTTATTTAATAGTTAAAAAAAAAACTCCAGTGATAAATGTCCGTTACCGATGTCAGCATAAAGTGCCAGTCGCAATACAACGCCCGGCTCCTGGCCGGCTGCTCGCTTGCTTGCTCTCACGCACCGTTGGAACAGGGGAGCGGAGGCTCGGCCCCCCTAGCCCCGGGCGCCTGGTTCTCAGCCCGGTTTCCGCGCCCGGAGCTGAAGGTCAGCTGGAGGCCCAGGAGTCGCGCGGAGCCAGCGGCCCCTGGGGCCGGATGGCAGAAGCAGATACAAGGATTACACTTTCGCAGGCTCCCCAGTGTGGGGATAGGGAAAGGAAGGGGGACTGGAAATTGCCAGGGTGCATAGATCTTTTCTTTCCCCCTCTCCACAGTCAAGACTTTACAAGCTTATATAGTCAGGGGAGGGAGGAGGATAAAGAAAACGTATAAAATAACAATAGAAAAAGTAATACTTCTGTGAGAGGCGCCGCTGCGGCTCAGCAGTTTTCGGGGTGTGTGTGTGTGTGTGTGTGTGTGTGTGTGTGTGTGTGTGTGTGTGTGTGTGTGTTTTAATGCAGTTTTCCTTCCGCCATGTGAGTTGAGTACCGCCTTTTGGCCAAGAGTTTTAGCCGCGTCCTAGGAGAGCCGCCCAGGCTGTAGGAGTCGCGGCCCGGGCCAAGGCTCAGGAGCGCCGCAAGCGCTAGGGACCCAGGGGACTTTGTTGCTGTGGAACGAGGATCCCAAAAGCCCCTCCCGCTGCCCGCAGAGTTGCCTTCAGCTCGGGTCCCTCTAGTAGAGAAGGCGGCGGCACGCCCCAGGTTCCTGGTGCCCCGCAGGCTTTGTTTATTTAGCATTTGATCTTGGAGGTTTTGAGCTCCTTCACTTGTGAGTGTAGCGTCTTGTGGACAGCGAGAGTCCGGGACTGGCAGAATCCTTTTCCACACTCTTGACACTTGAAAGGCTTCTCTTTGGAGTGAATATATCTAAGGGTAGAGACAGACAACATAATGCAAATGTTGTTTATGAATGGCTGTCCGAGATCCCCCTCCCCCTGCTGTTAAGGTGTTTGTGGGTACAGGCAAAGCGAGCAAGATCAAGCGACTTGCAGAGGCTGTGGGTGGGAGTGGGGCGATGAAGGAGGGAGGGACAAATAGACCACCAGCCTTTTGGGGGATTAAGTAGTAAGCACCTCCTCCTAAAGGCTGAGTCAATACTAGAGGTCAATCAGCAGACCAGGCGTCAGACAGTTTCTAGATCTGCACTGCCCAAGAGATTCCTAAAAACTAAAACTGCACGAAATTAACTAAAATGAAAACGTTTCTGAGTTCCTATTTCAAGTGCCCGTTCCTAAATCTCTCCGTCTTTGCAGGAACTCCTATTGGACGGGTTTCAGGGACCGAGAAAGGGGCAAGGAGACCAGAACTTGTGGAGACCCGATCTTAGGTCCTACGTATTTCTCTCACACGGTTTTAAAACCTTTCCTGGAGCGAGAGCAGGGGAAAGGAGTTCATTCACGGTTTGAGAGAATCCCCAGAGGTATGGGAATGCTTACAGTCACTAGAGACTCTTGGGAACCTTAAAGGGGAGGGGGAAGCAGCAAGCCTTAGCAGCCGAAACAGATCCCTCTGGGGCCACCCGCGGTGCTGCAGTGTCGCACCTGTGGTCCCGTAGGTGGTCTTGCCTCCGGAAAGCTTTGTGGCAGATGTCACAGGTGTAAGGCCGCTCATCGGTGTGCGTCCGCTCGTGGATAAGTAGGTTATAGGACTTAGTGAAGTGGCGGCCACAGAACTTGCAGACGAATTCCTTCTTGGTCTTGGAAGGCAGGCGACCCCTTGTTGGCTTCTTTTCTGGAGACAGCTTGGTCACGTCCAGGAGGGCGCCCAGCCCACCAGCAGGGGAGCCAGGGCCCTCCCCTCGGCCAAGCTTGGTGGGATCCTCTTGTGTGGCAGCCAAGGCCAGGTTAGCGAAATCAAAGCGCGGCTTGGTCTTAAGCGCTGCACCGCTGCCTCCCGCGGTGATCTCTGGCTTAGGGTGAATGACGTGTGGAAACCAGGGAAAAGCTGGCAGCTGGAAGCGAGCGTCCATTAGGCTGGACACCGCACCTGGCACTTTAGAAAAAGAGGAACGAGGCAAGTGCATGGCTGGGTAGCCCAGCGTCCATTGGTGCAGATGCACCGCGTGAAGAGCGCTGAAACCGTACAGGTTGGGCAGGTGGTCCGAGGGCACTGTGGGTAAGCCATTCACTGCCTGAAGGAAAGAGTAATTGGTAAGCTGCAGGGATGGGTGGATGGGCACCGGTGCTGGCAAGGTTTTGCTGCCCATTTCTGTCGCTGGTAACCGCAATGGCTTCAATAATCGATCTGCAAAGACAGGAAGAGAGAGGGTGGGGAGGGAGCCAAAGAGATGTTCAGAGTAGGTCATACCCTCTCCCCTTCCTTGGGGAATGCAGGAGGTGAGAATCAAAGACCCCACCCATGACCCCACTGCCCTCTCAAAATACATAAGAGGAAGGAGAGCTGTCTGACCAGAACATTCCATGATGGTCAGAATCCCTCCAAATGATGTCTGGCAGAGACATACATGTTGACAGAGCAATCAGTGGGAAACTAAGTCCTTAAAGACAGATACAACCAACTTAAAACAAAAGCCTGCTGTCAGCTGTGAAAGATGCAAACACTGTAAGCAGGC
This sequence comes from Rattus rattus, assembly GCF_011064425.1. Taxonomy (NCBI): domain Eukaryota; kingdom Metazoa; phylum Chordata; class Mammalia; order Rodentia; family Muridae; genus Rattus; species Rattus rattus. The sequence goes on along the minus strand of NC_046160.1, from coordinate 29,806,776 downwards.
AGACACCGGATATCCACATTCGGGCAAACTTAGAGCCACAGGAAACTACACTGTCCCGCAGCAGTAGTACTAACAGAACCTGAGGAAGCCCCACTTACACATTCAGATTATCTCGTTCTGCAGCAGAATCAACAAGAAGGTCCAGAGTCGAAGAGCAGCCAGTGTTTTTATAGGACAACCCTGTACAGAACGCAGGAGGCTTCAAATTCGTATACCGCCCAGTTCCTGCAAGTTAAGCCAACGAAACCAGAAATTCCTACTTCATGGGGTAACTGGTTTGGTTTCCAGAAGCCACAAGAATCAGGTCATCTTTACGACTCCCACTCGGACCTAAGTTTGCAATGTACCTTAAGACTGATTGGTGAATCCGGTGGGGTCTGTGCTCTTGGTAGCTGCTTACTGACGACTCCCTAACCTTTGATGGTTAGGTTACCCTCTTTTCAAGAAAGTTACTGATATCCGTGCTTCACTCCATTTGCTCCGTCAAACCCTTGCAATTCCAACTGAGGGAATTCATGTGCTCACAGCAAAGAGGAGCAAGATGTTCAGTTTTCTTCTCAGGGTGAGAACTCTGGGCAAGGTCAGTGTGTGACACTAATGCCAGGCCTCCACTGCCGAACTCTGTTTACTCTCTGACTAGAAAATCAGGGTTCCTGAATAGGGTGGGGGGTGCCATGCCAAAGGGACCAGGGCCACCAAAGCTGGCAGCTTCTGACTACTTTGGTCAAGTTCCTCAGGATGTATGGGAAAGTGGGGAGCTCCTCTGTCCCTCCAGACATTTCTAATTTGGGTCTATATCTTGGGAGAGGGAAAATGAAGGGAAGTCAGATGTAGCGATCCTTGGGAAGCCTCTAGGCTTGGGGTTCACTGACAACGCTGGGATCCTTGTCAGAGCAGGGTCTTTGTAAAATCCTTCCCCTTTCCCAGTGGCAGTGTCTGGCTTCTGATTTCTTCTTTGAGCCAGTGCCTCTCTTACCCACATCTCTCTGTCTGGAGTTTTCTTTCCCTGATACAAGGTACTTTTCTGACTCCCTCTTCACAGCTCAGTCCTAGAGGGTCTAAACACTTTCATTGCTAAAGGCAAGGCAGAGGGAGTGGGGTCAATTTCTTTTCTCTGCCTGAGGCTCTAAAATGTCTGGCTGGTCCAGAAATGCACAGTGCGTGTTTGAAGGGGAGAAACTGCGGACACTACTGAGAAAACCTCTCTTGCAGCTAGCAAGAAGGTGACTGGTGATACAGCTAGATCCAAAGGGAAGACAGTGACCAATGCACCAATGTAAGAACCGGCTGGCTGATATGGGCCTGCAATTAATTTGGCCTCCCAGATAAGGAGCCTCTCTCTCTCTCTGAGATCCAACCTGGCTAGCTAGCAGGATAGCAGTCATATCCCAGCCTTCTCTACTAAACAATTCACAAAACCTGGGCCAGACAAACAAACAAGGGTCATCTCAGATTTCTGGGACAAGGAAAAAGCAAAGTACAGTTGATCTTGGGCTGAAGAGAAAGCAGGGGACCCCTTTGGATTGGAGATGAAGAAAAGAAGGCCCCCGACTTCAAAGCTCTGCAGGACAGAGACTAGTTGACCACTCTTTGATTTGCCACCCCTGCGTCTCTTCTAGGCACTGAAAATTGGATTTTTATCTTCGACTCTATTGGGGCCACCCTGGGCAATGGGGAGGCCACACTAACCCCTCTCCTACTGGGCCCTTGGGATGTCAACCAGTGATGGCAGCAGCAGGACTCTGGCTTGAACTGCTACAAACTTCTCCCGATTCTTCTTTGCCTGCCTCTAGAAGCCAAAAAGTCTGGAAAGGCCTTGGGACCCTGGAGGGAGGTCCTTGCAACCTCTCTGCCTGATCTTATTTCCTCCAACACGCCATTTGTTTTTCTCAGTGGACCAAGCCGTTTATTTTCTGTAGCTTTCTTAGGCGTGGGATTCCAAGGGTTATGCCACCAACCTTCCCCGTGGACAAATTTCGTTGTAAATGTGGATCTTTACATCGGTACTTAAAATGGACCATATGCAATAGCTGGTTTCCAGTGACCAGCTAAGAAGAAAACACAATTGCTGATATGCCACTGTGGCCTGAAAGATGAGAGGAACATGGGGCCTCTCCAGCTCCAGTGCCCCCCACCCCCCACCCCAACCTGAGCTTTTCCCCTGTTTAATCGGGTAGGGACCACCTCTTCTAAGGCCCAGTATCTACTCCACGTGGAGCTCAGGCCTGGAGACTCGGTAGTAAATGTCCTGACTCGCTGCAGTGAACTCAATTCGTGCCTCAGAGCAGGGGTCCATGCGCTGCACAGTCATTCTTGTCCCTTTTGCAGTAGAATGCCAATCCCGCGTCTGCCGCCATCCCTACGGAGGGCATTAATGAAGTGTGCAGCCTATTAAAGAGGTTTATTCGGGGCTAATTGAGCGTGAGTGAGTTAACTGCTTGCATTAATGAGGACAGAGCGAACCCCACGAGCTTTTGCCTGAAGGAGCCCAGCAGCATCCACACCCCATCCCAATATCATCCTTGACATGGAATCTCCATTTGAATGGTGACAGATTTTCCAATTCAGGTCCGGAGGACTGACCAACACCCGATACTTTAGCTGTATTTTTTTTCCAACAAACGAGATCGAAGGGACCCACTTTCGTTAGCCATTCTGCTATATTGAGATGCCCGCTGTGTCCCCAGGAGTCAGCTTCCCAATCACAATGAAATCGCAATTACTTGAGAGAGCCTGTGATAGACCATCTACCCACCAGTCCTCGTTGGTTCCCCTTCCCTGCCAGTCAACCCACTCCTTTTCTGGGAGGCTGTGAAACCAGGAGAATAGCTTTGCACGTGGTTCTCTTTCAAAGAGCCAACTTGCAAGTCCCATGGAATGAGAGACATCGAATTATTGCGACAAAGAAACCTTTGCGGCTAAACTCTGCTCCGGAGCCCACCCGGCTTGTGCAGGATTGCTGAGAGAGGGCTGCGCGGGAGAATTTTTATTATCAAGGATATCGCTGGTGGAAGGTAAGATTCCTTCAGCCAGCAGCCACCCTCGCCCTCACCTTTTCTCTCATTTTGCCCCCCCCCATCTCTCTCTCTTAAAGCTGGGTTAGGCGACTACCAATGGTGCAAAAAAGAATCCCCACGCTTGAGGTATCCGCAGCCTCAGGATTGTTCTGCTTCTGGGCGTCCTGTTCTCCAGTTAGGAAACAGTGTTCGTTTGTGCCCTCTGCCTCCCCCACCCAGCATAACTCCCTACACTAGAGACAATCGAAGGTTATGATTTGCAGGCCTGAGGACACACGGAAACCCTCCAAACAGAGACCATCCCAAACAGAGTCCAACTGGAAGGCGGATATCAGACTCGCAGTAGCCCTGTGGCAGTGGGGTTGAAGACTTGGAGTCTAAAGTACAAGTCCGCAAAAGAAGCATTTGCATTAAAGCGCAACAGAGTTGGGGCAATGCACCTGTCCCGGATGCTGTGGGCTTTAGATTATGACCATGCACCCACTCTCCCCGCTTCCTCAGCTAGGGAGGGATCTGTCTGAATTAAAAGGGCAACCTGCAAAAAAAAAAAGTTTGTGTTCTCTTAAGTTGCTCTAGTCTCTTAAAGGAAGCCTGCAGACTGCCTTATAAAATCTGTGAGCACCTTACTAGAATACTGGAATTCTAGCTAGCCAAGCACGGCTGAATCCAATGGCCCAGGCCCGTCTGTCTGTCCCTTCCTTCCTCCCTAGGTCAGAGGCCAACAGGGACCCAGAGTTAGAAGTCCTTGAACCAGCATCCCCATCAACCCTATGTTGCAACTGCTCTCACTTTCACAAAGATCTTGCAGCCTTCCTTTGGCCAAAGAACTGCCTTTGAGGACACAGAAAAGACGAGGCACCAGTTACAATAAGGAACCAGGAGTCAGTCTTGCCGGCATTCGCCTCGCTGAGCCCAGGCGCCCCAGGGCTTCAGTTACCTTGTTCCGCGTTGGTCCCGGGCAAAGCGCGTCTGTGAGGGTCGCTGCGCTGGACTTGAGTGACCAGAGACTCTGGAGCCCCCTGGCACCCCTGGCACCCCTGGCGAACTAGAGTCCTGACGCTTCTCTAGCTGCGGTGACTCCAAGCGCCCGACACGCGGGAGCGCTCCGCAGCCCGGGAGTCCTGCCCGCCGGGGTCTGGTGAGCTTCGCTCCTGGCTCCTTTTCTGAATCTGAACTCGAGCCGGTGAGAACTTGCTGGGAAGAGGCCGAGCTACGTCTCACTTATCCCTTAGCACCGGGCCGCCTACTTATTTCAACCCACCTCCCCCTAACCCCCCTCCCCTTGCCTCGCGATTCCTCCCCTCCCTCCCCTGCCCCCCAACTCTGCCTGCGCCTGCGCATTGGGAAACAAAGTTTTGCTGACCCGGGCAGCAGACTTTGGCAGCTGTGCTCGCCTGCCCTCTGCTTCTCCTGACCGGTGTCCCCTCCCGACAGTCCCACTCGACACTTTCTGTATTTTTTTTTTTTTTGAGACACATAAGGCATAAGGGTAGGCAGTAGAAGAAACAGATCCTACCGGACAAGAGAGGGCTAGAACCCAGCATTTCGAAGTTCTGTTGTGGTGCTTTGGAACCTATGGTGGTGCCTATGAGAGCGGAGAGGAGCCTGGGGTGTCCATACACCAGCATCTTAGGCACACACTCGGTTTGTAATCTGAAAAAGTCGATGCTGTTAGAATCTCTCTTGAAGTGACAGACCCCTGGTGTGGAGCAGCGGTCTGACACCAACTAGAGAGTGGGAAACGGGCGGCGACTCTGGCAGAGCTGGCTAGTTCCTGTTGCAGAGGGACAGAGATTACTGACTGCCGTGAGCCGCGACAACCGAGTGCTGACCACAGACCCTGGGGTGCGGAGTTCCGGCAGAGCTTGGGGGCGGGGGAGAAGAGCTGGTTTCCTGAAACTCAGACCTCCCCGATTCCATTCTAAAGCTCCAGTCACATATTCCTTTTAGAGTGGATGAAAGTTTAAAGAGCAGTTAAGGCACTGGGACCCCTGGGCCTGGGGAGCTGGTTTGGGTGGAGTTTGCAGAGGGAGTCAGGGCTCTGGCCTAGAACAACTATGTCCTCCGGGTCTGTGCCTTATGTGCACCCTCCCCTCCCCAGCCCCCAACTATCACTTTACTATTGATCCCTAGCACTGACCTACCACTGACCCCAGTCAACTGTCATCCCTCCCCACCACCTTTCTGGAATGCCTGACCTGGCTTCTTCATGGATGTTGGTGTGGTTTTCTTACTTCCTGACTTTGCCCCGGAATTACTAGTGCAGAGTGGTGTGTGTGTGTGTGTGTGTGTGTGTGTGTGTGTGTGTGTGTGTGTGTGTGTGTGGTGTGCTCCTGTGGGCACACTTCGTGAGGTCCAGGCACCACTCTTAAACATTGAAACAATCCTTTCAGAAGAGTTGCCCACTCTCCAACTTTGGTGTGCAAGATTAATCTGCTGTGCTTTCTTGAGGTAGCAGGAGTTTGATTCCTAACATAGGGTGTGATCTTGGAGGATGACCTACATCCCTCCTCCCACCTCCATAATTGAAACAGACTTGGTATTCACAAACCTTTAGAACAGAAATAGCTTCCAGTCTCTGGCTACCTTTGACTAGAGCAGGGAAGGAGCAAAAGCCCCACTTGCAGAGTCCGGCTGGTTACTGTCCAAGTAAGAAACCCACATAAGTGTGCCTATGTGTCTGGTGTCCCAGCAGCTGTCAGTACTAACAAGATCCTGTCCCACATGCTGCCCCTAGACAGAGGGAATTGAGATCACCCCCTTCCAAGGGCTGGGGACAGCACAGAAACAAAATCCAGTTAGGCATTCCAGTACTTCACGGACTTCCTTCCACTTTGGCTAAAGGAGTTTGTAGGTGGTGGTTTCAGGTTCCCATAGTAGGCAAAGCTTGGACAATTCCCATACTAAGGGCCAAAGTTTCCCAAAAGAGTTAAACAAAATAAAACCTCTGTCTATTGGCTAGTATACACTTGAAAAGAGCAACTCTACATCAAAAGTAAAGACCCTCCTGAGACATATATGCACTATCCCCTTTCTCCTTCTGACGACTCCCTACAACTCAGTTCTCTATGTCATCTTTCTTTTTGTCTTTCTCAAAAAGAAAAAAGGAGCCTTATCACCTCCCTATCTCCACCGTGTGTGTGTGTGTGTGTGTGTGTGTGTGTGTGTGTGTGTGTGTGTGTGTGTGAGAGAGAGAGAGAGAGAGAGAGAGAGAGAGAGAGAGAGAGATAAGTTACCCACATTGATGAAGCAGTACTCTGATTCTAGGCAAAGAACAAGCACACAGGATTTTCAATTCTTTTACCTGGAAAAATTGTCCTGGCCTTCAAGCAAGCCCTGTAGCTGAGATGATTCAGAAGGCATAGGAAGCAAGGTTAGGAACTCACTATGTACGGGGTACTGAGGTCACCTCAATGGGCTTAGATCCCTGACTATTAAGGGACTGCTTCGAGGTCAGCCACAACTCTGAACACTAGGAAACAAAATTCAAGGTAACCTAGAAGCTGAGAAGTGCTCCCTCCCACTGTGAGTCCCCTTGGTGAGTGACCCTGATCCCAGAGGTACTAGAGGCCATCCAGGGTCCTGTTTTCCTCTAGATGGGACTTGAGGGAAGAAGCCCCGGAAGCCTCGGACCTAAGGAGATCAACTGCTGGTATCTTTCTCCCATCTGTTTAAGAGAAATTCGCCAGACTAAGTAGGACGCGAACTAGTAAGTGGAAGGCAAGGTTCAGAGTTCCGAAGAAGACCTGGGCATTTTTGAAAAAGTTAGATTCGTTTAAAATTCTCCAGGATGTCACGTTTCAAACCTATTTCATGACATAGACAACCTGTACCCAGAGGTGCTGTTGGCCACATCAGCCCAAGAGCCCAGTGAAGATGGGGAAACTCCTATCCCACCCACGCCTTATTCCTGGGGTCCACAAACTCCGCCTCTCAGAACTTCCCCTGACTGAGTCGGTAGTTTAGGCTCGCATAGAGCCTGCAGCGGGTAACCAGCTTCAGCTCCTCTCTCACTCTCTCCCTTGGCCACTGCCAGCTGCTTGGCTCCAGGACCAATGCCCAAGAAGTTCCAGATTCCGTGGGAGTTGATCACCTGGAGAAAGCGTCCCCACTCCAGAAATAAGGGTTCTAGCTCCGGGCTCCCGTGCACACTTCCAGGTGCATCCTGGTCCGGGTAGAGTGCAGACAAAGCGCCATCCCCAGCCATGCGGGGAGACTCCTTTTGAACTTTGACCACAGGGAGTGAGTGCAGCCCTGCAGTTCTGCAGCTACTGCTGCGGCGAATCTTGACTACCTTTCCTCCCCAGGCTTAGCTGGGGTGATAGTAACCTCCACTTGTTCTCCTGTCCTAACCCCAGTCCGTTTTTTGCCCATCAGGAAAGAAACGAGTACACCCTGTCTTGAAGTTAAAAATGATTTGGGTGGTCCCCGCTTGTTTTTTAAATTATGAACCTGTACCTCTCCACAGATACACAAAAGTGACCTCTTTCGGCTAAGTGGAATTTACTTAACATTTGCGAAGTGTTCCTTCTATAGCAAACTTTCCAGCAACTTTGCAGACATCTCGTCTGTGGGAGTCTTCTCGTTTATCCCTCCCCCACCCCATATTCAAGATTGGAACCTTCAAATATCAAGGGGATTTAGCTTTCCCCGTGTGTTCATTTAGATGATGAACTGTAATAGTTCAATAGTTCCCCTGGAACCATTAGAGTTAATCAGATCAAAATCCAGCTCGGAGGAGTAGGGGTTAAATTTCGGAGGTAGGCAACACAGCAAAACCCGAACGCCTCTGAAAATGCACAAGTTAGCCAGAGTTCTTCGACTAGAAGCCCGTGGATCACGCTGCCACCGATGTTTATTGTGACAGCGACAGGCAAGTTACAATACCCAAACTGAAAGGGAAAGTGAACACGGTTTTCCCAGACGTTTCCCCGCGTCCTAAGTTCCTTGTGAACATCTAAGCATCTTCTAATTATTAAACGACATAACAAGACGTTTACGCCGGTATATACCTTTGTCTTTGTTTCTGTGTGAAGGAAACACGAATATACACACACGGGATTGCACGATCTCTGGTCATACTCACTTCGGTTAAAATGAAAAAAAAATAGTGACTTGTACCAAATATGGTACGTAGAGGTTTAAAAAAAATGGTTGATCAGAATCATTTTTGACACACAACAACCTGTGCTCAGGAGGTACTGAAATGTTCTTTCCTCCAAAGGGAGGGAGGTGAGCGCATCAGAAAAGACCCAGTGTCTAATGAAGCTATAGAAGGTGGAGAAAAATTGTTGCGGCGGTGGAGTTGTGTGCAGCAGTCGGGATGGAACCCTTGATTAGAATCACCTACAATACCCGCAGCGCTGCTGCTGGACCTGCAAGGGCATCGAAGGAAGGAGCTCTCTCCAAGTAATTAAGCATTCCCAAACACTGAAGGGCTGTTACCTGCACAGCGATTTCCGGCTGGGGGGCTCTGAACAAGTCTGGCTCCGAAGTTTTTAACCGAGTTCACCACACAATCATGAAGAAAACACGCCCCCTGCTGGCAAGGAGGCGACATCTCTCAGTGTCCTTTCCTAGAAGAGCCAAGAACCCAGCTATCCCTTTTTTTTATTTTACCAGAGTGGTTTTCAAATGTTTTCTTTTTTCTTAGGTTACGAAATTTCCCATTACTCCTTTAAAATCACGTGCACTCTTACACTTCTAAAAGAAGGAAGAATTATTCCCCACCCCCTTTAAGGGTTTTTGTTTCCTGGCATCAAGTATGACATTTCTGATTGTATTTTATTTTTTAATAATCTGAAGTCTTTAGCATTTTTCTGTCTCCAGCTCCTTCTCATCTTGGGAGCCACTATGAACGAAGATCTGGGAGAAGGTTTGTGATTCTCAGAGCTGTACTGGGGGCTGTGCCTTCTGTCCAGATACCTTGAGGTGAGGTTGCCGCTCCCTTACACTCTCATCATAGCTCAGTACTCACTGGAGCACATTATCCTCACAGATGCGATTCAGAATCTCTGATGAAACATAGGGATTGAAAGAGAATTTGTTTCTGTGCACCATTTCCCCCTAACTGCTTGAGGCTACCTGTGCTACTCTCCTATTTTCATTTTCCTTTCTGTTGTTGACTTCTCTAAGATTGTTTCAATTGGACCCACTCTTTTTCTTGATATCAGTGTGCAGGCTGTCTGACAGAGATCTGGGCACAGAAACCCTAAGATTCTTCCTGAAAATAAATCTCCGGACAATCCCCAAGCTACAAAAGAAACACAAGATCTAAGATCATGATAGCAGCTCTTGTCTTTGTCTCTCAACTCCATCCATGGCCTTAAAACAGGACTTTACTGTATTCTTGGAAGTTCCGAATTGAAATTAGACAGACCATGAAAATGTAGGTTGAATTTGCTTTAAACCACATGCAAAACAAAACAAAACAAAACAAAGCAAAAAACTTCACCACCACCACCACCAACAACAACAACAACAAATTCTCTAGATAAAAGCTCATTCTCTCTCTCTCTCTCTCTCTCTCTCTCTCTCTCTCTCTCTCTCTCTCTCACACACACACACACACACACACACACACACAGAGGCCATCATTACCACCACTTCCAACAGAAACAACAGCAGCAGCATTACAGCAACGGACAAGCCTCTAGCAAGGGAAAGATCAATGTTCTGCCCTGCTCCAAACCAAAAAGATGCCACTCTTTCTGGTGGCTACCATTACCTTTGCCCCACTAAGGAATAGAATGTAGTCATGTCTTCGTCAACTTTCAGGAAAGGGTGCCAAGGGAATGAACCTCGGCGAGATGGTTCGGGGCACCATCATATCAGCTCTTGCCTCAGTCACTCAAAGCCTCAAAGTACTTCATCTTGGTGCTTCGGTAATACTAACCTATCCATTGGAAAGGGGGCCACTTACCTGGGTCCCCTTAGTGATTAGGTCAGGAGGACTTTCTTTAGGCCATGCTGCCATATTCAGGAGGTGCCAGGCCACCAGAGTGGTGGTCCAGGTCAAAGAGAAGCTGTTGCCTTCTGAAACTTGGAAATCATCCTTTCTAGTGCTGTGTTTTATGTGTGGTGTGCCTGCACCAAGAGACTTGAACTTGAATACCAACTTCGGGTGAGAATTGATAGAAGAGGAGACATTTATGATACGTATCACATCTGTGTACCAGACCAGAAAAAAACCAGTCCATTGTGTTAATCATCCACAAAGACCAAGCATCCATTCTCCACTGTCTAATCTGGCGTCAGAATACCAGCTCCATAGCCCTCTTTCCTGTGATGGCTCCAGAAAAATCCAGTTGCTCATAATGAATCCAGTTTCCTAGAGAGAATCTTTTCACGAGCGAGCAAAGCATTGCTCGAACACTTTCAGCAAATACAAAATAGAAGAAGACAATATGTTATTGTGTGACATATTTTAGACCAAAAGGATGAGTTGTGTTTGGAGTATTTAAGTTTAATTTTTCCTGTGACAGATTAACAATAAGGAAATGGGGAAAAAAACTTAAAACTCATTATTTTAGCTGGTTTATTAAGAGAAAAGAGTTACTGGATCCTTAATTTCATTTACTAGTCAGTCTATAATACATGTCCTAGGGTGTTTGTATAAGAAAAATAGCCATGTGTTGTAATGGGAAGTGTTCATCTTAAATTTCTGTTTGTTCAGGGCAGTTGTAAAAGATCACGAAGCTCACATGGATGACAGAAGAGCTCACGTTGCATCGGTGGCAAAGTGACTCACAGTTTGGGGAGTCCACAGCACAGGCTGCCTGACACAGGGCATGCCGGTCTTTGGTGACCTGGTACTAAAGGCACAAGCTAAGGATAAGGAGTAATAGGCTAACACCAAGCCACGGAGCTCAAGAGCAGTCCGGTGGGGTAGTTCTTACTGGGGTGGTAACTGGGAGTTAAGTTAAAGACTTATGAAGGTGCTTCTCAAAATCCCATGTTGCTAACTCACTCGGATTTGAACAGAAAGGGGAATTTCTGTACGACCTAGGATGAATTGTACATTCAGAAAAATCCAGAGAGCCTCCTTAGAGTCTTCAAAGTGAAATCCCCAGGTCCCATCTTTGGCATTTCTGATTTAAGGGACCTGAAGTAGGCCCCAGAGTTGCCTCATTAAAAATAAAAAAAAGTCCTGGGGACTGAAAAGTTAACTGGATTAAAAAACAGGGCTCTTTTATTTATAATAGCCAGAAGCTGGAAAGAACCCAGATGCCCTTCAACAGAGGAATGGATACAGAAAATGTGGTACATCTACACAATGGAATATTACTCAGCTATCAAAAACAATGACTTTATGAAATTGTAGGCAAATGGTTGGAACTGGAAAATATCATCCTGAGTGAGCTAACCCAATCACAGAAAGACATACATGGTATGCACTCACTGATAAGTGGCTATTAGCCCAAATGCTTGAATTACCCTAGATGCCTAGAACAAATGAAACTCAAGACGGATGATCAAAAAGTGAATGCATATCGCTCCTGAGAGACACAGCCAGAATACAGCAAATACAGAGGCGTATGCCAGCAGGAAACCACTGAACTGAGAACAGGACCCCCGTTGAAGGAATCAGAGAAAGAACTGGAAGAACTTGAAGGAGCTCGAGACCCCATATGTACAGCAATGCCAACCAAACAGAGCTTCCAGGGACTAAGCCACTACCCAAAGACTATACATGGACTGACCCTGGACTCTGACCTCATAGGTAGCAATGAATATCCTAGTAAGAGCACCAGTGGAAGGGGAAGCCCTGGGTCCTGCTAAGACTGAACCCCCAGTGAACTAGACTGTTGGGGAGAGGGAAGCAAGGGGGGAGGGTTGGGAGGGGAACACCCATAAGGAAGGGGAGGGGGGAGGGGGATGTTTGCCTGGAAACCGGGAAAGGGAATAACACTCGAAATGTATATAAGAAATACTCAAGTTAATAATAATAAAAAAATATATATATATAAAAAAACAGGGCTCTTCAGTAACACCTTACACCTCTTGCCAGCCATCTTGTCTCTATAAAAGAAAAAGGTTGAACATGATATTCTTCAAAAGCTTTTTGAGTTCCTAACGTCTAAAACTCCACTGCCTACTAGTGGAATACTGTTGTTTAGAGGCAGGATACAGGAATTTGTTTCTAGCCACATCCCACATCGTAAGGAGGCTCTCTGGGTATTTCTGAATGTACAATTCATCCTAGGTCATAGATAAATTCCCCTTTCTGTTCAAAACAGAAAAGTGATTTTCCTGGGAGTGAGGTAGCTCCCTTAGAAATTCAGAGAATTAGGAAACTAGCAGTAAACATAGTTGCCTTAGAGACAGAAGATACACGTTTTTCAGAGCAGGAAGTGTGCCCAGTTTGCAAGAGAAGCTCTGATCAAGTGATGTCTAAAATCATCCAAAAGGTATTTTGCCCCCAACCCCACCCCTTTCATTGCCTCTCGCTGTGTATTCCCAGACTCTGCATGGAGGAATTTCAGTCAGCTGAATGAGGAGACATAGATACGTTCATTCACACTGCACATTTTAGACTTTCTCTTAGGTATAGAGTTCTCCACACAGAGACAGTCTAGACAGCTAGATGGAAACACGAGGCTAACTAATTGCTCTTTTGTTAACAGGGGTCAGGATGGTAGGCACTAAACCGAAGATTTATTTCCTTTTAAAATCTGTTATTTTTTCATTTCTCTCGATAATACTTTCCAATTTCGTTTTAATGAAATCCCAGTTTCCACATCTATAATTCTACAAGTAGTATAAATTTTTCTATGGCTTTTATTTTAGTCAGCTGTAGTGTACATAGATAACAATAGTGGCAGCGGCGGCAGCAGCAGCAGCAGCAACAACAACAACAACAACAACAACAACAACACACACACACACACACACACACACACACACACAGTGTTTATGGAACTGTTTATAAAGATGGCTTGGGTGAAGCTGTCCAGGAACTGTAGGATAACAGAAAATGCCTGGAAGTCCAGTTGATAACATCAGCTGAGTGATTTTGGTCATGAAGGACCCAAGGTCACAGGATGAAACAGGTTTCTTGTGTGTGTTGTTTGCAGCAGGAGGTCATCCTTCTGACCCCCTTCTTATTGACAATCAAGTGAGATTCAGGGCCCCTGCCATGGCTGTCATAGGGGCTGGGTCCAGACAGCTAAGCTAGCTTCTAGAAGTGGAGTGAAGCCCCAGAGGGCAAGGCCAGACATAGGGCTATCACTGACCCTCTCCCTGGATCTGGCCAGGCGCTCCAGACCCACAGGAGTTTGGTGGATTCTCTTAAGCAAATTAAGAAACCCAGCATGGTGGTTCTTCTCCCTTTAGATCTGAGGAGAGATAGCATATGGCTTTTCCTGAAGTTACATAGCTAGGAAAACTGCAGTTAGGACTCAAATCAGGTATGTTTGATAGCAAAGCCAGGTTCCTAATGGCCACGCCCTGGATTCACAGTGGTCTGTTAGGAGCATCAGCGCTATCTGCCATTCTAATCCCCGGGGTCCAGGCATGAGTCCTATTTTGCTGTCTATTTCTAGAATATAAGAAGGAGAAATCAAGCAAAATACTAAAGCTTAGGAAAAAGTAGCACAAAGCTCTTCGAGAAGCATGAGTCCTAAAGCTGCTCACAGGTCTACTTTGGCCCTACAGGGTAGTCAATGCCAATTGGCCATCAACCTGACTGGCTTTCTCCCAAGTGGCCTCCCCCATCCCTGGTACCTGGAATTCAGGTTGCCTGAGCAAAGAGTCTCCGAGCAACTTCTGCATGAGAAAGGGTAGACTTTGAATTCCTGAAAGTAGGAGCCAGAGTTGATCCTGATCCTGATGCTAATTGGGTAGCCATGGGACCTACCCCAACCTCCTACATCATAGCAGAAGGAGAAATACTGGTTTATAGATTCTTGGTGGAGGCACCCACTTAACACAGTTACATATGAGACACTGATGACGTCTGCGTATTGTTAAGGCTATCATACTCACCTTGGCACAGTACGATTTTTAAACTTAAAAGGCGTTGCTAATTAGCAGCATTAAAATCATGCAAAGGATTGGTGCCTTGGAAATCACAATGTTGGTAAATGTGCTGTCTCTTGGATCCTCCAGCTCTCTTGTCAGATTCGATGTGTTTATTAGATCATTGCCAGCTGATGCTCTACCAACAAAAAGGAAGTCAGTTACAGTGAGTGTATCCCGTCTCTTGTACCTCATATTTTTACAATCAAATGTAGGAGATGGCTAGGTTGAGGTGAAGAACTATGGGCCTAGCAGCCTAGCTATGGAAAGCATCTGAGGGTATTGTGGTCTGGGTAGAGTCCAGAAGGCATTGTCTCTCCTGCTCTGGGTGCATCTTCTCATCTGAGAGTCCCGTATATTCAGCTGGTTCTCTCTAACCATCCTTCTTTAGAGTTTGAGGGAGGTGGGGATGGCAACCATCAACACATCAGGGGATTGCGCATTTTAAGAGGAGTATCTGGAAAGAATCATGTTTAAGCAGAGAAATGGTAGAGTTCCCGCTATTAAAAACTGTATAGAAAATGTTGGGGGAGACTTACACTTATCATCTTTGACATTCCGTTTCAAGTTGAGAATCTTGATGCCCGAAATATGACTCATCCAGCAACAAAGCTACAACTGGGAAAGGCGTTCCCTGCAATGGGTGAGGGGTCCTTGAATTCGCTGCACAATCACTAGTTTTGTGATTTACATTTTGCAGGGCGGCTGGCTCACCAGTGGCCTCTGTTTACTCTGCTGGCATGGGACAAGACCACATTCTGCAATGATGCTTCTGGTGAGGGGCTCCTTGTAGGCACACAGGGGTGCACAGATGCAAGCATGCCTGTGCCCGGGGCTTGGATGATTGCTGTTCATTGTAGCAGCTTTATGAAAACATTAAATGTCATTACTTATTTCTTCATGTCCAAAATGTATACTTCAACATTTTCTTCTGTAGACAAGTGTCGCTTTTACTGCAATCCTCAAGCCAGATGTTCTTGGTGTAAGTGGTAACAGCTGCCATGCTGGCAAGAGTGTGACTCCAGCCAAGTCGCTTACCAAAAGGGCCCCAGAACTGTCTGTTCAAGAGCACTGACATGGCAGGAGGATCCCATACCTGGCCCTCCCAAGCTTCTTGGGAAACCTTGTGAAGTCTGGTACAGGGGGTTTGGGGAGGGCAAGCTGCCAAACCCAGGGCTGTGTTTGCTTCTTCCTTGGTGATGAGCTGGGGATACAGGCCAGGGAGAGCCAACTCCTTCCCTTCAGGCTTCCTTCAAAGCATTTGTAGTGCCATCGCCCATTACCCACATCCTCATTTGTCTGGAGACCAAGTCGCTGCCCTTGCGTTCTGTCACACTCACCACAGCCTCCTATGATCTCAAGTTGACATTGTATTGTTTTTGAATTTTACTCAACTTCCAGCCGCCTGGTAGCATTTATCTTCTCAGCTCCCTTGGGCCTTGAAGAATTCCTCAATAAGGTCCTATCTCAGTGTCAGCATTTCCCAGAAACTACAAGTACATTTTCCTTCCATCTCCAGCTAAAAGGAGAAACTTGATTCAGCCAAAAAGTAACTTTCACCTTTGCAAAATTTTTTCGGAGTGTCTGAATGGTCCAATATCCAAAAGATTGTCACCTTGTCAAGAAAGGTTGACTTTATAAGATACCAAAAGTCATGGGAGAGCAAACAGACACAAACACATTCTTCACATCACACAACAGAGCTGTGGGTGGTTGTAGCAAGATGCTTCCTCCGAGAGATGGCGAGTTCATTCAGACTAAGTCCTAGTTCCTTCCCATGGGAGTGAAGCCATTTCCAACAGAAATAAATCATTAGGTGTTGAATTTGGCTGCTTGGAAACAAAGGATGGGCATCTTCCTAGACCTAAGTATTCACTTCAAGAGGCCACTAGTCAGCAGCAGTCATTGGCCCTGGACCTCCTTGATTAGCCCAGACGCAGTTACTCTGTCCAGAGCCCCCATGTGTGATGAAGCAACTTCCTCCCTATAGACCAACAAGTGGTAGAAAACACTGAGCTTTGAAACAGTGTAGGACAGTTTCTCATCCTGACTTTGTCTTTTGCTGCTGCTTGGTCTTGAACAAGATCTATAAAATGGGAAGTGCACATATTCTATGGTTTTGTTTTGATTGATGTGCCAGCATTTGTAGCCTCTGGTATAAAGAGATTAACTGCTTCTTCTGAAGCCAGTTTCTTCACCTCTTCAACCAAACAGTGTTTGGGGAGAAATCCATTCTCAAATTCAAGACTGTTTCCAAGGCTGATGCTATAATATATATATATATATATATATATATATATATATATATATATATATATGTGTGTGTGTGTGTGTGTGTGTGTGTGTGTGTGTGTGTGTGTGTGTTGTACACACATACATACACACACCGAGGCTGGTCAGTTATGTTTTGCAATGACTGGAGTCCTGGAAACTCTTAAACATACAGTAGGGGGCATGAGGAGGAGACTAGAATGCAGTTTGCTCCCATTTCTGTTCAGTTGCTATAGCAATAGGCCTTTACCCAGCATCACCAACAAGCTCCAGTCTGCAACTTCTTCCTTTGCCCCATTACATCACTGTCACTTTACTGGCAATGCCTTGTCCTAGACACTATAGACTTCCTACTCTAAGCTCTGAAAGCTTCCTCCCTCCACAAGGCTCAGTCTAACTCTCGTCATTATCTTCCTTCTGAGCGTTTAGGTTCTGATAACACCAACCCACATCTTTGTTGTCTCACCCTGACATTGGTACTTCCCACCCCCTCTGCTCCCCTCCCAGTGCTATGACTTTATCATCTGATCAAGCCATTTTATATATCAATTTCTCTCTGTTGAGATGCCCAGTGTGGCTTGTTTCCCTGGCACGATCCTGACTGTCACAGGGACTGTATGTCCCAGTTTGCTGCGATTGTCCTCAATCACCCTTGTTTTCCTGGCATCTTGTCTAATTTAACATTTGTTCCAGACAAAATTGTCCTGTTTTTGATGATCAATCGTAAAGTCACTTGAGGTATATTGCTCCCAATCAATAGGCTATGGAATCAGAACTTTATGTGCTTGTACATAGTAGGCTGTTTTTTACATATTTTCAATGAACCGTTAGCATAGAACATAGTGGGTATCACTGTGACATTTTCACTCATATGTACAATTGTATTGTTTTCTTTCTTAAATTTTAATTTTCACTGAGTATTTCCATTATAAATGGGCACTGGGCTTCAGAAAGACTTTTCCATAGACACCGAACACAACCCCCCATGCTCCTTACCCTCCCCGTTCTCTCCTACTCCTTTTGTTCCCTGTTCATCAAGACAGTTTTATTTCTACTTTCATGTCATATATATATATATTTATATATCTGACATATATGTATATAAATATATGATTTTATATATGTATATAAAGTCTAGGAACCACATATAAGAGAACACATACAATATTTGTCTTACTGAGACTGGTTTAATTCACTTAATGTAATTATCTCCAGTTGCCTCCACTTTTCAGTAAATGACATGGCTCCATTCTTCTTCTTTATGGCTGGGGAATTTTCCATTGTATATAAAAGTTACATTTTCTTTCTCCATTCTCTGTTGTTGGACATCTAGGTTGGTTCCACACGTAGCTGTTGTGAATGATGTTGCATTGAACTTTGCTGTGCAAGTGACTCGTCTTCTTGTTGTAGGTTTCTATAGTTTCTCTTGGACTCGGAGCCACACTTGATTTCTGTCCTTTTTAAGGGATGTTCTTTGACTGTGGCTTGTTGCAAGGATCACCAAAACATCACCTATCACATCCTCCTTGTAATTTTGCAGTCAGTCACTGCGTGACTACTGCACTCATGTTCCTGCCCCAGATGGACCTTTGAAGGAAATACATCTCCAATCTAGAATACCTTGTGGACAAAGACTTCAGTTTTTATTTTGAACATTTTCACATTTTAAAATATTTAGAAAATAATTTTTATAACGTGGTTGGTCTTAGCTCCTGTGCAGTCTGACTGGAGTTGATACCCACACTGAGCCATTGATCAAGGGATTCTCTTTGACAGAATACTCTGCGCTTTTCTTAGTTCCTTACACTGTGCCGTCTTCTGCTTAGGCATCACTTGCCTCTGTCACAAGTTGGCTTCCACCCCTCTCACTTCCAATGGGTGCAGAATATTTCCACAACTCATTTTGACACCTGTCACTTATCCTTTGGGCTTAGGGTCTTCAAAAGAAGCTTTTATATTATAATCCCTTTGACTATTTGATAGCGTCCTTTGTAGACACGTTGACTCTTTGAATACCTCTCAGAATGCATCAAGGTCCTTTTTCACTCAAGTATCCAAGTTGCATGGAATTCACACCCATGCCCTCCTTTTCCTTTCCCTACCACCCACGCTCACTCAAGCCATTTTCTACTTTTTTATTTTGTCCATGCTGTTTTCTCATCTTGGAGTTCACTTCTCCCCATTGACCCTAAATGTTCTTCTATGTCATCCTTCTTAAATCTCTTCTGAGAGAAAAGGCTGAGCCAAGTGTCCTCCTTCTGTACCACCATTGTCCTCTGTCACAAACCCTATCATTACACTTGTCAAACTATGTTGAGACCATCTCCTCTGTGACTGTCATTTCTAGTGGGCTTCCCCGTAAGCATTGAGGATAAATGATGTGTCTCATGTGCCTTGGTAACTCACTGTGCCTAGCACAATGCCTGTCACAGTAGAAGCCCTTGATAAATGTTTGTTGACCTAAACTTAATATGTTTTTGCTGAATGACTGAGTGACATTCCGTGAGCTGCCATTTTTTTCTCCCCTGGACACATATTTATCTCCTTCTTCCCCTGCCAAAACCCCAAAGATTGCTTCACTGTGCTGTATAATCTTTCTGTCAGGTCTCTGACACACAAAGCACATGTAATCATTCCATTATGAGGCCTGGCACTAAGTTTCGGCCAAGTGTTCAGATTTATTAGACCTTGTACCAGGAAACCAGGGAGGCCGGGGCTTAGACGAATTTCCCAAAGGGGTGAAAATGCTCCCGGACATCAAGGCAATTCTTAGCTCCACTGGGATCCTCACTTATCCTTAAAGATTGTTTGCTCCATCTTCCCTTTTGAATGTAGGCAGGTCACTGCTATGCTCTGATATGGAGCAAGCAGTCTGCTCTTCACCCACTTGTGAATACACCACAATATGACAATGTTTTGTACCATGGACTTGCCATTTGGGGGATAAAAGCAAGATGAAGAGAGTTTGAACATCTGGTCACTGGAAAGTACATGTTTTGCTTGGAGTAGTTTGTTAATTTGGCACGTTTGTGTGTTCCTCTATATGGAAAGGCAAGGTATTGGGGGACACATAATGGATACTCATCATGCATTCCAACATCCTTCAAGGATTTGATTCTCCCTGTTGTCTAGGGAATGTCTCCTGTCTAAAATCCTGTCTAAATCTAAATCCCGTCTAAACCTTCAGGCTCAACTAATCCTACCTCTTCTAAAAAGCTTCACCAGACATTTCAATTTCTAAGCCTTTGTCTTGACATTCCGAAAATGAATGATGCCTGTGTTACTTGCTTTCCTTGTTGCTGTAACAAAATACCCAACAAAAGCACGAAAGCAACTTTAGGGCGGATAGGTTTATTGCAGCTCAGCTTGAGGATACAGCCCACTGTGATAGAAATGTGGATGGGTGAGTGTGAATCTGCTGATGGTCACAGAAGCATCAGGCAGATGATTCCATCAAGAAGCATAGGTCAGTCCATGATAGTACTCAGTCTGCCTTCTTTTCCCTTTTGCTCAGTTTAGCCCACGGGATGGCACCAGTCACACTTAGTGAGATTCAGTCAAATTTTTTCTGGGAACACCCTCAGAGACAAAGCCAGAGATGCGTGTCCTAGGAGACTCCATGTCTAGTCAAGTTGACAATGAATATTAGATTCTACAGTGCCCACTGTAGCACCCCATTGTCTTGTCTTAAAAGGATAGAGTAGTGTGGAAAACCCTCAGCTGTGATTTGAAAAGTTCACATACTTTATTCAGGTTTCTTTGTGACATTGGCTAGATCATTTTTCACTCAGTACAATTTTCTCCTTTCTCCTCTTTTCCTTCTCCCCTTTCCTCTCCTCTTACTCATGTCTCTTCCACTATTATATTGTACAAAATAACTGTTCTAATGCTTCATGTCAACTTTTATGGGAAAGATCAAATGACATATACAGGAAAATACTGTGAGGACAATAAAGCATGTCCTAGCAAAGGGTCTTGGGTAGAAGGAAAGCCTCATAGAGTGTAAAACCTTATTCCATCCCCTCTGCCTGCCTTCAAGGTGTGAAGGGAGCAGAAGGCGGGGAGTAGCTGCTAATACTCTAAGAGATTTCAGGAGGATGAACTCCTAAGGTAGAAAGTAAATTTCAATTAAATGAGTAGTTATTCCAACGTATTGTTAAGGGGGTCTAAATACAAAGGAAGGTCACTGAGATGGCTTATCTCTAGGTACAATCAGAACATTTGCTCATTCTTATTCAATTTACAGTTAAAAATTAGTATGAATATCAGATGCCATGGATTTTAGATTGAATTATGTAGCCCTTAAATTCATATTGAAGCTGAAATCCTAAATGTTAGTCATTTGAAGGAAGGGATTTACTCTCAGTTTACTCTGTATTGCTGTAATAGAATATGCAGTGTTGGGTCATGTATAAAGAAAAGAGCATATTTGGTTCATGATTCTGGTGGGTAGAAAGTCCAAACATTCGGTGCTGAGGCCTGGTGAGTCTCCTTTATCGATCATACATACTTCAGAAAAAGAAGACAAAGCTGAATTGTGCTTTCAAACGACCAACTTTTGTGGGAAACAAATGACTCTGGTGAGACCATTAGTCTTTCTACAAAGTAATCAACATGAATATCGATAACAGCGAATTGCAGCCAAGTTACAGCAGGAGACAACTGGGTTTAGATGAGGGTGTGACTTTATGTTAGTGCTCACTGTCATCAATCTGTCTCTCAACACATGCACATATGCACATAGACACACAGACACAGGCACATACACATATGCACACATGTATATGGACACACATACATATGTACACACATACACACTTGCACACAGAGATACGCAAATATATACAGATAAACACACACATACATTCACACACAGAGACACTGCACTGAGACACTCATACAAAGACACACACACACACACACACACACACACACACGCACACACAAAGGCTGTGTAACAAGTAAGTAGTGGCATAATGGTCATCCACTAGCCAGAAAGAAAGCCCTCCCTGGACGCCACCCATACTCACACTCTGATCTTCTATTCCCAGCCCCACAAACAGTGAGAAATATGTGTTACCTAAACCACCTTGTCTGGGATAGAATGTCATTCTGCCTGAGCTCCCCGAGGCAAGGTGCAAGTCCAGGAGAGGCCATAATGAAGGACATTCAGTCTTTGTTCCTACTGGTATTCTAGTCCTTTGGGGAAGTGAGACCAATAGACATGCACACCCAGGCAAAGCAGCCTGAAATACAAAGAGGGCATCCAGGGTGCTACTGGAGGGTCATGGGAAAGCACCCAATTTGTTCTTGGGGATTCAGAAGTGTCTTCTTGGTCAAGTGACATCAAATTAAGAAATGCAGACTACAAATAAGGAACAAATAAGAATCCAGGAAGCAGGTACGTGGGGACAGTCTAGGGAGAGATTTACAACCAGGCTGCCAAAGCTTGCATTGTAATCCCCACACTGGCTAAGGTCCTTGACAGAGCTCCTGCAGGGTGCAACACTGTCCTCCATGCTGCTGTATTTGATGGAAGAAGTCTATCCCAGAACAGTTAAACCCATTGCCTCTTCCCACTATGACTTTTCTAGGGCCACATTGTCCTTTGGGAGAGAGTCAAGCTTTCTAGAAACCCCCTATATCCACTTTGCATAACAGCCAGACATCACAGCATGGAAAAACCAGAGGAGCTCCTGGGATCTGAGTATGTGTTCAGTCCTCACCACAAGAAATACGTAGATAGAGGAAGAGATGGCATATGTGGAACTAGAAGCTCTTCTATGAAAAATGCCTTCAAAGCTTATAGCTCTAACATGAAATACTTTTGTTCAGGTTTTTTTAAGATCTCAAAAAGAACTGCAGTACTAATGGCAGCAAGTCTAAGGATGAAATAAAGTTGCCCAAACTGTAAATGAACTATGAAAAAATAAATCAGTTATGTTAGGAAAAAGACAAAGTTACTTTTCTTTGTAGAAAACGTTCTTATATCAAAGAATGTGCAGCTGGGAGCGTAGGGGGAAACCCATTCTGGAGATGTATCGGGCAATTAATTATTTTAAATTGTATTCTCTTCTGTGTTGTGATGTATAAGATATTTGCCGTCTTTGAATATCATGTACCTGTTTGTTGTTGTTTTCTCAATAGAAGTGAATATTCACATTCATAGCTAGTTTAGTTTGCAATTTTTTTTTTGATATTTTTTTTATTAACTTGAGTATTTCTTATATACATTTCAATGTTATTCCTTTTCGGTTTCCGGGCAAACATCCCCTCCCCTCCCCTTCCTTATGGGTGTTCCTCCCACCCCTCCACCCATTGCTGCCTCTCCCAACAGTCTAGTTCACTAGGGGTTCAGTCTTAGCAGGACCCAGGGCTTCCCTTCCACTGGTGCTCTTACTAGGATATTCATTGCAACCCTACGAGGTCAGAGTCCAGGGTCAGTCCATGTATAGTCTTTGGGTAGTGGCTTAGTCCCTGAAACTCTGGTTGGTTGGCATTGCTGTACATATGGGGTCTCGAGCTCCTTCAAGCTCTTCCAGTTCTTTTCTCTGATTGTTCAACAGGGTCCTGTTCTCAGTTCAGTGGTTTCCTGCTGGCATCGCCTCTGTATTTGCTGTATTCTGGCTGTGTCTCTCTCAGGAGCGATCTGCATTCACATTTTGATCATCCGTCTTGAGTTTCATTTGTTCTAGGCATCTAGGGTAATTCAAGCATTTGGGCTAATAGCCACTTATCAATGAGTACATACCATGTATGTCTTTCTGTGATTGGGTTAGCTCACTCAGGATGATAGTTTCCAGTTCCAACCATTTGCCTCACAATTTCACAAAGTCATTGTTTTTTGATAGCTGAGTAATATTCCATTGTGTAGATGTACCACATTTTCTGTATCCATTCCTCTGTTGAAGGGCATCTGGGTTCTTTCCAGCTTCTGGCTGTATAAATAAGGCTGCGATGAACATAGTGGAGCACGTGTCTTTTTTATATGTTGGGGCATCTTTTGGGTATATGCCCAGGAGAGGTATAGCTGGATCCTCAGGCAGTTCAATGTCCAATTTTCTGAGGAACCTCCAGACTGATTTCCAGAATGGTTGCAGCAGTCTGCAACCCCACCAACAATGGAGGAGTGTTCCCCTTTCTCCACATCCTCGCCAGCATTTGCTGTCACCTGAGTTTTTGATCTTAGCCATTCTCACTGGTGTGAGGTGAAATCTCAGGGTTGTTTTGATTTGCATTTCCCTTATGACTAACGATGTTGAACATTTCTTTAGGTGTTTCTCAGCCATTCGGCATTCCTCAGCTGTGAATTCTCTGTTTAGCTCTGAACCCCATTTTTAATAGGGTTATTTGCCTCCCCTGCTGTCTAACTTCTTCAGTTCTTTGTATATTTTGGATATAAGCCCTCTATCTGTTGTAGGATTGGTAAAGATCTTTCCCAATCTGTTGGTTGCCGTTTTGTCCTAACCGCAGTGTCCTTTGCCTTACAGAAGCTTTGCAGTTTTATGAGATCCCATTTGTCGATTCTTGATCTTAGAGCATAAGCCATGGGTGTTTTGTTCAGGAAATTTTTTCCAGTGCCCATGTGTTCCAAATGCTTCCCTAGTTTTTCTTCTATTAGTTTGAGTGTATCTGGTTTGATGTGGAGGTCCTTGATCCACTTGGACTTAAGCTTTGTACAGGGTGATAAGCATGGATCGATCTGCATTCTTCTACATGTTGACCTCCAGTTGAACCAGCACCATTTGCTGAAAATGCTATCTTTTTTCCATTGGATGGTTTTTTGGCTCCTTTGTCAAAAATCAAGTGCCCATAGGTGTGTGGGTTCATTTCTGGGTCTTCAATTCTGTTCCATTGGTCTATCTGTCTGTCTCTGTACCAATACCATGCAGTTTTTTTATCACTATTGCTCTGTAATACTGCTTGAGATCTGGGATAGTGATTCCCCCTGAAGTCCTTTTATTGTTGAGGATAGTTTTAGCTATCCTGGGTTTTTTGTTATTCCAGATGAATTTGAAAATTGTTCTGTCTAACTCTTTGAAGAATTGGATTGGTATTTTGATGGGGATTGCATTGAATCTGTAGATCGCTTTTTGGTAGAATGGCCATTTTTTGCTTATATTAATCCTGCCAATCCATGAGCATGGGAGATCTTTCCATCTTCTGAGATCTTCTTCAATTTCTTTCTTCAGAGTCTTGAAGTTCTTATTGTACAGATCTTTCCCTTGATTGGTTAAAGTCACACCGAGGTACTTTATATTATTTGGATCTATTATGAAGGGTGTCGTTTCCCTAATTTCTTTCTCTGCCTGTTTCTCTTTTGTGTAGAGGAAGGCTACTGATTTATTTGAGTTAATTTTATACCCAGCCACTTTGCTGAAGTTGTTTATCAGCTTTAGTAGTTCTCTGGTGGAATTTTTGGGATCACTTAAATATACTATCATATCATCTGCAAATAGTGATATTTTGACTTCTTCTTTTCCGATCTGTATCCCCTTGACCTCCTTTTGTTGTCTTATTGCTCTGGCTAGAACTTCAAGAACTATATTGAATAAGTAGGGAGAGAGTGGGCAGCCTTGTCTAGTCCCTGATTTTAGTGGGATTGCTTCAAGTTTCTCTCCATTTAGTTTAATGTTAGCAACTGGTTTGCTGTATATTTTTACTATGTTTAGGTATGGGCCTTGAATTCCTATTCTTTCCAGGACTTTTTATCATGAAGGGTGTTGAATTTTGTCAAATGCTTTCTCAGCATCTAATGAAATGATCATGTGGTTTTGTTCTTTTCAGTTTGTTTATATAATGGATCACGTTGATGGTTTTCCGATATTGAACCATCCCTGCATGTCTGGGATGAAGCCTACTTGATCATGGTGGATGATTGTTTTGATGTGCTCTTGGATTGGTTTGCCAGAATTTTTATTGAGTATTTTGCATCGATATTCATAAGGGAAATTGGTCTGAGTTCTCTTTCTTTGTTGGGTCTTTGTGTGGTTTAGGTATAAGAGTAATTGTGGCTTCATAGAAGGAATTCGGTAGTGCTCCATCTGTTTCAATTTTGTGGAATAGTTTGGATAATATTGGTACGAGGTCTTCTATGAAGGTCTGATAGAATTCTGCACTAAACCCGTCTGGACCTGGGCTCTTTTTGGTTGGGAGACCTTTAATGACTTCTTCTATTTCCTTAGGAGTTATGGGGTTGTTTAACTGGTTTATCTGTTCCTGATTTAACTTCGGTACCTGGTATCTGTCTAGGAAATTGTCCATTTCCTGCAGATTGTCAAGTTTTGTTGAATATAGGCTTTTATAGTAAGATCTGATGATTTTTTTGAATTTCCTCTGAATCTGTAGTTATGTCTCCCTTTTCATTTCTGATTTTGTTAATTTGGACACACTCTCTGTGTCCTCTCGTTAGTCTGGCCTAGGGGTTTATCTATCTTGTTGATTTTCTCAAAGAACCAACTTTTGGTTCTGTTGATTCTTTCTATGGTCCTTTTTGTTTCTACTTGGTTGATTTCGGCTCTGAGTTTGATTATTTCCTGCCTTCTACTCCTCCTGGGTGTATTTGCTTCTTTTTGTTCTAGAGCTTTTAGGTGTGCTGTCAAGCTGCTGACATATGCTCTTTCCTGTTTCTTTCTGCAGGCACTCAGCGCTATGAGTTTTCCTCTTAGCGCAGCTTTCATTGTGTCCCATAAGTTTGGGTATGTTGTATCTTCATTTTCATTAAATTCTAAAAAGTCTTTAATTTCTTTCTTTATTTCTTCCTTGACCAGGTTATCATTGAGTAGAGCATTGTTCAATTTCCACGTATATGTGGGCATTCTTCCCTTATTGTTATTGAAGACCAGTTTTAGGCCGTGGTGGTCCGATAGCACGCATGGGATTATTTCTATCTTTCTGTACCTGTTGAGGCCCGTTTTTTGACCAATTATATGGTCAATTTTGGAGAAAGTACCATGAGGAGCTGAGAAGAACGTATATCCTTTTGCTTTAGGGTAGATCGTTCTATAAATATCCGTTAAGTCCATTTGGCTCATGACTTCTCTTAGTCTGTCTCGTCTGTTTAATTTCTGTTTCCATGATCTGTCCATTGATGAGAGTAGGGTGTTGAAATCTCCTACTATTATTGTGTGAGGTGCAATGTGTGTTTTGAGCTTTAGTAAGGTTTCTTTTTATTATGTAGGTGCCCTTGTATTTGGGGCATAGATATTTAGGATTGAGAGTTCATCTTGGTGGATTTTTCCTTTGATGAATATGAAGTGTCCTTCCTTATCTTTTTTGATGACTTTTAGTTGAAAATTGATTTTATCTGATATTAGAATGGCTACTCCAGCTTGCTTCTTCTGACCATTTGCTTGGAAAGTCGTTTTCCAGCCTTTCACTCTGAGGTAGTGTCTGTCTTTGTCTCTGAGGTGTGTTTCCTGTAGGCAGCAGAATGCAGGGTCCTCGTTGCGTATCCAGTTTGTTAATCTATGTCTTTTTATTGGGGAGTTGAGGCCATTGATGTTGAGAGATATTAAGAATAGTGATTATTGCTTCGGTTGTATTCATATTTGGATGTGAGGTTATGTTTGTGTGCTTTTCTTCTCTTTGTTTTGTTGCCAAGACGATTAGTTTTTGGTTCTTCTAGGGTATAGCTTGCCTCCTTATGTTGGGCTTTACCATTTATTATCCTTTGTAGTGCTGGATTTGTAGAAAGATATTGTGTAAATTTGGTTTTGTCATGGAATATCTTGGTTTCTCCATCTATGTTGATTGAGAGTTTTGGGATACAGTAACCTGGTCTGGCATTTGTGTTCTCTTAGGGTCTGTATGACATCAGTCCAGGATCTTCTGGCCTTCATAGTTTCTGGCTAAAAGTCTGGTGTGATTCTGATAGGTCTGCCTTTATATGTTACTTGACCTTTTCCCTTTACTGCTTTTAATATTCTTTCTTTATTTTGTGCGTTTGGTGTTTTGACTATTATGTGACGGAGGTGTTTCTTTTCTGGTCCAATCTATTTGGAGTTCTGTAGGCTTCTTGTATGCCTATGGGTATCTCTTTTTTAGGTTAGGAAGTTTTCTTCTATGATTTTGTTGAAGATATTTACTGGTCCTTTGAGCTGGGAGTCTTCACTCTCTTCTATACCTATTATCCTTAGGTTTGATCTTCTCATTGAGTCCTGGATTTCCTGTATGTTTTGGACCAGTAGCTTTTTCCGCTTTACATTATCTTTGACAGTTGAGTCAATGATTTCTATGGAATCTTCTGCTCCTGAGATTCTCTCTCCATCTCTTGTATTCTGTTGGTGAAGCTTGTATCTACAGCTCCTTGTCTCTTCTTTTGGTTTTCTATATCCAGGGTTGTTTCCATGTGTTCTTTCTTGATTGCTTCTATTTCCATTTTTAATTCCTTCAACTGTTTGATTGTGTTTTCCTGGAATTCTTTCAGGGATTTTTGTGACCCTCTCTATGGGCTTCTACTTGTTTATTTATGTTTTCCTGGAATTCTTTTTAGGGATTTTTGTGACTCCTCTCTATGGGCTTCTACTTGTTTATTTATATTTTCCTGGAATTCTTTTAGGAATTTTTTACATTCCTCTCTGTAGGCTTCTACTTGTTTATTTATGTTTTCCTGTGTTTCTCTAAGGAGTTCTTCATGTCTTTCTTGAAGTCCTCCAACATCATGATCAAATATGATTTTGAAACTAGATCTTGCTTTTCTGGTGTGTTTGGATATTCCGTGTTTTGCTTTGGTGGGAGAATTGGGCTCCGATGATGCCATGTAGTCTTGGTTTCTGTTGCTTGGGTTCCTCTGCGCTTGCCTCTAGCCATCAGATTATCTCTAGTGTTACTTTGTTCTGCTATTTCTGACAGTGGCTGACTGTCTTATAAGCCTGTGTTTCAGGAGTGCTGTAGACCTGTTTTCCTGTTTTCTTTCAGCCAGTTATGGGGACAGAGTGTTCTGCTTTCGGTAGCGTAGTTTTCTTCTCTACAGGTCTTCAGCTGTTCCTGTGAGCCTGTGTCTTGAGTTCACCAGGCAAGTCGTTTGTACCAGAAAAGTTTGTCTTACCTGTGGTCCCCAGGCTCAGGTTTGCTCGCGGGGTGTTGCCTATGAGCTCTCCACGGCCTCAGCAGCCAGGAAGATCTGCGCTGCCCCTTCCGGGAGGTTCCGTGCACCAGGGTTCCAGATAGCTTTTGTTTTCCTCTGGGGTCAGTACTGTGTGCAGCGTGCAGTCTCTTCTGGTTTCCCAGGCGTGTCCGCCTCTCTGAAGGTTTAGCTCTCCCTCCCACGGGATTTGGGTGCAGAGAACTGTTTACGCGGTCGGTCCCTTCAGGTGCGGTGTCTCAGACGCAGTGGATCTGCTGCTCCTGGGCCCTCCTCTACGGGTACCCAGAGGCCGTATACAGTTTCCTCCTGGGCCAGGGATGTGGGCAGGGGTGGGCAGCGTTGGTGGTCTCCTCCGCTCTGCTGCCTCAGGAGTACCCGCCGGACCAGGCGGCAAGAACTCCCCTCCAGGGGGCCTGGGAGAAGAGAGCTGCTGAAGGCAGGGATCTCGTTTGCAATTTTGAGTAATGCTTTGCTTTGTCGTTTTCTTTTGTAAAGAGGACTTTACAAATCAGGCTTCTAAACCTGTTTTAATCTATCCTGTAATGGGCCATTTCTTCATAAATGGCTGTACTCTTGCTTCCCGTGTAAACGCTGTGCTGTGGCTTGCCACCGGAAGCAGAGTCAACAGCATCCTCTGAGAGATGAAGCTTGGGATCTTGAGGGACCCAGATTGCTTCCTGGTAGATGCCTGTCTCCTCTAACAGGTGGTGGTGAAGGCGAAAGCAGCCTAACATGCTGGCAGCTTGTATGAGTGGGAGAAGTGGGGCTGCCCTCCTCTGTATGCCCTGCCTTCACCCATTCGTGCTTATAACAAAGTAGCATAGAGCAGTACTTTATAAACAATAGAAACATATTTCTCACAATTATGGGAAGCGCAGAATGAAGATGCCAACAAAATAGGTGTTTTGGGGAAGTCTTTCTCTGCAAGGTGATCGAGGGATGTATCTTTTGGAAGGGCCAAACATGTCCTCAAAAGAGTGGAAGTAACGGGAAGCAAAAATGTGCTTTTCTAGTTCCTTTCAGTCCTTTTATAAGAGGAGTTCTCATGACATAATTAGCCTCTAAAAGCCCTACGTCTTAATACCATTGCATTAAGTTTCAACCTGAAATTTGGAGGGGACACAAATATTCCAACCACAGTATTGTGCTTCATGAGGTTTTGGGTGACATGCTTCAAGGAAAGTTCAGAATGTAAGGAGAAGCCCAGGGCTAGTGTGTGGACAATATGTGACCTCAGGGGGACAGAAGAAGTGAGGGGAATGCCTGTCAAAACTAGACAGAGGGAACCTTTTGAACAGCTCCAAACCACCTCCAGATGGCTTGGAAGTGGCTATAAGCAGCACTTAGTGGAACCTGAGATCTTGCCTGATGCCAAGCATGGGCTCACAGTGTGGGGGAATGGCTACATCCTCTAACCCTTAAAAGCTGGACCTAGGGCAATACCACTTAAGAAAAGTTTGTGGGAGTTATTATACAGGGTTCGGGAGGTTCAGTCCATACAAACACAGACGCTCTTATGTCTAACACATTACGTTTTTAAATTTTTGGACAAATGCTAAAAATATGCTTTGGGCATTGATTAATGAAAGACAAAGATCTTAGAGTTTGACCATGTTTTTTTTTTGAGAGAAACAGAACACATCTTCTCATAATAAGGGGGTGACTCACATAAATTAAAGAGGCCGGCAACTCCCAAGACCTGCAGTCACCAAGCTGGAGTTCCAGGAAATTAAGGCTGCCATTTAGGTCCAAGATCAAAATCTTCAACTGAAGAAAACTTAAGATACTGTCTTTACCCCCAAGACACAGGCTAAGCCCTCTTAGCCTCGTTGGATTCTGCCATAGCCTGTTCCTCTGCTTATTGTTTGCATGGTTTCTTGGTTGGACTGCAAATTCATAGACTTAAAGTTCTCAAAGGTAAGAAATCCACCTCTCATACACACCATTGACCATAAGCTAAGCTTATTAAATCCTGAGTAATTTACAGTCAAGCACTGAAGTTTTTGTTGTGTTTTATACAGAAAAACAACCTCCTCCTTTAGAGGAGATCTAAAATGTTTATCTACCCTAAGACAATTAATTTCTACAGTCAAGAAAAGTATAAATACACAAATTCATGACTGAAAGTAATTAGCATCATTAATTGGTGTCTGACAGTGTCTTCCTCATAGAATTTCATTCAGGAGAATATTTTTCTGACCTTAATAATGTTTTATGTAGACAAATAAAATATGCCAATTTAAAAAAATTGTAATGATCCATCATTTGATTTTTTTCTTATGTTTTAGAATCTCCATTAACAGCAAAGAAAATGGATAATTTTTATTGCAGTTCATATTATAAATAACTTTTTAAATTGAAATTACTTAGCAGGTGATTTCACTTTCTATCTATCAGAAGAAAGGTTATTCGAGACAATTGACTTGAAGTCTGCAGGATGGGAAAAGCTCAAGACCTTATGTTTCTCTTGAAAAGAAAATCAAAGATTTTCAGTAGTGCTTGAAGCAGAGGAACCAGAGAATCCAAGTTGCTCTAAGATCACATCTGGGGACTTAAGAACGCAAAAGAAAATTACGTGGGGATTCTTCCAAGTGGCATAGAGATAGTTTATTTCCAAAGAATGACTTCTGTCTGCTGTATGTGGACCACATACTTGGAACTCAGAAGGACAAAGTGTAGACAGGTGTTCTAATCTCCTCATCAATTGCTCATCCATCTACTCTGCTTCTCCAAGGCCAACAGAAAGGATATACAAGGACCAGTGATTCTGAACCTTTAATTAGGACTTCTAAACTGGTGCTCCTCTCAAATAGCCAAGGCCTGGAACTGACCCTCACTTATAACTTGACCTATTCTTTCATAATTGACCTGTGCACACTCTACTGTACTTTTCTGTGTCAATCTCATACAGACTTCAGAGAACCCCTGGCAGCAGCCCTTCCCTTGGAGAGCCTTAAGGGCTCCTGGTAATGCAATGCCTCTTGTAGACAGAAATATAGGAAAGTGACGTTATGGGCATTCCCCTTTAACTTTGTTTTTCCTACCTAATGGCACACCAGCCAGAGCCTACCAAAGTGATCACCCGTGGGCACCTCCTGACCACATTCTGAGGGGAAAACAGAAGAAAGACTTGGAAGAGGCATAAGATGAGGCACGGTTCCCTTACTAGCTGCTCTTCTAGAATACCATGAATGAATGCTTCCAGGGCTTCATCGGGACCCTGGGGAGTCTTATCATCCTCTGCCTTCATAGCTTGGGATACCGAAAGCAATGCGTAGATGTTTTCCATATGTGGACAGAGTAGAGAATGTCGGCAGACGCTGTAGTTCTCAGGGAGCCCCTGGGCAGGGCTCTTGTTCTTTCCTCATGCTTTCTGTTGTATGAGTTCCTGCCTTAAGGACATGAGCAGGTCAATTTTGAAAACAAGTTCTTCATAAACAAAGTACGAACCAACATATTACTTTATCTAAGTCAGTGATTGTCAACCCGCCTTTAATACAGATCCTCATGTTCTGGCAATCCTTAACTATAAAATTCCTTTCATTGCCACTCCATAACTGTAATTTTGCTGCTATTATGAAACATAATGTAAATGTTTCAGGTAGCAAACTTTTGGAGATAGCAGTTTGCCAAAGAGGTCACAACTCTCAGGTTGTGATCCACTTGGTCTAGGGGCTTGAGTAGCTTTTCATAGTCTCCCTTTAGTTAATTTGTTCGGGTGAATTCCTGACCTTCTGGCAGATGGAGAAGGAATAACTCCCAATCTAGAGGTGAAGTCCCCAGTGCTATCACTATGAAAAGCCACAGGAGGAGAAACAAAACCTTCTTTAACTCTGTTTGTACTTCTGATGCTTTAAATAGTTAACTCTGTAGAAGGAGAGTTAGAGACAGTACCTAATCCCAGCTTGATGCAATTACTTTAACATGAATTTAAAATAAAATTAAAGTTAACAGTTTAAACTGATGTTTGAGGGTTTTAAAAAGATTTAGTTTCCTTTGGAACCACTGTGTTATTTGATCCAGTACATCTTTACCCAAGTACCATTACTACTAGATTATGCCCATAGGTTGAGTTACAAATGTCTAAAAATCTTAAAATTATTAAGCTCAGATTAGAGTGTTCAAAGCCTATGGTGTTATTTTAGTCTCCTGCCATATCCTCCATTTACTATAAACTTGTTATATTGGCATTCAAATAAAATGTCATAAAGCAAGTATGTAAGGAGGTGTTTGGGGTTTGTTGCAGGCCTCTGTGAGCCAAGTTTGCATGGCAACCAAGATGTATAACAGAAACACTCAAATGGTCTTCATAAAAAGAAAGACTGAGCAGATCTATGCTCTCAAAGACTATAGGAGCTGTTCAGAGCAGTAACTGGATGCTGGATGGGGAAAGCATGTTGTTACCAAACATTGTCTCAGCATTCCTTTAAGTCCCCCTTTGCTGTAGCCACCAACTGCTAATGCATGTAAGGCCGGGTCTCCAGAGATGTAGCTTCATGGAATTCACAGCTGTTACTCTTGGAAACAACCCTCAACATCATCTTAACCAAACCCCTTAGATTACAGATGAGGGAATGGGAACCCAGATTTCTTCACAGTCTCAGAGACTTGCTCATAGAACAACAACACACGAGTGTGCTTTTCCCCATATTTTCTGTTAGTGAAATCACTTCTGTTTTCCCATCTGAAGACAAACTGCAATTGTTTTCAGTCAGACAAGCATGAGCAAATGTGGATTTATAAAGCTTCATTGCCTCTCTAAGATGCATAGGGAATTTTTGGTTCACATATCATGGGCTACCCAGATCATTCAACCTACTAGATCCCTACTTAGAAAGTCCAACTCATGAGATTAAGTCAACAGTGCTTTATTTTTGTTTTATTTTTATTTATTATGGAGAAGAGATCCACCAATGCGGAACTACTCCAGTACTACTCACAGAAAGGGAGGGGCTCTCTTTTGAAGTTCTCTGACCTCCTGAAACTCAGATGTAGCATACAAGATCAGTTACCTGGAATGAGTCTTCCTTAGAACCAAGTGAAGTCAGGCTCACTGATTGGAAACTTTAACACACTTTAATCTATTAGTGATGACTAAAACGGATATGACCGATGCTATTAGCAACACAGCTACCCACCTCTTTTAAACCATTCCAAAGGTCCCTGTGCCTTCCCCTCCCAGAAATACTAAAAGAAGAACTTGCTAAAAGCTTTGGTTAATACTTTTGCAAACATAAACTGAAATGAAGAGAAGCTAGGAAAGCATTTAGCACTACTTGGAAATGATCCTTCTTTAAATGTGATTGTTTCCATGCATGATAAGCAGAAGGACTTCATGGGCTGATACTTATGTCCATTGCTTAGAATGTCCCTGACAAAAGTAGTCTTCAACATTGAAAGAGGGCTATCAATCAGTTAGGGCTTCATCAGAGAGACAAAACAACAACAAATAGTATAGAATCATAGATCTGTTTTAGAAACCAGACTTTATGCTATCCTGAGGGTTGGTATTCCATGTTCATAAGTCTTTTGTCCCTGGTTACAGTATTAACCCACAAGTCAGTAGGGCCAAATCATGAATATAAATGGGGGAAAGCCATGGCATGTGGGGACCCTGTCTATTTCTTCCTACATCTAGATAATGATGCAATTAAGATTGGGGATATGTATTCAGTTTTCCATAAAGATGCCCATATATCTGACATAAGGTTTAGAAAAGTTAGAGAAAGGGATTCATTGGAGCTAAAGATGTTAGGGGCCCACCCACTTCCCCAAGAACAAGGTAGGCAAGCAGAACAGTCCCAGTAATCATTTGTAAGTCCTGAACCACAGATCTCTCATGTGCAAACAGTCTATTATTGCCGCCTTCCAGTTTGCCCAACTCTCTCTTATGCTCAGTCTTGTTTCAGAACCATACAGAGGAAGACACGTTGGAAAATGTACTTTAACTCTTTGCAGCTAGCTAGCTCCGCACAACATAACATCGCTGAAATCAACCCCAAAGTGTTAGCATAGAACTAGAGTTGCTAAATGGTAACCTGCAAAGCATTGTGTGTCTTTTTCATTGTTTTCATTTAGTGCAAACAGTATCTCACTGTAGATTGAGCTTGCACTCTCTGACGATTACTATGACTAAGACGTTTCTTGCACATTAACCAGCCATTTGGAAGGCTTCCTTTATGACATTCCTATTCAACTTTCAAGACCATTTTCCTAATTGGCTATATTTCTCTTATACTGTATGAGGTATTTATTACATCCATACTTTGGATATGAGTCCTCTTTCAGATACATTTGTTGAAAATACATTCTCCCCTGATGTTGCTTGCTTTGGGGAGTTATTAATGGCATCTTTCAATAAATAGTTCTTAACTATAATGGAGTCTAATATCTTTTATTGTTCCATTTTGTACTCCATTTAAGAAATCTTTTCTTACTTAAAGGTCATGCAGTTACTCTCTTATGTTGTTTTTGGAAACTTTATTTCGTTACCTGCCTAACTGACTTGTATGACTTGCATATGTTTTGCCTGATCTCCTAGTTTATGACAGAAAAGCAATTCCTCTAGCAGCTAATTCATCCTCCCTGGATGAAGGCAGAATGTCGGTTGCTTTCATTATCCTCTGTATAATAGAATATCGTCACCATATAACAAGTACCAGCCAAGGAAATTCACTGGATATTAGGGTTCAGGGAACCCTACTTCTCTTTAGGAACTTAGTTTTTTAAGTCCTTGGTACTCTCAAAGACTCAGACTCCAATGTTTGTCTTTCTGCCTTGTGAGATTGCATAACTTCTTTTGGATTCTCTACCTTTTAGCAAGCTACCCAGTACCTGGGTTTCGAAGCAATGATAGAAGCACTTGTCGCAGATGGAGAGAAGCCAGGTTCTATTTCCAACACTGCATGGTGGCTCACAGCCATCTCTAATTCCTGTTCCAGGGAAATCCAAAACCCTCTTCTCATTTCCATAGTCTGTACACATACATGTGGTAGTTAATCTTGCTTATCAACCAAGTTAGATTTGGAATCCATTAAAACACATGCCTCAGTCCAATGGTTGGCTGTAAGTATCTGCATCTGTCTCAGCCAGCTGCTGGTAGAGATTCTCAAAGGACAGCCATGCTAGGCTCCTGTCATGCATGTGGAGATCGGCAACCCCCTGTAGCAGAGTTAGGAGAAGGATCAAAGGAGCTGAAGGGGATGGCAACCCCAAAGGAAGACAACAGTGTCAACTAACCTGGATCCCTGGGAGATCCCAGAGACTGAGCCACCAACCAAAGAGCATTTATGGGCTGGTCCGTGGCCCCTGGCACATATCTGGCAGAGGACTGCCTTGTCTGGTCTTGGTGGGAGAAGGTTTGCCTAATCCTATAGAGACTTGATGTCCCAGGGAAGTCCCTCGTACTGGGGTATGAGATGGGGGTAGGTGGGTGGAGCACCCTTTCAGAGGCAAAGGGGGAGGGAATGAGGTGAAGAACTCAGGGAGGGGGGACTGGGAAGGGGAGCAACATTTGGAAAGTAAACAACAAAAATAATTTAACAAAACAAAAACAAACAACCCCCCAAAAAAATCCTGCATGCCTCTGGGAAGGTCTATAAGGACTCTCCAGAAACATCTGTGGAAAGATTAAGTGAGGGGGAAGACTTTTCTCCACAGTGGTCAACACCTTGCAGCAGTGACCCAGGTACAAAGAAATCACAGGAAAAAGCACTATTGTTTGCCCACCAGTTGCTTCTTGCTAGTGAATTCTTGGTGCTTAATGAAGCTTAGTGCTTTTTGCTGCTAATCATCCTCCCAGCTTTTAGTGACATCATAATCCAACTTCTTCAGACTTCCAACATGCACTAAAGACCAGTAGTGCTCCAGCAATCCTCCAGGCCCCAAGTGCCAGATTGAGACTGCTCAGGCTTCCAGACTAACAGCCTCTCAGCCTCTCTGTTTACAGACAACCTCTATTGGACTACCCAAGCTATCATGGAAACTAATGTAACAATGCTCCCTTAATAGGATGTATTATTTGCCTAGACTTTGCTCCTCTAGAGACCCCTGACTAATACATAATGTCTATGAACTTCTTTCCAAGACTGTGGGCATTCAAGTCAGAGTGACTTTCTCATGATTTCTGACAGAGTTTACCATTTTATCTGCCCCACCTTTTTTCCCTGAACATATCAACAAAATAGTAGTATATCATGTCATATATATTTTCTAAATACTATACATAGTATGTTATCATGTTATAAATATTTATTATAAGTGCTATAATATCATATAAAACTTATACAATATTATATATAACATATACATATTACATACAAATATTTTATATAGACTGCATATATATTATATTATGTTTTTATTTATCTGGCTGGATACTGGGACTGATCATCTTATATAATACAAACAAAAATCTTTGATAAAATAGTAAAAGTAAGTACATACTGACCTATTAGGCAAGATATATCCAGTGGTGAGTTAGTGGCATGGATATTATAGGGGCAACCAACATTATGACTGAATTTAAGCCTGGAATTGCAAACTTGGCAAAAAGACCAGAAGGCCACAGTATTATTTTGCTGAGTGGATGCACTTTCAAGTAACCTTCTAAATATTTCTGTTATTTTCACAGGTTAGTGGTGATATCACTCTTAGTTAGTGAGCCATGTTAAAGCAGAGACTTATAACTTATCTAAGTGATGAGACTAAGTGGCTATTGATTCCTCATCACTAAACAGGACATCTATAGCAGTCCCTTGAAGGCTAAGTGAACAACAGAGAAAGGGAGCAGAAATAATGTGAAAGATATTTTATGGGGAGGAAGACTTCTTATCTTCTGGATAGGGTACAGCCCTAGTACTCATAAATGTATTTCAATTAGACCTGCACAAGATGGAGCCCATCAACATAGTAGCATGGGTAGCGGAGGAAGGCAGAGGTCCCACTCCTCCCAAGGAGCTATTGGCAGCCAATGGCTGAAAAGGAAGAGTTATTTTGCTGCAGGGGTGTGACCACTGCTAAGTTTCTGTGACCCAGTAAATAACCCCACATTCATTCTCATGTAAGTAGCCCTAATAAAGTCTAGTGGGTCATTAAAAAGTACATGGGTCATGAAAGTAAAAAGAGAACTTATTGGAGTGAAGAAGGGGTCTAGATGAAGCGGGAAATAGGTGAGTCTTGTGGAGAGCAAATATGATTAAATAATATACAGTTATGAATTTATGACAGGATAAATAGTTAAACCCACTCAAATGGTGCTAAACACAAATTATTTACAAGACACCTTTAGATTCCCAATCAATTTTAAAGAATCTATAAAGATTAGACCTCAAACCAGATTGGTTTATGTAGAAGACAAAAAAATGAAACATTAATTAATTAAATCCTATCTAAATAAGTGACCTTGCTTTATATTGGAAAGTTAATGACTAAATATGCTTTTACATTGTAATTTTTTCAGGGTTTTTCTGTGTAGCCTTGACTGTTCTGACATACTCTTTAAACCAGGCTGGCCACAAACTGTTAGATTCACCTGCCTCTGCCTCTGCCTCTGCCTCTGCCTCTGCCTCTGCCTCTGCCTCTGCCTCTGCCTCTGCCTCTGCCTCTGCCTCTGCCTCTGCCTCTGCCTCTGCCTCTGCCTCTGCCTCTGCCTCTGCCTCTGCCTCTGCCTCTGCCTCTGCCTCTGCCTCTGCCTCTGCCTCTGCCTCTGCCTCTGCCTCTGCCTCCTAGATGCTGGAATTAAAGGCATGTGCCACTACCACCTGACTTACATTGTGACTATTTATTTCATTAATTTATTCATTTATTCACTTTACATCCCAATCATGCTCCCCACCATGTCCCTTCTCTCCTCCCAGTTCCACCCTTACAAATCCTTCCCCCCATTATCTCTTTTCTTTCTCCTCAGAGAAGGGGAATGCCCCTTGGAGACCACCCTGCCCTGGGACATCCAATCGCACCAGGAATAAGTGCATCCTATCCCACTGAAGGCCATCCAGGCATTCCAGTAAGGGGAAGGGAATCCAATAGCAGGCAACACAGTCAGAGACAGACTCCACTCCAATTGCTAGGTTATCCACATAAAGACCAAGCTACACATTTGCTACAAATGTATAGAGGACCTAGATCCAGCCCCTGTATGCTCTTTGGTTGGTGGCTCTGTCTCTGTAAGTCTGCATGGGTTTAGGTTAGTTGACTTCTGTAGGTCTTCCTAGTGTTCTTGACCTCTTTGTCTAGCTCAATTCTATCCCCCACAAGACTCTGTGGAATTCTATTCCACAAGACTCTGTGAGCTCTACCTGACCATACACAACTTCTCTGATAAGTGCACTGTCCTCTGAGTTCCATTGTCCAGTGCAAGTCTAATCACCAGAGGGCCTGCTGCACCAGGAACACTCAGGTTAGACCTATCTTCCCAATACCTGCTACATCAGGGATAACCAGGGATAACCACATGGCTAAAGGCCAGTATCAGAACACAATCAACAAGAGCCAGGGCAATAGGGCACCTTCAGAGCACAGCTGTCCTACCACAGCAAGCCCTGTGTCCTAACACAAGCATAAGAAAGTGATCTTAAATCCAATCTTATAAAAGTGATAGATGCCTTTAAAGAGGAAATTAATAAATCCCTTAAAGAAATACAGGAAAATATAATTAAACAGGTGAAAGAAAGAAATAAAACTGTTTGAAATCTGAAAGTGGAAATAGAAGCAATAAAGAAAACATAAATTGAATGAATCCTGGAGATAGAAAACCTAGGGAAAAGAACAGGAAGTGTAGATGCAAACATCGCTAACAGAATACCAGAGATGGAAGAGAAAATCTCAGGTGTAGAAGATACGATAGAAAAAAAAATTGATAAACCAGTCAAAGAAAACGAATTCTTTAAAGCTAGCCAGAATAATACAGCCCTTCCAACACTCTTATTTTAGGATCAAGTGAGAAGTGTTATGAATGGGTTTGCTGTCTTCTCTCTTAGGTTTGAGGATATATTGGCACCCATGGTCATCCATTTTCACATTGTGATTTTTATCCTGTGATTGAAGTATCACTATCATTGTTCCCCACCTTGTTCACAAAGATTACTCATGCTATGGGCAGGAATTTTCAAAATACTGTATGTTAATAGTTAGTAATTAGCCATTATATGCATTAATGAGCTGTGTATTTCTCTAACATAACCTCAAATGTTAGCATCCACCAACAATGAGGAGAGTCAGTAGTCAAAAGGGAGATGAATAAGGGGAATATTATATATAAATATATTGATATATTAGTTATATTCTCATATTAAATTAATTAATAATAATTAGTTAACAATTCATATTCAAATTAAATTAAATAATTAAGTAACTAAATAATAATAAATAAATTAAATAATAGCAATTAAAATGTCTTTTCATATTAATTATATTAATATATTACATTATTGATATTAATTTAATTGATGTTAAATTATATATATATATATGTATTTTTTTTAACCAAATGACAAGACTGGTTGGTAGACAGTGGTAAAATATTAGACATACATTTCAAAAAAAATTGGCATTGTTTTCATTTGATGCTGCAAAAGCTTGACATTTAAAAAATAAAAATAAAAAATAAATAGAAGTTAGTTATTCTGGAGATTCTTGAAGTGAAATGCAAAGGAAAAATAAACATAGCGCAGACATCTTAACTCAATTATCAGAGAAAACACAGGTGACTCGGGTAAATTCAATTTCAGATAAACAAAAGGCAGTCATTTGGATAAATAAATTCCACACTGAGGTAACATACAATTTATTAAAATTTATTAAAATTTATTAAAATTTACTTTTGCTGAAACAAATTAAATTGAACTAAATGTTCTTTAATTTTTGTATCTTTGGCTGAAATTACCATAGTGTAAACGTATATAAATCAGCTAAAATGTATATTTCAATTATTTTTAGTCCATGTTCAGTCACGCATCACCCCGTCTACATTTAGAACATTTCCTTTTACCCTAAAGGAAGCTGTTTAATGGTCGTCCAGTGATCAGCCCACCTTGATATCCATCTCATGAGCAGGCACCAAACCCTCACCCTATTACTGATGCTATGTTGTGCTTGCAGTCAGGAGCCTAGCATGGTTGTCCTCTGAGAGGCTCTACCAGGAGCTGACTGAGACTGATTCAGATATTTACACCCAACCACGGGACTGAGGTCGCAGAACCCTAAGGAAGAGTTAGGGGAAGGATAGAAAGAGTTAAAGGGGATGGCAATTTCCCAGGAGGACCAACAGTGTCAACTAACCTAGACTTCTGGAAGATTGCAGAGACTAAGCCACTGAGCAAAGACCATACACAGGCTGGTCTGATGCCTCTGGCACACGCTTGACAGAGGATTGTTTTTTCTGGCCTCTGTGAGAGAAGATGTGCCTAATCCTGTAGAGACTTGATGTTCAGGGAGGGCTCATGCCCAGGGTGGGCACCCTCTCAGAGGCAAAGGGAAAGAGGATGGGGTGAGGAACTCTGGGAGGGGAGACTAGGAGGGGAACAACATTTGGGATGTAAATAAATAAAATAATTAATTAAAAATCAAAACAAACAAAAAACCCAACAGAATCAACTGCTAAATATTATGAAACTTTTAGTATTTAAAAAAGCAAGGCAAGGATCATAGCACCATACTACAGGGAATATAATTGATTAGGGACAGAATGGCTAAGTACTGTCACAGTTTAAAACAGAGTTAATGGCAATTACAAATACTCGTAACAGAGGTGGAGAAAAGGTGATGGCATTGAGGCAGCCAGAGCACAGTGTCACCTGCCAACATAGAGCTGTCAGGAGTCTCTGGGAAAAGGTACTCAGAAAATGAAAGACAGTATCTGTTGAAAATCAAAACAGAAGAATCTTTCTGCTTCTTCTTTCTCAGGGACCC
Organism: Rattus rattus; assembly: GCF_011064425.1. NCBI lineage: Eukaryota > Metazoa > Chordata > Mammalia > Rodentia > Muridae > Rattus > Rattus rattus. Next base: position 29,765,472 of record NC_046160.1, on the reverse strand, counting down.
CTGAGATTTAGGTGCCGGAATAGAAGAGTAGAAGTGGAAAGTGATTGTTAATCAATAGATCCAAGATGTAATTCATCCCCTTTATATTATTCTGGAAGGAGTCTAAAGACTTTTTGCTTTCCTGTTAACACAAATACAGAGCATCTCTCCCAAAATGGGATATCCTAATAAAAGACATACATAACCTTTATATTCATAATAAGTCTTGAACAGCACAAGAGCTGGATACATACTTACCCTCTATGTTATTAGAATTTACATTTCTATTGATAACCCCAAGTTATGACTTACTATGTTTTATTGGGGCTCTTCTTACCTCTATTTGACCAGCCCTGAGGGCCATGTTTTCTTGACTCCTAACCCATGTTGGTTTCTCTTTCTTCCTCTTCCTTCTTCTCCTCATAGTTCTATTCAGATTCCAAGACTGGGGAAACCTCTCCTGCCCAGCCATCGGCTGTTGGTATCTTTATTTACCAATCAAAAATAACTTGGGGACAGGGTTAAAGATCCTCATACATATTCTAAGTATTGGAGGTCCTCAACACTTAGAATAGACATCAAGACCTAACCTTAACAGTAAGAGCCAAAGGAACAGGATATCTGCTGTGAGATTGTGTCCCTTAGACATGTCATGGAAGTTACACCATGAAGTCTCAACAAACAAGGATGCCTAAACATGACCTAAACAAGATACCACCAACAGACATGCTAGCACAGAAATGGGAAAATATTATGGGGCTCCACCCACCAAACAATAAACTGCAGCAATGCTAAGAAAAGGTTTTTCCCCCAAAATTGGTCATTCAATACCAAAGGATCAACCCTGAATTCATTTACATACACTTAGTCCTATAGGGACTGAGCAGATTGTACTTATATGTTTAGGAGTGTATAACATAGGAAGACAGAAGAAAGAGTGTAGAGATCATGAATTTGAAAGAGAACAAGGTGGAATATACAAAGGAGGAGTTGGAAGAGGAAACAGAAAAATAGGAAAATGATGCATTTATATTTTAATTTTAAAATTAGAAATTAAAAAGTTGCTCCATCTTCAAAATTAATAGAGGCACAGAACAACTGGGATGGCTCTACAGGCACCTAAAATAGTAGACTTTAGAGAGTCTTTAAAAGCTAAAAAGTAAAAATAAAAGATGACAAAATTTAAAAATGCATGCCCATGTTTCTATGGGTATAATACTAATATACCACTGGCTCCTTATTTCCATATAATAATATTATTTATAATACCAATAGAGACAAATAGGGCAAATTGATTAATTAAAAGATATTTTTGGAAATAGATTAGATCAGAAACACTATGCTCAAAGACAAGAGAAGCTATAAATGAAAGGAGCATGGAAGACAGTGCAAGGACAGAAACAGAGCATGTACACACTATACTGACGTTATGGAGACATTCTCTTGGATCTTCATCTTGCTTTATAGCTTTATTTTGACATTTAGATCTCCAATTCAGGATTTATTCCTGTAGATACTTGTGAGAAATGGATCTGATGATGACTTTTCCCAGATGGTTTTCAGTTTATCCATCAGCAGCATTTTAAAATTTCATCTTTGGGACTGGGAGATGAAGGCTCAGTTGGTAAAGTGTTTTTCTTGCAATAGCATCTGAATTTGTCCACCAGAACTCACATAGAAATAAAAGCTTGACAGGATAGTCCATACTTAACATCCCAATTCTAGGAACTGAACTGATACCACAGTTCCCTGCACCCAAAGCCCATGGGGGAAAGAGCTGAACTTCCAGAAGTGTGGACAGTCATGAGACCTCAGGGGAGACAACAATTTCGACCCACTTCTGCTCACATTCTTGACCCAAGAGGAAATTTCACAGCACCTCTGGATACAGGAATATAGAAGCAGTCAGTAGCAGGAACCTGCTGGTTTCTCCCTGTGCCCAGAACTGAACTGAACTGGTCCCAGAGCTCCTTGCACCCAAATCCCATGGGGGAGAGAGCTGGACCCTCAGAAGTGCTGACAATCCTCAGAACTCAAAGGAGACAACTACTTTCTGCCCACATTCCTGACCCAAGAGGAAATCGCCTAGTGACATCTGTGCCTTCTTGGCATAGGGACATAGAAGCAGTAAGAAGCAGGACCCTTCCAGCTTCTGCCTGCACTAAGAGCTGAAAGTCAGTTGCCAGGAGCATCTACACACCTGAGAGCAGAGGTAAGACCAACTCTTCTGTGCCAAGCATCCCACCAGGAGGCTTCAGGTCACAGAAACCCAGGAGAGGCTTTCTGTTCCCAGACCAGACTGAAAGAAAACAGTTCTCTAGGAGTGCTGACATACAGGCCTACAGGAAGGTCAAGCTACTGTCAAAGACAGCAAGACATACTAAGACAAAGACAACCTAATGGTGAGAGGCAAGCACAGGAATCTAAGCAACAGAAACCAAGAGTACTTGGCATTATCAGAGCCCAGTTCTTCCCCCAAAGCAAATACTGGATATCCAAACACACCAGAAAAGCAAGATTTGCATTTAAAATCCTATTTTATGATGATGATGGAGGACTTTAAGAAGGACATAAATAACTCCCTTGAATAAATACAGGACAAGATAAGTAAACAAGTAGAAGCCACTAAAGAGGAAACACAAAAATCCCTTAAAGAATTACAGGAAAACACAAACACACAGGTGAAGGAATTGAACAAAACAAACCAGGATTTAAAAATGGAAATAGAAACAATAATGAAAGCAAAAAAGGAGACAAAGTTGGAGTTATAAAATCTAGGGAAGAGATCAGGAGTCATAGATGTAAGTATCACCAACAGAATACAAGAGATAGAAGAAAGAATCACAGTGACAGAAGATACCATAGAAACCATTGACACAGCCATCAATGATAATGTAAAACACAAAAAGCTCCTAGCCCAAAACATCCAGGAAATACAGGGTACAACAAAAAGATCAAACCTAAGGATAATAGGTATAGGAGAGAGTGAAGACTCCCAACTTAAAGGTCCAGTAAATATATTCAACAAAATTATAGAAGAAAACTTCCCTAACCTAAAGAAAGAGATGCCTATAAAGATACAAGAAACATACAAAACTCCAAATAGATTGGAGCAGAAAAGAAATTCCTCCTGTCACACAATAGTCAAAACATTAAATGCACAAAACAAAGAAATATCAAAAGCAGTAAGGGAAAAAGGTCAAGTGCCATATAAAGGCAGGCCTATAAGAATTACACCAGAATTCTCACCAGTGACTATGAAAGTTAGAAGATCCTGGACAGATGTCATACAGACCCTAAGGGAACACTAATGCCAGCCCAGGCTACTATATCCAGCAAAACTATCAATTAACATAGATGGAGAAACCAAGATATTCCATGACAAAACTGAATTTATGCAGTATCTTTCTACAAATCCAACCCTACAAAGGATAATAGGTGGAAAACAACAACACAAAGAGGGAAACTACACCCTAGAAAAAGCAAGAAAGTAATCTCCTTGCAACAACACCAAAATAAGACAGACACACAAGCATAATTCCACCTAACAACAAAAATAACAGGAAGTACCAATCACTATACCTTAATATCTCTTAACATCAATGGACTCAATTCCCCAATGAAAAGACATAGACTAACAGACTGGATATGTAAGGAGGACCCAGCATTTTGCTCCATACAGGAAACACACCTCAGAGACAAGGACAGACACTACTTCAGTGTAAAAGGCTGGAAAAAAAACTTGCCAAGCAAATGGTCTAAAGAAACAAGCTGGAGTAGCCATTCTAATATCAAATAAAATTGACTTTCAACCAAAAGTCATCAAAAAAGATAAGGAAGGACACTTCATTTTCATCAAAGGAAAAAAATCCACCAAGATGAACTCTCAATCCTAAATATCTATGCTCCAAATGCAAGGGGACCTACATTCATAAAAGAAACCTCACTAAAGCTCAAAGCACACATTGTACCTCACACAATAATAGTAGGAGATTTTAACACTCCATAATCATCAATGGACAGATCATGGAAACAGAAATTAAACAGAGACATAGAGAAACTAACAGAAGTTATGAACCAAATGGACTTAACGAATATTTATAGAACATTTCAGCCTAAAAAAGAAGAATTTACATTCTTCTCAGCACCTCATGGTACCTTCTCCGAAATTGACCATATAATTGGCCACAAAACTGGCCTCAACAGATACAGGAAGATAGAAATAATCCCATACGTCCTATCAGATCACCAGGGACTAAGGCTGGCCTTCAAAAACAACATAAACGACAGAAAGTCCACTTATAAATGGAAGTTTTACAAGGCTCTACTCAATGATAACTTGGTCAAGGAAGAAATAAAGAAAGAAATTAAAGACTTTTTAGAATTTATGAAAGTGAAGGTACAACATACGCAAACTCATGGGACACAATGAAAGCTGTGCTAAGAGGAAAACTCATAGCGCTGAGTGCCTCCAAAAAGAAACAGGAGCAGCTTGGCAGCACATTTAAAATCTCTAGAACAAAAAGAAGCAAATACACCCAAGAGGAGTAGAAGGCAGGAAATAATCAAACACAGGGCTGAAATCAACCAAGTTGAAACAAAAAGGACTATACAAAGAATCAATAAAACCAGGAGCTGGTTCTTTGAGAAAATCAACAAGAAACCCTTAGGCAGAATAACTGGAGGGCACCAAGAGTGTATCCAAATTTAAAAAAAAATCATAAATGAAAATGGAGATATAACAACAGAATCTGAGGAAATTAAAAAATCACCAGATCCTACTACAAAAGCCTATATTCAACAAAACTGGAAAATCTGGAGGAAATGGACAATTTTCTATACAAATACCAGGGACCAATGTTAAATCAGGAACAAATAAACCATGTAAACAACCCTATAACTCCTAAAGAAATAGAAGCAGTTATTAAAAGTCTCTCAAACAACAAGAGCTCAGGACCAGATGAGTTTAGTGCACAATTCTATCAGACCTTCACAGAAGACCTCATACCAATACTGTCCAAACTATTCCACAAAACATAAACAGACGGAGCACTACCAAATTCCTTCTATGAAGCCAAAATTATGCTTATATCTAAACCACACAAAGACCCAACAATGAGAACATCAGACCAATTTCCCTTATGAATATTGACACAAAAATACTCAATAAAATTCTTGCAAACTGAATCCAAAAACACATCAAAATGATCATCCATCATGATCAAGTAGGCTTCATCATGCAGGGATGGTTCAATATTCAGAAATCCATCAACGTAATCCACTATATAAACAAACTAAAAAAAACACGATCATTTCATTAGATGCTGAAAAAGCATTTGACAAAATTCAACACCCCTTCATGATAAAAGTCGTGGAAAGATCAGGAATTCAAGGCCCATACGAAAACCTAGTTAAAGCAATATATAGCAAAACAGTAACTAACATCAAACTAGAGGGAGAGAAACTTGAAGCAATCCCACTAAAATCAAGGACTAGACAAGGCTGCACACTCTCTCCATAGTTTTTCAATATAGCACAAAAGACCTATCCAAAGCAATCAGAGAACAAAAGGAGGTCAACGGGATACAAACTGGAAAGGAAGTAGTCAAAATATCACTATTTGCAGACGATATGATAGTATGCTTAAGTGACTCATAAAGTTCCACCAGAGAACGACTAAACCTGATAAACAACTTCAGCAAAGTGACTAGGTATAAAATTAAATCAAACAAATCAGTAGCCTTCCTCTACTCAAAGGATAAACAGGCTGAGAAAGAAATTAGGAAAACAACACCCTTCACAATAGTCCCAAATAATATAAAATACCTTGGTGTGAATCTAACCAAGCAAGTGAAAGACCTGTGTGACAAGAACTTCAAGTCTCTGAAGAAAGAAATCGAAGCAGATCTCAGAAGATGGAAAGACCTCCCATGCTCATGGATTGGCAGGATTAATATAGTAAAAATGGCCATTTTACCAAAAAGCGATCTACAGATTCAATGCAATCCCCATCAAAATACCAATCCAATTCTTCAAAGAGTTAGACAGAACAATTTGCAAATTCATCTGGAATAACAAAAAAACCAGGATAGCTAAAACTATCCTCAACAATAAAAAAGGACTTCAGGGGGAATCACTATCCCTGAACTCAAGCAGTATTACAGAGCAATAGTGATAAAAACTGTATGGTATTGGTACAGAGACAGACAGATAGACCAATGGAATAGAATTGAAGACCCAGAAATGAACCCACACACCTATGGTCACTTGATTTTTGACAAAGGAGCCAAAACCATCCAATGGAAAAAAGATAGCATTTTCAACAAATGGTACTGGTTCAACTGGAGGCCAGCATTGTAGAAGAATGCAAATCAATCTATCCTTATTGCCCTGTACAAAGCTTAAGTCCAAGTGGATCAAGGACCTCCACATCAAACCAGATACACTCAAACTAATAGAAGAAAAAGTGAGGAGGACTTTCGATAACCTTGGCACTGGGGAAAATTTCCTGAACAAAACACCAATGGCTTCTGCTCTAAGATCAAGAATCAACAAATGAAACCTCATAAAACTGCAAAGTTTCTGTAAGGCAAAGGACACTGTCATTAGAACAAAATGGCAACCAACAAGTTGGGAAAAGATGTTTACCAATCCTGCATCTGATAGTGGGCTAATATCCCAAATATACAAAGAGGTCAAGAAGTTACACTCCAGAGAGCTGAATAAATCTATTAAAAATGGGGTACTGAGCTAAACAAGAATTCTTAGCTGAGGAATATCAAATGGCTGAGAAGTACCTAAAGAAATGCTCAACATTCTTAGTCATCAGGGAAATGCAAGCCAAAACAACACTGAGATTCCACCTCACCCCAGTCAGAATGGCTAAGACCAAAAACTCAGGTGACAAGAGATGCTGGCAAGGATGTGGAGAAAGAGGAACACCCCTCCATTGTTGGTGGGATTGCAAACTGGTACAACCTCTCTGGAAATCAGTCTGGAGGTTCCTCAGAAAATTGGACATTGTACTACCCTGAGGACCCAGCTATACCTCTCTTGGGCATATACAAAAGATGCCCCAACATACAACAAAGACACATGTTCCACTATGTTCATAGCAGCCTTATTTATAATAGCCAGAATCTGGAAAGAACCCAGATGCCCTTCAACAGAGGAATGGTTATAAAGAAAATGTGGTACATCTACACAATGGAATATTACTCAGCTATCAAAAACAATGACTTCATGAAATTCATAGGCAAATGGATTGCACTAGAAAATATCATTCTGAGTGAGGTAACCCATTCACAAAAAAACACACAAGGTATGCACTCACTGATAAGTGGATATTAGCCCAAAAGCTTTAATTACCTAAGATACAATCCACAGACCACACGAAGCTCAAGAAAGACAATAAAGTGTACATGCTTCACTCCTTAAAAGCAGAAACAAAAAATATTCATAGGAGGGGATATGGAGACAATATTTGGAGCAGAGACTGCCCCACATGTGCCCCATATATATATATACAGCCACCAAAAATAGGTAAGATGATGAAGCTAAGAAGTGCATGCTGATAGGGACCAAATGTCGATCTCTCCTGAGAGGCACAACCAGACCATGTCAAATACAAATTTGAATGCTAGCAGCAAACCATTGAACTGAGAACGGGATCCCCATTGGAGGAATTAGAGAAAGGATTGAAAAAGCTAAAAGGGCTTGAAACCCCATCAGAACAGCAATACCAACCAACCAGAGCTCCCAGGGACTAAACCACTACCCAAAGACTATACGTGGACTGAACCATGGCTCCATTTGCATATGCAGCAGAGGATGGCCTTGTTGGGCACCAATGGAAAGTGCCCTTGGTCCTGCCAAGGTTGGACCCCCAGTGTAGGGAGGGATATACATGGGGAGGGAAACACCTTTATAAAAGAAGAGGAGGAGGATAGGATAGGGGGCTTATGTCTGAGGAACAGGAATAACATTTGAGATTTAAATAAAGCATCCAATAAAAGAAAAGGAAAAAAAATCCCAGTTCTAGGAAGAAAGCAGAGATGGGCAGATCCCTGTAGTCTTTAGCCAACAATCTAAATTATTTGATGAGTTCCAAGACTGTGAGTGACCCTGTTTCAAGAGTGAGTGGTGACCAAGAAATGACACCTGAAGTTGTTATCTGTCTTCCACATACACATATGCCACGCCCGTGCACACAGAGGCATGGCACAGGTTCACACAGACATCTTTGGTCCAGTGGTCTAGGGAGCTATCATCCTATTCCAGAACATTTTGTGAAGTTCCATTTCTGGATGTTTCAAATCGTTCTTGTAATCCCACAAAATTCTACCCATTATCATATTCTATATTTCCATTTGGTCCAGCAACTTCTGAACTTCCTATTCCTGCCCAGAGGTTGGAATTATTAATGCCACATAACCTGGTGAGGTAACTGGGCATCTGATGTGGGCAGGAATGGTAATGAACTCAAATATGGGCCTCTTACAATAACGTCCACACATTTGTCCAGCTTTAGGAAAAGTCTTGCCATTAGTGTCACAATAACTTGGTCATTTGAGGAAGAACTGTCACTGGGGTGGTGTTCTCATAGACTGAGCAAATCACCAGCATCACCCACTCAAGTCTACTCTGTGCCTTTTTTTTTTTTACATTTATTTATTATGTATACATCATACAGCTTTCTACCTGCATGTATGCCTGCAGGCCAGAAGAGGGCATCAGACCTGATTACAGATGGTTACGAGCCACCATGTGGTTGCTGGGACTTGAACTCAGGACCTCTGGAAGAGCAGACAGTGCTCTTAACCACTGAGCCATCTCTCCAGCCCCCTACTCTGTGCCTTTCAGCAATGTCTTCCTTTGCGTATTCCTGAGTTTGGCATTTCTTTGCATTTCTGCTTATTTTGAACGAGGTTTCTCCTCCATTGTTCTTGGAACTGGTTGCTATTTGTCTTCATGACACTTCTATTTCCCCAAAAGACAAAGCCTTCACCCCATTCCCCATGGCACATGAGTGTGTGATTAGTGTAGGTGAGCCCTCGTGGAGAAGAGTGTGTGTATCAGCACTGGAAGATGGGCAGCCCCCTCGACTCCATCCCAGTGGCTAGCACTCGGCAAACAATATATGCTTCATGCTTTAGTTCTGAGATTTGTTCTGAAGGTACGTTATTCTTAATAATTTTACTCAATGTCTGCTTGCAGAAAAGATAGCATCAATATTCTATCATTGATAAACCTAAAGAAAATACTTGTGCTCCTAAAAACTATATTCTCTGGCTTTATAAGACTACCTTATTATTTAAGCAGGGTGGCAGACATAGTCACTAGCCCTATTATTTATTGTTAAGTTACCCTGTGAATAAGTAAGTACAGACTCTGCCTTATCAACATTGCTTTAGCTGACGGCTCAAGATTATATTTGATTTTGCTCCTTTAGTAATGCAGGGACTCATCTAATCTTTTATGGCATTGTCATATTTGAGTTCATTACCATTCCTGCCCACATCCCCAAAACTATTCTGACTAGCATGCCATTCAAGACACATTTAAATGGTATGAATTCATTAGTGTTTGTGTTGCTGTGTGAATATACCCACCAGAAGCAACTTAAGGGAATAAGGACTTATTTCACCATTTTAGTTAGAAGGGTTGGCGGCAGGAGTGTGGCCATCATCCACAGTCAGAAAACAGAAAGAGGTGAACATGGTGGTTAAACTTTCTCAGTCCTTTCTTTTATTCAGTCTTGGATGATGCTACTGATATGCAGGATGGGGTTTCCCATCAGTTAAATCTCTACACTCAGAGGCATCTCCAGGTTGTGATAAACCCAGTAAAGTTAAAAATAAAGATTGGCCATTTCATGATGTGATCGCAGATTCTGTTACTCCATTTTGTAACTCGAGCTTTCAAATCTGTCTTCCAACATAACCATTTCTACATCTGTAATAATAATTAAATCCAAACACTTAGATTTATTTGTGCAATCTCACGTGACATGCTTGCTGTTGTAGTTTAAGGCTACTGTAAGCATTTGTAGTTTACAAACTACTATATTTCTAGTAGTTATTTTTTTTTTGCAAAGGATTCTATTGTTATCTACTAAACTGTCTTCCCTTAGTTTGTTCTAGTTTAAGACTTTGTATGTTTACAAACAGAAGCAAAGACAACAAGTTATAAGCTTTGCCCTCATGGTACCTGTCTTAGGGTTTTACTGCTGTGAACAGACACCATGACCAAGGCAACTCTTATAATGACAACATTTAATTAGGGCTGACTTACAGCTTCAGAGGTTGAGTTCAGTAATCATCAAGCCAGGACATGGAAGCATCCAGGCAGGCACAGTACAGAGTTCTATATCTTCAAATGAAGGCTGCTAGTGAGAGATTGACTTCCAGGTAGCTAGGGTGAGGGTCTTAAGCCCACGCCCACAGTGACATACCTACTGCAACATGGCCACATCTTCTAATCCTGTCACTCCCTGGGTCAAGCATATACAAACCATCACATTACCTAAATCTTTCCTTTTTCAATTTTCCTTAAGAGCAAAACGCTTCTAAAGGATTAGGCATACTTCATCCCTTATTGACTTACAAAGATAAAAGCTTGTCTATTTACTCAGCTCTTAGTAAATTCAGAATTAAAAGTTCTCAAATACAGTTAATATAGATAACAACGTGAGGAGCTTTATGCTCACAGGCTTTTCTATATCACCAAAGTTATTTTTAATTATTTTCAGGATTGTATTTCTTTGCTCAGGAGCTTTGTTATTCCTTTATGTTTAAGTTCATATTTATTTTTCTTACGAGGGTATGCGTGGTGATGCACATGTGCCAGCAGGCATGTTACAGCATGCACAGAGGGCAGAAGATAACTGTGTGGAGTGAGCTGTCTCCGTCCATCTTCCTCCTACAGGTTCCCAGAATTGAGCTCAGAGCCTTGCCAGGCTTTTGTGACAAGATCCTTTACCCACTTCTGCCAAGACTCTCTAGCTAGTAAGAATTTAGCAATCAACGAAAGTTAAATCAAGACATCATCATAATCCTTCAGTTTTCTTAACATCATAATACTTCAGTTAGTTTAGGATCTTCCAGCTATATAGTCTAATGGTTTCTCTTAGTAAGTAGGGTTGCAAGATGACTACTTGTCCTGCTGGTTTAGACCAATGCATTCATTAGGAGAGAGTGTGTCTAAGTGGTAGCAGGTCTAACCTCCATCCTGCTTCACATGCTACCCTGAGCTATCCCCCTCCCTATACACCTTGTCTGCCTTTACGATTCCATTGGTAGTTTGTGTTCCTGCAGCCCTACTGCCATAGCCATTTCCCATTTCACACCACAGGATAGGCTTGCCCGATAAAGCCTTTCCACTGCTTAACCAAAGACTCCAGTCAGAGAAGGAAATCTACTATGTTGACTGTCTCCAGGCATCAAATCTGCTGGTACAGACTGTTTTTTATGTTTCAGAAACCCCAAATAACTCAGATAACCCTCCACTTGCTACAACCTGTTTTCAGCAAGGACACATGAACTCTAAAGGGACATTCCAGCAAAGTACTTACAGTCCACTAAATCATAATACAGACATTTTATATGAAATATTTTCGTATTTCAGATTTGATACAAAATACCTACCTCTCCCTAATGAGATTCCAAAACAGCATATGCTTCTTTATATGACTCACTAGAAGAAACATTTGAAGCCTTTTTATAAGAATGTTCAAGCCAAAGATACTAGAAAGCCACAGACATAAATGGGGGTCAGATTCATCTCTGATTCTGAATAAAATCAAATGTTTCCTATGGTTCATGGAACTCATCCAAAAGAAAAATAAAAGACTTGTCTCATTTATAAGTGCAAGTCATTGAAAATGGGGACTACCAGTGAACCATTCAACTTGAAGTAGAACCTGAACAAAACTTCTATAAGAGAAATTTGCTGACTGTGGGAGAAGCTCACAGTCAACTGGATGCAGTGGGTATGAAAAACTATTATAATCCAGGGACACAAAAGGTCTCCATGTAAGTGCGCAGTCTGCAATCAGAGGCCAGACATAACTGTGCATGTGGAGTAAATGGTTCTGAAGTAATGAGCACAGAGAAATGAGCTGTCATCGACACAGAGATGAGAACAGATATCTTTCTTTGGGAAAAATAAAATCATAACAAAATCCTTGCAAAGACTAAAATCAAGGCCATAGATCCCATATACTAAGAATCAGCTTTCTTGGAGCCTAAAGGAAGTAGATGAAGGACAGTAGAGTGGCCTGGGGTTATTGTAGCAGAGGGTCACGTGCTCATTAGCAACTGCTGTCATAATCTATACACTCCGGGTTGTCCTGGGTAACAAGAAACAGAGACCTGCAAGAAATTTTCCAGTAGCTCAGGACTGACTGATGGGGGATTTTTAGTGATCTTGGTATATTTTCTAACTGAAGGCATACTGTCAGTGTAAGCAGCTTCCAATTGAGAGATATATTCACCAGGAAATGTGCATACATTGTCACTAAACAATACTTTAAAGATTGCATAGAAAATGTCAAATAACATGTTACTAACTTCTGGGCATAGCACTGTGCCACAATGAAAAAAATACAATGTACAAAAACTGAGATTATTTTCCGCCAAACAATAAACCACCAAATACTCCCATATGTATATGCATGTATAAAACTTTGGCATTTGAAGTTAATTTTAGTTTGACAAAACAATTAGCGTTCTTTCTGAAGTTGAGATCAGCGTGTGACAGTGTTGTCTGACTTTATACAGCCAGATGACAGAGGAATATGTGGTGCATACCTTACAAAATCCTCAAAGAAAGTGAGAATGTGTCACAGGCTGGGGCTCTGAGTCTGTCTGGCATGGGCTGCCAGCCTCTATTGTAGCAAAGAGGGTGATTTCTTTTGAGAGGAATTGAAGGCTAGTTTGCTGACATGGCGATCTCCTTCAATGTACTTAATTGGAGACACTTTGTTATAGATCTAGACAGGTAACCGTGTCCTCATTGTCTACTAAAGCCAGTTTAGTGTCAGTCCATCCAAAATGGTGATGAGGTGTCTTTGAAACAAAGAAAGGTGTCTACAGCGAAGAATGAAGAAAACCAAACCATTTGCACCAGTCAACAAAAATATTTTGTCCAACTGCCAGCCTCTCACTTAACAACATGAAGCATTATTCCTATAAAGCATGCCTCGTTTCCTTTTCCTGTGTTCTTCCTCAAGGCTTGCACAGTCTCCATTATGCTGAGCTTGCATGCCCAAGCAGGCTTTTGGATGAGCTCTCTCAGAGGTTTCGGAAACAAAGTGAACCAGTCTGACATGCCCATGAGCTGAGTGAGCCCAAGTGAATGAATGACTCACATGTAGAGCAGCAACCAGGCTCTTCTCAGAATGTTGGTACCTGTGCATCTAGTCATCCCATAATGAAATTCACATGGAATCTTCCACCCCGGGCAGATTCGTGTCAGCTCTCTTAACATGTTCCAGTTGCATGAGCTACTAATTAAGGGTGTTCATTGTTAAATGAAATAAATAGTCCCCACTTAGCCCATTATAGGTATAGACTGTAAAACAAACAATTATGTGACACATGATTCATGTTAACTGACAGAAATTCCGGAATGACATTTCTGTAACAGTGTAACCTCTCCAGCAATCATATGTTCCCTGTTAGGAGCTAAATAGGTACTGATGGTGAAGATGGCACATCCTCCAGCTGGTGACATTTTGGCTAAGGATAGAAATGCCTGGAGCACCTCTGTAGGATTTAAATCCCAAATGGGGCTGAGAAATGAAAGCATGAATGGGATTAGCTTCAACTATTCCATGTGTTTGAGATCCTGCACCCTGGTGCCAAGCAGAAGCATCAACTACCTATGAAATTCTTCTATCTGGGCTAAAGAAGATGCCAGGAAAACATCCACATGCAGTAGAACATCCTGACGTTCAAAAGACACTCTTGTCCCTGTGCACTTGATTTTACAAAAGAGTTTTACAGAGGGGATAAATGAAGTTTAAGGTACATTATGTTTTATTGAGGAGATATGTCATGACAAAATAGTCAGTGGACACAAGTAGTCTCTTGAAGAACAAACAAGCACATCAATTAAGATACACATGGTGTTCTGTCTTACTGACAGTGTCTTGCTTTACAGAAGCTTTTCAGTTTTCATGAGGTTCCATTTGTCAATTGTTGACCTCAGAGCATGAGCTATTGGTGGTCTGTTCAGGGAATTTCTCCCTGTGCCAATGTGTTCAAGGCTCTTTCCCATTCTCTGTTCTATTAGACTCAGTGTATCTGGTTTTATGTTGAAGTCCTTGATCCACTTGGACTTGAGCTTTGTGCAGGGTGATAAATATGGTTTAATTTGCATTCTTCTACAAGCAGACCACAAATTAGAACAGCACCATTTGTTAAAGATGCTTTCTTTTTTCCACTGTATAGTTTTATCTACTTTGCCAAAGGTCAAGTGTCCATAGGTGTGAGGGCTGATTTCTGGGTCTTCAACTCTATTCCACTGATTGACCTGTCTGTTTCTGTACCAATACCATGTAATATTTTATCACTATTGCTCTGTAGTACAGCTTGAAGTCAGGGGTGGTGATTCCCCCAGAAGTTCTTTTATTGTTGAGAACTGGGTTTTCTTCTTCTTCTTCTTTCTTCTTCTTCTTCTTCTTCTTCTTCTTCTTCTTCTTCTTCTTCTTCTTCTTCTTCTTCTTCTTCTTCTTCTTCTTCTTCTTCTTCTTCTTCTTTTTTTTCTTTTGAAGTTGAGAATTGTTTCTCCCATGTCTGTGAAGAATTGTGTTGAATGCTGATGAGGATTCCATTGAATCTGTAGACTGGTTTTATTAAGATGGCCATTTACTGTGTTGATCTGACCAACCTACAATCACGAGAAGTCTTTCCATCTTCTAGGTCTTCAACTTCTTTCTTCAGGAACTTGAAGTTCTTGTCATACAAATATTTCAGTTGCTTGGTTAGAGTCAAACCAAGGTATTTTATATTGTTTATGATTATTGTGAAGGGTGTCCTTTTGCTAATTTCTTTCTTAGCCTGTTTATCCTCTGAGTAGAGGGAGGCTACTGATTTGTTTGAGTTAATTTTATATCCAGCCACTTTGCTAAGTTCTTTATCAGTTGTAGAAGTTCTCTGGTATAAGTTTTGGGGTTGCTTATGTATACTATCATATACATAATACTGCAAATAATGATACCATGACTTATTCCTTTCCAATTTGTGTCCCTTTGACCTCCTTTTGTTGTCTTCTTACTCTATCTAGAACTTGGAGGAGTATTGAATACATAGGGGGAGAGTGCCAGCTTTGTCTTGTCCCTGTTTTTAGTGGGATTGTTTCAAGTTTCTCTCCATTTAATTTGATGTTGGCTATTGGTTTGCTATACATTGCTTTTATTTTGTTAGGTATGTGCCATGAACTCCCAATCTCTCCAAGACTTTTAACATGAAGCATGTTGGATTTTGTCAAAGGCTTTTTCATCATCTAATGATATGATCATGTGATTTTTTTCTTTGTGTTTGTTTATAGTGTATTACCTTGATGTATTTTCATATATTGAACCATCCCTGCATCCCTGGGATGAAGTCTACTTGATCATGGTGAATGATGGTTTTGATATGTTTTTTGATTCGGTTGGCAAGAATTTTATTGAATATCTTTGCATCAATATTCATAAGTGAAATTGGTCTGAAGTTCTCTTTCTTTGTTGTCTCCTTGTACAGTTAGGTATCAGAGTAACTGTGGCTTCATAGAATGAAATACATAGCATTCCTTTTGTTCTGTTTTTGTGGAATAGCTTAAGGATTATTGGTATTAGGTCTTTTTTTGAAGGTTTGGTAGAATTCTGTACTAAAACCATCTGCCCTTGGGCATTTTTGGTTGGGAGGTTTTCAATGACTGCTTCTATTTCCTTAGGTGTTATGGGACTGTTTAGACAGTTTACCCGATCTTTATTTAACTTTGGTAACTGGTCTAGAAAATCATCCATTTAACCCAGATTTTCCAGTTTGGTTAAGTATAGGCTTTTGTAGTAGTATCTGATATTTTGAATTTCCTCAGTTTCTGTTGTTTTGGCTCCACTTTCATGTCTGATTTTGTCAATTTGGATATTGTTTCTGTGTCCTTTAAGTAGTTTGGTTAAGGATTTACCTATCTTGCTAATTTTATCTAAAAACCAGATCTTGGTTTTGTTGTTTCTTTGTATCATTCCCTTTGTTTCTAATTGCTTTATTTCAGCCCTGAGTTTGGCTATTTCCTGCCATCTACTCCCCTTGGGTGTGTTTTCTTATTTTTTATTCTAGACCTTTCATGTGTGCAGCTAAATTTCTGGTGTAGAATCTCTCTAATTTCTTTATGAAGGTACTTAGTGCTATGAATTTTTCTCTTAACACTGCTTTCACTGTGACCCATAAGTTTGGGTATGTGTGGGATTGGGGGAGTACCCTCTCAGAGGCAAAGGGGAGTGGGAGGAGGTAAAGAGTTATTGGAGGGGGAACTGGGAATGGGAACAACATTTGGAATGTAAATAAATAAAACAACTTTTAAAAAATGATGCACATGGTAAAACAACCTCTACTCTCTTCTTATTGTATTTTATTCCAGCACAAATTACAGATGTCTCTTCTCCAATACTGAAGATTATATTGCCTTCAATGCTGTGCAAGGATTTGATCTTGTCCTACACATTTCAGTTAAAAAGTCACTCTGAGTAAGTGAGTATAAACATTCTGTTCAATTACAGAGTGCTCACATGCAAATAAGAAAAGATCTTTTTATGTACCCTGTAGCAATTATCCAAAGAAAGCTCATCCCCACATAGTCTGGCAAAGGCTTTATAATGTTTATCTCATAATTTCCATTAATTTATGAGTATTACTACTAATATTTTATAAAATAATATAGGTACACAAAAGTCAAAGATGATGTTGACTCTCATCCTCACAGAATTATCAACATTTTTCTAAAGACATAGAAAAGTCTAATGAAGCAACTTCAGTATGAACAACAAAGCACTGAGAAGATAATTTAATCACAGAAAAATTAAGTATCCTGACAGTGATTGTCACCTACAAGCATTACAGATAATTCCCCTAGATAAATCACAGCATAGGGGGCCAATGTGGTGACCACCCTTCCTACAGCCAGTAAAGCAAGAAAGTAAAATCTTTGTGGAGGCAGGGTGCCTTCATGTTAGAGAACCTTGGCTTCTTTTCTAGGCATTTAGAAGATAAGACACATACACTTTTAACAAGCAACAAATCCATCTTTATATATTTTATACATTAGCTTCTGCATGGGAGGGCATGGCACCTTCTTGTGATCCCAGCATACAGGATGCAGAGACTGGGAATCTGGAAACAAAATAGCTAGCCAGAATTGCTGAAAAGCTAAGCTTCAGGTTTAGCAAGAGACTGATAGAGAAATATGACCAGCATCAAACACTAGCACACACAATCATGTACTGAGCCCATTTGATGTTTCCTGGATATGCTTAAGTATAGACCCATCTCCTGGAGTTGAGTAGAGTTTTTAATGTCTCCAGAAGTAGTCACAAACTTTTCTGCCATTTTTTATATTACAGCAAAATGTTTGGGGTCACCTGATATCTTATATTTAATATGATTTTCATTCTGGAATGAACCTGACTTTTTGGGTGGGATGCAGTTCTGATTGTAATTATTTAATGTTATGTTTGTGTGTCTATATTTATAATGTATTTTGTCCTTTATTACTTGGGATTAGAATTAAACAAATATCAATGTATTTTCAACCTTTGCAAATACATTAGAACGCTTGGACTTCACTATTACTGGTTTAAAAATCACATAAGATGAACTAGACTGTCGGGGGAGGCGGCAATGGGGGAGGGGTGGGGAGGAACACCCATAAGGAAGGGGGGAGGGAAGGGATGTTTGCCCGGAAACCGGAAAGGGAATAACACTTTCGAAATGTATATAAGAAATATTCAAGTTAATAAAAAAAAAAAAAAAAATCACATAAGATATAAAAATAACTTTTAATATTTTTTAGAATTCATTTCCTTTTGGATGGTGTAGTTAATTAACAACTTTCCATATGACTTTAACCTTGTTATCTGTGTAAGGTTTCTATTTCATCAAAAGTTCATTTTGATGACTTAAACTGTCCCCAACAAGAGCAGAAAGATCTTCAAAATATTTTTCAAAAAATTATTCCTTTTACTTTTAAAAGAGAAAAAAAAATTTCTCTGTATTAGGCTGGTATGGTGACTCCAATAAGTTCCTATATTTGAATACTTAGGGAGTGGCACTATTTGAAAGGATTAGGGGGTGTCGCCTTGTTGGAGGAAGTGTGTCACCAGCTGTGGGCTTTGAGGTTTCAAAGGTCCAAACCAGGCTCAGTGTCTCTCTCTTCCTGATGCCTGGGATCCTGAGGTAGAACTTTCAGTTTTCAGCTTTCAGGTTGCCATGTTCCCTGCCATGCTGACAAGGGACTGAGCCTCTAAAACTCTAAGCCAGCCCCAAGTAAATGCTTTCCTTTATAAGAGTTGCAGTGTTCAAGGTGTTCTTCACAGCAGTCAGACACTGACTGAGACAGTTGAGGTTAGGGTAAGAAGAACTGCAGGCTAAGTCACTTCAGCAGACCTTCGTGTCAGTTTGGAAGTATAGTAAAGTTAAAATACAAAGATCTGTTTTTAATTTTTTTCTATGAAATATTTTTATGAGGCTGGTTGGGAAGGTTATATACAAAAGTATGACTATAGTTAAGCTGAGAGAGTTATGGAGAAGTATCACGTTTAATCCTTCTTCTAAAAGGTTCATGTGGGGCTGGAGACATGGCTAAGTGATGGAGAGCACTTCCTTATCTTGCTGAGGACAGACAGGTCTCATGTCAGGCAGCTCCCAACCACTGAACCTCCAGTTCCAGAGTTTGTGTGCTCTCTGGCCTTCACAGGTCCCAGCATACCCATTTCATTCACATATACATAACCAAAATAAATGTCTAAAGGGGCTTATGATCTGCTTAAATTTTTTCTTGTGTAGAACATGAAGAACAATACAAAGCACTAAAGAGACTTGTGTTCGGGAGCACAGGAAGTACCTGCACAAAGAATCATTTTCTCACTCTCTCTATGTATATCCTTACTGCGTGTCAGACACAGCGGACCACTCAGACTTTTTGGTGGATTCTGGAACATTCCACTCAGTTTTAGGAGACCCCAGTTACCTTTCATCTGTGTGCACACTCAGAGCCTTCTACCCTACCTTCCATTCCATAAAGCATACCTGTCTTACATGGATGCCAGAAATGTATGAGTTTCAGATTCTTTGGTCTAGATCCCACAGAGAATTCTGTTTCTTCTTTTGATGAACAGCTTGAGATGCAAAAAATATTTAGATTGTTCTGAGATAATGGGTTTGGGTATAGACACACTGGGGTTGATATCAGCTCTAGGCACTCAGAGGCTAAACACCTAGAGTTCCGAGAGACTCCTGTGCCCAAGACATTAATTCAGGGCTTCTCATTTTCCTGACAATCTCACTCTGTCTTTCTCTTCATGTGTTGCAAAGAATTCCAGGTCCCTGACTGTGGTATACTTGGTGAGAAGGAGAAAGGGGAGAAAGGAGATAAAGATATGGAGAGGAGAGAGTCACTGAAGTGGAGAGAAGAGTAGAGGGGAAGGGAGAGGAAGAGCAGGGAAAAGGAGGGAGAAAGAAATGGGAGAAAAGAAGGATTACAGACATGGAATTACTATATATTTTACCTTTGAATTAAAGAAATGTTTTGCAAATGTTTATAGCATTTGGATTTAAGAACAGGACAAAGAAAAGGATATTTCCAAAGGCCAGGGGCAGAGTTCCAAAGAAGAGCTGCCAGCAAACAGCAGCTGTGAGAGGAAAGTTCAAGGGACATCTGCAGGTCGCCAGTGCCCTCTGGAAGCCCTGGCGATGGCTGGGGAAGGTGGGTGGCATCCTGGAGCAATTTATTTCATGATGAGTCTGAATTGTGGGGACTGTGCTGCATCGTGTTGCCTTCTGTGGTCCTGCGGGCTGCTGGTTGCTGGCCACCAGGAGGTGAAAGGCCAGAGAACAACTGTAACAGCACTGTCCCTTTTCCGGTGTTTCGGCCGTTTACAAGCAACTTTATTTTTGGAAACAGTCGCAGGAGTGAAAGAGGCTTTGACCACGGGACCCTCGTCTGCTCCTTGAGAACAAATAGAAGCCAGAAAGTTGGTCACCAGCCACAAGGGCAGATACAGCTGAGGTCGGATGGGGACAAATGAAAGCCCTGCAAGGTTAGCATGGAAAGGTAGCGGGGACAGCAAACCCACCTGGAAGAAAGCGTACTTCCACCGCCACCCCTGTTGATAGAATGTAAAGAAAAGCAACCTTCGGAAGTGAAGAAATTTACCGACTAGATTTTGAAACTTAGCCAAGTGGCTGTGCTTCCGTTATTGTCCATCAGTGGGGGACAGAGGGTGGAAAGTTGGGAGCAGGTTTATAGGCAGTTTGCACAGTTCCCTTCTACAAAGAATCCAGTGAAGTCTCCACTATCCCATAGCAAATGCTTACCCACTTCAAATGCAGAGGGAAGTAGGATGTTAGCCAGCAGTAAATGTAGCTGCTGTGCAGTGAGAAGGGCTCTCCCTGGGGCTCTCATTTTGAATTTCATAAAGACTAATGGAACCTTCTAAAGAAAGAATTCTTAGACATCATCCGGATTAAAAATAAAAGCCACAAATCTGAAAAGGGGATTGACAGCAATATGGACAAGACAGTGATGATGTGGATGAGAGAAAGATAAGAGAAGGTGTGGGGGAGAGAGTAAGCAGAATACGTTTTACACATGTGAAATGCCAAAGAACAAAGTCAATCAATAGAAAAGAAGACAGAGGGGTTGGGGATTTGGCTCAGTGGTAGAGCGCTTGCCTAGCAAGCGCAAGGCCCTGGGTTCGGTCCCCAGCTCCGAAAAAAAAAAAAAAGACAGAAAATGGTCCAAAGAGGAAACCCCTCCCCACTCCTCCTCCTCCTCCTCCTCCTCCTCCTCCTCCTCCTCCTCCTCCTCCTCCTCCTCCTCCTCCTCCTCCTCCTCCTCCTCCTCCTCCTTTAATGGCTTTCACCCTGGGGTCAATAGTTTCCATAGTGTGATTTCCTTCTGGGTTAAAGAATGCAAAATGAATAAATGGTTTTGCCTTGCATTGGAGGACTCAAATAAATTTGGCATCTTTATTGTTTTAATTGATGCAATTTATTCACTATAATTTCACCTGATTATGAGAGATGGTATGAGAACAATATAAGTAATTTATGATACACAATATAATGTACAACATAATTTATACAGATCAAATCAGTATAATTAATTTTTCTATTTTTTCAGACTTTTTGCGTGTATATGTTTTTAGAACATTCAACCACTACCCTTTTCTAGTCATTTATTAAATTATATACATGTCATAAATTCCAGTCACCCCCTGCACTGCAAATCACTAGGATATATTCATTCTATATAACATTTTGTTGCCTCTGTCTCTCTGTCTCTCTCTGTCTCTCTCTCTGTTTCTTTCTCTCTGTCTCTGTCTCTGTCTCTGTCTCTCTCTCTCTCTCTCTCTCTCTCTCTCTCTCTCTCTCTATTAGTTTCTCTCTTTTTTCCTTAAGGAATCTCTCCAGTAACTACTACTCAAGGTTACTCTTTTATTCAACTTCCATCTATAAGCAAGAATATGTCATATTTATCTTTCTATGCTTGGCTTATTTATGGATATATAACATTCTACCAAATACATATACAATATTTTCTTCATTCATTGTTGATGGACACCTTTATCCATTTCATATCTTGCTATCACAAATAGTAGCCCAATAAAAATGGGACTGCAAATATTTCCTTGGTATATTCATAACAGAATATCTAGAGATCATGATGCTTCTGTTTTTACTCTTTTGAGGAAAGATTCTCTTACTGGTTAAGAATTCCTTCATGTTTTAGCAATCAGCAATTCTCTGATACACCAATATCTTATACATTAACTAAGCACATTCTATATGAAGCTGTGGTAATTGCTGTTGGGGTTGCAAGCAGGTAACAACGCTGCTTGCTACTTTTCAGTTTACTAGAAAAAAACTAAAAACAAACAGAAAACACACACACACACACACACATATGCACACTCAAAAAAATGAAAAAAAATTCCAAACAAACAAAACCTAAAAAACACCCAATCTATCTCATTTACATTTTATCCTCAAATAAATCTGAGCATTAGGCAACTTAGTGGGGAAATTCTTAAAGAAGCTAAGTGATCTGTCACTGGAAGGTACAAACTAGTGCTTGAATTCACACACTTGACCTCAGTTGTAAGACAATTAGAAAACCACAAGGCAACTAGTATATGTTGTGTTGTAGCATTGCATGTTAATGCAACTTATTCTTGCATTACTCAGTGGGTTCTGCTCAGTGAGATGCTTTTCAATGAAAATGTCTAGTGCTTGACTGAATCTGGGCAGAAAGGATAAAAGCATAGGAACCCATATATGTAGATAACAGCAGAAATCAAACGAGTCCTCATGTATCACTAGCATAGAAGCTCCTGGAATTAGGAAAGCTACGAGTGTGGGCTTCTTTGTTAAGAATTATTCGTGCAATAAAAATATACCAAGCAATTATGTTTTCAACACATTTTCACCACTTTGGCTACATGACATTTGAAATTCTCCCAGTTTTCCATGAGTGCTGGAATTATCCAGCCCACAGCTCCTTGGCCTGTGGGGTCTTTTCTTTATCTTTCCTTAAAAAAAAAGATTTTCATAAACAAGCAGAGGCATTTTGGTTGTATTTGCCTTCACTCTCCCTCTCCCATTCCTTTCATGCCCCCCTAGCATTCAGTCCTCAAATCTCAAACTCATGTCTTCTTTAATTTCATATATATATATATATATATATATATATATATATATATATATCCTGAGTCCAATTGGTGTTGCCACATGAATGTTGATGTAGGGCTGACCACTGGCAATGGGTCAACCAGGGCACAGATCTCTGAAGCAAATTCATTCTTTCTTTTCATCATCTGTATGTGAGCCCATCTACCATCTATGTTGAAATGTTGACCTATGTAGGTCTTTTGCAAGCAAAATATAGCAGTTGAAAATTCCTAGGTACAATATTTCTGTCATATACAAAAGCCTATTGCAAGTAGTCCTCTCATCTTTTTGATCTTACAAGCTTTCTGTCCAGTGTTCCATAGTATTGCCAACACCATGAGTATGTCCCATTTGGGTATGAACAGTCCATCTATATAACACTGTCACCTCTCCAAGTCTAAGGGATCATTGCAAAAGGGGGGATCCAAAGACGGTACGATCCAGAGACAATGTTTTCCTGCCATAACAGGCAAGTTGCATAAACGAACTTACCTCACTTGTAGCAGCACATACAAAACTAATAAAATCCAGACAAAATATCAGTACACACATGGCATGTGGTCACAGATTCTCACCCTTAGTTGAGGCTATTAGTAATTGATAGCTGTTGGGAGTGGGAGAGTTTATTTTCTTTAAGGATGTGGTCATTGGTAAGTCATCAACACGCCTGTGTACATATACCCAAGAGTATATAGGCAGCAAAAGTTGAACCCAAATACATGTATTTCCTAGTTACTTTTGTTGGAAACTACTTGAATTTGTTATCATTCTTGTGCACAGTCACTATTCCTATGTCTTATTGCTTCTTTGTCTTTGGATAATATTCTAAGGAAATGGACCCTTAGAATAAAATTCTGAAATTGGATTGATTGTATATTATATATGATTTTGGTTTTCTTGAGACAGTGTTCACTAAGTAGCCTAGGCTATCCTGGTACTCATTATAGAGCCCGGCTGTTCTTGAAATTATGACAATTGCTTTGCACTGGTCTCCCAATTGATTTTATTACACATGTTAGCTATTGTGACTGGATATGCATAGTATTTTTTAGAAGAAATGTAGTATATGATAATGACTGAATGAAATGATATCAATAGTACTTATTTCATCACCAGAGAATGAAACATAGGTAACAGGGAAGGAAATGAAGGTGTCTGAGTGACTGGGACTGTTAGTCTCTATGATAATAAAGCTTCTAATAAGGCTTGTGGAGGCACCTGGCATGTTATTATAATTGGAAAGCACACATAAGAAAATGTACATTAAGAGCATGGATATAAACTGAAGAATCTGAATTAAAGAACAAGAATCTCTTCACTGCCGGTTTGAAAGACGAGTCCCTCGTGTCTCATGGTTGTGCATGATAACATTGTTTCATTGCATTGATGAAGTTGACAGGTCCTGTAATTGCATGATCTCGAGAAATGTAATAGGTATGAAGCAAGCCCAAAGTGTGTCCCTTGAATCACAGAAGGCCTATTAGTCATTGTATCATTTAAATATGGGAATAAATTGACTATTCTACCACCTAAAATAAATAAAATAAGGACACAGCATTATGCTGGCTTGCAATGAAGTGGTGGATCTGGAAAGAGTGAATGACAAAATATTACGCATATGCATACTCATAAGCACACACATATTTTCTTTGATGAGTGATGAAAGCTACACTAATCTTTGTGTGCAGAATGAACATTTAGTGGGTAGTTGAACACTATAACAATTTAGCATTGTAGTAGTAGTAGATTATCATCTAGGGTCTATGACTCCTCCATCCACAGATTCTTAGCTAGGTTTGCAGTACCAGCTATGAGTTTTCTCCTAATATTCAGTATTCAGGGGTATTTTAATACCAGATGCCATGTTCTAAGTACTTTTAACCCTACTCCCCAAACTCCTATATAGAAATCTTAGCTCCAAAAACATTGTATTAAGAAGTAAAATCTAGATAACCAGGTCAAAAGATTGTAGTCTTAAGGATGCATTAGAAGGACTATTATCAAGAAATCAGACTACACATACTGGAGAGAAAGTATTGAAAGGGAACTCTTTATTCACTGCTGATGGTAGCTCAAATGAAGATCAGAAATTATTATGGAAATCACTTGTGAATGAACCAGCTATTCCGCACCATGGCATATGTCCAAAGAACTCCATATCCTACCATTGAGTTAGTTGTACATCTATATTAACTTCTGCTTTATGACAGTAGGAAAACAGAACCAACCTAGACGTCCAATGTCAGATTAGTAGGTAATGAAAATATGGTATACAAACAAAAATGAAATACTTTCAACTATAAAGGAGGAAGAAATATTGAGATTTTCAAGAAAAAATTTCACCCAAACTCAGAAAGGAAGAAAAAGTGCATGTTGTGTCTTATCTGCAGATTCTGAACTATAATGTGTGAATGAAAGACTGTAAAGGACAACCCTTAGAAGGAGACCAAGGGCAGGTACGAGTAGGTAATATGGAAGAACAGAATGTAGGGAGAGGGCACTTGAGGACTGACGAGGGACATAAAGCTAAGTGTTTCCTAGCTTCAATGTTGTCATTGTCTTGTGTGTGGTGGATAAGTGAGTAAAAATGCAATTGACATTGATGGAGCCAAGCCCTAAGCAATGCTCTCTGATGTCAGGACGGCCATTCTCACTGTGCAGACGTTCACTGAGGTGGGTAGGGTCTGAGATTGGACAAGTGTTAAAGCGGCAATGTGAATGCAGCTGGGTGAGGCTTTTATTTAGGATTTAATTACAATAACGTGAAAATAGGATGTGTGAGAAGAATCCTCAGAGAGGATTTTTCACTCTTTCCCCCCAGGATAGCACTATCTATAAATCAGAAGGTCAAAAACTCTTTGATTCCCCATGTCTATAAGAAATGAACGTCCAGTCATCATAATGGCTCCAGGTCGCAGCAACCCAAGTGGACTAAGAAGCAACAGAAATCTGCCATTCCTTTCATTTGTGCTTTATTCCTCCACAGTGTTCTGTTCACCAGACTCTGGGAGTGTCAGCCTTCAGCACAGCACTTTACCAATTCAACAAAATCACGGTGCTTTGCTGAAGCCCACCTCTCTGCACACTGGAATAGAAAACCTCCCCAGGGGGGAAGCCAACGTGCTCATTAGTTTTGCTTCATTTCTCTCCTTTCCCTTGGGGAATCTAGTTCTGTACAGCCAATTGCCCAAGGTCCAAAAACAGTTATTTCACATATTTTACCAAGATTTCTCATTGTTTATGGTGTGAGCGAGAGTTCACTAACAGTTAAGCTTCCAACATGGCTGGAGGCTTAAGTGTTCCCCTGTAGTTATAAAGCGATAGGAATCTGTCATGACTGTGAAGATGACAGTGTTTGACATCTTAAAACGAATCATCTAGGGTAAGTTTAACCATCTTTAAAAACGTAAAATAAAACTTCCAACCCAGAGGCGCACGAGTATAAGTGGAATTTTAAAAAAGAAAAGAAACATTCCGATAGTAGATGGAAAGGGAGAAAGAAATGGAGCAACTGTGCCAAGAAAGCACATCGAATGAGGCAACAGATGGGACTGTTTACTCCTGACAATATAGAGATGATTGGGGCATTTGGGAAAGACTTTAAAATAAACATTGGATGTTTAAAATTCTCAAATAGCCGAGGAAGAACGAACATCGCGGAAGAGTTAGAAGTCATGAAAGATTAAACGTAGACATTAAAAACCATTAGAAAATCGGGGCTGAGATGAAGGACAAGAAAGAGAATAGATTGGATATACTGAAGACAGAGTCATACCGGAACACAGAACTGCTACAATCCACCGCGGTGTGTAACACAGGGGAATAAAGAAATAACATGAACGCTATCCAGACTGACTGAACTCTATCCAAGTATCTACAAAGCATAAACCCAGTGTCAATTATAAAGAAAACCTTACATTAAAAGCTAGCAGAGAGAATAATTTTTAACACACCCCGAAAATGCCATAAAAATCAGCATATAGAATTCTTGAATAATAAGATGCTTCAAAAGCTTGACTTAACACATTCAGAATTGTGAGTAGGGTAACAGTGGTGGCCACAAACCAGGTGCCTATGCTTATGGGCTGTGTCTGGACTCCTGCCCTGCCCACTGGTACACTCCTACGTATTTGACACTGCTGCTGTCTCTGAATTATAATAGACTTGTAATAATGTGTCTTGCAACCCGGTAGCACAAACCCTCCAGTTTTTAAGCTGCCTTAGTGAAATCTAAGTAACGTCATAAATGAATCATTTATTCATAATGCATCAATACGCACTGATTTATTGTGAAGCCGATGTAGAATATTGATGAGAGGTGGTGCCATGTATGGGGATACACAGGCAGTTTTGTGTACTGTCTTTTCAGTTTCTTTTCTAGAAATCTAAAACTGCTCTAAAATAAAAACAGCCACTGAAAGAATCCAATACTGACTTCATTTCTTCACATCTACAAATACATTTTAGAATTAGCTTTCATTTCTGTATTTTATTAGAGATTTTTATGCAATTGAAATTTTTTGAGTTAATTTCAAGAGCTTGGTTACTTTAAATGACACAGACCCTGATGAACCACACTGCTATGTCTTCTCTTATTAATTCAGATATTTTTAATTCTTAAAACTATTTATATTGATTGATTGATTGATTGATTGATTGATTGATTGATGGTTTTGACTATATTAATCCTGCCAATCCATGAGAGTGGAAGATCTTTTCGTCTTCTGAGATCTTCTTCAATTTCTTTCTTCAGAGACTTGAAGATCTTATCATACAGATCTTTCACTTGCTTGGTTAGAGTCACACCAAAGTATTTTATATTATTTAGGACTGTTGTGAAGGGTCTTGTTTCCTTAATTTCTTTCTCAGCCTGTTTATCCTTTGAGTAGAGGAAGGCTACTGATTTGTTTGAGTTAATTTTATACCCAGCCACTTTGCTGAAGATGTTTATCAGGCATAGTAGTTCTCTGGTAGAACTTTTGGGGGTCACATAAGTATACTATCATATCATCTGCCAATAATGATATTTTGACTTCTTCCCTTCCAATTTGTATCCCTTTGACCTCCTTTCATTGTCTGATTTCTCTGGCTAGGATTTCAAGTACTATATTGAATAAGTAGGGAGAGAGTAGGCAACCTTGTCTAGTCCCTGATTTTAGTGGGATTGCTTTAAGTTTCTCTCCTTTTAGTTTGATGTTAGCTACTGGTTTGTTGGTTTTGAAACCCCTTTTGATATTTCTTTATTATTTAACAAACCAGAGCTAGAGATAGAGTGATGTGTTAATACCATCAGAGATACAGGAGGTCACGATGTTGATGGGGACCCAGGAGGTCACAAGGTTGAGGGGGGCTATAGGTATTCAGGTGGACAGTTCTTGGGACTTGTAGGAAGTCCTGTGAGGAGATGATATGGGACATAGCTAAGTGCCAATAGAAGGGCACAGATGAGGCAAGAAAGTGGCCTCAGGGAGCCACGTCCCAACATGAGACTTTCTGTACTTTACCTGAATAGAACTTTATAGCTGCCAACACAGAGCAGTCTGTCATGGTCCTTTGCATGGCTGTCACTTCCTGGGCCCATTTAGATTTGTCATTTTGAGATATCCCTGGGCAAGAGGAAAGGCAGCTAGCAAACTGACCAAAGAAATGTCCAAGGCTAGTTTCCTGGGTATGTGTCCCAGGAAGTCACCTAGTGTGCTGAAGGGCTTGGCTTACATTCAGGGTCACCATCTTTAAATTGACATCCATAGTCACTACTTTAAAATAATCTTTTCTAATTTTCTGAGCTTTTAAATTCTTTGACACTTTCATAGGTATGTATAATAAATCATAGTTCTCTCATAACTCTGTTACCTCTCTCACCCCATCTCCTCCTTCTGAAATCTTTCTTCACTCCAACTAATCCTCTTCCCACGCTCATGTCTTTATGTGAGTATGAGACTCGCTAAGTTTGAATGGGGTTGTCCGATGAGCATGGATGGGAGGTTATTGACCAGAACACAACTTATTATTGGTTACACCACTGAACAAAATAACACCCTAGCTGCCATTAAGTGTCAACAATGCCTTAAAGGAGAGATGGGGCTTCATGAGCCTTTCTCCCTTCTGTGATAAAACATTGGCAGGCCCAATGCTGTGCAGGTCTTGGGTAGTCAGCCCTAGCTCTAGTAAATCCCTAAGAGCATCTGCCATGTTATGTCCAGAAGACATTGATGAAAATCAGTCCTCCCAACCCTGGGCTCTTAACGATTTTTCTACCCTGCCTTCTGCAACATCACCTCCCTTTGACATTAGAGTGATAGAGATTCCTCATTCAGGGATAAGAGCTCCCAACAGTTACTTATTATTTGCATTGAATGGGTTATAAGCCTCTGTCCATTGCAAAAAGAAGCATCTCTCACCAAATGAGCTTCACTTATGTATCGCAACGAAGATAAGTACAAGGCACTTTGAACAGTGTCCATTTAGTGAAATAACACCAGAGTTACCCCACACCCCCTCAGGTTGATTACCTCTCCAGCTTCTGATATTTTACTTAGGATTTTAGCTAATTAAGTATACATAATAATGATATTTTATTTAGAAGTGTATTCAGTTTAACCTTTTGTATTAAGTTAAAAATATTGTCCTATTTGTATATGTATGCAATGTTTTCTCTCTCTCTCTCTCTCTCTCTCTCTCTCTCTCTCTCTCTCTCCAGACTTTAAATATTATTATTGTTTTTAAATTGAAATGTCCATGCACAGCAGAAAGCATAGGATCTCCCAGAACTAGGATTATAGGTGATGGTGAGTTGCTTGATGTGAGTGCTGGGAACTGAGCATGAGGTCTTCCATATGAGCAGCAAGCATGGCTAAGCTACCTCTCTAGCTTTAGTCTGTAAAAGAACAAATGTAGATGATGTATCTAATGATATAGTTCAGGACAGATGAGAACTCACCTTTGTAGTCCAGGTGTAAACCTAGCACCCTCTACTCCCAGAGTACTGTAATTGTAAACATTTATTGTGAAGCCCAGCTTAATCTTTAAAATTTCTTTCAGCACATTTGTGATTTTCAAATGCAGAACTCCTGAACATCATTTCATCAACTTCAAAGTTTTGGAAACTATTGTTCATGATCTGTATTTTATTTTGATTTAACTGTGAATTATGTGTACAAACACAACAGTGCTTGTGTGCTGGCTTTCTATCTTGCCATTTGCTCTATTCATATATTAAATATGTTATCATCAGACATATTCAGTAGACAAAACAGTGAGTGGTCTGAATAAAATGGTGTCCTTACTTCAAAGTTCTATGACTTTGACTCATGCTCTTGGCTTTCCTGGATTTTGATGGACCCCCAAGAAGAATACATTGGAAAAGTAATAGAGTTTGTCTCTCTATTGTTCTCAAACTCAGAGGCAAGCTATAAATTTTTCAACAAGTTGTTTGATATTTACTGTAGGTTTTAAAATCATAGATACTTATAATCAAGAGTTCCTTATTTATGTAGAGTTCAATCATGAATAGATATCCAATTTTAAAAAATTAAGTCTCCCAAGTCTATTAAAGTGAGACAATTTTTTTGAATTTTCTATTAATAAGTTGATCAGTCTTGTGCTTCCTTGAATTAGCCCAATTTGGGAATCAAGATATAAAATTTTGTTTAGGTTTTTCACTTTTATGACCACAGAAGATTAAACTCTTATTTTTGTTGCTTCTAATACTACTGGTTACATTTGTTTGTCAAGGAAACTTGAAAATAATTGTCAAGCATACTTTCATTTTATGTTGAGCAGAAGAGTCATATAAAATTTATACTCTTTTTTATGTATTTGGAAAACATCTAGCTCTTTCCTTGTGTTGAAAGTTTTTTGGAAACCCTCAATTTCTTTAATAGATACTGGCTATTCAAGTTTTCTATTTCTTCATCTTTCACTCATAGTGAGTTTTAAATTTTGAGGAATTTGTCCTTTTGTCAGTGGTGTTTTCATAAAGTGATGTGGTGATGTGTGTGTGTGTGTGTGTGTGTGTGTGTGTGTGTGTGTGTAGGATTTTAGTAATACCTCCTCTTTAATTTTAAATATCAATTAATTTAAATTGCTTTTCTATTCCCCTCCTACCACCACCACCCCCTCCTCCTCCTCCTCCTCCTCCTCCTCCTCCTCCTCCTCCTCCTCCTCCTCCTCCTCTTATTTATTCTTCTTGAGAAAAAGGATCTCTCTTTGTGCCCTTGACTGTCCTAAAGCTGACTAGGCAGACCAAGCTGGTCTTGAACTCATAAAGATCCACATGTCTGTTAAGTGCTGAAATTAAAAGTTGCACACCCAACATTCTCTTTTATATTTCTTGACCATTCTTGCTACGTTTTTAAATCACTTTTTATCTATGTCTAAACAATTAATTTAGAATACTGACTTCATCACAATTTGAAACAATTGTTCTGCTTGGCTTTGTTTATTTCTTCAGATTGCTTTTAGTATATATCAAAGTAAATTATTTCCTTAAAATATTAATAAAATATACTTTATTTCTAATGAACTCACAAATAAAAGCATTACACAGCTGGTTATGAAAGCCATTGAAACACTACTTATCCTCAAATTCTATATAGTTCAGTGAACTCCAGCACAGTTAGAGTGGCCATCCTGAAGTATGTAGTTTCACTGAGGGCTTTGCATTATCACTGTCAGCTGCATTTTATTCATTTATCTACTGCAAAAAGAAAGAAAACTCTACGATAAAGATGAAACTTGAAAAAGAATCAGCTTTTTATCCTCTTGCATGCCCTGTGTGCTCTTTTGCCTGCATTCAGCTCTTTCTTAATACCTAGTATTACCCTCTCTTGGTCTCTTCTAAATTTTGGACTATGCCCACACTTACATTTGTTTGCATGTAATCATGTATACACTAGGAACCATATACAAAGAACAACATGCATTCTTTTTCTAAGTTTAGGGCACTTTCCAAGTTTTCCAATTTTACTGCAAATTTCATTTTTCATTAAAGAATTATATTCCATTCTATGTGTGTACCACATCTTCATTGTCCTTTCCTCTGTCAATGGACAATTAGGTTGGTCCCATTTCCTTGCTCTAAAAAATAGAACAAAAGTAAACATAGGGTGCAGGTTTTTCTATGGTAGGGTATGGGGTTCACTGGGTTTAATGCCAAGGGTTAGAATAGCAGAGTTACATGCTAGTTTTGTTTTAAGTTTTTGAGGCATGTCTCCACTAATATTCACAATGGCTGTATTAATTTGCACTCCCACCAACAATAAGAGTCCCTTTCTCTCCATATCCTCCCCAACATTTGCTGGCAGATTTCCTTATGGTGCCATTCTGACTGAGGTGAGGCAGCATCACAAAACAGATTTAATTTACATTTTTTTCTAGGAGCATCGTGTTTCTTCTTTTCAGATTTCTTCTTATTTAATTTTCTTATTTGTTGATGGGAAGTTTAATGTCCTTGGTATTTAATTTTCACAGTTTCTTGTAAGTTCTGGATATTGGCTCCTTGTCTGAGATATAGCTGGTAAAGATTTTCTTCCATCTATGGAACGTCTGTTTGTTCTTCTATGGTTTCTTTTGCAGTTCAAACCTTTAAATTTTTATATTTATATTTTATGTATCAGTGCTTTGATTGTATGTATGTCTGTGTACCACATGCATGCCTGGTGCCCATATCGGTCACTAGAAAACCTCAAATTCCCTTAGAGTTTGTGAAACATCATGTGGATCCTGGGAATCAATTTTGTATTTTGTAACTTTACTGTGCTTATTAGACATAAGCATTTTCTAGTAGGGTCCTTTAAATACAGAACCATGTCATCTATAAATAAGGATAATTTGACATCTTTCTTTCTCATATTTATTCATTTTATAACTTTATCTTATCTATTTTCAATAGCTAAGACTCCAAGCACTATCCTGAATAAGAACGTTTTAGGCTCATTCGTGGTGCTAGAGGAAATATTGTTTATTCCTTTTAGTAAAACATTAGAACTATTTTGGGGTATGCACTGTCTCTGCCTGAAGTGGACAGGATTTTTATCATGAGATAAAACTGAACTTTGTCACATATTTGGTTTTAGCATCAATTGATCTGTGGTCTCTCTCTTCAAGTTTGTTTATATGGTTTATTAAATCAATTTCTTTAATTAAATGTGATTTACATATGTTGAGCCATCCTTGCAGCTCTAGAATGGAGCCCACTTGGTCATGGCAAATGACCTTGTTGGTATATTCCTGAATGTTGGTCACAGTGTTTTGTTGAGTTGTGGGTTTGTGATTTTGTTTGTGTTCTGCATCTGTATTCATCAGCGAAATTGGTTTGTAATTTATTTTCAATTGTGTCTGGTACCTAGTTTTTGTAGTAGAATGATACTGGTTTAGGAGGAAGAAAATTTGATAGTACTTTCTTTTCAGAGTTTGTAGCTCAGGATGACCTTGAACTCATGGTAATCTTCCCTCCTCAGCATCCTTGGTGCTGGCATTAACCCTCCCCCATCTCTTCTCCTCCTACTACCATCCACCCCCACCCCTGCCGCCTGTGTGTGTGACTCTAGCCCTGTCATGTGTATGTGTATGTGTATATGTATATAGTTTAAGTCCTTTAATGTTGCTGCCTTTCATGGAAGATCATTTACCCTTGCCTCAACTAGTATCCAATAGAGCACTAAACACTCAATTAAATCAAACAGAATGGGGGTTTTGGGTTTGAAACTTTTGTGTCAACACATAGCTATCGTTTCTCTATCTGGGACCAGGTGTTATGAATCTATGAATTTAGAGTGAGACGGGCTTTTGTCCTCTATTTGGAAAACCTGGGAGGTAATGAATGTTCTCCTGAGATTTGCAGTTCTGATCATTAGCCTACTTCCCCACTGCATGCTTCCAATTTTACAAGTACATCAAAAGGTCGTGAGTCCTGTGTCATTGGCTCTCGTCTCTCAACTGAACACTCCAGCTTCAAGAGATCACAGAGTTGCGCCAACTGGCTTCAGTAGCAGTGTTCGGCCATGGACCAAACCCGGATTCCTAACCGTGCTCTATTTCCTGAGTTGAAGCACGGCACCTGATAGGAAAGCAGCCATTTTACCGCTCTCTGTCGACATTCAGTCTTATCTATGTTGCTCTCCATCCAACTCTCCCTGGTAATTCTTTGATTTTAAAAAACTAGAAACTATAAGTGTCTTCTCTACAAGGTTTATAATCTTTAGAACTGTAACTAATTCCAGTTTGCCCTCCAATTCATCCAGTGTGTAAGGGGTGCAGATGGTCTTATATTCTAGCTACATTTTCCAAACACTGGTTTCATTTCTTTTAATCTCATGAAATCCCTCAAAGTTTTGCCTACGTTTACTTGCCGTTGGGATTTTAGCCTTCTAGCTGTTAGCAACACCATCTAGGATACTATGAAAAGCACGCTAAGTTTAAAAAAATGATTACAGACTAGAAACTAACAAATTTAGCAGGATGTGGGGAAACAGTTGATATTTTCCAATCTCCACCTGTAGCCAGCCTTAGGCTGTGGGCTGCTGGGAAACTGGAGAGCAGAAGCCATTATTCGCAGTTCACTGCATATTTTCCTCTCTCCCTCTCCTTATTTACAGAATCCCTGTTATATCTGCAGTGAGGGGTAAGGCACAGAGATAAAATGTTTTACTCTCACGCTTTTTGTAGCTTGAAATAGACAAGCTGCTGTGATTGTGGTCAAACTTATAAAGAGATGTATCACACAGGCAAAGTTTGCCTTTTCTCATTTAGAAGATTTAGCTGGCCTGTGCCTTTTAAAAAAGATTTATTTATTTATGTGAGTACACTGTTGCTGTCTTCAGACACACCAGAAGAGGGCCTCGGATCTCATTACAGATGGTTGTGAACCACCATATGGTTGCTGGGATTTGAACTCAGGACCTCTGGAAGAGCAGTCAGTGCTCTCAACCACTGAGCCATCTATCTCTCCAGCCCATGAACTGTGTCTTTTATCCCCCACCCTTGTAATACAGGGCTGACATCTCAAGGTAAAAGCTACTTTGAAAAAAATAAATAGAAACTCTAAATATAAAGACATTTCTCTGAACTGCACTGTCCCCAAACTGTCCATCTCCACATTTCTTATTCGATGGGGGAAAATGATCATATACAGGGCTGTAGAGAGGCCTTGGCAATAAGAACACTGTCAGCTCTTCCAGAGGAACTGCCTTCAACTCTCAGTACCCACAGAGCAGCAAACAACTATCTGTAACTCCAGCTCCAGGGAACGGGATGCCCTCTCTGGCTTCAACAGGCATCAGGCACATATACTGTGCACAGACATGCATGCAGGCAAAACATACAAACACATAAAAAAATAAGGTAAAATAAAAAATAAAAAAGAACCATATGGCACATGCACAGACCCCAAACACCTTGTCTCATATCTGAGAACAAGGAGAACAAGGGAGACTCTCCTCCCATTTCTCTCTTAATTCATCCTGTCACCTGCCCTGTTGTACAGAAATGCCAAACTCCACCTCCTTGGAGCCCCGAAGGCCACCTCCCAGGGAACAACTTCTGATGTCGTGAAGAGTGCCCGTGATTCTCCATCCACACCCCACATTTATTTTTGGTTTCTGATGCCCTTTTTACTGTCATCTGTCTCTCATCAGTCTCCCATGAAGAATTCCAGCTACCAGTACTAACAACATTATACACAGTACCACCATTGATGCCAACATGAAATGGAAATACATATTTTTTTTGTTAGGGTGTATAAACTTCCTGCTTTAATGAAGCAGAGCTACACTGAAAGTTTATCTAACTCAGCTTATAATAAGAAAATGCCTTGGCGCATGTGTTTGCGTTATAAAGTATAGCTAAAATTAACACTTTTAAGACCACCTCCAACACACGAGTAAACCTTGTTATAAGCAAAAATGAAAATCAAGGCACAAGTTGATTAAAACACCAAACCAAATTAAATTTGATCTAATGGTGTTTACTTGTTTTAACATCTGGAAAAGTTTGGGCATACACTGCAAATATTTTTAACCTAATTTTAAAATAAATTATGCTTAGTTTCCACAGATGTACTTAAGTTGGGTCTTTTTAAAGAAATCTTTTTTTTTTTTGCATTGAACAGGCAAGAATTTTGAGCACAAGGTGCCAGGGGTAGGCGGGGATCTACATATCTTCCCCTACTACCCCCTAACACATTAGTATATTACTTGACAAAAAAACTTGTACATTGTACATTTGTAGATATAAAACAAATGGATATGAGAGATCCCCTAACAAGAAAAGTGCATGAGTGTAAGTATTTCTATTTAAAGGGAGAAGAAGCTGTCAATGGGGGCTTCCCCGCTGGCCCTGAACTAGAGGGCATTCACTGGTCCTAAGAAAGCACGCAGTTTCTATGCAGTTGGGTCACAGCTGTAAGTGTAAGTGATAGTGTGGATGGTGTGCAGGACTCACATTCATGCTCCTCGCCCCTGCTCAGATGGAGTCAGCACAAGTATGGAGACTTTCTCCCATCCCATTGCTGCCTGATGCTAAAGTGCAGACCTGCCTTTGTACCTGGGGATAATGTACAGTGCTACTGTGTAAAGAAAGGACAGCTGAGGTTTATGAGGAGTAATCTTGGGAAGATAATGCGGGGCAGGGAATTAAAACATTCAGTCCTTCTTAGGAGGAACAAACATATTCACAGGAGGAAATATAGACACAAAGTTTGGAGCAGAGATGGCCCCACCTGAGGATCCAGCCCATATACATACAGCCACCAAACCAGACAATATTGCTGATGCCAAGAAATGCATGCTGACAGGAGCCTGATATAGCT
Organism: Rattus rattus; assembly: GCF_011064425.1. NCBI lineage: Eukaryota > Metazoa > Chordata > Mammalia > Rodentia > Muridae > Rattus > Rattus rattus. The sequence goes on along the minus strand of NC_046160.1, from coordinate 29,728,755 downwards.
GTCTCCTGAGAGGCTCTGCCAGAGCATGACAAATACAGAGGTGGACGCTCACAGCTATCCATTGAACTGAAATTGGGGTCCCCATTGGAGGAGTTAAATGATTGAAGGAGTTGAAGGGATTTGCAACCCCATAAGAAAAATAATACCAACCAACTAGTGCTCCCAGGCACTAAACAACCATCCAAAAAGTACACAAGTCCTTGGTCCTGCCAAGGCTCAATGCCCCAGTGTAGGGGAATGTCAGGGCAGGGAGGCAGGAGGGGGTGGGTGGGTGGGAAAGGGTGGGGGACAACATCATAGAAGCAGGGGAAGGGGGATGGAATAGGGTATTTATGGATGGGAAACCGGGAAAGGGGATAACATTTGAAATGTTAATCAAAAAATCCAAGAAAAATAATAAAACACATATTTAGAAAAGCCCATCCCTGCTTTCATAATGATTAAAATCCTAATGTGTCACTATAGTTCTACAAATTTGTCTGGTTGCTATCAGTTGTTTATTCTGTGTTGGAATCTGATTTCCCCCCATTAACCTATTTCTTCTTCCTCTCTCTCCAGTAATGCTGCATTACCACTTGGTGCACCACCTCTGTCTTCATTGCATTCACAAAAGGGGTATAACTTCTCCATGGGTAGGAACACCTTAGCTTTATGGTCCACCTTCTCAATCATAGCCCAACACAGGTGGCTATGAGTTAGTTCTGTGCACCTCCCATTGATCTCTTATACTTGGGCTTTTTCAGAAGCTATACAGGATATTGCATATAGATAAAAGAGCTGGGGATGTGGTTCAGTGAATAAGAGGGGTTCTGTATTAATAAGCCAGCACGTAAGGAAAAGCCAGGAGTAGCCACCTAAGCCAGTAACCCAAAGGCTGTGAAAGGCAGAGAGAAGTGAAGCCTTAGGACTTGCTCTCGGCCAACTAGCCAAAAGATAACAAGCTCCAAGTTCAGTGACAGATCCTGAATCAGGGATATAAGGCCGAGAAGGATAGAACAAAATACCTGATCTCCTCTGTCTTCTACATGTGAGAACATGCATATATGCACATCACATACAACACATACATATCATATATCATATCACACACAGACACCATACACACATCACATGCATGTACATCATGCACATACCACACACATAATCACAAACATACACATCATACACACATACACATCTCTCTTACACACATACTTCATGGGCATGCACACACACACACACACACACATCTCACATCCCACAATTACACAAATCACACTTACATCACTCTCAAGTCATACATATAAAATATATATCTCATACATATCACAAAACATACAATGTATAAAAAAACAGTAGGCAATACAATAAGCTGTAAGCCATAGTAACCATTCCCTCTTTTGCTATTGCATTGCTTCTTTGTGTTTGCTCTGTTCTTCTATCTGCCTTTCCTCTTCCAGACCTGACCAACAGCCTGCCCTCTGATGAGTATCAACAAGGCTGTGCATTGTACGTGTTTGGTAAGGGTCATGATCAATAAAAGTGGTTTTCTTATTAGAACAGGGCTGTTTCTGGTTCACCTAAGACACATCTGCCTGGGAAAATCTCATCCATGTAACCTCATCTACAAGCTCGCTCAGCACAGATCATGAAGCAGACCCTGTGCACAGTTAGTGCTTACTCGTTGTTGCTAAGGGCAGCATGGGTTAGCAACAGAACATTCTGGAAACCTTAAAAGTAATTGCTGTCCACATGCCCGATTAGCCTTTATGAGTACTTACAACGGAATCCTTACTAGTTTAAACCTCAGTCCCTTCTACCTGTGTTTCTACTCACTGTTTAGACCCAGAAAAGTGGTTTGTATGTATGACTATGTCTGTGCACACACTTGTTCATGTCCACGTTAGGTGCACATATGTGTGCTTTTGTACACGTGGGCGTGTGCATGCTTGTGGATATGGAGGCTTTTAAGCTGGTTGGCCCTAGGAATTTGCCCTTCACTGGGATTATAAATGTGAACCACCATAGTCTGCTTCTCACCTGGGTTCTGCAGAGAGAATTTTGGTCCTCATGCTTGTACACTAGATACTTTACTAACTGAGCTCTCTGAACTCTGCCGTAGAACAATTGTTTTTGTTTTAGTATATGGTCCTTGGACCAGTGACCTGCCCTTGTCAGCATCACCTTGAAGTTTAAAAAGAAAATTCTTATTTTTCATTCCAAATGCACTAAGATCTAGTGGTCTGTATAGGCTTTAGATCAGATGACGCTTGATGCTTAAGCCTTCTGAGAAACTAACGAATCCTGACGTCTGAGACCTACTGGGTGATGTTGGTAGCCCTGTTTCATGAGGAATAATGGACTGACTCCTCGAGGCTCAGGTCACACCCTGGACACTGCACCTGTAAACGCAAGGCAAGGAGCCAGGTACAAGTGCTGGGAAGATCAATTCCCCTGGAACACTTCCAGATAGCTCTGATGCATGAAAGGTGACATCTGCACAATGTGCATTTGCCTCCTGTAGACTCCAATACGGAAAACATCCAGAACACAGCCAAGCTTGACCTCGAGAAGGGACTGGATGCCATCTTTGGTCAATTGCATGCATACAAACAGAAGCATCTGCTACTTTCAAAGCAGCCTCCTCCGCAGGTACATTCCAGAGTGCAGCAAAGCATTTCCACATGTGGAGGCTGATCTCTAACAATATATCCTACCTGCCTTTTGTGTCATCACAGATTTCTTTAGAAGTTAAAGTTCACTTCAAAGCCAGGGTGAAGTAAGACTTTTTCCAGGTGCACAGATTCATCTTCAGAGAGGCTGATGATCAAGGCTGGTGGATGAGACGCAAGTAGCCTTTCAGCTCTGTGCTGCCTCACTCCTGCCCACTCAGCCCATAACACCATCTCTGAAGGGCTCCCAACATATCAGCACTCCGGCTCCACTCCCAGGGATTCTGACTTACTTTCAGATCAGATTTATATGCCGGTATCCTCAGAAAACACTCTAATTTATTCTTTGAGAACTCCGTGCCTGTACATAATATATTTTGATCGTATCTACCCCTGGATCCCTTCCTCTACTTCATCCAGGACCGTTCCACAACTCCCTGCCAACTTCATGTGCTTTTCTTTTTTGTTTTTATAACCAAGTCAGTGCAGTTAGTGTCACCTCTCTATGCATGCGTTTAGGGCCATCCCCTGAGGGCACAGGATACCCACAAGATGCTATATCCCTGAAAACTGACTACCTCTACCAGTTACATTGATATTTTAAAAAAATTAATTCCATATTCTTTCACTGTATAGCCCAATCCTAGAACCACCAAATTAAATGAATATTTCTGAAGCACTTAGTATATGTATGAGCCAGAGGCAAGATAATGTGGCTTGATTCAAGAAGCAGGGAACAGTGGGGTATGACACAAAATACCCACAGTTAGTGGAGACTACAGAACATGGTGAGACAGGCTGGACCTCAGCTACATGCAACTTGTTACCTTTGCCAAAGAGGGGCCAGAGTTAATCCTGCCTGGGAACAACTGGATATAGCGTCACAGAGGAAATTTGATTTGAATCTGGTTTGGGAGGTTTTAGCAGTCAGGGGAGAAAGAAATTTTGGGCTAAGAAAACAGAAATGAACAAGAACATGGAGTGAAGAAAGTTTAAGAATTTTGAAGAAGCTGGTTCATATTGTTCATATTGTATTTTATGGTAAATAAGGTAAGTGAAGTCTTTTCCTCTGTCCAGAGACAGCGGTCAAAAACATCTTTAAGGTTTAAACTTTGACAATTTCATATATGTACATAGCATATTGTGAACATATCGAATCCCCCATTGCTTCCTCATTTCCCCTCCCAATTCTGAAGCCCCCATTTTTCCAACTCTCATGACACGCATACTTGTGTGTGTGTGTGTGTGTGTGTGTGTGTGTGTGTGTCCTCCAGATACATCCACCATCATGTCCCTTCTACATAGCATCATGACGCAGTCCCCTTGATTCCATGTTGCAGGAGGAGCCCATTCGCCTCTGTTATACCTTCACACTAGGAGGCTCTAGAGAGAGAACAAATGCAAAGCTCAGGCAAAGGCCTGGTTCTGCTCTCATTTCCATTCTCATTGTGTTCATTCATTACGGCTGCTGTGATAATCATAACAAACCTGGCTACTGAAGCAATGTGCTTTTATTATCACATCGTGATGGTCCCATATTCAAATCCAGGCTCGCTGGTAAAGGTGGGTGCCCATACATTCTGTTCTTTCAGAGGCCTTTGGGATGTTTTGCTATCTGGTGTTTCTATACTCAAGCTTGGGGTTCCTTCCTCCATCCCAGGGCTGAGTTCATACCCAAGTGGTCCACGCACTGGAATTCGGCAAGATCAAGTTCAGACAAAATGTATTACTGAGAAGGGGCTCTGGCTCCTTACGAGACTCCATCGTTTATCCTCTGAAGTCTGAGGGTCATGGTGTTCCCATACCGAGAATGTTGAATGGAAGTCCCAAGGCCACCCAGGAGCCATAACTATTTGCCACAAAGAGTAATATTCTCAGACACACAAATGATGTAAAACCCATGCAAAAAAAACCAGAATACTAAAACAAGAGTAAATGCTATTAATAAAAGGACAGCAAATAGGAAAAAATTAAAATAAAAATCCTTTGGCGTTTAAAATAGTACTTTGAAGTTCAACCACAGAGTCAGAGAAGTGGCTCAGCCAGCAACAGTACTTGCTTTTCAAGCATAAGGACCTGAGTTCAAAACTGCAGAACTACCTAAAACGCTGGCCATGACCACGCATAGCTGAAATTCCAGCACCATGGGGAGACAGAGACACGAGGATTGCTTGGGCTTCCTAGTTAATTACTAGCCTCACTCCTGATTCAGTGACAAGAGGACAAGATAAATAAATTAGGGTACCCAATGGCCTCTTGTACCCTCTGAAAACAACTACACACACACATGTGCATATATATCACACATGCAGGGTTCACTTGGATACATAGGTAGTTAAAGAAATCTGAAACATGAAGAAAGCTAGATTCCTGCACAGAGCAAACAGGAACTTAAATGATAATTCTACGAAGTCTCATACTCAGCCGATGAGATTACTGGAAGGAATGATCAGACCAGAGATCATTTCAAATAATTAAAAAGTATTTTTTAGCTAAGGGATAGGACCTTCCAAATAGAAATGGAATATTGCATGCCCAGCATGTTGGATTTTAAAATGACACGTCAAGGCATATCGTCAGGGAATCTGAGCTTAATAGAAATCTCCAAAACATATTCCAGAGAGAAAAATCAGTCACCCACAAAGGATCAGGAAAAGGGATGACCTAATACTTTTCCAAAAGGAGAAAGATGTGACCCAGGAGCTAGACACAAGTGGATGGACAACGCCTTGAACTTTAAACAGAAAATTGTACCCTCACCAGAAGGCTATAGCTTCAAACCTATAAAGTATAAGAACAAATAGAGATATTTTCAGACATGTTAGTCTGAAAACTTGTTCTTCCTTCTGTTTTCTTAGGAAGTTAATGGAAGGTCTTTCCACTAACAAAGAGAAAGTCATTGACCCAGCACATTAAGTATCTTGTGCAGGAGGCAGATGAAGGAAACCCCAGGGGTTAAGGACGAAGGCAAATTCTAGTTGTGCCTCCATCCTAGAGCATAAAAATCCTTGACTGGTGTCGGGGAGGACAGGAAAGAGGCTTCAGAAGAATAACTCTAAGGAAAACCAACTCCAGAGATTATCTGAAGTATGTCTTCATACTGCGGTAAGCTTTATCCAAAAAGCCATGGGGAAAATAGGGCTATTTATACATAGATCCAGATGTCACACACATCCCAAAATCCACACAAACTAGTGATACCTTCCATCTACAGACGCCACCACAAGGTTGTAGAGAAAGACACAATAATATCTTACATGTTTGTTTATTGAAATTATTATTGTAGGGGCTGGAGCAACTGGTCAGCAGTTGCTCTTCTAAAGGACCAAGGTTTGATTCCCAGTACATGTATGGTGGCTCACAACCATGTGTAACTCCAGTCTTAAGGAATCTAATGTTCTTTCAGGTTTCACATCCCCAGGAATGCCTGTGGTGCTCATGCATACAAGTATGCAAACGCTGAAACACATAAACATAAATATTTAAAAAATTATTAGTGTGTGTGTGTATGTGCGTGCGATTGTGGGAGGCCATGTATGTGGAGATCAAGTGATAGCTTTGGAATAAGACAGCCTAGTTTGGATTTCAGTGTTGGCACCCATAGCCTCTATGAACTAGTCAAGGTACTGAATTTCTCTGAGCTTCATTTTCTCCTTTCAAACTGGAATAATCTTTGCCATTCTTTCGGTATTGGTATTAACACTAGTTAACTAGTTTAACTCAGTTAAACGAGTTTTTAAACTGCAAACTTTTATTGCTGTGAAACTACATATTCACATTTTAAAAATTGAAAGTCAAGAAATAATCTTGTTAAATTTGTAAATTCATTCATTCATTTTTGAATGCATCAGCATTTTATATCTTCATTTCCAGTGTTCTCTAACTGAACCCATTGTCTCTTTCCTTCTCTATAGAAAACATCAGTATCTCTGGGAATCACTGAAAGAACTTGCAGCTCCTGCCTTCTTTATCCACATTGCTGAATGGACCCCTAATTAATATTTTCATATAGTCCTGTGAGCTGGGGGCCACAGGATGAGTCAGGCATCCTGGGCATGAGGTTTTGCCTTGCAGCAATAATAAAATGCCTAGATTATCTTGGTCTTCTGAGAATAACTTGCTGAGCTACTAAGATCCCAGGGCAAAATGTTACATCATAACAAGAGAGTGGCAGGGTCACATTGTCATGTTGTGGGGACAATCCCACCAACCCTTCAAGGGCAAGGGGGCACTCCCTGGATGTGCTTCCCTCATTCAGTTGTCTTCAGACCTTTATGCTAAACTGTTGTCACACTGTGTGAAAATCGAGGCTGCCGTCTCCAATACAGTTCAGCCTTCTTTCCCTGCAATTCAGCCTGACTGGTTCATATTACCACAAATGCTAAGGGAGAATTCCTGATGGACTGTGCCACTGTAGTGACCAGTGCACCATTGTCCCATGACAGAGCATACACATGGGACCCAGGCCACTTCACTCCCAAACCGAGAGGGTGTTTCTATACCTTTGGAAGCACTCAAGCTGCAGGAATTTTCAGTTCTTCAGGCCTCAGATGCTACACTGTAAAAATCTAAAAGTCCCATTGAGTCAAATAATCAATACATTCATTTTCCCAAGATGCGTAAAGGTGAGAGAGTAAAGGGTTTTGCACAAGATAACAGACTGAGTTAGAACTAGAACTCAGTACCTAGTCTACCGATCCCTGGGCATGGTTCCTGACACAGTACTGAGTCTCAGATGTCCACACTGTCACCTCCTGATTACAGACTCTTCCACTCAAAAATGCCACAGAAAGCCGCTGTCATCCTTTCACAGAAACCTCTTCCTAAGACCTTACCACTGCATTCTGATCTTGCCAAGAATTTCCCAGCTAAGTCACAAATGAAATATTTCAGCTCTGAACCCAAACGACCCTTCCTGTGCATCTACACAGGCAAATGGCACATCTGACGACAAGTTCACATGTAAAGCCAAAGACTCACCCTCTTGTCGAAGACACCAGAGCTTTGCGGGAAGGGAGCTGATTCTGATGAGGTAATTAAGATGGAGCACAGACTGCTCCTTTCCCTCCCCCTCCTCTGCCTACACCCCCTCCCCTCCTCAAAGGCCAGTCCCTACCAAGCTGATTGGCAACTCTGTTCAAGACAGCTTAAGGTCCAGGAGTGGATTGGGAACAGCTAACGCTCTGGCAATCTCTCTTCTTTCCCTTGAGCCCAGACTTCAGTGGGCGTGCAATGTGGCATTTTGTTTCTGACTTAGCTCACTTCTCCAGCAAGTCAGCTCAAGAAAAACAAGCGTCTGGGCCAGCATAGGAGCAGCCAGCCTCCCCGGCCCTGTTTGCCTGACACCCAGAGACTCTTAGTAACATAGCCCACCTCCCCACCCCTCGACCAAGGCTCAACCACAGACTGCCTAAGGGACAATGATCAAAGACCTGAAGGCTTTCTTCCCGTGAAGCCAAAGGAAGCAGATGGGCCTCCCATCCCGTGGAAATAAGCCTGGGAAATCATGGATGGACCAACCATCACACTTTTAAGGCATACATGCAATTGTTGGCTACCAATACTATTTTCTGTGGTGTCTATTCAAATGCTAGAGATGGGGGCGTTTAGAATACAAAAGAAATATGGGCCCATTTCTTCTACCAACCTGGTTTTCTGGTCTTGCGTCCTTTACTCACCCTCCACCTAACTGGTAAACGTTCATACACATTTGACCACATTATTCATGTTCTTACAGAGGATCATCCAGGCTGTACATATAAATAAACATATACACATACACATGTGCATATGTATATGTATGTGTGTGTGTGTGTGTGTGTGTGTGCATGGGTGTGTATACATGTATATATAACTTTGGAAACAGAATCATACATAGCACAGGAAACACATGCTATGGAAGCCTAGGATGACCTTGAACTTCAGTCCTCGGCCTTCATCTCTCTTGTACTGGGATTATGGGAGTACAGCATGATATTTGACCATCTGGGGTTCTTTAAGTCTGTAACACAGGGTCCCACGAGGTGGCTACAGATAGGACTATGCTACCAGTTGTTTCTCTTATGCTTCCTCACCTCTCTGCTGCTTTCACTAAAGCCTGAACTAAAGCTATGATACCTTCAATGGTTCTCAGACGCCCTTTATCAAAATACATGCTTTAAAAACATATGTCTCAGGCTACGTTTTGATCACTTTGTTAGGGCCGCCAACTTCCATTTCTGGGTCTCCACCCTACCAAGACCTTATTAATAGAATATAGCAGTCCATGCATGCCGATTCAATGTTGCTTAAGAGAGGGTTAATATGCTATATTTCTATATTTTGAGCTCATAGTCCATATTATATTCCAAATATATGAGGAAGGAAGGAGGAGAATAGAAGGAGGAAGAAGAGGAGGAAGACTCAAAGCTTTCATTCCCCAGATTTATTAGTAATTAGTAAATTAATTAATTTATTTATTCACTTTACATTCCAACCACAACCCCCCTCTCTTCCAAGTCTCCCCATCACACAGCCCCTCCCCTGTCCACTTCACCTCTGAGAAGGAGGAAGTCCCTCCTGGGGAATCAACCCACCCTGGCACCTCAAGTCACTGGTCACATCCTCTCCCACTGAGGTCAGACAAGACGGTAGGGGAGCAGGATCCACAGGCAGGCAAAGGAGTCAAGGACAGCCACTGCTCTAGTTTTCCTTGCTCAGACAAAATACTCGATGAAAAGGAACCCAACTAAAGAAGGGATGCTTTTAGCTCATGCTTTGAAGGTGTAGTTTGTCATGATTTATTTAATTTCCTTTTATGTGCATTGGTGTAAGGGTGATAGATCCCTTGGAACTGGAGTTACAGACAGTTGTGAGCTGCCATGTGGCTTTCAAGAATTGAACCTGGGTCCTTTGGACGTACAGACAGTGCTCTTTCCCATTGAGCCATCTCTCCAGCCCCTGCTATGTTTTATTTGTTTTTATTTAGTTTGTAGCCTCCAAGGAACACTGCTTCTCATAGTCAATGTAAATTGTTTAGATTTCTCAGAGGATGTTGTCATAGGCATACCCAGAGGTGTATCTGCTAGGTGATTCCAAATGCTGCCAGGTTGACAACCGAGACTAACTGTCATATCAGGAAAGAGTGCTTTGTCATCAGCCATATGTAAATCTGAAAGGTGGGACGTCAGCATGGGATTTGACTTGGACTGAAAACCTACCATACTTTTAGTCCCCAAAGAATTCCCTGTTGCTATGCTAATGCCATGCTATGCTATACTCTGCTATGCTATGCTGGGAAAGATCTTTGTTTACTCCTGTCAAAAGTCTCAGCATAGATGTTAAACATGGCCCTGCTGGTACTCTCCACTCAAGTGACACTGAACCTTGAATGGGTCTCAACTAACTTGGCTGATGGCAGATGTTCAAGCCTTAGAGATTGGAAGTCCAGTTTTTTAGAGCTCCAACCCAAAGATAAGGCCAGCTTACCTTCTACTTGGAGACCGTGTAGGTGGTGAGCAACACCTGTGACCTGTGAGTGGCACAGGACCCCAGAAAGATCCTGCATTTCTCAGAGTCTGTGCTGAAAAGTCATCAACACTGTCTACGAAGTGGACCCAGAAGTGGAAGGTATACAAACACGTATAAAAGTGGGGTCCATGTCTTCCTTTTTCCACCCTAGCCCCAGCTCCTTCAGTCTAGGTCACTCACTTTGTAAGAGGGGAGATAGTCCCAAAAGTGCACAGTAACATCCTGACCAAGGATTCTCAAATTATCAAGAATCATCCTCTGTGGAGGTCGAAGCAAGAAAATATCTTTGAGTTTGAGGCCAGCATGATCTACATAGTGGGTTCTAAGACAGCCAGGGCTATGTAGAGAGATCAGTCTCAAAAATGCAGAAATAAAATAAAAAATTATTAAAAAATTCTATCCTCTGCCACACAGCATGCTTTAGCTGCATGTAACATGGTTTCAACATTTCATTATCCTTGTCAATTGCTTTTGTAAAAGGACTGCCAGGATACCCACTAGACACACCCTGGCAAAAGTGTGCATTGTTACAGCATAGGGGGGGAAAAAAGGCCAGGCCTGGTTTGAATTACTTGGCTGCAATTCCTCAGTGGCATCCTGGTCACACTTACTACACAAACCATGTGATGCCTCACTCCAGTGCTTGGTTGTTCAGTTGCTGTCCCAGGTGGGACAAGAATCTATAACTCACAGTCATCTGCGCATCTGTGCCTCTTTGTTATGGACATCACCATCCCTCATCCCAGCACTGGTTCCCTCAACACCCATAAGCCACGCTGATTTGGGATCACTTGCCAAAGAGAATAGTTTTCTCTGGGGATAATCATTATGTATTAATGTTTGAAATTTGGGGTCTAAATCCATTTTGTTTATTTGCTCTTAACCTCTCTGTCACAAATTTATACTTGGGCCATATCTATTTTCCCTTTATAACGTTCTTCATAACCAATACATCATGCATTCCCTAACCCTTCCTTATCATCTCTGGAAAGTTATCACTAAATACACAAAATTGAAAAGCTCTTGTCAAATCCAGGCTCTTGATGACCAAAAACAATGAGTAAACAAATTACTGAACCTCTCTGCCTCTGTTCACTAGGGAGGAAACAGGATGCAGCTTAACCTTGGAAGACATAGTGGAGCGTGACAAGGGTTCCAGTAAAGGAAGGGAGAACTCTCTATGAGAGAGAGAGAGAGAGAGAGAGAGAGAGAGAGAGAGAGAGAGAGAGAGAGAGAGAGAGAGAGAGAGATTCCTGGAAGAACTGAAGAATTACCAGGACATCACTGTGGCCAAGAGATCTCTAAGGTCCAGTTGAATATAAAATGGAACATGTATGGTCAAGTCAGGTGATCCAAGTGTTTGATTCTTCCTGAACAAGTGACAAGGAATCATTAAAGCCTTACAAATAGAAATAACATTGTTTGAAAGCACCAGAGTTGACTAAAGACATGCAACCAGGAAGAGGAGACCCCAGTTAGAGACCTAACAGTAGGACATGTGTGAATGAGAGGCAGCCTGAGGCTGGAGAAGAGACCAGGGGTAGCAGATGGGCAAAGAGTCCTTAGGGCAGTACAGGAAAGGTGGGCACAGAGGGAAGGGCTCAAGCATACTAGAGCGCTTCCTCAAATGATGGACGTTCAGAAAGCAATGCCATTCAGCAGTGTGGAGAATGAGTACAGTCTTCAAGGAGTGGGGCAGGCAGGAAATAAGTTAGTTGGGGTATTTTTATTGGATATCCATGATCTGCTGAAGAGGGTTCTAAAAGGCAAGAGAACTTCCATACAGAGAGTCTGAGATGTTGATTTCAGAGTCATTGATGTGTGCAGACATGAAAATTGAAGACACGAGGATGGAAAGTGCTTTGGGAAACCTGGGCACAAATACATGTGTAGGAGAGGAGAGTGAGCCATCGTGAAGCAGAGGAGGACAGCACTTCATGGTGGAATGCCAACTGGAGAATTTAATCCTCCAGTGGAAAACAGAGGGGAGGACTTGGAGTAGGTGGGAAGAGGTGGCAAGCATGGATCGTGAATGAGCACATTTATAAGATGAGTAAGGTCGGCAGAAATCGTGGTTGGTCTATCTCCCTATGTCCATTTCTTTAACATTTATTCTGGAGTTATGGATTTAGGAAAAGAATATTCAAACATATATCTCATCACACTATAGAGACTATAACCATGACAGGAAAACAGTGATGATGTTAACTTCAGTATGTGGGTAATAAGTTTCTCCCTTATAAAGTTTGCACTTTCTCCTTACCTTCATCATTTCTTTCGAAGTGACTAAGACTAGCCAACACTAGTGTTAGTTCCATATATCTCTCTCTCCCCCCTCCCTTCATCCCTCCCTCCCTCTCTCCCTCCTCTCTCTCTCTTTTCTTGTATTTTCAAGATGAGAAAAATCTTCTCAGTTGAACCTTCAGTGTACATGTCCGTGTCCTTTAAGTTAAAATTACAACATTAGGACTTGTTAGCATAGAGAGGTGCTCTTGATCACTCAAACTTTCATTGTGTACAACTGTTATGTCATATTTGGTATTCAGTGCTTTAGGCAAAACAGTTCAGTGAACAGTCTGGAATGCACCCTGTTTCTTCTATCAATGCATTCAGTTGTCACATGTTGGCATGTTTACCACTAAGCATCTTTTAAGTTCAACAGGTGATAGTTTTTTCCACTCAACTGATCCTATGTTCCTTCTTTCTCTTCTCTGTAGAACCTCATCTCTGAATTTCATATATCCAGATCAGAAGGGAAGCAAGATTCCTGTAATATGGACTCTGTTCTCCATCCCACATCCTACTTAAACACAATGGAGCCACAGTGCTTCATCCTTCTTTTTGCACCTGAGCTCCAACCCAGGAGCCCCCTGCCCTGTCTTGAAAGCCTAGCATTTATGGAGACCAAATGGTTCATATAGAATTCCATCTTCAGCACTTTTCACAGGAAATCCTCAGGAACAAGAATCCTCTTTTCTTTATGACTACTTTTGCAAGATGGGTAGAAGATCTACTTTTAGCCCAGGATATGCAGAAGAAAGTTTCCAGGATCAGCATTCCCACTAATTCACCCTGGAGACCAGGCCTGCGCATTACAATCTCCATACTTCAAGTTCAGTATTAGCAAACTCTTGGTCTTGGTATATCATAACTAATTTAGTTTAACCCTACCAGCTGCTGTATCAAACAGATGCCCTTTGCTTCCTTCTGGGGTTTCTCCCTTCCTATCCTAATGTGGTGTGATCAGCCTTAAGCATCCTGGAAGGGAAGCCATATCTCAGGAAAAGTCACAAGGGAAAGGATTTAAGACTATGCAGGGCAAATTCCTACTTGGTGAGTTATGTGAGATGAATGTGGGGAAGCCCAGTGGGAAGACGGGGCACTTGGCCTCTAGAGGAATAGTCCATGCATCCCACAGGGCCAGACGCTTGGAAGTCTTGGGTTGCTTCTGGCTCTAATAGCTCAAATGGGGTTAGTTGCTGTTGAGTTCACATGACAGATGGCTTGTTGGGCTTGCAGAGAACTCCCTAGCCATCACTACATTGTCAAGCTCAAAACAAAAGCCATTCATTGTCCTCAACTTCTCTCTCGAATTCTTCCTAGAACCATAATCTGTAAGTACAAGATATGCCATAGCCACCTGTGGGTCTCTCCTTCCCTGCCTATACCAATCCAATTTCAAATTCAGTGCACATAGTTTTGCCTTCCTGTCAGCACACACAGTATACAATATTCAGAGTCTGTGAAAATGTTATTATTTCCACATCACTGATGGTTTCTAGACTCTATTTCAGGTGTAAGCAAGCAAAATGAATTGTCTTAGAAGGTTTTTGTGGAGAGAGTATGTGGGCATCTTTCTTCTTCTCTCCTCTTTCTTTTTGCTATCATGGAGTCATTACAATAAATAATTGATGTGTTACAAAGGTAGAAGGAGAGATGAGGTAAATACTTATAGGTAGAGACAGTGCTGTGCATTTAGAGGATTGTGGGATATATCTCTGACTCCCTATGTTGTGTCTACTAGTATCTAAAATCAAGCCATCAGAACTGTATATAACCCTGACATCAAATTTTGTCCAAAATTCAAATCCCACAAGACCCCAGACTCTAAGCTGTTTTTATTCACTGATACCTTCAGGGAGGGATGTTGGTATCATGTGAGTGATTCTCAAAAGGCAAAAGGTGTCATGAGTTTGAGATAACAGAACTGGCGCAGAATCTTGCTTACTGTTGTAACTTCCTTAAAAGATGATCAAATGCTTCAGACTGTGTCTTAGTGTATGAGATCCTCTATTACCAAGATTTCTGAAGGAAAGCAAGAGACCCTGAAATATAGGGACTGTGTTACAAGGTTTGCTACCCTTTGAAGTGGGATAAATTAGAAGCTTTTTCCCCATCAATCCAGAGTTCTTGAACTTGGAATTCCAGAACCCATGACCTAGCCAGGTATTTCAAGTTGTAAAAGCAAAAACTAGACCATATACTTTCTGATGACTTGTCCAACGCAGATGGTCTTTTGTGACTTGAGAAAGCAGGGGCTTATCCAGAATGATAAAAAATGTAGAAGAGACAGACTAGCAGGCAAGTCTAAGGGATGGGACAAAGTAAAGAGAAATGAAAGCATATTTCCATGTGACAATGGTTCAACCATCAATACACAACCCATGAAGCTTCTCTAATGGTTCCAAAATGAACTTCCCTTGTGTGATGGGATTACAGCATCAATAGTGGCTCTCAGTTTGACTCTGTCTTGAAATCCCATAACTTTTGTTTCTTCTAAACCACAGTTGTAGAAAATAGTCTAAAACCCAACCCCACCCCTAGAGTGTAGAAGTGTGTGTGTGTAGGTGGTGTGTGAGGGGATGAGGGTTGGGCGAAAGAGAGAGAAGAAATGAAAAGGATGCAAACAAAGATGGAAGATCAGGAGGGCAAAGAGAGAAGAAGGGAGTGAGATGGAGCCTGTGAACTTGACCGGCATTCCTATCACTGTTCCCAGGGAAGTCTTGGCACTTCATGACTTACAAAAGGTCCCATATATAAACCATCATATGTCAGCTGATCCCAGGCTCTTGTCTTCATCCTTGCTTAATAACTAGCTCTTTGGAGCATCAGAGTTTCTTGAATGTGAAACACATGCTGAAATCTCACTTCACCTCTTCCCCAACTAGTCAAATCTCCTCTCAAAACAGCCCGCTGAAATCAAGCTTCAGATTGGCTTAGTTACTCACATCATCCATGAGACTGGTTTCAAGCCACCCTTTGCAGCCTTAGAGCACCCAAGGAGCTCCTGCACCGAATCAGTCTCAGAAGCTCCACTCCTCTCCACTTTCCTTACTTGTGTTCCTGCAAGTGTAACAAAGTATTTTGAAAGTCACCATATGGCAGGATCTAGTCTGTGTGTCACTTCCAGCCTCAACCCAGGGTCCATTTTCTTTTTGTGACATGCTAATAAATTCTAACTTCAAGGCCTCGCAACAGAAAAACAGAAGCAGCCACTGACCCTTAAAACATAGTATTTATCAAACAGGATGCCTCTGGGACCCTTAAATCTATCATTCATCATTTCACATCTTGAGTCTTCTGATGAGAGGTGGCTTATTAATCCACGTGGACAGTAGCTAAAATTTTTCATAGATCAAACTGTGCTCTTTTTCATTCTTTTCTATGCCTAGAGGCAGTCTACCTACAGAGCAGCTAAAGGCCTACAAAGCAAAATCATTAAAACAAAAATTGTCTGCACACTACACAAGTGCTAAAGAGCACCTGAAACTACTTTGCTTCTATTTGGTTTGCCCCCCGAATATGCACACTAGTATACTGGTGTTTCTTTTGAATCCCCCTGGGTTTGGATATTATACACCCAACTCTTAGTTCAACTTGAGTTTTCACAGCTGGAACATAACCCAATGGAAATGTTGACCCAGCACCAACTGGATCATTCCAAACAGGTGTTGCTTTAATTAGTCCTATCGTAAAACAAAAATTAAAATGAAAAAAAAAAAGAAACCATTTGAATGTACCTAAGAGTTTCTTAAGGGCTTAAAAGGAACAAGCATACTGTTGAGGGCTTTTAAGCCTTATCTATTTTTCTCAGAGGTTCCCTTTTAAAAAGTTAATAACACCTTTGAAGTCACAACACCCTTGTGTTTTAAGAGAAGAAAAAATGGCTGCCTTTCCTACTACGTTTGCCAGTAAGGGAGAATACTTTTAAGTGAATGGAACCTGGCTTCCAAAATGTATACTGCAAGGTCTTACACATCTTCACCTCAGGCAGAGGGAAAAAAAATAAAAGCACCTCTTTGGCCATCATTCTCAAACTGAAAATGGCTAGTCCCTATTCCTGTGCAGAGACAAAAGAGTTTTATGTAAATTCAATTTGATGCTGAAAATATATGTACTGTGGACTGACAAGAGAAGTGGAGGAGGAGTTGCTAAACTCCTGCCCCTAAGGAGTGTTCAAGTTCATCCTCTCACACACTGGGACCATTTAGCCATTAAGTTAAAATTGTATATGAATTAGCTCAGGTGTATCAACATTTCAGCCAGACCCCCACACACTTCCTGGGAAGGTTGAAACTGACTTCCTCAGGAAAGTAGAAGGTGCTGAAGAGTTTGGATGGGCAGAGAGAAGGCAGTGGAGTGGCTCTGGCTGGAAACAGCATCAGCAAAAGGGGAGGAAGAGGAAGCGGGAGAGTGGTACTCTCCAGCTTCAAGAAGCCTGACTAAGACAAATGGCTAGCCTGGTGACTCCAGTTCAGTGGGTTTGGGACACAGTCCCTGAATTTGCATTCCCCAAAAGTGACACAGATATAAATGTTAGCAGCCAGAGGGCACCAGTCCTGGTAATTTTTCAGACAAGCATTTAGATGTCAGAAATTTTAAGTTAGTCCACCTTCCTAGTGGATTGTTTCATCATGAATAAATGTGTTTACTCATACAATGCCCCTTAACTTAAGGAAGACTGGATTGGTGTAATCAATCTTTCCTTTGATCTGGATTCACACAGCAACATACAGCTAAATTTGCTGCCCTGAAAGGCAAAATCCAAGTCTCTAATTCATGGCATCTTCAGACTTTCATGATGGCCCATCTCAAGCAAGTATTTAACAACTGGCAAAATTTCGAAATGTCTGATAATCAGCTGTTGTAAGCACTTAGGAGTTGTTCCCAGCACACTACTGGTCTGTCTACTATATCTTTCACATACACTAAGTCTCACCTACTTTATCTTTTACTTAAAGAGTTTCTTGTTTGAGTAAGTACATGATTAGATTTATACTAAAATATAATCTTATTAAATCTTTTAAGATCACACATGCATATATAATTTACATGTATTGCAATCAAGAATATATTTGGATTTCTGTTTGCCATGTTAATATTTGTTTTCTACCTGTTTCAGGGGTTTTTGTTTTTACTTTCTGTCCCCCTTTTCCCCTTTCTTTGACTTGGTCAAGTATTCAATATTATACCACCTCCTGCCCCATCAACTCATTAAATGAACATTAATTTACTCTAGGTTTACTAATTATACTAAAGGCTCCCCTGGGAATCATTGTTTTACTAGAAATTAATACAAATGTGTGCTTCTCTTACTTCCCCAATGTCTAATAGAACTTGCAAACCTTGAACTTTTGACCCATCCTTGAGAACTGTTTCTGTTCAAGTATTGCCCCTGCCTTCCTTGTCTCTCAAATATTTCATTGGGGATATTTTGGTGACTCTCAACCTGGAATAGCTTCATTGATCAGGGCATAATCTCCTAGGGCAATTTGAGCAATTTTTAACTCAAAATGTCAACAGTGAGGAGATTTCCAAACTCTGCCCCAGACTTTTTTTTTTTTTATCTTTCTGATGTATGGGCCTCTTACATTCTTTCCCATGATTTTTACTTTTGTTTTGCTGTATATTTCATGCCGGGTTATTTCCTATTCTCCTGTCTTCCAACCGATAGAGTTCTTCTTCAGCTCTATTCAGTCTGCTGCACAATTAATAAATTTCTTCTTAGAAAATATTTAGTCCTACACTTTTATTCATTTTAAATAATTTCTAGTATATGGTAAAATGTTGATATCAATATTTCTATTTCTATCTAGTCTATTCAGCATATTTAGGCATAGCAATTTTAAATCATACCTCATGGTCTGAATAGTAGATCATCTATCTTTTTATCTTATTTATTTATCAGTCTTACTGTTTCAACATTCCCAACATTTTTGGTTGAATGCCATTTGTTACATAGAAGAGCAATATAATGGCTTACTTCTCTCCACCCTTCTTCTCTTCAGAGTCTTGGCCATTGGACTTATCTGCTTGGAATCACATTTTGATACTTTGTTACTTGAACTTTAACACTATCTGAAGTCACACCTCTTCTCTGACCAGTAGAATTGGTCCACCTCCTGGCTCTCAGCCTTTTATCCCATAGCAGAAATTAGCAATCGTCCCAAGTAGAACCACAATGGGCTTCTGTCACCTTGCTGCCTATCTTCTCATTGGCTCCTTGAGTCTCTGTGTGTCAATAACTTCTGCATGCCTCTAGGCACTGTTAAAAATCAAGCTTCTAGTTGTTCTTGGCAGGAGATTGAGTCTGTCGCAAGCTACTGCAGCATAGCCAGAAGCGTACATCTATATTTAGAAATTGCATTAGACATAAGGAAAATACTTCTGTGTTTTTTTGACTATGTCAAATGCTAGACTGTATCACCAAAGTGGTCTTCAGCCCACCCTTTCAAAGCCAGAGGAAACTCATAGGGATCTGGAATCCAAGATAATAAAAAAATGTACACAGAGTAGAAAGGAGATACAAGAGGGATAGAAATACTACGAAAACTTTTCCACGGCTCACTGCAGCGTGTGGGTCTCTAATTCCTGTCAATACTCAAACACTCAGAGCTTGAACAGGGACATCTGCTGTCTTTACACAGTTCTCATTAGATTTGCACATAACTCAGAGAAGAAGAATATAAGAGATGCATGTTTGCATGGCATTTCTACTTTGATTATCGCCATGAAATAGAGTGTAATTGTTGTAATTGTGTTTACTCTCGTGAGTGAAATTCTTGCCACTAAAGCCTTTAAAAGCCATTCCATAGGAATAGGAAACTGTGGAAGAAATTCTTGTCGATCTGTTTCCAACTTGGGTTTGGTGATAGTGCAGCCATACCAATTCCGGCTGTTATTAGTCCATGACAAATTAAAAAATAAAATCACTCGTATTCATTGAAACAGACTTAAACATACTTCCTGCCTAAGCCTGAGTGTCCATGTCTGTAGAGGTGAACAGCACATGTGTGAAATCTCAATGACTCAGTTTAAGGGCCGGGGAGACAGGGAGATATTAAAGTACCCCTGCCGATTCTGTCCAAAATAGACAGTGATGGCCATTTCCTTCACGTGGCTTCATCAAGTAGCGGAAGCTCTCTCAGCAGGAGGCCCACACCCTGCACCAGCAGGGCCCCTGCTCCCTGTCTGCAACAGTTTACCATCTGACATTGCTGAGACTAGAAGATGAGGAGACATCAGCCCTTCTGTTGAAGTATTCAGTATGTGGCAAGACACTTTCTTGTCTTAACAGAGTTTTCCTAGTGCAGCATCTCCGCGTGAGCGGCTTGTTGCAAGGAGCTTACAGCAGTGTTAAACTGTTTAGTTCAGATTGCATAGGATTTAGGGTTATTCCTTCTTTGCCTGATTTTTTCTATATGAAATGAGGGATGTACATGAATTGCATTAACAAATCCAAGAGCAGACGTTCAAGTTCAAGGTTACAGTACCTATATATGCTCTCTCTCTCTCTCTCTCTCTCTCTCTCTCTCTCTCTCTCTCTCCTTCTCTTCCCATTGCTTTGATTTTGCACAGTCTGAGTCATTTGTGCAGATTCCATGCAACCAGCTGGGTTATCTATTTATAACTCAAAAAACTGAACTCCTTAATGTTTCACCTTGACCAACAGTAAAACTCATTTGCGATCTCTCAAGAGGAGTAACAGAATTTTTCCTTTTTTTTTTTTTATTGCCTCTGAAATGACACAGGGACAAAGCAATTCACAGCATGTAAGAAAATGTCATTCAAACTTTGCTTTCAACTACTGTCACAGCACAGCATGACAGCCTGAATGGCATCCCTTTTCAACTCTCAAGGACTCTCACCCTTTCTAGCTCCCCTCCACCCCAATTCTAGATGCTTCCATAAATCTATTCAACTTTTCATAGACTGATTTATGTTCTCTTTTGGGCAATTACCCAATCTGATACCATAGATCCCAGGACCGAGAAGATATCCCACAGCTTCCTGTAGAAGTATGTGCTTCTTGGCTACTACTGAGAAAAGGTACAAATCCTTCTCCCTAACGCTTCCTTCTTGGTTTAAAGGAAGGAGGGCAAATAAAACCAAGATTGATAAAACCTCAAGAAATTATATTTTAATATTTTGCTGGATAGTTTTATGTCAACTTGACAGAAGCTAAAGTCATCAGCGAAGAGTGAATCTCAATTGAGTAAATGCTTCCATAAGATCAGCCTGAAAGCAAACCTGTAGCACATTCTCCCAATGAGTGATTGGTAGGGAGCCAGGCCCATTGTAGATGTTGTCATTCCTGGGCTTGTGGTTCAGGTTTCTATAGGAAAGCAGGCTAAACAAGTCATGATGAGCAAGCCAGTAAGTAGCATCCCTCCATGGCCTCTTCATTAACTCCTGTCTCCACGATCCTGGCCTATTTGAGTTCTTGTCCTGATTTCCTTAAATGATGGGCTATGATATAGAAGTGCAAACCATGTTGCTTTGGTCATGGTGGTTTATCATAGCAACAGAAACCCTAACTGATATATACGTACTTCTCCAAAACTATATATAGTATATATGTGTTTTATATGCAAATTCATGTATGCATACATGAGTAAAATGCCATTTGGGCTGACAATGCTCCCTAGAGAGGCCGTAGAATGCCTTGACTGTGAACTCTCAATCGCACATGCTATATACAAAATTAAGATCACTCTCAATCCACCAGCCACAGCTTCTGTAACTACTGAAACCCTTCCTTGCTCTCAAAAGCATCGTTGAATGACTTTTTTGCTTTTATGAATACACATTGCACTAATTTATTTTTGATGCTTTATGCCTAGAAATAAATATAAATTTCTGTGTTTTCCTTTTAAAGTTAGGTAAGTGAAAGAGTTTCCCCAGACTCTGAGTCATACTTCACTTTTTTTCAAACATGAGTAAGTCATGTACATAGGCGCTTTTAGTATTGTGAGAATTTGCACAGTGAGGACCTATTTCTAAACAACAATAACCAACACTAAATGAGGAATTTATAATGTCAAAAACATTTTTATACTGATTACCCAAGCCTTACCTTCATGGTTTTAAGAAAGACTATGTGGATAACAATATGGAAACTGAGGCTCAGAGAAAATAAGATGTCTTTCCCTGTTACTACAGTGCTAATGGGTGGCCATCTGGTGCCAAGTATACGGATTTCTAAATTCAGAAATCACCCACCTATTTCTTATAACTTTATTATTGTTTGTTTTTGCACATGTTCAGGAACTTGCCTGTGTGCATGCATGCAAACACACACACACACACACACACACACACACACACACACACACACACACACACGTTAATTGAAGCACCACCAGTTATCAACTATGTGCAAAATGCTGTATGTGCACATGGGCAGCCAAACATTCAATGAACAGTGAGCATATGGTCAGTTTCTGTTTCCAGGAGGTGGCTGCCCCTGTCTAAGGATAAACACTGCTGCTGGCTTGGAGTACAGAGCTAGCTTCAGGCTTCCCCCTGCCCTGATGTTTATTAAAGCACTTTCCGTTTACATTACTATTATTTGCGTTGTCTTGATCATCCAAACCTCAAAGGATGGAGGCTAATGAGATCCCCCGACCCCTTCCCCAACCTTCACCACTACACTCACGCTGAGAATGGAAGCAGCTCAGATTGATTGCATTGACTCTGAGAACCTTCAGGAACATTAATGGAGTTGCTACTACAAGCAGCTGGAGTTGCCATTCGCATCTTACTGTCTTACTCCCCCCCCCTTAAATTTTTTTAAAGCACCCACAACACCCTGGGGGAACTTTCCAGGACAAGCTGCAGGTGCTGTGGATATTTTTATTTAATAATCATTCTTGCAATTCAGCACATTTGTAATCCATGTGGTAAACTCTGACTTACATTTCTCCCAGTGGACGCTGGCCAGATGCAGAAACCAAAGAGCTTGGGGCCGAAACTGCCTCTTCCTTCTTTTATGGTTTGTGCATTTGGATGTGTTTAGCATGATCTCTGAGTGCAGAATAAGGAATGTGCTGTGTTTAAAAGACCCCTTTGTTGACATTATGCAATCATAAATATACCCAGAAATTATACTCCTTGCATTGAGTGTGGAGTGCTTTAATTGGATGGCCTTCTCATGTGTTATCATAAAGAACATATGCATATTTTTGGCATTCCCATTGGATCATGAAGTGGAGAGGCACACGCAGAGAAGCACATTCCTCACATCCATGGATTGTCTCATATATGTCACCACATCTTCCCACCAGGATTGCTTTCCCCACACACTCCAAGATGGTAACTTCCCAATCTGTCCAAATTCTATTTGGAATCCTCCTGGACTGTGTAAATGTCAGGGCCAGTTTCCTTTCCATGTGAACAGCTTTGAAAGGAGAGCTGCATGCCCAACTCCCTCATAAATACAAGTCAGAGCATCTTCTTTTTATTTTTACTTTTTAGGTAAAGTGGAGAGTGAAAGAACATGGTTGGCCAAGACTTAAAACAAGAAATTCCATTTCAAAAAAAAAATGACATCCTCCTCATTTTCACCATCTAAACAAAATGCTTTTAGCCAAGATATAACTCTGTTCCAAATAGTGAGTCCTGCTGGTTAGATCATTTTGCCATTACAGCCATACAGTCTATTAAGGCAGCAAAGTACACCAGAAGGCAAATGCCAAGACCTGCAGTTCCAGTAGGGATACAAACTGGGAGCCCTGGTAGAACACAGGTGACATCCTTAAATGATAAACTCAAGCAATGTCGACAGAGGCGCTGCCTTGAAAAGGGCAAAACTAAAGGAACTGATAAGGAATTGGTGGGCATTCTCCCAGCGCACAGTGTGATGATGGGAAGTCATATGGCTGTTAGATCAGAGGGTATCTAGCCAGAGTGGTAGCCAATGGAGAGGGGCTCTGCCAAGAGCAAGGTAGAATGTGCAGTTTCACCATGAAGCTGCAGCCCAGCATGAAAAGAGAGAAATGATCTAGAAGAATTACTCAAACTGCTATTTCCTCCTACCTCCCAGCCCTTCAATAGCACTCTCTGTTTAGCTGAAACCAATTGGTAGTCAAAGGTCAAAGGAAATTGGGTGATGTAGTCTGGGGATGTTACTCTTATCTAGGGAGAAGAGAACAAGGTCAGGGAAAAGTGAAGAAGTAAGGGGGGTGGGAACTGTATGTTGAGAGGCAAAAGCAAACTTGTGAGCATGATGCCCAATGGAGTAATGGGAATTCTTGCACCTTTACAAAAACCAATCCTTTCTATCCTTCAGAGGACATTGAAGTCAGAAACAGTGAGGCACAACTTCATCACCAGTAGGTGATGGAGCTTTCTGATGAAAGATATGGCAAACATTAGCCAACTCAATGAGCTCCGAGTTCAGTGAGAGAAAACTCGTATAAGAAGCTACCATTTGCTCGTCACTCTTCAGTTTGTCATTTTGATGATTATAGATCTCATATCATTGGAATTCAAATACACAACGCTGTTCGTTCTATTTTTGAATTGCTCTACCATCAAACGTTTCTTAGAGTTGAGGTTGTATCATGGTTTACTTGCCTGAATTTTTGTTGTTCATGTTTTTGTTGCTTCTGTTGATGATGGGATGCAAAGTAGCACAGTGTGTTCCTCTCAGGAGGGTATCAGATTTGATGTAACATGGCATTGCCAGTTTGGGTTAATCACCTAGGCCCCTTCTCCTCTTTGTGTTGGGGCCTTGGTGACTCCAGCCCATAGAGTAGCACCTGCTTAGTAAGGGCTGCTGGCCTCCTGTGTCCTTTCCTCTCCCAGGCTTCCCTGAAGCAGCAGCCCTACCCTGAAGCCAGTGATCTAAATTCGGTTGCAGAGTATCTAGAGTTGTTCATACCATGGATGAGAAACAAGAAGAAACCAAAAACAGCGCCTTTCAGGAGTGAACAAGCTAGAGGAATCAATGGGACTATCTGAAAGTTAGAACAAGATGGGAAACTGGATGGGACAGAGGGACACAAGACATGCACAGAGGAGTGAAGCTTCTGGTTAATTTCACAGACTGGGGAAATTGGAGAAAGAGAGAGGGCCTCCAAAAATCAAGCATGTACAATTGAGTGGCCACTTCCTAGGACCTAAATAGAGAATCTTCGTGTATCTGCTGCATCGCAGCCTCGGTACTGCTGTTAACATGGAGAGAGGTCGAAGTTGCCTCTCCTTTGTCCTTTCAATGCTTGTTGTATTGCCATTAACTGAGAGAACAGACACACCTGCTCACTTTCCCTTGACTAATGGAGATGGGGCTGTGATGGGGATGATGGGCAGGCCACTGAAGTCCTGCATGTGATGAGTGTCTCCTGGGCACCATGCCCTTCCCAAGGCTCCTTTATCCTTTTGGCATAGAGAGTCTACACTTCTGAAGGCAGAGATGTCTTTAATTAGTCTTTATTTTCCATACCATTAAGAAGTTCTACCTGCTCCCTCCAAAAAGGACTGGAGACATAATTAAGCACCTTCAGGTGTTTGTTACCAAGACTGACCTGGGTACAGTACCCAGAACTCACACAGTAGATAGAACTGACTCTTTTGAGTTATTCTTTGACCACCATATGCTCGCAGTGGCACATATAAGTCAAACATTCACACACACACACACACACACACACAGAGTGCACTCACACTCACACATTCATACACACATACACACATTCATACACATACATATATACTCACACTCATAAACACACACACTCACATGCTCATACAAAAATGCTCACACACATTAAAATAAAATGTGAAAAATAGAAAATAAAGGCCGATATTTGGCACTAAATATATGTAACAGACATGGAATCAGTGAGGTTTGCTGGTGAGTTAGTTGACCTTAGTCTCTTTGGATGGGAGAATGGTCAACTGTTTTCATTTCTACACATAATAGAATTTAGTTTTTTAATAAATTCAATCTAAAACAATATTCTTTCAAATGAAAAAGTCACAGCAGATGAGTGAGCCACAGAACTTCAGGATTTCCTTTCCACCACTTATAGGCTACCCAACATGGCGCTGTCTTTCTGTTATTCATCTAGGGGAAAAATATGGCTTTCCGTTACTCACATCTGATAACAATAATCTATCCAGAGTTTATAGGCTATGTTGTCATGGTGAATACAGAAGGTAAGAAACAAGCAATTACATGAACTTAACATATTTAGGCAACCATTTCATGTTTTGAGGGGGATTTTCATTTCAGAATATCCAAAAATTAGTATTCGACACAGTTTAAAACCTATTTTGTTACACAACAATAACAGGGCAAAAAACAGACCTGGCTAAAGAGAGACCCCAGGAGAAGGAAGCCTCAGTTTTCTCACACCTGTGGCTTCCATTGCTCCCATGGAAAGCTGAGTTTGGGAGCTGAAACTGCTCCCCTGAGAGTTCTTGTTGGAATAGTAGAATTATTAAATAGCTAAAATGTCATGGGCAATGCATCTAGGATACAAAGACAATACAAGGAAAGGCTTCCAAAATAATGTCCCCACCTGTAGCTGAAGGCCAAAGTGATGAATATAATCCCAAATAGCAGACAATATGAAAAACAAGGGGAAAAGAAACAAAAATATAGTGACTGAGTTCTGGAATGTATTACAAGCAGCCCTGGAATTCCTATTCAAATTTTCTCGTTGCTTTACCAAATTCCGATACTTGTTGTTTTCATAATGAGTTCATGTCTCATCCTCTATTTTAATCAGAGAAAAAGAAAATACTTTACCATTCCAGAAAAAAACTGTTAAGAGAATTACGAATCCTACAGAACTCTGTCCCTATTTCCCCTCCACTGTAATATGATCTCTCTTCTTCATATAGATACAAAACGCAGTTGTTGATTGTTGTAAAGCATTGGTTGGTAAATGATCCTTTCAAGAATCTTGCAACTCTTAGGGAAGATGGCTGCTAAAAACTTATCATTAAGCCCAACTGTTTAGACGTTCATTTAACATTTGTTCTAGGTACAAAAGATGTCATAACTTACTATCCCAGGTATCCATCCCAGGTACTCTAAGACAAACTTTTATTACATTCATAGATTCCCTGGGTCAACACCTGGGGCAGAAGGTGTAATAGCCCCACCTTAAAAGGTTGGGTCCTGGGAATTTCAGACATTTGGAGGAAAGTCCGGCAGTGACACCTTAGTCCCTAGATCACTCAAGTCTGGTTTGGGATCTCATTGTTTGGTCCTGTGATTTTTAAGATTTTAAGAGTCCAAGTTTCTGTAACATGTGGGTTTTGTTTATTCTCTTTCTGAGTTCTGGAAGTCTCTCTCCCATGTTTTTGGTCAGCATCTTAGTCTTGGTTTCTATAGCCTATAGTCCATGCCTATTGTCTAAGGTCCATTACCATCATGGGGGGAAGCATGGCAGCCGACAGGCAAGCACAGTCCTGAAGAAGGAGCTGAGAGCTGCACTTACTGTGAGTGTTAGTTGCCACTTGATGCAATGCTGCTCTTAGAATCCTTCATCCATTTCTGGATCTTGGCTCATTGGCTGTTGCTCTCCCCTCCTTCCCTTTCTGTGTGTTTGACATGTATCCTTTGACCACAGACAGCCTAGCATTACTGTTCTACTACCCTCTTCCAGTCTAGCTTTGGAAGTTTTAGTTTCTCTGGCATTATTTTTGTGACTGAAGATCCTGCTTTTAATAGGATCAAGATTGATTTTTACCACCAGGTAAGAGAGGCAGCCACTCCAGTGACCTTGGGGACAGGTGATACCGTTGCACCCTCCCAAACTAAAACTCTCATTACAGCATCTCTAAGACTTTTAGTTAAGTTGTTGACTTCCATTAAAATATAAATTCTCAGACAGAGAGTGGTTTCTTAAAGTGTCTCCGAACATTTCTTCCTTAGTGCAAGTTAGCTATCTTATTGACATTAGCTTTTCACAGGAGGAAGAGAGCAGGTGAGAGAACACTGAAATGTCTGACCTGGACTCAGTAAGTCAAACCTGAAGCTGAAAGGAGTTGGTGCTGGGGATGTAAGGAAGAGTGTGATTCCACAAAGAAGGCCGGAAGCATCAAAGACATCTGCATCTGACTATGATTTAGAATCATCCTCTGCTCTAGCCTTCCCTAATATCACTGAGCTAAGTCTTCCCAATGTTGATTTCTTAATTCCCATCCCTTCTGTTTTAATTCATTCTCATCCTTCTGCCCAAGATACCATGTCAAGGCCAAGCATCTCTAACAATACAAGGTAAAATTTGTCCCGATAGCTGGGCTCCTGTTTCTAAGTTGTCTGAAGACTTGTTGCCTTTGCTCTGTCCCGTTGTTTTGTACCTCTTCCCTTGTGGATGAGAAATGAACACTGTCCCCATTGCTGGATGAGCATTTTCTCTCCCCCTATCCAGGTAATCCCTTCCCTCTTTTTCATACTCTTGGATGGATAGATGGAACCAGATATTTTTTCTTTCTTTAACTTGCATACTATATTACCCATGTTGTGTAGCTCTTCCTCTTGACCATTAATCCCGGATGTGGAATCTTGTCAAGTCTTACTTAAAAATCAAAGTGTTCTTTGTACAGCCACTAAATCTCCTTCATCTTTCATGACAGGGATATCTTCAAGGCACTCCATCCAATTTGTTGAACATGACCTCCCCTGCCTGGGTCCTTGCAGCCTTCCTTCAAGACAGTGGGCTCTTCCAGGTGTTCTCCCACCACATCCTTCAAGAATGCTTCCAAGAATTCCCTCCACTTCACCCTTTTCTACCCCTGAGCACACCAGATGTTGCAAATGCTGCTCTCCTATCTTTCTGCTTGTCTTAAGATGAATCTTAAATGAAATATGAAGGATATATCTGGCTATCTTCAAATCCTTTGGAATTACTTCCAAATAGAGGGATTTCAGTTACTGCCTCTTTACCTTGGCTGCTCTTCTAAGTTCAAGGGTTTGTTGTTGTTGTTGTTGTTGTTGTTGTTGTTGTTGTTTGTTTGTTTGTTTAATGGTTAAATGAACGGCCATATTTTGCTTTGTTTTGTTTACCATTTTCATGGCATGCTATGCTGCATTTTTTAAAAAAAGGCTTGCTTCCAGGTCAATTATTGCCAAATGTAAATTTGGAACAGGGCCAAGACCTCACTTCAGAGGTCTTCAGTTCAGAATCGATTGGAAGATGGCTGTAACAATCTGCCTACCTTGAACTCAGAAAATTCACTTTCTCGTGTGCTATTCTGGCGATAGATATACTTCTCCTGCCTACTTCTTGAGGAGCTGAACAATAACCCATTTTTCTCAAGGTAGAGCTAGCTACCCTTGTAGAGCAAAAATCACAGAGAGGTAGATCCAAAGACAGAGGAGTCAGGGTCTGAGCTAAGCGAATCTGCTTTACTTTTCCGAGTTTAGACGAGTAAAAGTAATTTCTCCTTTAACAAATGCAAAGTTGACCAGTGAGATGACTCATCAGGTAAAAAGCACTTGCCACACAAATGTGACACAGTTTCACCTCCAGACCCCTTGATAGAAGTTACCACTTCTAAAAATTGACCTCTGACCTCCACCATGGCACATGCCCACACTTTCAAAATAATAATAATTAATTAACAATAATAACCTATTGTTATTAAAATAATAATTTTAAAAATAAAATATAGGCTGGGAGTCTGGGGTCAAAGGAGTTCTCCTTACTCAAATTCCTCTAGAAGAAAGGGCAAATTGTGGAGCACAGGATCTCATTAATATTAGACTGTAGAAGAGTTAGAGTGTTTGGTTGTTTTGAAGTGCTTATTTTAAGATCCCATTTGCTTTGGTAGGTGCAAAAAGCCAAGGGAACTCAACAATATATAAGTGATTCTGACGCAAGAGGCCAGTAAACCCTACTCAGAGAAACATTATACTAACATCTCACAAGTTATTCTCTAGAAAAGAATTTATGGAGCCAGTATTATTAAGTCAAATTACATCCTCGAGTTATTTAATCCAATATCTAGAATATTGGATTAAATAGTTAAGCACACTTCATTCTTGATTTGTGATGTTTCAAGTCTTTTAAAGAGGGTACAGGACATTTCCAAAGCCCCACCCCTCTACCCCAGAACTCCTTTTAATGACAAAAGTACAGTATACTGATAGCAGTTTCAAAAGTTTTGACTTGTGTACCTGGGACAAGAGCCATACCAATGGTCATCTGTGCGAGTCAGAGAAAAACATAAAAAGTGTTGGCGCTCTTGGAGTACTTTAAGAAAGTGGGTGAACTGCTGGCACATCTGAAAGAAAGCAGATTGGATCTTCAGGGACTTGATATTCATGTCACCTGAGCAATGGGCTTGCTGGCTCTGAGATCACATCCAACTTCTCTCTCCTCATGTCTTTTTACTGCTCCAGTCTCTGCTCTGATCCTGTTCAAGTCCGCTCACCAAGCCACCCTGAACCTGTACTCCACTCTTCCCACTTAGTTTCTTTACATTGATAATTCCATCTTAAATTATATGACTCACGTGTCTCCTAGGTACCTTCTCTCCTTTGAACAAAATCATGAAAAAGAAGGTTCTTGCTTTGCTTGGTTATATCTCTAGTACCAGAAATGCAGAATCAGGCCATCCCTAAATACGGACAAAGGAAGAGTGAAGGCTGTGGCCCCAACCCCCCACCCCCATTTGATTGTGTTGTTCCTTTCCTCTTTGCAAAAAAGACAGGAGCCATTATGGCCTTTGTTATGCCTTTTTCTCATCGTGCATTGTTTGTTTGTGTTTAATGAGGATTCTGAGACATCTGGAAAATTCAGACAATAAGCAAGTGCCTCGTTTGCAAGATGGATACCAAGAGGAGCTCTAGGTTGTGAAAAGAGAAGTGGCTGTTTGTTTTCCTTTGCTGGATGAAAAGGGGCCAAAAGTCTTTTTGCAGTTCCACCAAAGAGCCAATAAAACAGAAACAAAACACACGTGTGCCAAGAGTTCAACAACAAGGCGGAAGTGGCTTAGGTTTGTGGTCTGTTACCACATGACAACATTGAGTTGGAGCCAAGGTATTTTCTGTACTCTGCGTGGTGGAAGGCTCTGCTCTGAAACAGAGAGGGAATAAGAACATTACAGAAGAGGAGAACCATGCACGGGACAGCGGTGTGAAAGCATCAGGGGAGACTGCTTAGGATCAGAGAGGTTAAGGGATTTTAAATTGCCCCTACACAAGGGTAAACAAACCGGTGCCTAGGAACAAATATAGCCATCTGGCTCTCTCTCTGTCTCTCTGTATCTCTGTGTCTCTCTGTATCTCTCTGTCTCTGTCTCTGTCTCTCTCTCTCTCACACACACACACACACACACACGGTAGGAGAACTGAAATTATCTAAGCTTTCCTAAAGGACATTTTAAAAATATAAAATTACAATATTTACTTAGAAACTTCTACTTCCAATGAAATGAAATTAGAATGGCAGGGTCTCTGGGAGAATTCAAAGACCTGATTCTTCCTCACACTATTCTACTTGTTACTACACCTTCCTAGTGCTACACACTGGCTAAAGTTTCATGGGTGTCCAGCATATTTTTATGCATATCAATTATAGATGTTTTTATTTGTAGCAGTGGAGTGAATACTTGTTTTGGCCATACAGCCCACACACTTAAATAGTCACTAGCATCTGGCTCTTTACAGAAATCAGTTTCCAACCTTATCCCTAGAAAGTGAATATAAAAAGAAATTGTTAATCTGATCTAAAATTTCAGTTTGATATTGATTAACTTAGTTATTCATTCTTTAGTCTTTCAATATCAACCTAAAAAGTACTTCATCTGCAAGGGTTCCCCCTCCAATATATGGAAATGTCCCGGTCTCAAACTCTACAGTACTTTGCTCTTGAGTTTGGTACTCACTGCATATAAAGTATCTTCTCTATTATTAGAAAATTCTACCATAGGTTAAAATTGTGTTCTCCTCGCGTTTGTATGTTAACCTCCTGATCTCTAATACCACAGAATGTGCTTGGTTTGGGAAGATGGGATCTTTTAAGTGTTACAAGAAGCCCACCAGAGATGACCATTCAGGAACAGTGTGTGGTCAACTGAAACTCTTTATTCTAGCCTACTGGAACCTAAGGCATTCGGAACTTAAGTCTTATCTAGAGCATTTACAGACAGGGGCTTCAACTAACAAAAACCACAATCTGCTATCTTGCTCTTCAGCTATAGGAGGAAGTTTTATACAAGCAAGCAGTTTAACAGAAGCTAAGATGATTTAGTTGGAGCATCTTGACCTCAGGCTCGTAGAACAGAGTTGGAAAATGTCCCTTGGGATTCCCTATCAAGGAAATAAAAATCTAGTTAAACTTGAAATGTCCTCAACAAGAATACAGGATGGAGGAAACCTCATGCTCTCTTGCTCTGTCACAAAAAAATGGTAAATTAAGTTAAAATTCAGTAAACAAGGCAATCCTGATCCACCTAGATGATGTATTTATAGGAAAAGGTTAGAACATATTGAACTCCAGATCAACGAGCAACAAACTGAGGTTTTTCATGCAAAATAAACGAAAGACTATGTTAGGGTACAGAAACACCGGGGTGGCGTGCATACCCTGAGTTTAGACCATGCAAAGATACAGGAAGGAGATGACCTGTAAGCCAAGAAGAGAAACCAGAGGAAATCAACTATCCACACCACTGTCTTAAACTTGGGGCTTTAATTATAACAAAATTCATTTCAGTTGTTTAAACTATCCATTCTGTAGCATTTTTCTAGGGCACTTTATGAAAAGTAGTTCAGTCACTCAAGCATTAAAACTATTCCTTGTTTTTTAGTGCATTCATAATGACATTTGAAGCCATGTGTGTAGAATTCATTGACTAAACTTTACAGAATTGAATAAAATAATTTATATAACCTGCTGTCTTCAGGGGAGTGGGAGAAGATTCTAGCAAGATAACGGAGAACTTTCTACCAAATTGTTCCAGAAGGTTTTAGAGGGGCTCAGCCAATCCACAGCATATCAATGTCCAACACAAACATCAACTTACTGGCTCTGATGACCTCCTGTCTTCAATGTAAGCTAAAGATGTATAGCACCCCTCCCCCTTTTAATTTGGTCTACTGAGGAAGAATAATCAGAGAGCTGGATGTGAACACCACTGGTTAAAATAGCATCCCTTTCACAGCCAATTCTAAATAAAAAACATCTTCAGGGGAGCCCAATAATGAACATGAAACAGAAATATTAAATGTGCAGCTCCAACTTACATTCCAGATGTCAGAATATGCAAAAACACTGGCAATGCAACCGAGATCAAACAATTGGAGGAACCAAGCTTTCCCTGGTTTATGCAAAATCTGTTGAGGAGAAAGTGCAACTGCTTCACATGGGATGGCAGCCAAACCCAACCTGAAGGAACTCGCCCTGAAAACATCCCTGAAATGCAGAGGCTTTTCTGATTATTCCTTTCTAAATGAACAAATAAAAGGTTTCGGTCTGAACAATGTCCAGATGCCCCAGAAGCCTACTCTGCTTGCCAATTCTCCTGCCCCAACACACATTCTATCCTTTCAGATTTCAGCAATGGCTCATGGTAAAAAAGCATTATTTTATCTACCAATGGCTTCATAAACTTAGAACATGGTTAGGAGGCTCATGAGGAAAGAGCACTGGGCAAGTCTAAGGGATTGGAAAATCAGAAGTTATTGGGCATTGTCAAATCTGATCTTTCCCAGATCCATACGCTTTACCCAGGGAATTTCCACACAATTATTGGAAAACCTGAACTGCGTTATCCCTAACCAAATCCTACCAAATCCCACTCTTAGTGGGATGAGGAACCCTCCCCTCTGGACTAATGCAAAGACCACTGAAGCCTGATTTCTTAATAAAGGCCTGTTTGCTTTTCTAATGATAAGTTTTAAACATCTCTAGAAAATAATCCCTGGTTACCAATTTGCCCTTGACCAGTAGATCAAAAGGAAAAGTATTCCTAAATTGTTCTCTGTGTGTGTGGTGAAATTTTTTTTGAGGAGGCAAAGTCCTATTGTTAGTCCCTGATGTTCAAAAGACACCCAATGTGGTAACTCTAGACAGACAAACTATATATCACTTCATTAAGTCTACATCTATTGCCTGATACATCAATGTCATGATAGTCGTAATACACAACTACATACATCTGCACAGCTCAGGGATTAATACAGTGAGATTGGTTCAATTGAGCTATTGGGTTCTCAGGAATTTTTTTTTAGCTTAGACCATTATACAAATTATCAACTCTTATTTACAATCTTCTTCAGGGTATGGGTGGTCCTTTGAAGATGGAAGCCCATGTGGACTTACTTAGTACTTGAGTGCAACAATGTGTCTTCTCATTCAGGCAACAATTCCAGTAGAGGCACCATGTTGGAATTCAACAATATGTTTGACTGAAAAGCCAATTTGAAACCAGCCTGGGCTACACAAGATCCCATCTCGAAATGAAAATCCATACTCGCTAAAACCAATGTTTATCACACCACATACCTGTGTCCCTAATATCACACTACCATTCCACATAAAACTTTCATGGCCCTTTGTGCCTCTTTCAAACTAACTTCCTTAGTGTGTCATAGCCATGCACTGTTGTCTGGTTCAATTCCCCAATTGTCTCCAAAAAACAGGAGCTATTCAACTGTGTCTCCAACTGAAAATATTGTTGAGCATTTTTCTTGTATTTCTTTCCTTTCCATTTACAATCTTCTCCCAGACTTCACATACAACTCAAAATATCACTCCATAAAGTTTGAGTTCTACAACCAATACCCCACCAGTCATCTTTCCTCCTTGTGTTCTCAAACGTGGGGATGGCAAGTATCACCTGTGTGACATGATTTAATAATAAGTTGTATTTTAAGAAGCTCACCTGCTCCAGCGTTATAGCATCCCATCCATGTTTACTGAAATGCTCTTCTGTTTTTCCCATTTAGTTTGCTGTCATCATCTCAGAATCCAAAGCATAGCAAGTTGGCTTTATAAATAGTTGTTGAATGGGAGAGTCAGTGGGGCAAACATCTCCATAGTACGAGTATCTCAAGGGCAGGATCCATCGTGCTACGCTTTTGCTATTTTAAGCCTCACAAGCAACTGAGTGTACCTCCTTCTTACACAGACTCACACCCTGCTGGTATCAAACATTGGCAAGTTATCCAGACATTATTGGATTTGGAGACAAATACAGTGGAATGATTACACTGTAACAGTCACTACCTAAATTCTCCCTGAGAAAAGAGTAAAGGAAAACCAGAAAAAGGGAGTATATTAAGTTGTGGGTAAGTAATAATTAGCTTATCAAAAACTGAAAATGAAGCTACTTATCATGCTTTAAAAAGCACGAATCATCCCTAATCACTGTATTTCATACAACACCTTTAAAATGTTAGATATATTATTTCTGTCCTGTAGAAAATAAAACTTATTCCAAAAAATATCTCCTCTGATTTTTGTTTAGATTCATATCTCCAAAGAAGAAAAGTATTTTATACCTGTTCCATACCTAAAGAAACTGGCAAGTGTGTCTAATCAAATCTTAGGTATAGGGCTGAAGTGACAGCTCAGTGATTAAGAACAATGATTGCTCTTCAAGAGGACACATCAAGAGGTTCGATCTATGGAACCCACACAGCGGTTCCATAACTATCTGTAACTCCAGTCCCAGGGGACCTGGTGACTTCTTCTGGGTTCCACATCACATGCATGGGTCACATATACATTCATGCAGGCAAAACACTCATACATAGAAAATAATAAAATAAGATTTAAAAGCTTCTAAGTCTTATGTTTATACAGAATAGTAGACTTGAGACTACTATTTGATATTATAAAGGACTGTGTTTTGTAGCATGCCTCTGACAACTTCATGATACCTTCTGCAAATGCGCAGAGTCCTAAAGATGAAGAGCATTTCAACGTCCATTCACTTCTGATTATTTTACAAAGTTTCCCTTTTTGTCCTCTTGTTACATATAACAGCCTCTATTTCCTTCCCCTGATTCTCCTGTTACTGTTAAAATAGACAAAGCAGACAGTAGGAGCTCTAGGGGAACAGGGTAATTTTCTAAGATAGTAATTGGTACAGTATTACTACTTCCATGTTTCTTTGTGACATCCTTACCTGAAAGTGGGGAACAGTAGAGGGTCTACATTTATTGCTTTGTGAAGTAAAATACAGAAAATAATCAAATTTTGATTTTTGTATTTCTAACATACGCTGTTGAAACTCCAAACAGCATCATCTTGAAGGGTTATTGTGAGAACCAAAGTTACGAATAAATGATAATTTGAGGAGGCTGAGACCATAGCTCAGTTATGAAAGCACTTGCCACACAACATGAGGACCCGAGTTTGACCTTGCAACCCACATTTAAAAACAGTTATGGTATTATAATATCAATTCTGGAGAACAAGAGACACAGGAGGTCCTTTGGGCTTGTTAACCAGTCAGCCTGACCTAATCGGTGAGTTATGGGCCAATGAGCTAATGAACTGTCTTTTTTAATAAAAAGTTTAAACAGAGTTTAAGGAATGGCTAACAAGGCTGACCTCTGGCCTGTGTGTGAGACATCCCTCAAACACACACACACACACACATACACACACACACACACACACACACACAAGGATATTTTTAGTATCTAACAAATCACATAGGATAAAGACACTGATATAAATAGTTATGTAAGGAGGTAGATGTGCTGCCTAAGAAGTGCTGTCTAGTTTGATGTCAACTTGATAGACTATAGTCTATCCCAGATAGTCTTCTGGGAAGAGGGAACAACCAAGAAAATGTCCCCATTAGATCCATTTGTGAGCAAGCCTGTGGTGCATTTTCATAATTAATGATTACTGCAGAAAGGCCCAGCTCACAGGGGTAGAGCCACCTATGGGCTGCTGGTCCTAGACATTATAAAGGAGCAGGCTGAGCAAACCATGAGGAGCGAGCTAGTGAGCAGCATCCCTCCATGGCTTCTGCATTACTACCTGCCTCCAGGTTCCTGCCCTAACTTGCCTTCACACTGAACCTCAATTGTGAGATAAAATAAAACCTTTCCTTCTCAAGCTGTTTTTAATTGTGGTGTTTTATCAGAGCAATAGAAACCCTAACTAAGAAAGTAGATTTCCCCTCCAAAAATTACATGAACTCAGTCTTTTGGACAGAAAAGAAAATTGACATAGGAAAAGGGTCAAGGGTTATTTTTTCTACTCTTGAGTCTAGACTTCATGCTCTACTCCCCACCTGGTTTCATGATAGCCATTTCCTTCAAGAGAAGTGGTTTGCATTAGCACATAGGCTGTGAGGCAATCTTGGGAGACAGTGCTGTGATTTCTACCATCTATACAGTAGGTAAAGACTGCAGAGTCACTCAGATGTGCCTTTCCCCCAATGCATTGAACTAGGTGAGGATATTGGACCATTTAAGAAGAAAGGGAATATGGGAAAACTCCTAAACCTATCTTAGGGCCTTCGGGAAGATTTTGGACCACAAGGCACTAGACTAGAGGCCACCAGCAGCAATAAAGGCACAGGAGAGAAGATCCAGAAAGCCTGATGGGCCGTGTATACCACCAGGAGAGACAGAGGCCAGTAACTCTATGGAGTTAATAAACATATCCGTGACAACAGAGGAAAAGGAGGACACACAACTGTACCAAACTCTTGCCCCAATGTGTGTACCAATCCTGGAAGTCATTTACATACTTCTCTGAGCTGATAGCGATGAATGGTGAGGGAAGGACCCCGTGTGATTGCTTAGGATTCTGGTTTAAGCCTTCCCAGAAGTGATATAATAAAGCTCCTAAGGTTTCATGGGACTTGAGAGAGAATTGTTTACTTCCAGGAAAATAGAGATTCTTACAGTCTTTGCACACTTGATTTTCTACCAAGTGACATTTGTAGACAACACACAGGCAGAAGGTCAGGAGCTGGCAAGTGTGCAGACTACTGTGGGACACAGAGCCAGCGAGGCAACTCCAGATCCACTTCAGAAGCTGGGTCTGTCTTCAAAGGGTTTTGACTCGCTGACCCCTGGCTGGCCTGTGTCCTCCTCTCAGAACAACCAGACAGACGAATAAACACAGATCACAAATGGACCACATGTTCCCTTCCCTTTCCAAGAGCTCTGTGGCTGGGGGCCTGCGTGTTCCAGATTTCCCATCTAGGTTCTACTGAATCAGCCCCACAGACGCTTCCTCACTTCTCCAGAAACACGTGGGAAATCGTGACCAAACATGGGAACTCGCCACACCTGGAGAAGAAGCTTATTCACTTCAGCTTTTCTTAGATTTGGAGTCCGCAGCACCAAAGACCCTGCGCTATTCTTTGCTTTAATACACCTACGTCCACTTGTTTCCTCCATTAAATAACGGCTTTAAAAATAAAGGCTTTATCTAGGGAGCTCCTAACGTTTCCCGATGAACAATGGTGATTTGCTTGTCGTCTATTTGGTTTTGCCATTAGGATCTTGAGAACAGACAACAATTACTAGAGGGACGACAGAGACTTCAAAACAGAAGGAAGTCTAGTGGAGGAGCAACTCATTCCATCTTATGTCCTTAAGGGTTAGGTCCAAGTACACGCTAAAGGACCTTTGGGTGCTACTGACAGAAATGGTAGAGAGGTCAAAGGAAAGAACGCCTGATGGAAGACGGGAGACAAGAAGTGATGAATGCTGTACCTACTGATACAGTTTTGTCCTGCAACTCCACCTTGGCCAAACCACATTCCCAGCGCTGTGTAATCTGTGAAATCTCCTCAGCCACTGAGGACCTTTCTTCTCCTATGTCACTGATCTCTAAAAAGCTGTATTTAAACTATATATCACCGTGACTTTGGGGTTAAGCATATACCCATAAAGCCATCGCCATTATAAAGACAATAAACCTGTCCAGCACCTTCCAAAGCTTCCTTCTATGGGACTTCTAAGCTGTTATCTCATCTTGTTATAAGAATAGACTGACATAAGATCCATCTTCACAGAAATTTTGAGAATATAATATAATATAGTTATTTACAGTCAGTGTATGCTTCAGCAGATTGTCAGAATTCCTTCCATTGCACAACTAAAGCGTTATGCCCCTTCATCAACTCCTCACAGTTCCTTACCACCACAACCCCAGGGGCACAGACTCTGGCAAATGCAGCTCTACTCTTTGCTTCTGACTTTGACTATTTCAGATTCCATATATAAATTACATCAAGTGTTGTCTTGCTGTATCCTGCATAGTTGACTTCATAAAATAATGTGTGTAGTCTCAAGTCCATCCACATGATCATCTCTCTGTCTCTCTCTATCGCTCTGCATGTGTTTTTAATGAAATTAATTATGACGCATGTGTCTTGGAGGCAGCAGGGTACGTGCATATCAGTACAGTTACCCACAGAGACCAGAATAGATCACTGAATAAACTGAGACTATACTGTCTCAACCTGGATGCTGGGAACCAAACTTAGTTCCTCTGGGAAAACACCAAGTATTTTAACCACTGGTAGATCTCTGTCATTCCTGGTTCCTTTTAAAAGGCAGAATCACATACATTCACGCATATAAACACATTCCGACTTTTTTTTTTTTTTTTTTGGTTCTTTTTTTGGAGCTGGGGACCAAAAACATTCCGACTTTTAAAGCAGATACTCAAGCAACTTTATGATATTGCTTTTAGGAAATAGCCATAAATTAGGGAATTATCCATAAAGTGAGTGCTAGAGTGTAGAAAACTCTTCAAGATCCTGTTCAGTTCTTGGGCTGGATACCTAGATGTGACATTGATGAATCATAATAGTTTTGCTTTTAATTTCCTAAGAGACATCCTTACTCTTCCCACAAATGGCTGTGCCAATGTCATTAGCACAATCACAGGCATCCCCTTTGATCCTCACTAGGCTTACCCTACTTTTATGACAATAGCCACTCTCGAGATGTACAGTGATAGCTTACTACGGTGTGAATACACATTTTCCTGGCGATCGGTAGCATTTCTATGTAACTCTGGCCCATTCATATCTCTTCTTCAGACAGACATCTGTTCAGCTTCTTATTCTAATTTCTGAACTGGATTGTGGGCAGTTTGCTATTGCAGTGTGTAAGTTCTTTGACTCTCCTGGATATCCACCTTGCTACATGTATCATTTTCAAAGTTTGGGTATTGTATTGTTCATACAATATCAAGTCCCCTAGCCTATGAGCCTGCAAGACATTTGGGTGAGTTTTTGTCAAGTTCTTTCATTGGTAATTTCTAATTTTCATTATTGTTGAGATAATACTTAAATGCTTATTCCCTGTAAAACTTCTAGAAATGGTAGTGTTTCTTTTCAGATGTTTCATCATTAGTATAGAGAGATGCAATGTGAATTTGTTCATTTAGTATTCCAGTGTTTTGATGAGTTTCTTCACATTTCACGAGTAAGATGGGACATAAACTCTACTGAAAAGAAAAAAAAATAAACACCCTACACCAAATCCTAACAGAAAACTTTCATAAAGACTTATAATATCCTTTCAGGATCAGAGTGCAGTGAAGAGGGTAAGACAAAGCAAACTGAACCCCTAAACATTCGCTTTTGAGTTTACTTATAAGAGAGAAAAAGAGGGAAAGAGAGAGAAGGAGATTCCTGAAGAGAACCCTAGGGACTTCAGCTCATGAAATGATGAAAAGAGGCAGCATCTTACTTGACTGCCCTAGAGGATGGGAGTAGCTGCTGGAGAAAGCCCAGCATCCTTCATGATAGCATCCTTGGAGACCATTTTGGTTCTCCCTTCACACCTGGCACACATTTATTTGGTACCAGAGGAAGGATTTTTATTTTAAATTATGCATGTGGCTTTGCACCTTTATTCTATCAGAATCAAACTAAATGTTATTCCACAACACTCCGTAAAGTTAATGATACAATGTGACTAGAACCCTTTCCTGAAACATGACATTCTCCAGGGACTCTGAGGGTATTAAAGCGACTATATGCCAAGGCCAAGCCATACCCCAGGAGCCACATAGAAGTTCTACAGGTACTTTAATTCCAATGACATATGTATTCCCAGGTTTCTGTGAATTCAATCAGAAGGTTTATGTGCAAAGCCCATGAAAAGGCTGTTGGATCATGGCACAGGATCAGGGATCTGCCCAGATCTGAGCAGCTCAAATCCATACACACATGCGGGAAACTAAGGCCTGCTCAAAGCAAAGAGAAAAAGCAG
This sequence comes from Rattus rattus, assembly GCF_011064425.1. Classification (NCBI taxonomy): domain Eukaryota; kingdom Metazoa; phylum Chordata; class Mammalia; order Rodentia; family Muridae; genus Rattus; species Rattus rattus. The sequence continues at coordinate 29,688,141 of NC_046160.1, read as the reverse complement.
AGACTGCAAATTCAAAGGAAATCAGTCACATGAGTTCAGATTCCCTTATTTTGATTCCACAAAGAGAAAAAAAAAGCCTTACTGAGATCTATAGTTGCTTCAGTGAAATTTGATTAATATTTTAAATTGTTTAAATCACTAGCTGTTAAAAATATCAAGCATTTTCTTGTCTCATTAAGAAATTTGGGCTTGGGATAAAATGCAAGGACAGAGTACTTGCCTAGCAAGTACAAGACCCAGCACTGCCAAAAGGAATAAAATAAAAGAATGAGAAAGATCTAATCCAGAATTTATTTCTAATTATGTATTTTATTTACATTTTTCTAGATTTAATCTGCATTTGCTCTGATTATGACACCATTGAATTCATTTGCAACATATTTTCTATACAGGAAATGTAAATATATGGTACTTGTGTGTACACTTGACTATGTGTATGTGTATGAGTGTGTCTGACTATATGTGTGAGTGACTATGTGCATGTACGAGTGTCTGAGAATGAGTGTGTGTGTGTGTGTGTGTGTGTGTAAGACTATGTGCATGTATGAGTGTCTGAGTATGAGTGTGTGTGGGGGTGACTCTGTGCATGTATGAGTGTCTGAGTATGAGTGTGGCATGGTGTGTGTGTGTGTGTGTGTGTGTGTGGACTATGTGCATGTATGAGTGTCTGAGAATGAGTGTGTGTGTGTGTGTAAGACTATGTGCATGTATGAGTGTCTGAGTATGAGTGTGTGTGTGTGTGTGTGTAATACTATGTGCATGTATGAGTGTCTGAGAATGGCGTGTGTGTGTGTGTGTGTGTGGGGGTGTGTGGTGTGTGTGGTGTGTGAGTATGAGCGTGTGTGTGTGTGTGTGTGGGTGTGTGTGGGTGTGTGTGGGTGTGTGTGACTATGTGCATGTATGAGTGTCTGAGAATGAGCGTGTGTGTGTGTGTGTGTGTGTGGGTGTGTGTGACTATGTGCATGTATGAGTGTCTGAGAATGAGCGTGTGTGTATGTGTGTGTACATGTGTGTTTGTGTCTGAGAGAGAGAATGTGAGCATGTGTATGTGCTAACTTAGTACAGCCCCCAGTATCAGATTCTAACCCACAAAGAAGCACTCGGAGAAGACTACTCAATTACTTTGCTACTTAACTACGAAGGATGCAAATGCTGGAATTTGGGCTACAAACATAAGTTGTTATGAAGAGACTTTCTTCTACAGATATTTCTTTACCTTCATATATGGCTGTATCCTCTTTTCAGTCATCACTCTCCCCAACAACCACATATACAGAGACCTGAAAGCCACAGTATAATGGAAAATACCTGTACCACAGTGAAGAAGAGAACTGTTTAAGAGAAGAAGTAAACCCTGCAGTAGTCACAGAATGGCTCGGGTTAGCACACGTCTCCCTGTCTCTCAGCAGCCCTGTAATCCTAGCATTGAACTTGATCGTGGCTACTTCTCCTCTCAGCATCCCATAATACATTCATCCTGGCACAGACAAGACTTCCCAATGTCAGCATTGTTTTTGCTTTCCCTTCAGATCAAGACACGTTTGGTCCTCTGCTATCACACATTTAGAGCAGATGTTCCTTAAAAAAAAAAAGAAAGAAAGAAAGAAATGAAAAGAAAAGAAGGATAAACCAGGTGCTTAACATATTTTATTCCAAGGGGTAATTTTAGAAATTATTGCAATCAATGAGCTAATAATAATGGTGGTAATGATGAGGCCAAGTTATTATTACCTATTACCTTTAATCATCGACAGCAACTCAATTGAACATAATTAGAGGCATCAACATAAATAACGTGGAGCAGATGGAAGGACGCTGGGTTTTTCATTTCCAGGACTGAGTGGGAAGGTTAATGATAGAGCAATGGACATGAAGAATGGGCCATTTATGTTCCCAATCCACATGGCACTTGAATCTTCCCCGACTGATACCTATAAAACAGAACCGAATTTAACTGAAAATATGGCAGTAACTCCCACGTTCAAAGCCCGCTAATTAGATTCCCAACAACCTTCTCCCCTTCACTCTTTACAGGGCCAAGTTTGAGTGGGATAAATGATGGCTGTGTTTGTTTCTTCCAATTGCATTGGCACAAGAGAAACAGAGTGATAGTGTGTCCTGTTGAGGTTTTCCCTCGAACCTCCCCAATTCCTGAAAAGTGTGCCTCTGGGCGTTACATCTTTGGAAAACATGCAAATATTCTAGTGAGTCAGTTAGCATTAACTTAATATTTATCACCAACGACAACAAGAATGATCATTTCCTTTCCATTGACTTAACAACAAAATACTTCCAATGTATTGATAACTGTGATGTAGGGACAGGTTGTTCACAGACCCACAAGACACATATATTCATTTTCTACCTAGGCCATTACCTTTGACTAGATTCATGAGCTTCTAATCCACTGATAGTACGTGGCTAGCATGGTAACATTCCCTGTATGTGAACCAATAGCAATCTGTGTTTTCTCTACAAAGTTACTCTACCAACAACATTGAAGTTGTAGATACCTTCCTGTCTCATCTGTGACTTACTATACTGGGCATGTTCTCTCTCTCTCTCTCTCTCTCTCTCTCTCTCTCTCTCTCTCTCTCTCTCTCTCTCCTCTCTCCCTCCCTTCCTTCCTCTCCCCTCCCTTGATCTGACACACATCCAGTAATTCAAGCTTTTGTCTCTTTAAAGGAACTTGCATTCTAAGAGAGCAGCTAAGGCTATTAGCTATAAAATAGAGTTGATATTAGTTTAGTGTCAGTTCCTGAGCATAACACAGAATCAGGAGACACAGATTTGCCTGGATGATTAAGCAAGCTACTGGGAAGCAGTGCAATTCAACTGCCCTTGGAAGGTGCTCACACAGCGTGCCTCACCTCTTGTGCATTGGCCACTGCAATGATAGGCAATCCTTAAGGACTGTGTAGATAAAGCACAATTCTTTAACAAGATTCTTTAAAATAAATATACTCCTCGCCACTCAAAGACAGTTATTATATAAATATCCTAAATGGTAATCACATTGAGGAATGATGCAAGCCTTCATGTTGAAATTCATGGTCTTTTTACTCAAATGTCTCTTCATGAATAAATACATATGGTCTATAAACATGTCCAAGGGCAATTTTCTCCACTTGTACCCACACATATCTCACAATAGAACCTAAAACCAAACCCACTTAAAAATTTTATGGAGTTATATTCTTCTTTAAAAAAATCATAATTCCCATTAAAACCAATAAATATTTGTATAAAAATTAATAGCAGGATATAAGCGTATAGAATCTTATCAAGAATATCTTTACAATCTGCTGGTCTCTTTGAGATGTGCCAAACACAACCACAATTTATTGATGGATATGACATTTTGGGGTATAAAATTTTATATGTGTTTTCCTTTACTCAATTAGTAAATCTTATTTAAGTTAGTATTATCCTGAGATTTTACTTAGCAGTGGCCAGATATTTGAGCCAAAGTAGATATTTTCATTTAAATTGTTTGCCTAAATAGTCTAATTCTCCATTTTACTTCATGAAATTGAGAGAAATTGAGAGGAAGTGGAAACCTTTGACTTGAAAAAGCCTTACCGCATAACAGTTGTGTACAAAATTCCATACACTGTATGTGAAAGTGGAGGAGAGACTGTGAATGACAGAAACAAAATCTGAGGACATCACATACAAGTTCAAGTAAGAGACCCTACCTCCCAATATAAGGTGGAGAGTGATGGAAGAAGACCCCTCGGCATCGACCTCAGGCCATCACATGCTCACGAAGTCCAGGTTGTGTTAGGCATCCCCTGTCTCCTCCTGAGCACTGAAGTTCCAGGTAGGATGCTGCACCTGCTGGATGTTTACATGGGTGTTGGGAATGCAGATCACAGTCCTTGTACAGGACTAGGTCATCCCCACAGCCCTGATGGTGTAACATATCACGTGCAATATATTGGGTTTACTTTGGGAAACCATGGACCAGCACCGACAGCCTTATTGTCTTTGTCTCCATGTTTAGCAGGTCAGTGTCCCATCATTAACAAGTTTTCCATTAGTTACTATATCACAACTGGTTGCTCCCCACATCCGCTCAATTCTGACTGAGGCATGTTCTTCCTACTATGGGATGCCAGGGTCTCCCTTTGGAGACCAGCAGGCTTCTTGTCTTCCCTCCTTCCCACAAGTTATTAGACATAGTGGAAACCTGTTTGTATTATCCCCTAGTTTAAAACTCTACCATCAGGCCCTTTCTCTCTTGGAGAACAGGAATGGTACCTATATATTTACCCACTAACTCCCGCAAGCATACATCCTCTGGAGCCTCTGTACTTTAACCAAGAATTCCCCACTGTTTCTTTAAAAGCCTGTTTCTCATGTATGCATTCTGCATTCGTTAATGTCCATCTTTGGCAAATTCAACTCAGGTTGCACTCGTTCTCCACAAACCCTTTTGTGGATAAGCTCCAGCCTCACTTCTCTTATTTTTCCATAACAACAGAGTCTTGTACCCCCACTAATCTCATTTCTCTGTGTCCGTTTGTGCTACTGCCTCCCTCATATAGCAGACAGCATCAGTTCGTAATGCAATCCTCAATAGAAATAGGACAGTTGGGGAAGCTAGTTTGTATATTTTCATAACACAGAGCTTTGGAAGATGCTTAAAGAAATCAAGAGTAAGGAAATGAGAGAGAGAGAGAGAGAGAGAGAGAGAGAGAGAGAGAGAGAGAGAGAATGTACATGACAATGGATTAGATGAGTGACCATAGGTGGAGAAGGAGGGGGAAAAGAGGATGAATTCTGCTTTGAACACAGAAAATATGCCCTTGGCAGCCACTGCAATCAGGATGTGATTTTGAAGCTGCAAGCGCTTGTGATTAGAACAGAATAGAAAATGAAATCGTTCTTCCCAGGCATAACACACTCCTGAAAACTTCCTCCAAGATGACTTTGACTTTCTTTAGACCTGTCTCTTATCCAAATAATTCCTAGGACAATAACTCACACTGGGCACGTCTTCAGCCCCTTTATCTCCCTGCATGTGTGTGAGCTAAAGGAGAAGGAAACAGAAAGTGATTTGCAAGCTGGCGCGGGAAGGAGAGGACTGTCAAGGAGACCAGATATTGTTTTTGTTATTATTGCCTTGCTTTTAAGCGGGATCTGTTTATTGTTATTGTCCTGCCCTCTTCACTGATGCTCCATCCATTTCCTCACTGCAAGTGTGAAAGGAAACCTGGCAAAAGCCACCCTCCCTAGAGCTCCGAATCAGTCATGGAATCATCCCGAGATTCGGCAAGACATCTGTTAGGCATTTGGAGCTCCTGTCCGCCCTGCCTTGAGGGATGTCAAAGCAGGCAGGCTCCCTTCTCCTGGAAGGCTGTAAAACACACAGAGATAAGGAACTGGAGCGAAGTGCTAGTGACACCCTGCTTAAAAGAGCAAGTGCCAGACCCCGGAGGATGCGAGGCTCAGAAGGGGAGACTGGCAGGGAGGCAGCCTACACAGACGGAACTTACACTTGAACTCACCCTTACACAGAACTCAGACAAAAGACAGCCAGGGAGTAGCTGGGGAAACTCGTGTGATGCAATTGACTACTCCTCTACACAGGAAATCAGTAGATGCTTCGGTGAAGAGTTTCGGAGTGCATGTTTGAGCTTTAAAAAAGCCTCGTTACACAGAAGAACCCTCTTGGATGCGTTGATTATGTCTAGTTATAGGTATCTCGTAGGGATTGGCAGAAATGTTCTGTTTTCTCCTCACAATTCAAAAGCTTACCAAAGAGAAAAATCAACAGCAGAGAGGAAGGGAAAATGAAGAGAAAGTAGAAAGAGGCAGCTGCTAGATAAAGGTCATGGTAGGAAATATCTGTAGATGTGAGTTTCAAAGGAAAACAAGAAAGCTGGGCCGAAAAGGAGAAAAGAATTTAAATAATAAACTTTAACTGACTCCATGATAAAAGAAATCCTTGAAGCAAAGCCACAACAGTTGCGACAAAACAGTTTCCTGCCTTTAAAAAAAATATTCTCAATGGGAAATGCTAAAACACCCTCAAAGTGAAGCAAACATGGACTGGGGAGAAGATTTGAACTGTCAGAACAAAATACAGATCTGTGGGCTCTGAGAAAAGACAGGCATAAGTAGAGGACAGGACAGGAGAGAGAGAGAGAGAGAGAGAGAGAGGAGGAGGAGCAAAAGAAAGCCAGACCAAGAGTTGGATGCCTGCTTTATAAAGTATTAATAACTTGCAAAGGGTTATTTGTCATTGCTGACTTTAAAAATTTATTGCTCTATATTAACAAGAGACCAGAATGTCCAAAGTCATTGGCTTGGAGTGTTTTTAAAATGTGTCTTCATGTAGGGGACAGTGACCCAAGCTGACAGGCAGTCTCCTTGTGAAATGGGAGAGTGGGGACTCTAAATCTGCCTGTTCCCACACTGGCTGCTCTGATAATGGCCAGAGAACACCTCTGGGGCTCAGGGAGACTTTGAAGTCCAGGAGAGTTTTGGATAGCAAGGGGGGAGTGGCTATGCACGAGAGGATGAGAATTTATTGGGAGGACCTTTGGGGGGTTTTGTATAGAAGCCCTAAATTAACTTTTAATGCATAGGAAATTCTGAGCTGTCACCCACTGTCTTAACTTGATTACTTTCGTGTTTGCTGAGTGCTTTTCATGTCACCATAGACCAACTTCTGATTTGCAATTTTATTAAAAGAACACAGGGGGGAATTGAATGCCTCCAACTTTTGTATAAGCGGTCAGGAGGCAGGAACGTGGGTACCATCAGATCACCACGCCATGTACAGCTAAGGGAAAGATGTATGGGGAGTCTGGGGAATGTTATAGATCTCCTAGAATATGTACCCTTGAGGAGGGCATGTTTTCAGAGTTATCCTCTTTCTAGCTGCCCTTTTCCATCCCGAGACTACTATAAACTTCTGGTTCTGTGAATTCTACCTACATTTACACTATGGCGCCAGCTACATCCCGTGTGCCCCATCCACTGGCCTTCCCTTCCACTGAACCCTGCCTCCACCTGACATCATTCTAGTTCTCCAGAACCCTAAATCTTTCCTGACCTAGATGCTGTCAGGTGCTTCCGTCCTGGATCCCCATCATCCTCTCCAAGCCCCATCTCTTAGCTCAGCGTCTTCTCACATCATCCTCTCTCTCTTCCAGAAGAGTACCAATTTCTTGAGGGCAGTTGACTTTCCAGTTTCACAGCACCTTGAGCTCACAATCCTTGTTGAATTAATAAATCCATTCACACCGGACACACAAATCACTACATCTGACACAAGGACACAATTGTAAGAATGACAAGAAAGAAAGTCCTTGCTGTCCAGAATCATCTCTTCCGGCAGTCTGACAATCATTAAACCAGTAATTACATGTGGACAATGACAAATGTCACTGCCCCTCTGAATAAGGAAGTCTTCAATTAACTTTGGAAAATTTCTGGAATTTCTAGAATTTAATAACGCAACAAGTGAAGGACACAGGGAATCTAGCGACCTGGGAGGGCAAACATGCACAGAAGTCCTGAGATAGAAGGAGTAGGGTATATATAAAGAACAACTAAAGCCCAAGAAGGGAGTAGAGTGGTAGAAGATAGCATATAGGTCTGTGGATATGCAAGGAGAAACATGCTCCCCTCTCCCTCCTCATTACCTTCTAATCCCCACAGTTAAATTCCTTCTTGTACATTTTCAAGAAATGAGACAATGCACAAACTTTCCACATTATTTTCAAAAGAAGCATAGTGGGCTACATCATGAGAATTCATTCATTCATTCATTCATTCATGCATGCATGCATGCATGCATGCATTCAAGGCCTCATGTTCCTTTCATTGGCTTGGTTTTAGTTTTGGTATCACACAAAGTACTACAGTGGTTTTCCTTACCCACGGTGTTATCGTCTTGCAAAGACATCAGCAGTTAACTAGAGAAGAGAAAGTCACTTAGCAACAGCATTAGACATGTATAAGCAATAAGTTAATGTGAGTTTTTAAATGCTTTGTTTATTTTTATTTTGTGTGTATAAGTGTCGGGTCTGCATGTATGTAAGTGCACCACGTGTACGTGCCTGCCACCTGCAAAAGTTAGAAGAGGACATCAGATCCCCGGTACTGGAGTTATGGATAGTCATGAGCTGCTATGTGGGTACTGTGATTTGAATCTGGATCTCTATAAGAGCATCAAGTTCCATTAACCACTGAGCTATCCCTTCATCTCTTAATTAATGTAATGCTTTTTGGAGGAATGCATTAGAAACATTTAAGGTATAAGAATAAAATTAATCTATACTACATATTGTTGTTTATTTGTTACTTTATGAATCATATTTTCTGGCCCACCTAGAGATTTTCTGGGCACTTGGGGTCCTCAGCCAGGACAGGAGAGGGTTCTTTCATTGTCTAATATTCAAAATTGGTCAACATTGGAGATCTTTAATTTCTGGCTTGTCACTTACTACTTGTGTGTTAGAGAAACTTCAACCTCCATAACTACCAAAAAGAGAGAGATAAAAACATTATCTACCATACAGAACTGTCATACTGAGATGATATAAGCAAATTTTATAATCCCACCTGACATGGGAAGGTCTCCATAAATATTAGTTGTTAGCTGTAGTAAACATAAAGAGAAAGCCGGTGTGGGGCTGGGAAGTGGCTCAATGGCATCTTAGTTACTTTTCTTGTTGCTGTAATAAAATACCCTAATTAGAAAAAACTTAAGGAAGGAAGGCTGGATTTTAGTTCACAGTTTGATGGCAAAGTCCATCTTGGTGGAGAAGTCGTGGCAGCAGGAGCTTGGGGTGGATGATCACACTGAACCTAGTCAGAAGGCAGAGTTAGATGAGTGCTTGGGTTCAACTTGCTTTCTCCTTTTTATTCAAACTAGTATCCCAGCCCAGGGAATGATGACACCCACAGTAGGCAATTTTCCCCAATTCAATTAACCTAATCAAGATAATACTCCACAGGTGATACCAATTCTTTTTTAAGTTGATAATCAGTACTAATGATTATTTCACACAGGCAAGATGATCTGAGTTCAGTTCTTAGAGTTAGAAACAGATCCACAGACCACATGAAGCTCAAGAAGAAGGACGACCAAAGTGTAGATGCTTCAGTCCTTCTTAAAAGGGGGAGCAAAAATATTCATAGGAGGAGATATGGAGACAAAGTATGGAGTAGATGCTGAAGGAATGGCCATTCAGAGCCTGCCCACCTGGAGATATACAGCCCATATACATACAGCCACCAAACCCAGACACTATTGCTGATGCCAAGAAGTACATGCTGACAGGTGCCTGATATAGCTGTCTCCTGAGAGGCTCTGCCAAAGCATGACAAATACAGAGGCAAATGCTCACAGACAAACATTGAACTGAGGACGGGGTCTCTAATGGAGGAGTTAGAGAAAGGATTGAAGGAGTTAAAGGGGTTTGAAACCACACAAGAACAATACCAACCAACCAGAGCTCCCAGGGACTAAACCACCATCCAAAGAATACACATGGACAGACCCATGGCTCCAACTGCATATATAACAGAGGATGGCTTTCTTGGGTACCAATGGGAGGAGAAACCCTTGGTCCTGCCAAGGCTGGACCCTCCCCGCAGTGGAGGGGAATGTCAGGGCAGGGAGGAAAGGAGGGTGGTTGGGGAGAGGGAACAGTATGCGATAGGGGAGCTTATGGATGGGAAACAGGAAAAGGGAATAACATCTGAAATATAAATAAAAATATCAATAAAAAATTTTTAAAAAAGAAAGAAAGAGAAGGTTTGTGGTTTAGAAGAAAGATCTTAAGGGCATGTAGGAGAATAATAAAAATGTTTTATGAAGGGAAATGGGGGAATATTGAGGATGGAAAATGAGGAAGGGATGGGAATGTGGGGCAGTAGAGGAGATAATGAGGGGATAAGCAACACTAACGGTGCTTGAAAAGATCTTATGCAAACCTGTTATTTCATAGGTCACCTCCTTTTTGCAGTAGGCAGCAGATAATTCAGACTCAATACTAGTCAAAGTACAAAGAATTTAGTAGCTGTGGAGCCCTAAATGGAACATCTATATCTCAACCCCCAAATCCCAAGGTTCAAGGAACGTCACCGAAGAGTGACATAAAGAATGTGAGAACCAAAGGCTGGGGAGGAAAGATGAAACTCAGCGTCTGCTGGATGTAACAGGAACACTGATCACATGATTCACGACAACCGAGGATGTGGACGCCTGCACAAGATCAAGCCAGTCAACATCCCAGCATGGCTGTGGGAGGGAACCATGAGGCTCCATCCTCAGCGTAGGTGCCATTGGCAGTTAATGGCTACTAGGAAAGGGTTTGTTGCTCGCGCATGCCCAAGAAGATGGCCATATGTCCACGTGCCTTATAGGCAGCGCTAATTGGATTCAATGTTTTATTTAAAAAAAAAAAAAAAAGAATTTGGGAGAAGGATATGGGGTTTCAGGAGGAGTTGGGGGAGGGAGTTGGGGATGAATATAGTCAAAATACATTGTACGTACATTCTGAAAAGAAATTAAAACAGTATATTAAAAATGAATGTCCACTTAGAATATCAAAGCTGGCTCTTGGACAGGAAGTAGATCTCATATCTGCTGTCCTATCAGTTAAATAAATGTTACTCCCAAAGCATGTGGGTTTGATTTTTCTTTACATTTAGGAGAAATTGGAACAGAGGGAAAAGTCTTGCAAAAAAAGAATCCTAAGTGTTTTTCAAATTTCTTCTCCCCACAAAAGCTTCAAAAATGTAGCAACAATTGGCAGAATCAATTCTGTTCTCCCTGACCCCGCTGTGCTTGCTCATGTCACAGGGATTGCGGGGGGAGAGGGAATCTTTCATCTTTGCTACACTTGGGATCTGCACCATAAGCAATGGACTCCATTTGCCTGTCAATGAAGTCCCAGCTACAGAATAAATCTCTCCATTTCCAACTCTGATAAGCAGTGCATTTTCTGCTTTTGTCCTATATTACTGCAAGATCCCCCAAACACTCCCAATATACAAAGTGTACCTGGTCTGAGGTTCACCCAGTGCAGCTACATTGGAGGCAATGGAAGGTGCTAAGCTAGCACAGTGAGACCTGTTCAGTGTGCTACAGGGCAAAGAAGCAGAGTGGCAAGCATTGGCTGTCTACACTTCCTTCAACCTGCCGCACCACTTTAGTCACATCCTTTAGATCCCATTCGGGTTTGATAACGACTATGACTAAGGCAGCAAAGACGACTCCTTCACGGCTGAGGATGTGGCCCAGTGGTAAAGCACATGAGTAGCGTGCACAAAGCCCCGAGTTCAATGTCCAGCTGTGCCAATAATCCAGAACACACAATTAAGCATTTTGCAATATTAAAATGTGTAGAGACCATGACCTTATTGGAAATTTCTAAACTATCATTTCCTCTACCCTTCCCTTGGCATCAATCCTTTGCATCCTCTGAACTACAATGCACGCATCGTTGCCCTTCAGTCAGAAGTCCTCTCCCCCGGAAGTTTGCATTCTCCTGTGAAGGACGTTGCTTACACCTATGAGTGAAAAGCCACCATCTGCTAGTTGGATGCGAGCTCTGCAATGCCACAGAATCAGAGCCTGTGACTTGGGAATGGCCTTTGTTAGATATTTTTTCCTTTATTTCTTTGTTCCAGTTCACCGACGGCTTTTTAAGCACATATTCTTCCACCCACAGGCCTCTGGGGCTAAAAATTAAGAGATAATAAAAACTCAGCTTCTACCCCGAAGGAATTCACAGCCAATTATAGCAGGCAAGGGGGAAAAAACCTACATGGTAAGATGATCAGATCCATAAGGAGTGCCGTCAGGGTGGCAAGCAATTTACAAGGATGAGTTGGTCTCATCCCAGAGCCTAAGAGGAAAAACTTGAGCCAGCTTCTCTTCCTTTGCCTTCAGCACCTTCTCTAACAGGTATTAACATTCGACCTAAACCCCTCTTGCTTCCAGAGGAAGTTTATTATCACCACCCACAGAGCACCAGCCATGTCCTCCAGGCATTTCCCACAAATCCTGGTGACCAAATAATTATGCACCTTTGACCACACACCCAGGTGCTATGTATATAAGCCTTGTAATCGCAGCTAATGAATTACTCCCTTTGGCTGCATAAAGAGCAAAGCCAAAGTTACCCCTGGCATCCACCTTCAGTTACAGCAGCTCCGAGTTAAGATTCTAGTCGTTTCAGCCCATGTTTTCCTTGTATGCTAGTAATAATAACCCCTTACATCTACGGGACACCTTACTTCTTACAAAACACCTCTCCATCAACATTTCCATTTGATTCAAGCAACCATTCATTGCAATGGGCAGTATACAGATAATTTTCTGCATTTTATACGTAAAAGAATAATACCTGAGGCTTCACACTAAAACACACATTTCTGGTGCTCTGAAATGGTACCACACTGTAGGTCCATCAAAGCACAAAGGAAGGACAACACACAGCCCTCACCAGCCCTCACACTGTCTCTTATTTTTCTAAGTTCGTGCATATCAGCCAAGGTCATCTTCGATTACTTTACCATCAAAGCATAGACCTGTGAGCTAGAAGAGGGGAAAATGTGCACTCAGAACAGCTGTATCCTCAAAAACACCTGGCCGGGGTTAGAGGGGAAGCGAACGTGCATTCGGCTGCATGGCAGGCCAAAATGACACACATGCCATAAAAGTACCTGGTTTGGGAGCTGTGGTAGTTGGGATAAGAAATGTTCCCCATAGGCTCATGTGTTTGAACACTTGATCCTCAGTTGATGACGCTATTTGGAGAAGTTATGGGACCTTTAAGAAGTGGAAACTTTCTGGAGGAAGTATTTCAGTGAGAGAGGTGTTAAGAGTTTATTAGCTGCTCTCTCTCTCTCTCTCTCTCTCTCTCTGCATGTGTGTATGTGTGTGTGCATGTGTGTGTGTGTGTGTGTGTGTGTGTTTATGTGTGTGTGTTTTCTGTGTGTAGATGAAATGTGGTCTCTCAGCTTCCTGTTCCTTCTGCCACATGCCATGCTCTTCCCCACCACAGTGGACTACATTGTTATGGAACACTAAGCCAGAATAAACTCTTTCTTCCCCGAGCTGTGTGTGGTGATGTTTTATCACAACAACAGAAAAATAACTGATATGGGAGTTCAGCCCTCCTGTGGTTTGATGCTATGCCTGATGTCTAAGCCCCTGACTCAACATGAATGACTTTAGCACATTTAATAATCCAACCCTTTGCTTGACAAAAACTGAAGAAACAAAGTCAATGAGGAAAATTACTCTCTCAGTTGTCCCTCAACTAGATAATGGCAAAACTGAGAATTAATCTCATCATTCTTCAAAAGACCATGGCCAAAGATAGGTGCCCAGGTATTGGGCCAAATTTCTCATCTAGAGTGGAAAAACTATCAAAACAAAAACGTCCTATTAAATAAATGTAAGCTTCAAAAGGAGTTGTGTTTGGGGGCTAGTGTCATGGCTCATTGGCTAAGAGCACTTGTTCTTGCACAGAACCCAGGCTTGGTTCCCAGCACCCACATGGCAGTTCACAACTATCTGTAACTTCAGTTCCATGGAATCTGGTGCCCTCTTCTGACCTCCACGGGCTCCAGCCAAGGTGGAGATTATATATATCTCCACCCAGGGAAGAAGGTACATCTGGGCCAAATGATAAGTCAAAGATCTAGGGTGATTTTTTTTTATTTGTTGTTTTCATTTGTTTCTGGCTCTATTTGCAAGGCCTAGGAAATAAAATCAGCCTGGGTGCCTACCAACAGATGAATGAATAATAAAAACATAATAGATATTAATAATATATGAATTTTACTCAGCTCTTAAGAAAAGTGAAATTATTAATTTTTTCAGGAAACTAGAACTGGAAAAACACTGAGATAACCAGGCTCAGCAAAAAATGCCCGTTCTCTCTCATTTCCAGCTCCTAGTCTCTAAATTTTATATGTGTGTCTTTCTATGTGAGTGTGGGTAGGAACCGGGAAAGTAGAGAGTAGCCCATGAGACATGAACAGAGGCTTTAGGAGAGGGGTGTGAAAGGGTCATAGAATACATGTGATATGAACCCAGAATGCAGAATACTGAGAGTGGAGGGGTACAAGTAGGGATAGAGGTGAAGGAGGTAGGGAGAAGAGGGTAGTCAACCTAAGCTAAATACATGTAGAAATGCCATAGTTAAGACAATTGCTTTTTGATACTAATGTAAAAATTAAATAATAAGAGTACCAGAGAGGGCTAGGAATGTGGCTGTGTTCAGCACTCTCCTAGTCTCTTCAAGGATCTCAAGATCTGGAAAGAAATTCTACATGTGTCTCTATTTTAACCAGCACCATCACCTTCTGATTCATCTTTGCCCTCGTGCGTATCAGTGGCTGATTTTTTCTAATTAATAGAATATATATTAATAACGTATCACTAGAATATATTTCAGCTGTGTATCCCATCCACCTGTTCACTTGACTTGCAGACATCTAGGTTGAGGATATTGGAAAGTATTTCATTGTTTTCTCTGTTAACCTATTGCCCATAATTTTTCATTACAGCGATCGCTTTGTTTATGTTTAAAGTGTACTTACTAACTCACCATGGAGAGCTCATCACTTCACGTTCAGCATTAGAGATTTGTAATAGTACATTTCCGGGTCTTCCTTCTCCTTCCTCGCCTTTGTATGGTTGCCACACAACATAGATTCACGCTTGCTACAAACACTACCTCATGCTGTTATTTTAGAAGTGAAGTGTCATCTAAGGAGAGTTACACAGTAGAGAAAAGTATTATCCAGTCTCTCATGTTTGTATGCATGCATTTTTTACTCTCCTGTGAAGAGGTTCTCATTTCCACTCACTACCATTTTCCTTAGGTCTGGGGGGGCGGGGGGAAGGGCATTTATAGCAAGTGCTTAGCATTACAGGTCTTCTGGTGACTCTGTGCTTGGCTTTATTGTTTAAAGATGCTTTCTCAGTCATGGACTTAGTGGTTGGCAAGCACTTCCTCTCCTCTGGCTCTACAGTACGGACGTGGTTTCCCTGTCTTCCTACTTGGCTATTTCTAAGGAGAAATCAGCTATCTACTATCACCAGTTTCTGTGTGTCTTCTTCACGCTCAGTTGTTTTATACTCACAAAAAAATTTAATAAGGCAAATGTGGTGCTTGTACAGACCAGAGCAGAGTGCTGAATGCCTCGGGGCTAGAAATACAGGCCTTTGTGAGTTATCTGATAAGGTGCTGAAAGCCAAACTCAGGTCCTCTGCAAGAGCAGTGGACGCTCAACCCCTGAGCCATGTCTCCAGCTCCTCTCGGTGCTTTGAAAAGTTTTATCACTGTTTTTGAGCAATGCCACAATGATAGGTTTTCACAGAGCTAGTTCCCCCCAAGGTATCTTATATTCATAGGGTTTATTAAACTTAGATCTGTTTCAGTGTTTTCCTCAAGCTTGGGAAATACTTGCCCATTGTTTCTTCAACTGTGTTTGCACTTTCTTTTTTATTTTGGAACACTAATTGCATATTTATTGGCTTGTATGAAGTCATACCGATACTCCATTCCTTTTTCATAGTTTTTGAAAATATCTGTTTGAATCACTTCTGTTATATTTCCAATCTTATTAATTTATTCTTCTGTGACACTCAATTTTACATTCATTCAGTACAATGCACCTGCTGTCATAGACTCCATCATTTAACCTCAAACTGTCTGGTTTAGGTTTTTGCAGTTGACTGTATCTTCAACATGTTTGGCTTAGCTTTAACTAGCTAGCTCAAATTTTTGAGCATAAGAAATACTGTTCGAGGGAGGAGGAGATGGTTCAACTGATAAAATGCCTACCAAATAAAGATGAGGACCTGAATTCTGATCAGCAACATTCACAAAATGTTGTATAGTGACTATATCCATAAATTCAGAACTGAGGGAGGATACAGACTGTAAGGTTCACCTTTATTTCCCTATATCAAGGATCACTTTTTTACTCAGTTATGTGAAATATTTATTTCATATATTTTGTCTGTTTATAAAAAATTTAAAATTATTTCAAGGGGAATGGTAAATCAAGTATCTCTTATTAACCCTATCCAGAAACAGATTAATACTAATATACTTGTGTGTGTGTGTGTGTGTGTGTGTGTGTGTGTGTGTGTGTGTTGCATGCACATGTGTAGGGCTACACATCTATACATATCCTAGAGAAGAACGCTGGGTGTCCTGCACTATTATATCCTGCCTTGTTCCTTTGAGGAGTCTTTCACTCAACTAAGATCTAGAATGCTGTTAAGCAAGACCCAGGAATCCCCCATCTTTGTCACTTACATCACTGGTGTTATAGGGATACACTGCTATGAAAAGTTTATTTTTCTGGGTTCTGAGGTCCAAAGTCAGATCTTCATGCTTGTACATCAAGCATTTTTAACTATCGAGCTATCTATCCAATCCTCTCTGTTAAACTTCTGAAGCCATGTCTTTTCATTGCTTTGGACAATTTACTATTGAAATTTATAGTTTATACATAAATATGTCATTGTGAGTTTCCATCATGAATATTTAGCAACAGAACTTCCTTTGTTCTCCCAACCCAATGTGATGATAACCACCATCATAAAAGCTATATTTGGTACATGTGACCAGCTCAAACAGAGTGATTTACTCTTTTAGCTGGTTACATTTCAATCAATTATTAGGGTTTTCTTGGAAAGCTTTCTCCTTTAATGCTTTGATTTCTCTTCTTGAAAGTAATTATGAGAAGTTTGAGACATTGAAGTGAAATGTAAAAATATCTCAAATTTTATTTTTTTCAAACTGGCTTCATTGAGGTGCTCTTTTCAATATAAAACAGCCATGTTTGGGAAACACAGAAGCAGTAGAAGCTATTTTTGAATCTTACTGCTATAAAAACACCCTCTGGAGCCTCTTGGAAGCATTTAACTTCTTGAACTATAGCATTAGTTTTCCCTGTAGTTTTTTTCCCCTGAAGTTTTTTTTTATTATTATTATAGTTGCTAAGAATGATGAAAATACCAGTCAGGTATCCAATTGTATTACCCATACACCATATCCAGAAATATATTTCTAAGTCAAATTCCTTCACAAGTGAAAATATAAATCATATTTGTAAGTTTCTGTGACTTTCTCATTACTCCCTTTCCCAAAAGATTAGGGATTCTATAATGGTTTATTAAATACAAATGGATAGCTACAATCTCTGAACAAAATACTTCCCAAATGAAGTTATCTAATTGCATTCTTTAATGGATGAAAAGTATTCAGTACATTAAAAATAGGTTCATGATAATCAGCAGAATTTTGACAAAGTATCGTTAAGTCTGTTTAGCATTTTGAAATGGTATCATCGATAATTTTAGTTGGTCCTATGCACTCTGAACATTTACACTGTTATCTGTAACTATTTTATAACTCTTCTGGTAAATATATATTGACCAATATCTGCTACTAGTTAGAAAGAAATTCCAATCTAAGTGTGATAAATTCTGCCATGTTAAATTGTACTACCAAACAAATCTTCAACAATTGTCTTTCCACATTTGCATCACACAAAGGTCAAGTGTCATAAATGTCAAGAAACTCATCAGATTGGACTATAGAATCCACACTTAAGTGTTATAATGTGATAAGCATTGTTTTTAAAGTTTCCATTTATAAAGACTGCGTATTATAAAGTATAATACCAAGAAATACAGAATCGTGGCTTGTTTGCTTGTTCGGAGACAGGGTCTTTCTATTGTGCCCCAAGCAAACTCATCATCTTCTACCCTCAGCTTATAAAGTATATTTCCAGGATGCATCATCATGCCCAGCATGAAATGATTTTTCCAAAAGTTATACTTCCGACATCAGCAGACGAGGGGGAGTTAACCTACATGCACATCTGGAGACTGGGGGTTGATGTCATGTGGCTTCCTCCATTTCTCTCCACCACTATTTTTTGAGATAGGGTCTCTTTCATTGATCCTGGAACTCGACATTTGGTCCAGACTTGCAGACCAGTGAGAGCCATGGAGATCCATCTGTCTCTAAGCCCAAGCCCCAGTACTGGGGTTACAAGCTTAAAGAGCTGTGCCTAGCTCTTATGTGGGTGTTAGGAATGCAGATATAGCTTTCGCTATCACCCCATCATCCAGCCCCATAGGTGATGTTCCTATTATTGCTACCTCAGATAGCAATCGTTGCAGAATGTTGCGGAACTTTTGTAGTGATGCTTTTGTCTTCTAATGACAGTGTTTAAGAATTTACCAACCAGTTTGGCACACATTTGTTTCCAAGTAGGTTTTGCCTATTAATTTTGAAGATTTAAAATTTCCATAATAAAAATTCTATTGGAGCCCGTGGTTCACATTGTTTTTAGCATTTGATTAAATTGTCCTTCTAATAGGCCTCACTGTGAAGTATTACACTCCCTTTTTAGAGTAGATAGATAGATAGATAGATAGATAGATAGATAGATAGATATTAAAATGTTCCAAATTGAACTAATGAGTCTCCCAATATTACTACAATCTGTACCGAGTAGACATTGAATATTTATCTTTTTTCTTTAAGTACAAGACAATATAATTTACTGTCTACTTTTGCCCAATTAAATACTATTCTCAAATGTATAAAGTGTTCCATTCTTTTCATTTTGCTTCAGAACCATGAACTATGTTTTTTTTTTAAAAAAGTAAACTATACACTCTAACATTCCTAGTCTGTTAGAATCAATCTGGCCATCTTATATCAATAGATCAAATAAAATACTAAGCAATGAATTGAGACGTCATAAACATATTCTTGGCCTTTGTGTATGCTCATCACAACCCCTCAAGCTAATGTATCTCTTTAATTCTTAATTTTATTGATTTATTTTTAACTTATTAGTTTAGTGTGTGTGCATGCTTATATGTATGTGTGTACATGTGTGTGTGCACATGTGTGTACACATGCATGTATGTAGTTGCAAGCCTTCATATAGCAGATCAGATGATAACTTGCAGGAGGTTTTTTTTGTTTTATTTTTTATTTCCTCATATGAGTTCTGGGAATCAAACTCCTATCATTGGGCTTGATGACAAGCATTTTTAACTGCTGAGCTATCCTCTGTATTACTGACCCATATTTGTGACATACACAGCAGTTCGCCTGTTAATTGTGATATTTGCAGTAACTACTCAGAATGCTTGAAAAGTACTATTTTCCAGCACCTTGTATTCTAGCATTATGTACTAGGTATTACCACAACAGTATTACTTGCCTTTGCACAGATTTTTTACACTAATGCTAATCTGCTACTGATTCCAGTTTAAATCCTTTTTACACCGAAGCAGCATGTGGTATGTGACGTCAGTTCTTTGAAATCTGTTGAGCTTTGTTCAAAAGTCCCAAAGCAAGTTCATGTCAGTGAAGTCTTTGCTTGGACTTGAGCAGTCCTGTGCTCTGTGATGGTGGATAAAGACTTAAGTCAAGTCACTGATGCTGGTGGTGTGCCCGTCATGCAGGTCTAGGTGACTCTGGCCTCGCTAACTTTCTGTCTGTGTTTTCTTTCGATTACTGAGTGAGAGCTGCTGAGAGCTGGGAATGTAAGTTTGTTTCTCTGTTCAGTTCATTTTCTCATATACTTTAAAATCTTCCTGTTAAGTCCACCCACATTATGAGCTTTCCTAGGTACATTACATTTCTAAAATAAATTAATTTGTCTCTAAAAAAATCATTTTCCACTGACAAATGACAGAAACTACCATCAGTAAAAATCCTGCATATGAATTTCAAAAATGTTTTGCAAAACGTGTATTTCCCCAAATCCTGTTTCTGTTGAAATGATTCTCAACAGGCATTGTTTTTAACTCTCTCTCTCTCTCTCTCTCTCTCTCTCTCTCTCTCTCTCTTCTTATAAAACAAACAAGGTTTTATATCAAATAATAAACTCATAAGTAATAGCACAAAACTAAGTTGAAGGTGATTGGATGGAATACAAAGAATTAAGACACAAATTATTGCTGGGTGTGATGGCTCATACCTTTATTCCCAGATTTCAGGGGGCAAAAGAAAGCTTTGTGAGTTTGAGGTTAACCTGGTTTAGATGGCCTGTTCCAGAGCTGCATGGTGAGACCCTGGCTCAGAACAAACACAGTTTCTGCTGGGCCCGTGGATTGGGGAAGAGCTTAAATTAAGTTTAAAATAGTTTACACTCCAATCTGTGCAACTGACTTTTCTTAAAGGAAAAATGGCTATGGAAAGAGGAAACAGAGGAAACAAATCTAAGCCTAAAATAAAATCTCAAGTTACTTTACTTAGGTATGGGATTGAAGCAAAGAAAAAAAAATAGTTAGGAGAAATGAAGAAAGATGGTGAGAGGCCCAAGAGAAAAGAGTAGAGAGGATGAATAAGGTCTATGGAAGGGTCCAAGAAGACAAGTGTGGGTTCTAGTGAAATATTCTGCAGCTTTCATATGTTATCTACAGCCTTATATTTCAAACACGTTCTGGCTCTACTGCAATCCCCATCTACACAGTGGGACTGACAAATACTCTGAGTATCAGGGGTTACGTAAACAATCTTTAGTGTGCTCCGTGGCCTAATTTACTGTCATAAACATTGTGGGAAGCAGAACTCTCCATGGCAGCCTGGTGTGGATATTCTCACTGTCAGCAGGGATAATTCATTGCCCCCTCGTAATGCTGAGGCTCCATCACCATTTACCAAGACAGATGACTTGGTGACAGACACTCCTGACTGAAAGTTAATATTTAGCCCAGTCAGATGAAACAGGAGAACATAGGAATTGTGCCCCTGGGCCAGTCCCATAGTCCCTCAATCCAAAAGACTGTCTCTAAGGATGATCCAAAGAATGAGTCCTGGAGGGCCAGGATGTAACATTCAACGTTATCATCAGAGGTCAGGGAAGTGTCCCATCATCCTGGCCTCCCTTAATAAGTCCTGTTATCCCTGTCATCCATGAATGGATTAAAAGCGCTTTGCAATATCCTTAAGCTTCAGTCAAGACCACTTCTTGGGCTAATGAATTCCAGAAGTGTATTCCCTTCACACTGTTGAAATTTTAGCTGCCTTTCATTTATCCTAGATGGAGCATCCCTGAATCTCTAGTATTTGTGTTTGTTAAATAAGCCTCATCTTATTCCTTTCTCCTCCATCATGACCTGATAAAGCTTGGTTCTGTCCAAACACAGCCTGGGCTCTCCAAATGAAAGGTCTTTTGTTTGAAGCTCATCTCTCACCACTTCCCCACTCTATTCATTGTCTTGGTGGATTAAAACCCCAAAGCAAATCTTAATGACAGAAGCTGATAGCCTCTTCTTAGCCACAACTGTATACACCCTTTTCAATTCCTCTGGAGAGATTGGGCTACATGTCACAAAATGTGTTTGGTGACAACTATGCTTTGACTATTGAGAAGCATGAATCAGAATTTTCTCATGAACTCAGAACTTTGTCTTTAACTTCTGATAATATTTCGCATTTAACTTATACCTTCTGATTGATTGCTTTTAAAAATATTATAAAAGTGATACCAGGAGGGGATATTCAAGTAACAAAAAACTCAGCAAATCCAAGAATGTTATCTGTAATTTAAAACCCTTTCTGAATCAGTGACAAGCCTATGCCAATGGTCTTGTCACAGACCCAAAATATCTACTATTACACACTTTTGCAAAGTCTTTCGGGGTTTGTTTAGGTGTGGGTAGTAGAAAAACCCACTGCTACATAATTATACTCCACTATTTGCTCCCCCCAAATAAATGTTATTAAATGAACACAAATTGTAAGTTAGTATTTCAGCGTGCTTGTTAACCTTCTTGAGTTCTGTGGATTTTATCCTAGGCATTCTGTATTTTTTGGCTATCATCTACTTACTAGTGAGAATACATGTCATTTTAGGTCTGAGTTACCTCACTCAGGATGACATTTTCTAGTTCCATCCATTTACCTGCAAAACCTGTGATGTTCTCATTCTTAAAGCTGAAAAGTATTCCATTGTGTAAATGGACCACATTTTCTCTATCCATTCTCTGTTTGTGGGACATCTGGGCTGTTATATTTGTAATAGTGGCTATTACAAATAAAGCCACTATGAACATAGTAGTGGGGCACATGACCCTGTGGTATGGCAGGGCATCTTTTGGGTATATACCCAAGAGTGGTAGAGCTGGGTCTTCAGGTAGATCTATTTCCAGTTTTCTGAAAAATCTCCAGCTTGATTTCCAGAGTGGTTGTACCAGTTTGCAGTCCCTTCAGCGATGGAGTAATCTTCCTTTTTCTCCCCCTTCTCGCCAACAGGTGTGTCTGATCTTAGTCATTCTGGTTAATGTAAGGTGGCATATCAGAGTCATTTTGATTTGCATTTCTCTAATGACTAAGGACTTTGAACAATTCTTTAAGTTCTTCTCAGCCATTTGAGATTCGTCTGTTAGGAATTCTATGTTTAGCTTTATACCCCATTTTTTGATTAGGTTGTTTGATTTTTTTTTTGAAGGATAGCTTCTTGAGTTCTTTATATATTTTGGATATTAGCCCTCTATCAGGTGTGAGGTTAGTGAAGTTTTTTCCAATATGTAGGTTGTCAATTTGTCCTATTGACTATGTTCTTTGCCAAACAGAAGCTTTTCAGTTTCATTAGGTTCCATTTATCAATTCATGATCTTAGAGCCTGAGGCACTGGTGTTCTGTTTAGGAAATCTGCTCCCCCCAACCCCCGCTCTGTGCCAATGAGTCCAAGACTCTTTCCCAATTTCTCTTCTATTATACTCAAAGTATCTGCTTTTATGTTGAGGTTCTTGATCTACTTGGACTTGAGCTTTGTGTAAGGTGACAAATATGGATTTATTTTCATTTTTCTACAATTAAACTGCGAGTTAGAACGGCATCTTTTGTCACAGATGCTTTCTTTTTTTTCCATTGTATATTTTTGGCTTCTTTGTCAAAGATCAAGTGACATGGGTTTATTTCTGGGTCTTCAATTCTATTCCATTGATCAACTTGTCACCTCTGTACCAATTCTATGCAGTCTTTATCACTATTACTCTGTAGCGCAGCTTGAGGTCAGGGATGGTGATTTCCCTCAGAAGTTCTTTTATTCTTAAGAATTGTTTTTGCTATCTTGGGTGTTTTGTTTTAACATATAAAATTGAGAATTGTGTTTTCCATATCTGTGAAGAACTGTTTTGGAATTTTGAGGGGATTACATTGAATCTGTCAATTGCTTTAGTTAGGATGGCCATATTTACTATGTCAAGTTTTAAACCCACTAGCAGGGAGAAGAAAATTATCACAGAAGGGAGAAGGGAGAAGAAGAGAAGGTCCTAGATGGAAAAGGTGAGAGGGAAGGGAAAAGGGGAACATGATCAGGTATGAGGGAAAACAGGAGAGAAGGACCTGAGGGCCAGCAGAATGGATTGAAATATGCAACCTGGTGGGGGGATATGTGTGGGACCCTCTAGAAAGTACCAGAGACTTGGGAGGTAAGAGACTCAAAGGACCCTTACACTAAATGCCCAACAGTGGGGAGAGGAAACTAAGAGACTCCACCTCCAGTAGATAGACAGAGCATCAAGTGGAGGGATGGGGTTGCCATTCCACATTCAAAAATTCTGACCCAGAATTGTTCCTGTCTAAAACAACTTTGGGGTCAAAAGTGGAGAACAAACTAAAGAAAAGAGATCCAGTGACCATCCCAACGTGGGATCCATTTCAAGGGGAGCCTCCAAGGCCTGACACTGTTACTGATGCTATGACATACTTACAGGCAGGAGCCTAGCATAGTGGTCCTCTGAAAGGCCCAACACGCAGCTGACAGAGACAGATGCAGATACACCTAACTTTTGGGCTGAAGTTGGGGACCCCTGTTGTTGAAATAGGGAAAAGCTGGAAGAAGCTAAGGAGGGAAACCCCATAGGAAAACCAGAATTCTCAACTGACCCAGACCCCTGAGATCTCTCAGACATTGAGCCACCAACCAGGCAGCATACATGAGCCAGATACATATATAGCAGAGAACTGCCAGGTCTGGCCTCAGTGAGAGAAGATGAGCCTGATCCTGGAGAGACTTGAGGCCTCAGGGAGTGGAGATTCCTGGTTTGGGGGGGAAGGGATATCCTCTTAGAAACAGACTAGAGGAGCAATGGGATGAGGAAATGTGAGAGAAGGGACCAGGAGGGGGGCAATGGCTGGACTGTAAAAATATAAAATAAAAATATTTCAATGTGGTTTCCAAATAAATGAGTTGTTTTGTAAAAGTCTACCTTCAAGTTAGTTACTATTGAAAGTAAGTTCATTTTAGCCCACCCTATATGACATTCCTGGGGACTAAATATTAACAGGTTATATTTTGTGAATGATATAGTGACTCCTTAAGGTGTGGTTCCCTAACCTTAAAGTGATCACTGTATGAATGGAAACAGATACAACTGTTAGATCATGAGCAAGGTTTATAAGGTCGAATCTGGGCTGAAGCACTGAAGCACTCTGAGAAGTCACAGTAGGGACAGAGGCATTTGTGCTCATCTTGGAAGAGTTGACCTAGCTGGAAGTGTAAGGATACCATTCATAGTGCAACTGCTCATACAAAGGACCAGGAGCTGTTTGTTCAAAAAATGGTAGTTCTGATGTCTCTGTAAATTGCTTTAAACAAACCACTTAACCACTTTAATCCTATGTCCTCTCCATACCTTTGAGTCTGGCTCAAATGGACAGTCTGAGTCCATGCATGCATTCTTCAAGCAATTCACCAAAATACAGAAAGAAGTGATATGCAACGTGATTGGTACCCAGCAGATCATCTTTTAATATTTCCTTTATCTTTACTATGAAATAACCTTCAGAAACACATCCATTCCTTCCTTCCATTGTTCCATACTTTGAAACAGAGATTTAATGTAGAAATAGAAGACTAGAATACCACTTAAAATAGTGTCCCCATTTAATAGAATGCCTCGCGGATTAACTAAAGGTTGTACTTGACCATAAAACACTCAGTCCATTGTTCTCTCTGTGCATCACTGTAGTGGATACAAATGCAAAGCAAGAACGCTGCACAGTGAGGTAACTTGCGTGTTCTTTGTCTGTCTTCACAGGTCATCATGCTGTCATTGCTGAGCTCAACACCGTTCTCTTCAGTGCAGGGATGCATGGTTCTGTAGGAAT
Organism: Rattus rattus; assembly: GCF_011064425.1. Classification (NCBI taxonomy): domain Eukaryota; kingdom Metazoa; phylum Chordata; class Mammalia; order Rodentia; family Muridae; genus Rattus; species Rattus rattus. The sequence goes on along the minus strand of NC_046160.1, from coordinate 29,662,990 downwards.
TACGGACGGAGTGGGTTCAAAGTGAGCATGATCCCAGCTCCACACAACTGTACCCTAGAAATGCACATACACTGCAGAGTCCACGTGTGCAGGGGTGACTACAGAGCCAACAGAATGCCAAATGAACTGCTCCACAGAATCTAGTGTTTGTGAGAGAAATAAAAAAATGCTTTTTAGACTACATGGATTGACCGTGGGCTCCAACCTCATAGGTAGCAATGAATAGCCAGGTAAGGGCACCAGTGGAAGGGGAAACCCTTTGTCCTGCCATAACTGAACCCTCAGTGAATGGGATTGTTGGGGGGAGGGCGGTAAGAGGAGGAGGATGGGGAGGGGAACACCCATAGAGAAGGGGAGGGGGAAGGGTTAGGGGGATGTTTGCTTGGAAACCGGGAAGGGGAATAACAATTAAAATGTAAATAAGAAATAACCAATTTGAACAATGCTCTACTCAATGATAACCTGGTCAAGGAAGAAATAAAGAAAGAAATTAAAGACTTTTTAGAATTTAATGAAAATCAAGATACAACATACCCAAACTTATGGGACACAATGAAAGCTGTGCTAAGAGGAAAACTCATAGCGCTGAGTGCCTGCAGAAAGAAACAGGAAAGAGCATATGTCAGCAGCTTGACAGCACACCTAAAAGCTCTAGAACAAAAAGAAGCAAATACACCCAGGAGGAGTAGAAGGCAGGAAATAATCAAACTCAGAGCTGAAATCAACCAAGCAGAAACAAAAAGGACCATAGAAAGAATCAACAGAACCAAAAGTTGGTTCTTTGAGAAAATCAACAAGATAGATAAACCCTTAGCCAGACTAACGAGAACAAAGAGAGTGTGTCCAAATTAACAAAATCAGAAATGAAAAGGAGACATAACTACAGATTCAGAGGAAATTCAAAAAATCATCAGATCTTACTATAAAAGCCTATATTCAACAAAACTTGAAAATCTGCAGAAATGGACAATTTCCTAGACAGATACCAGGTACCAAGTTAAATCAGGAACAGATAAACCAGTTAAACAACCCATAACTCCTAAGGAAATAGAAGAAGTCATTAAAGGTCTCCCAACCAAAAAGAGCCCAGGTCCAGACGGGTTTAGTGCAGAATTCTATCAGACCTTCATAGAAGACCTCGTACCAATATTATCCAAACTATTCCACAAAATTGAAACAGATGGAGCACTACCAAATTCCTTCTATGAAGCCACAATTACTCTTATACCTAAACCACACAAAGACCCAACAAAGAAAGAGAACTTCAGACCAATTTCCCTTATGAATATCGATGCAAAAATACTCAATAAAATTCTGGCAAACCGAATCCAAGAGCACATCAAAACAATCATTCACCATGATCAAGTAGGCTTCATCCCAGGCATGCAGGGATGGTTTAATATCGGAAAACCATCAACGTGATCCATTATATAAACAAACTGAAAGAACAAAACCACATGATCATTTCATTAGATGCTGAAAAGCATTTGACAAAATTCAACACCCCTTCATGATAAAAGTCCTGGAAAGAATAGGAATTCAAAGGCCCATACCTAAACATAGTAAAAGCCATATACAGCAAACCAGTTGCTAACATTAAACTAAATGGAGAGAAACTTGAAGCAATCCCACTAAAATCAGGGACTAGACAAGGCTGCCCACTCTCTCCTACTTATTCAATATAGTTCTTGAAGTTCTAGCCAGAGCAATCAGACAACAAAAGGAGGTCAAGGGATACAGATCGGAAAAGAAGAAGTCAAAATATCACTATTTGCAGATGATATGATAGTATATTTATGTGATCCCAAAAGTTCCACCAGAGAACTACTAAAGCTGATAAACAACTTCAGCAAAGTGGCTGGGTATAAAATTAACTCAAATAAATCAGTAGCCTTCCTCTACACAAAAGAGAAACAGGCCGAGAAAGAAATTAGGGAAACGACACCCTTCATAATAGATCCAAATAATATAAAGTACCTCGGTGTGACTTTAACCAAGCAAGGGAAAGATCTGTACAATAAGAACTTCAAGACTCTGAAGAAAGAAATTGAAGAAGATCTCAGAAGATGGAAAGATCTCCCATGCTCATGGATTGGCAGGATTAATATAGTAAAAATGGCCATTCTACCAAAAGCGATCTACAGATTCAATGCAATCCCCATCAAAATACCAATCCAATTCTTCAAAGAGTTAGACAGAACAATTTGCAAATTCATCTGGAATAACAAAAAACCCAGGATAGCTAAAACTATCCTCAACAATAAAAGGACTTCAGGGGGAATCACTATCCCAGATCTCAAGCAGTATTACAGAGCAATAGTGATAAAAACTGCATGGTATTGGTACAGAGACAGACAGATAGACCAATGGAACAGAATTGAAGACCCAGAAATGAACCCACACACCTAATGACACTTGATTTTTGACAAAGGAGCCAAAACCATCCAATGGAAAAAAGATAGCATTTTCAGCAAATGGTGCTGGTTCAACTGAGGTCAACATGTAGAAGAATGCAGATCGATCCATGCTTATCACCCTGTACAAAGCTTAAGTCCAAGTGGATCAAGGACCTCCACATCAAACCAGATACACTCAAACTAATAGAAGAAAACTGGAAGCATTTGAACACATGGGCACTGGAAAAATTTCCTGAACAAAACACCCATGGCTTATGCTCTAAGATCAAGAATCGACAAATGGGATCTCATAAAACTGCAAAGCTTCTGTAAGGCAAAGGACACTGTGGTTAGGACAAAACGGCAACCAACAGATTGGGAAAAGATCTTTACCAATCCTACAACAGATAGAGGCATTATATCCAAAATATACAAAGAACTGAAGAAGTTAGACAACAGGGAGACAAATAACCCTATTAAAAATGGGGTTCAGAGCTAAACAGAGAATTCACAGCTGAGGAATGCGAATGGCTGAGAAACACCTAAAGAAATGTTCAACATCGTAGTCATAAGGAAATGCAAATCAAAACAACCTGAGATTTCACCTCACACCAGTGAGAATGGCTAAGATCAAAAACTCAGGTGACAGCAAATGCTGGCGAGGATGTGGAGAAAGGGAACACTCCTCCATTGTTGGTGGGGGTTGCAGACTGCTACAACCATTCTGGAAATCAGTCTGGAGGTTCCTCAGAAAATTGGACATTGAACTGCCTGAGGATCCAGCTATACCTCTCCTGGGCATATACCCAAAAGATGCCCCAACATATAAAAAAGACACGTGTCTCCACTATGTTCATTGCAGCCTTATTTATAATAGCCAGAAGCTGGAAAGAACCCAGATGCCCTTCAACAGAGGAATGGATACAGAAAATGTGGTACATCTACACAATGGAATATTACTCAGCTATCAAAAACAATGACTTTGTGAAAATTGTAGGCAAATGGTTGGAACTGAAACTATCATCCTGAGTGAGCTAACCCAATCACAGAAAGACATACATGGTATGTACTCATTGATAAGTGGCTATTAGCCCAAATGCTTGAATTACCCTAGATGCCTAGAACAAATGAAAACTCAAGACGGATGATCAAAATGTGAATGCAGATCGCTCCTGAGAGACACAGCCAGAATACAGCAAATACAGAGGCGTATGCCAGCAGGAAACCACTGAACTGAGAACAGGACCCTGTTGAAGGAATCAGAAAGAACTGAAGAGCTTGAAGGGGCCTCGAGACCCCATATGTACAGCAATGCCAACCAACCAGAGCTTCCAGGGACTAAGCCACTACCCAAAGACTATACATGGACTGACCCCTGACTCTGACCTCGAGGTTGCAATGAATATCCTAGTAAGAGCACCAGTGGAAGGGGAAGCCCTGGGTCCCAAGCTAAGACTGAACCCCTAGTGAACTAGACTGTTGGGGAGAGGGCAGCAATGGGGGAGGGTTGGGAGGGAACACCCATAAGGAAGGGGAGGGGGAGGGGATGTTTGCCCGAAACCGGAAAGGGAATAACACTAAAATGTATATAAGAAATACTCAAGTTAATAATAATAATAATAATAAAAAAAGAAATAATCTAAAAAAAAAGAAATAACCAATTTAATAAAGATGGAGAAAAGAAAAACAATGCTTTTTAAAAGAAAACATGCATATCTAAAATGCACCTACATTCTACTTCAGCTTGATAGTCAACATATAGAAATCTTAAACAAGATTTAAACAAACAAAACAAAACGACAACAAAAAATAATTTTATTGGGAAGGGACACTTCATCAATGCCTTTCCAGTAACCTCGTCTTTTTCAAAAGATTTGTTGATAATTTCATACATATATACAATGTTTTCATATAGTATCCACTCCTACGGACTCCCCTTCCCAATTTCTTATCTTCATTTTTTAATTAATTATTTTATAATCCATTACATAAAATTAGTGCTGCCCATATCCATACAGGTGTGGAACCATTCACCAAACATAGCCAACCTACTAGGGGCCACACCTTTAAAAAAAAAAAAAACAAAAATGATTCCTCTACCCCCAGCAGCTATCTATCATCAACTGTTCCTCAGCTTAGGATGGGGTTTCACAGGCCTTCCTTATCTATGCTGTCTTAGTTAACTCATCTGTCAATTTGACACAGCCTAGAATCATCTAAAAAGACAATTTCAACTAAAGGATTACCTAGATCAGATTGGCCTGAGGTCGTGTCTGTGGGGAACTGTCTTGATCATTAATTGATATAGGAAGGCAAGCCCACTGTGAGTGACACCATTCCCTGAGCAGATAGCCCTGGATTATATAATAAATCTAACTAAGCACAAACCTGTGAGGAAGGAAGTGATGTTTTCCCAGGGTTTCCACTACAAGTTCCTGTCTTCCCTCAACTAAGGATTGTAACCTGTGAGCTGAAATAAACCCTTTCCTCCTGGAAGCTGCTTTAGCTCATAGTATCTGTTACAGCAACAGAATGAAACAAGAGCACATACAACAGCCTTCAATATGCCACTGCGCTACAGCACACAAAGAATTAAAGTCATGGCACAGCAGGAGAAAGAGTGACAGCCATTGAACCAATAAATCTTGAAAAAACGGGAGTGAGGTTCAGAAAAGGCATAATAAGAAAGCTACCACACAAGGAAACTTCCATGCTAGAACTTTGCCGAATAAATGGGGTACAGCAAGTGCGATACAAGGCAGAGGTTGAGCTGGCGAGTGGGAACTTGCCTAGGGGATTCAGCTGGGGTGGTTGATCCCTCTCACCTCCTCAGAGAGCAGAAAGACCTTCCCTGGGTGGAGACATACGGAAAGTTCAAGGGATGAAGAGTCTACTTGAGGAATGCTTCCTGGGAGACCTCCAACCCCAAGGCAGACTCTCTTCACCACAGCCCAGCAGAGGTAAGCCTCAGTGAAGTGAAGCCTGGTAAGCAACACACCTCTTGTTGGAATCACTGTCTCCTAAAACAAGAGTAGCTGAGAAAACCGGAAACCAGAGACTCTGCTTCATCAGTTAGTTTCACCCTTCACCCACATTCATCAATTTAAATCAAGATCTCCCAGGAAACCTTTAGAAAATTAGCAGTTCAGAGAGAAAGAAGCCTAGGCTAGACAAAGAACTGAGAAAATATAGTAATACAACGTATAGTATAACCTCAAAACCAGAATGGGCCTCAGAAGAATGTTAATTAATAAGTCGGCAGCTCTCAACCTTCCTAATGCTGTGACCCTTTAATCCAGTTCCTGTGCTGTGCTGACCACAACCATAAAATCATTTTCGTTGCTATTTCATAGCTCTAATTTTGTTACTAATTTTGCAACAGGAGAGAGTTCATGGAAATGAAAAGAGTCCAGCACAAAAAAAGGAAATTCAGAGAGAAATTTGCAAAGAGAGAGAGAGAAATCAGAGAGAGAGAGAGAGAGAGAGAGAGAGAGAGAGAGATTATTATAGCATGTGTGTGCTTCATTTGTCTCAAAATACCTCATTTAAGTAGATAATTAATAATATTAATATTGATGAGTGATTTATGAGGAGCCAGACACAGTGGCATAGACCTGTAATTCTAGTACTTGCAAATCTGAGATAGGAGAAATGCTGTGCCTATAAACTAAGCCGGTGTGATTTAGTGAGTACCCAGCTTGCCAGGACTGTGTAGCGAAAAAGACATAGAAAGTCAGAAATAAAACTCTGTGATTTAATTCTCCGGGTGTCTCTACCTTGTCACATAATCATAGGGCACGAGTGGTCCAAACTGGAAATGATGCGCATCAGCGGTTTTCAAACAGTATTTCACTGGGGACCAACGTGTGATGGAATGCTCGGAGGGGAAGCCGAGCCAACGGGCTTCAGTTCAGTGTCCAATTTAACCGGACGGTTGTTTCCTTTGATGTTTTGTACCGGGCTCTATGTAAAAACCCCCCTTACAAAGGAGATAGGTGCTAACAACGAGGCTGAGGCATGCAGAGTTAATATGTATGTGCCACATTTGCACTGTCATTTAAAATATGTGCTCATCATGTATGGAAAAGAAAGGACAGAAAACCAGGGCTGGTTGTACAGAGCTTCAGCCTCCTCTCGATTGTCCCAGGCATCTTGGATGGAACCCAAACACGCCGTTGAGCGGAACAAAAGCTCGGTAGTAAACCAGATTCCCTTGCTTTCCTTCTGAGGGCTTATCCTCCATCTGGTGTTCCTTAAGCATGCTCGCTCCTTGGGAATCTCACCCAGCTTCCCAAACAGCTTACTCTGGGACCACATATGGTATCCTTCCTGCAGGGGCCCCTCATAGACTCCGTTTTCTCCATCTTATTATATTTCCATTGCTATTTTAACACCTCATCTAGATGGATATCCTGGGCAGCTACTCAGCTGGCCCGCCCCATCATCTGGCTTAGTGTGTTTCATGTAAACGTGGGATATCCACCATTGGTTGAAATCAGGCCCCTCGTCATTTGTAACTGACAAAGCCATGCTCTAGCCGGCAAATGACTTAGCCAAGGCTAGATGCTCTCCTATGTCTTCAACACTCCTATCATGCTAATAATGTTACTGGAGTGTTTCTCTTCTCAAATAGATGTCAGCTACCCGGCGGCCATTGTTTATTTTCTTTTTCTAACTCCTACAAGCACTATCTTAAGAATCAAGCAGGCATTTAGTAAGTGCTTGCTGGAAAATCCTCTTAAGATTGTTTTTAGAAGAGATTTCAAAGAGTATGTGGGCATGAGCATGTGAACATGTGTATATAGTGTGTTAATGTGTGCATATGTGAACAAGTGTATAGAGTGTGTTCATGTTTCATGTGTGTGTGGTGTGTGGGTGGCATGTGTATGCTTATGTGTATGGTGTGTGTGTGGTGTGTGCATTTGTACTGTATAACTATATGTAGTATGCATATGTGTTAGTGTGATGTATATGCATGCATATGCATGTTTGTATGTTTATGTGTGTGATATATGTATGTGGTGTGTGTATATGTGCATGGTGTGTGTGTGTGTGTGTGTATGTGAGAGAGAGAGAGAGAGAGAGAGAGAGAGAGAGAGAGAGAGAGAGAAAGAGCGCTCTGTAAGTCTATGGCAATTAAGAAAAGAAACAGAAAAATATTTTAAACTATATATCAGACTAAATCATGTTCCTTCTGGTTTGAGAAATGTTGACTGGTTTCTACTTCTGTGGTACACATCAGCCACATGTGCCCATCAATGCTCAGGTGCTTTTCCAAGGGAAAGAAACCCCAAGTGATTTGATTCTCCCTGCTTTGTTTGAGGATGAAATGGAGTCAGGCCCCAAATTTACAACCACCTCTCCCCAGGGGATATCGCTGAGGTTTGAGGAAGTACAAGTGGCTGGTTATAGAAATAAAAGTTTTTCCTGTTAGCAGGGATTAAGGGAGGGGACTGATTGGAGAGGGGTAGGAGGGAACTGTGGATGGTAAAGAATGCAGACTGTAGCTTGTGTTGAGTGGTGGCTGGACAGATGTGTCTAATTGCCAAAACTCATGAAGTTGATCACTGGAAATCTGTGCACTCCACGGAATGTAAAAAGTGTGTCCGACAAATGCAAAAAGATAGGAGGAATGTGGCGATGGGAACAACAAAGGTGGGAAAGTGGCAGTGGGGGCAGCATTTAGGCTGTCTTTAGAATTCTGGACAAGGGGAAATGTCTAGAAACCCCTGGAGTTTCCTAATTTGTATTCTACTGTACATTCACCAAAGAGCACTCTGTACTGAGCTACACTTCCCTGGGTATGAATCTTATCGTTCTAAATTTATACTGAGTTCCTTAAAGAAAAGAAAAACCATGAGTTTAAAGAGGAGTTTTGAGGATGTGAGTGTCTGGGGTTCTTGTCTGTGGATTTTGAACCAGGATGATAGGACAGTCACCATTTTTGGACAATGCTTCTGATGCTTTATTCAGCCATCCTCCAATGCAGAAATCCCACTTGAGTTATGTGCAAATGACAGACAACTATTAACATCAGAAGCCATTCAGTAAAATCCCCAAGGAGAGTTCATTTGGAATAACCCCCAGAGTGGAAATAGTCAGTGCTCCACAAACAGCAGCATAAAAAAAATGAGTATGGCTCTATTCACTTGACCGTATGGCAAAACGGCAGCATAAAGAACAAAGAATGCAGAAGAACATGGATGAATATGAAATGTGCAGGTGTCTCTTCATGTGACCTAATAAATGTGAATGTCAGGATGAAAGCATGAGGTATCATGAGACATCAACATGTATTCAGGGACGCATCCCTGAAAGCCTTGTCTGCACTTGTAGAATTCTTACCTTGTTCACTCTTTGTCCTGCTCTGTTCTGATCTTACCTGAGCTACTTCACTGACAGTCATTATGTGAAGTAATGACTACTAACACCAATCATCCCCAATTCCTTCTAAGTCTTCAGCCCTGAATTCACTTATTTTGAGTAACTAGCAATGAGTCCTTACCACTGGAGTTCAGCAGAGGATGCTAGGAGCAAGCCAGAAAGATCCATTTGATCACAGAATTTATGTACTGAAGATGTCTACCATGGTAGTAGGAATCAAGCCTCAGCAGCCACATGGCTGGATCTTCCCATGAGTTACACTTATTCTATCATTTTACCTTAGTTTCTGATAAAGAGACAATAGTGCCATCTTGCTTGGTTGGTACCATCATGACATCCATTACAGAGCTTAGAGCTCTGCTTCCTAGAATTCCCTTACTCTAGAAGTTCATGCTACTACACCCCATTGAAAGAAAGACCATGAAGTTGAAAGACAGAAGTGTCAGAAGCTCATCATGACAGACATCAGATTACCAGATTTCTCCCAACACTCTCACCCCGTGGTCAAGACTTTCCCCGTAATGTCTAGAATCCATGGATTCCCCTCACCCACCCCAAATGTATACACCTCCACCTCCAGATTTTCACAACTGTGGATTCTCATATAGAATTCTTGTGTCTATTCTCCCCATACTATTTGTAATGGATTCATTTTCAAAAGAGAACCCAATAGACCCAGGTACGTACCTACAGCATCACTATGGCAACTAAGTGAAATACATAAAATACATCTGTAATGTTGCTTGGTGACGGTGCACACCATTTTATTAAGATAAACAGCATGAAGGAGATAAAATAAGAAAGACTCGGGCGGCTAGCAGACTAGGCATGGAGTAACCAGGAAGATTAGTCTGAGCATATGGTACGTGAGTAGAATCATGGAAGATTAAAAATAAAGAAACCATGATAACATTTGCAGGAAAGTGCATTGCAGTAGAACAGAATGTAGAATTGTGGAGGCCAAAAATGGAAAAGCAAGGAGGTGAGCTGGAGAAATTGGCAGCCAGCCATAACGTAATCTGAAAGATCACCCCTTCCTCCCCTCCTTCTTCCCCTTCTCGTCAAGAGAGAGGTAAAGTTAATAAGCAGACAATAGGCATGGTGTGGTTTACATTTTTTGCATTTCCTTTTAAAATTAAAAGTTTAAATTTAATTTAACTGCTTAAATTATAATAAAATTATAATTTTATTTTTAATGTTTTCCCCTGAAATAAATTACATCACTGCCTCCCTCCATTTCTTTTTTTCAGGTCCCTCCCAGCTCCCCTACCTTGAGCCCTTCCCATGCCCACAATGCTCTCCAATTGACAGCCTCTTTTTCTTTATTGTTACATACATATGAATATATGGATAGGTGAATGTCTATACACAGACAGACGTGCATCCGCTTTGGCTATAGCGTGCGTGCGTGCGTGCGTGCGTGCGTGCGTGCGTGCGTGCGTGCGTGCGTGCGTGTGTATGTGTGTTTTCAAGGCTAACCACTCTGCACTGCAGAGCCAATAAGGGGGCTCAGCCCTGAAAGAGGTTAGCTCTCTTTCTCCCAGCAGTCAGTCGTGAATTGTCTGTAGATTTTTGGTCAGGAGTGGGACCCCACGACAATTTCCCCTTGCCACATTAACATGTCAATTATATTGCTATTCTTCTTGTCTTGCTTATGCCGCCATTTTAGGAGAGACTGTTTCACAGCAGACTTCCCAGGTATTCGTCTGTTACGATCACTCTGCCCTCTTTCCCACGATGTCCCCTGAGCTGCAGATGCAGGAGCTGTTACATGGATGTACACTTTGGAGCTGTGCTCCTCCACCTGATAAACTCCGTCCTATGTCCAGTTGCGGCTTTCTGTGATGATCTCCATTTACTGTAAAGAGAAGCTTCTTTGATGAAGGTTGATAGCTGCATTTTACCTACAGGTGTAAGGTAAAGATTTATTGTTTAGTAAGGAGTTATGCTGGCCTAGCAAAGCGGTGGCAGTAGGTTCTTTTATAAATTCCATGCCCTCGCTAGCCCCAAAGAGCTGGCTAGGTTTCCTGTACAAGCCATGATTTTCCTCCTGTTGAATGGGTCTTAAGTCCAATTAGGCAACTATTGACCACCACCAATATCTGAATGCCTCTTATTCATCTTTATGTTTAAATGCTTCCTGCCCTTTTTGGCAACTTGCATAGCATGTTCTTCAGCTATAGAAGCTAGACCATAAAAAAAGAGGGTTTCAGGTTAGATCAAATTTGAGCCATAGGAATCCTGTGTCCTAAGTAAGGAATCCTCAGCAATAAGGGCCCACTGTTAAACCACGAGAGGCAATCAAGGGCTATATCAATAAGGCCCTTGGCCCTGTGAAGGTTTGATGCCCCAATATTAGGGAATGCTAGGGCAGTGAGACTGGAGTGGGTGTGTGGGGGAGCACCCTTATAGAAGCAGGGGACGGGGAGGGGGGATTGGAATAGAGGCTTTGCAGAGAGTGATAACATTTGAAATGTAAATAAAATAGCCAATAAAAAAGAAATATTAAAGAAAATGTCACTGTTAACAGAAATGCATAATAAAAGATAAGTATTCCAGAAAAAAAAATAATCTATAAAACAGCGCTCTCCACTAGAAGCATAGACTACCAAAACTGCCAATACCTGGTAGAAAAAAAACCTTTCAAATGGTTGATTGGGGTAGTCCAAGTGACTTCTGAAATAATATAAATAAGTTGTATATATATTTTTAAATTTATTTTAAACCTTTTTACTGTTTGAGAATTTTGTACATTCGTGTAATGGGTTTTGATAAAGTTAGACTGAATAGTTTAACCTAATTCAGATTAAAGTAAAAGAGAACCCACAATTAAGTGACTATCATCACAGGGGTGGTGGCACTGGCTTGGGAGGTGGCAATAAAAGTGAAGAACACTGAGGAAGTAAACTTCAAGGGTACCATCTACAAGACCTGCTAATGGTCAAATATGCAGAGCCCTAATCCACACTAACAGGGCCCAGTTCCCTAGAAGTCGAACACACTGCCTCCTCCAGAGTTTTCTAGTTAACAAATTTCCCTCTTATTTTCATTCTTCGATTATATTCTACGTACAGCTCCCCCCCATTCCTCTTTTTCACACCTCTACTTTTTTCTTTGTATTCTCCAGTGCTCGACACTTTTTCTTTCCCTCTGTATATTCTTCCCTGAGGTTTGGAAACAGGATCATACTGCTTCCACTACATTAATCGTGAACGTTTTTTATCTCCACTTCATGCCACTTTCTTAATAACGGTATTAAGTGTAATTAGATCTCAGTGCTGGTCTGGCGCCACCATGCAGCACTCTCAACACGTGCTAAGGAGAGCTAAGTCTCCTCTTCCTTTTTCTCCATGCTCCCTTTACTATAATAGGTCTGTCATTCACGAGGCAGAATCTATGATCGCCCTGAGTCTTTTCTTTTCTCACCTCCTGATATTTAATAAACCACACTTTCTAAACTTTAGGACCTTAATATACTCACATATCTCTCCAAGCATCCATATTCATAGCTAATTCTTAATGCAGATACTCTTCCCTCATACATAGATTGTTTTGAACACACACACACACACACACACACACACACACACACACACACACACCTCTTTCAATCCAGGTTCTAACTTGCCTCTTGAGTGCAATCCTATTCTATCACACTATTATTTTAGGTCTGGAATATCCCCCGAAGGGTCACCTGTTGAGAGTTTGGTTCACTGACCCACAGCATCATTAGAACTCTTAAGAGATGGGCCTAATGAGGGGAAAAGGTCATGTAGAGATTATTAGAGCATAACCCACCTCTTGGTCAGTCTTTGCTTCTTGATTGTCATGAGAGGAAAAGATTCTACCGTGCGCCATTTACCATATACTCAAAAGCAACAGCACTAGCTGACCATAAGATGAACCTTCAAAATTGTGAAAAAAATTGTGTATATATACATATATATATACATATACTATACAGACATATATACTGTATATACACATATGTATATACTATATATGTGTGTGTTTTCTTTATAAGAACATGTTACCTCTAGCCTTTTATTGTAGTAATGAAAAGATGATTAACACAATGCATTTCAAATATATTATTCAAGTTCTCCAAGTTTTCCATGTTGTTCGACACCTGGGAAAGCCACAGGTCTCTCATTCTCACAGATGCGGTCATTCCCCATCCCACTGCTCAATTTCACCTCCCTTCTGCCTTCCTCGCTCCACCGAGTTTCAGAGCATGTGATACAGTTGTCAGTTTGTTTGTTTGGGTTTTGTTATTGTTGCTTTGTTAAATCTGGAGAGATTCCTTACTTCTTCCAGCCCTCTTAGAGAATAGTATGATGCATTTGTTTATGCTGACAAAATATGGCTCCTGTTCTTTTGTGTCAGTGTGTCTTAATTTATGGAAATAATAGTGCGTTATATCTCTTAGTATGTAGAAGTTAATCCTAGGTCTCTCTGACATAACCATCACACTGCTTTGTGTATAGCATGCTGTTTATAGCATCACTGTTTAAAGTCATCTGCGATGGACAGAGCCATCACACTCTCTCTGTATGCACAGCCAAAACATCCCTATGTCAATGACACCATGACTAAGGCAACAGTGCCCTTGCTCACTGGTGTCTTTAATCTGTAAATTATGTGTCGTTTATTAGACCAAGAATGTATGTTTGTATTTATGTGTGTGTGTATATATATATGTGTGTGTGTGTGTGTGTGTGTGTGTGTGTCTAAATGCTGATCAAAAATTGAGTCTCATTTTTCAAATCATATCTGCCGTACTTCCCCTGTGCTAATTAATAAACTCAAGTTTTTGCACCTGCAGAGCAGTGACCCCCCATAAGACATGTGTTCTCTGTTTGACATCTCCTTAATTTTATTAGTGGCTTATGGACAAAATCACTTGACTTAAACTTTTTCAAGTTTAAGTTATCTGGATTCACAAGAGTGGTTTTTTTCCCCTCCCTGTTATAAATCAATGAAGCCAGTTAAGATTAACTGCCTGCACGTGAGCTTCAAAAGAGCCTCTAAACCAGACAGAGTTGAAAGAAACACATAATTCCATAACACTAAGTACAAGCTGATCAAAGTTATCAGATCTGGTTACTCGATGCCACACTTCCTCATTGTCATACAATCTGATTTCAAGTAGCTTGTATCTAAAACACGTATTAGTAAACCTCAAACAATTCTTTGCTGGGGGTAGACATCATTTATATGCCTAACTGGCCAAATCTGTGTTTAGACACTTATAAGCAAAACTCTGAGCTAAAGCTCTCGCCACCTAATTTGTAAAATTCCATATGTTTAGGAATTAAAACAGAAAGGAAAGAAACATAGCTAATGAGCCATTTCAAACAAGAACATTTTTTATATGCACATAATCATGGCATTCTAGAAGCAAAAAAAAAGGTCATAAGTCCTTAGATATTATATACTGAGGTTGGAAGTTGTTCAGGTCATTGAAATGCTAATGAGATATCAAATCACATTCATGGAAGAGCTAGTGAGACGAGGGAATAGAGTTCAGCCATAGTAGCACCCTTCCACCTGATACACACATACTGTGAATACTCTCTCTCTCTCTATATATATATATATATAGAGAGAGAGAGAGAGAGAGTGAATATCACATATACACATTTTCTGATCAATACTTTTATAGTACAACTCATTTGAAAGAATTTCTACTTTTTGACAGCAAGTTGAAACACTTTAATCTATTTCAGTATTTTACAATGTTGAGGTCCCTGAATGGCATCCTAAGTGAACATTATACCAGTATCCACAGGGATGCTACTGTCAGTGTGAGCGAACCATCTTCCAGTAGGTCCACTCCATATTGAGTATCTCAAATTCTTCTACAGTACCTCCATTCCAGAGTGCCAAGTTTTACCCCCATGTATCATCTTGGCCCAGGTCACATAGTTTCTTTGTTACCTCCCTCTTCCCTGAGTTCCTTCTGCATTTGAAGTAAGTTATTCATGTTAGTCTTAAGTGGACTAACCAGATGCAGGCTTTTAAATATATAGCATTCCCAATAATTTATTTATCCTCCTTATGCTAATCGCTTCCATATTTTTGTCATTATGTTACCTTAAAATTGACTGTGATCTTCCTGTTTCTTCTGCGTCCATGTCTTGAAGGCATAGATGATGTCTGTCTCCTTTTGGTATTCCAGCACATGAGCCCAGCAGATGGTAGGCACTCACCTGATATTGTCTAATAATTTAATTCAAAGCAAATTCTATCTTGTCTATCTACAAGATGAGGAAAATGATAAATGGCAGGAAAATATTTGATCTGAATGATTTGCCTTGGACAAGTCTATCAGCCCCAAACACAAATCTTTCTGAATCCACAATCTGGGCCCTACAAAGTTCTGCATCTTCCTCAAGACGTATAGAAAAGTTAGAAAAGCGCCATTGGGAAAATGATATAGGAAGCACTTTAAAGATATGTTCTTCCCATACAAACTGAACCAAAGATATAAACGCAAATGCAAACCAAATCACACATCTTTATTGCAAAGAGTCAGACCTCTGACTGTGAGCAGGGTGCTTGGACATTTGGGGGTAGAATGTGCCAGTACCATGTATTGCTAGAACCAGCAGACTTTTTTGAGAATGAGAGCCATGGAGCAAGACAGAAATTGTGAGGACATGGGTTATACTTCCTTTTTTATTAATTTATTTGCTCATTTTACAACCCAATATCCAGTACCCTCTCCTCACAATCCCTCCTTCCATTGTTCCTTCCTTCTTTCCCTCTCCCTCTCTTTTGAAAAGAGAGAGACCTCCCTTGGTATCATCCCACTCTGGCACATGAAAAATCTATAGAACTAGGTGTACCCTCTCCTACTGAAGACAAAGAAGTTCCAAGCAGTAGCAAATCTGAGAGAGAGAGAGAGAGAGAGAGAGAGAGAGAGAGAGAGAGAGGAGGTGAACTTTGTAAAAATCCAAATTTGTTAAGGAAACAAATTCTACCTAGAAAAAGCTACTTCACTTCCACCATCATGAAAATCTTGGCAGTCAAGTATCAGAAAATAAAATATTAACTCAGTCCATGGTAAAATTTGAAAATCTGGATCTGGGACAAGCTTTATCCATGAAGTCACATACCCATGATCACACTCTTGCATGTACATTGTCCCAAGCACATTTGAAAAACATGGGCTTCTGAGACTACATGAAAATATCAACGTCAGCAGCAGTCAATGTGAAGTTGCTGTAAGATCACAGTCTATTGGCAGAAGCAGCACGTGTCTATCAGCAGGACTGTTCCCTTCTCTTTCCTCCTCTCATTTAATGCCATCACCTTCTTGCTGTCTGTGCATGGCTAAAAAGTGTGCAGCCCAGTTCTCACCAGACTGCTGAGTTTTACCACCAGGGATCCAGCTGCCCACTCTGTATCTCTACAAAATTCCACAAAGTGCTATAACTGTCTGGTGAAAAATGGGTTTTGGTTTCTCCTCCATCCTCATCTTCCAGTGTTCCTCAATAACTATGTGAGCAAATGTCCAGGAGTTGCTGTGAATACAGGCCACCATCCCACCAGTGTCTTACCTGGTACCAAGTTTTATCAGTCCTCACACAATCTGTCCAGCCCTCATGCAGCCTGTCCTTCTGTCTGCTTCATTTTCCTGTCACTGCCTTCCTGTTCTTTAGCGGTCACCACATTCTACCTCAACCGTTGAACTAATGTCCAATTTAATGACCTTCCTTCACCTCACCACAGCAAGCCATCCTTCAAATTAAGCTTATTTCTTTTCCAGTCTTTTCCCATGGTTCACTGAGTAAAGAAAGAATTTGTTTTCTGTCTCAGAGATCCCCTCGGTGCAACCCCTCACAACTGTTCTGGCCTCAGAAGTTATCATTCCACTTCTTGTTCCAATTTGACAGGCTTTCAGTACCTAAGAGTCTCTTGCTTTCTCCTTTCAAGCCTTACTTGAGTCATTGTGTCTGTTTAGAATTCTCTACTGAGCCGACATATCCTTACTCTCCTTCTCCCAGCTATGACATCATGTTCTTAGTGAAATCTTCTATCCCTCAGGGTAAAGAGACTTACCAGGTTCATGCTACCATCCCAGTATCTACTCATACCTCCATTCACAGAACCTCTAACAGTGATCCTCTTATATTTGAATATGTATCCTTTAGGTTCAATTCTCTTTAGACTTCTATACTACAACCTCCATGATTCCAGTGACCCTTATGCATTTTGTCACCATTTTTAACCCAAGATGTACTGATACCCAACCTGTACATACTTAATTAACCTCCTTTTTATTATTTGAATAACATCTATCCATCAATTCATGTAGCATTAGTGTTCGAACATAATACTGATGGAAGACTTCATTATTTGTAGGCAGAGTCAACCCTCATTCACATAGTAGTACTACTGTGTATTCTAACTATACACTCAGTCCTATGGGACCATGTGGCACTCTGGCTTTGTTAACACCATGCTTTCTTTTGCGTTCATTTGATTAGATACAACTGAATCAATGAATATAGAATATTACATAACTTATCCGAGCACCCACTTACGCTAGCTCAGGGACAGTGGTTGCCTTGGCCTGAAGGAAAGGAAAGAATATCAGGATATGTCTTCCTGGATTAGTATGGCACTCGCTTCACCAGTCAGGCTACTCACACTTCAACCTCACACTGATCAGCGTGGTTGGCCAAGAAGGCACAGAGCTGCTTGGGGGACTTAAGGGCTGACCAGTCTTGAGTTGGCATAGGCTCCTATCTAGTTCACTCAAGATGTCTTTCTTACAGATACCCATGTGATAAACCCACTACTCAGTGAAGGTTTCTCCCTCACACCACTACAAAAGCAGAACAAACAAAACAAAACCTTTGCCCCTTTTTTTCTACTACAAATGAGTTTGAGCAGTGCATACTCAACAACTTCTCAAGTAAATTAAATATAAATAGGTTGTCTGATGACTATGTCTTGTCCATGAGAATTGAAAGACTCAACTGTCTGGGCTGAGCTGAGATAAGAACTCATAAAATGCACGAAAAGATCCAAGTGACTCGTGTCTACAAATATATCCCAAAATATTTCTCGTGTTCTTTTGGTATGTCTCGTTCTGATTGAACCAGGAAATCCAGATGTTAGAAAGAGGGAAGCATGCCACCAAACAATTTGTCTGACAATTTTACAAAAACAAAAGAGAAATTAGATCATTCATTTCTCAAAATTCCTGAGTGCCTACTCTGGTCTAAGTGGGTCTGCTTATCTGAAATTATACAACAATTGTGCTTCATGCCAAGTCCCCTTTCTGTGAGCTAGAGCTATGCTTCCACTGTCTGGCAATATTGACTAATATGGTGAAGCACTTTCGAATTTTTAAGTCATTGCTGCATGCCTTGTATCACTGGAGTTTTTCAAAAGCAGTCCAGCCATGCAGGCATGTTTTATTACTATATTTATTACTATATTTATACAGTAATTGAGGAAACCGAGACTGGAGACATTTACTTTACCCGGTGTATTATTTTTATACTAAAGTGTTCAAAACCAAATCCTGCCCTCTTCAGATTATGGCACCCAACTTTCCTGCCACTACTTTTTTTTCTTTTATTTTCAAATTGAGCCACTTAAAATTTGAAATTTATTTTTTCAGTTCTATGTATGCATGCATGTATGCTCATGCACATGTACACACACACACACACACACACACACACATGCAAGCATTACTGAGGAGATATTTGTATTCTCATATTCACTTCAGCATTATTGATAGTAGTCACATAAGGAAGTATACAAGTCATCAATGGAATATTATTTGACTTTTAAAAAGAAACAAACAATGCCAATTGACAAAATGTGGATAAATAGAAAAAATACTGTGCTAAATGAAACTGAGATAAGAAAATGATGCACGAGTCCATATATTTGTATAAGCTTTAAAAAATAAAGCCAAAATCATAATAACTATGTTTGTTGTTAGAAACTGGGGACTGGCGCAAAAGGAAGAGATTGGCCAAAGACTGCAAGCTTTACTCGGTTAAATATGTTCTGAAAAATCTATGGTGACCACAGTTAAAAGTCATGTAATATGTCCTGAAATTTCCAAAGAGAATAACCTCAGGTATTCTTATAACACACACACACACACACACAAACATTGTCATTTAGATCTTAATTTCACATGAAGAATGCCAACAATATCTTGAGGGTAAAAAAGACTGATGAGATGAAAATACTATGTTGTAAAGATAAACAGAAATTTCTTCTTCACTTTTTAAAAATCTACATTTGTTAACTAGTTTGATAGTCCTGTCTACATGACTATCATAGTAAAAGTAACCATCCATGCTACAGAAATATGAGCTATTTAAGTGAAATATGGCATAATAGTTTGGACCAGTGAAATTACATGTTGTATCCTTGAGAAGTTTGTGTTAGGATTTTTTTCCACTGAGTATCTACAGTTGATCTTTTAAAGTATCAACAATAAGTAAAACAATACTTACTCTCAGCGCCATGCTTGAAGCAGAGACAAACACAGGTCTGAGACACGGCTCAGGACCCTTAGCTTCAGAAATAGCTTTGACTTTGGAAGTTGGTTACCTGAGAACACACAGCCAGCCACGGGCTGGTAGGATTTGGCATTGGGCATTTTGAAAACTGACTACAGAGAAGAGATGACAAGTTGACCAGATGACTTAGCCAGAGCTGACTTGCAGGAGTAGGTGGAAGGGGACTGTGTGGTGACACTGAACCCTCAGGCACTTGCTGATCTGCCAAAGCATTGTCAGAAGCCTCACAGCCTGAACATGACATAGGGTTTGATTCACCTCAGCCGCTTTATTGGGATATTGATCTCCAGAAAGAAGGGACATGATTCTTGGACATGTTTCTTTCTTGCCAGCTAATTATAAAACATGTTCTTCTATTTCACCTATATTTCCAAAACACAGATACAAATCATACTCATTTTTTCTAGCACATGCAGAAAGGAACAAGGTTCCCTAACAATGAGGAAATAGCTTCCTGGGGTGGGGACGGAGGTTCATTTACACCGTCTTTTTTGAAAAAGAAACCTTCTATTTTATTTCTATTCTGTATCTGCATCCATTGTCAGAAATAGAGGATGGGGAGGTGTCCAGAAGACTGTGTACTTGTGCTTTCACATGAGCATACTTTTCTCATGATAGTGCTCTCTGTGTGTCTCTCTTTCTATATACACACTTTTTAAAAAGCTTATTTATTACCCTTCCCCACACTCTTCCATAAGACTCTCCAAGCCTCACCTATTGTTTTTCTGTGGGTCTCTGCATCTGTTTCCATCAGCTGCTGGGAGAAATCTCTCAGAGGACAGTTATGCTACGCTCCTGTCTGCGAGCATAACAGAGTATCATTAATAGTGTCATGGGCTGGGTCTCAAGTTAGACCAGTTGTCGGTTGGCCATTTCCTCAATCTCTGTTCCACCTTTATCCCTGAACATCTTGTAGGCAGGACAAATTTCCGGTCAAAGATTTGTGGGTGGACTGGTGTCCTCCTCATTCCACTGGAAGTCCTACCTGCCTACAGGAGGTAACTACTTCAGGCTCCATATCCCCTGCTGCTAGAAGTCTCAACTAAAGACACCCCTATAGACTCCTGAGAGCCTTCTCTGTCCCAGGTCTCCAGCTGGTCCCAAAGATGTCCCCTACTGATTTCTATTCTCTTTCCCAGCTCTCTCTCCAACCCCTGCTGTCCCATCTTAGCGCCACTTCCGCTCCCCTCCCCACCTCTCCTGCACCAGTTCCCTACCTCCATCCACCACGGATGTCTATTTTATTTTCCCTTTTGAGTGAGATTCAGGCATCCTCCCTTGGGCCCTCCATGTTACTTAGCTTCTTTAGGTCTGTGGAGTGTAGCATGTTTATCCTGTACTTCACGACTAATACCCACTTATAAATGAGTTCATACCATTTGTGTTTCTGGGTCTGGGTTATGCCACTCGGGATGATATTTTCTTTTTTCTTTTTTTTCTCCATCTTTATTAACTTGGATATTTCTTATTTACATTTCAATTGTTATTCCCTTTCCCGGTTTCCAGGCCAACATCCCCCTAACCCCTCCCCCTCCCCTTCTCTATGGGTGTTCCCCTCCTCAACCTCCCCCCATTACCGCCAGCCCCCTAACAATCCTGTTCACTGGGGGTTCAGTCTCAGCAGGACCAAGGGCTTCCCCTTCCACTGGTGCTCTTACTAGGCTATTCATTGCTACCCATGCGGTAGGAGCCTAGGGTCACTCCATGTATAGTTTTTGGGTAGTGGCTTAGTCCCTGGAAGCTCTGGTTGCTTGGCATTGTTGTTCATATGGGGTCTCGAGCCCCTTCAAGCTCTTTCAGTCCTTTCTCTGATTCTTTCAACGGGGGTCCCGTTCTCAGTTCAGTGGTTTGCTGCTGACATTCGCCTATCTATTTGCTGTATTCTGGCTGTGTCTTAGGAAGTTGAAGAACATCTAGAATTTTTTCAGTTTCTGGCTATTTTGAATAAAGCTGCTCTAAACATAGTTGAACAACTGTCCTTGTAGTATAGTGAAGCATCTTTTGGGCATATCCCCAGAAGTGGTATAGCTCTGTCTTGAGGTAGAACTATTCCTAGTTCCAAACTTATGTAACACAATGAAACAGTGCTAAGGGGAAAGCTCATAGCACTAAGTGCCTTCATAAGAAAATTGGAGAGTTTTCATACTAACAACTTAAAGCACACCTGAAAGTTCTAGAACAAAAAGAAGAAGACACTCCCAAAAGGAGTAGATGGCAGGAAATAATTACAATCTGGCTGAAGTCAATCAATCAGAAACAAAGAGAATACAAAGAATCAGCGAAACCAACAGGTGATCCGTTGAAAAAATCAAGACAGACAAATCCTTAGCCAAACTAATTAAAAGACAGAAAGATAGTATCCAAACAAACAAAATCAGAAATGAAAAAAGAAACATAACAACAGACAATGAAGAAAGTGAAAGAAGGGTTAGATCCTTCTTCAAAAGCCTATACTCCACAAAATTGGAAAATATTAATGAAATGGATGATTTGCTAGACAGAACCACTTACCAAAGTTAAATCAAGATCAGGTGAACTACTTAAACAGCCCCATAACCCCTAAAGAAATAGAAGCAGTCCTTAAAAGTCTCCAAACCAAAAATAAACCCAGGGCCAGATAGGGTTAGCACAGAATTCTACTAGACTTTCAAAGAAGAGCTAATACCAATAATCCTCAAAATATACCACAAAATAGAAACAGAAGGAAAATTGCCAAACTCATTCTATGAGGCCACAGTCATCCTGATACCTAAACCACACAAAGACTCAACAAAGAAAGAGAATTTCAGACCAATTTCTCTTATGAACATTGATGCAAAAATATTCAATAAAATACTCACAAACAGAATCCAAGTAGACATCAAAGACATCATCCACCATGATCAAGTAGACTTCATTCCAGGGTTGAAGGGATGGTTCAATATATGAAAATCCATCAACATAATCCATCATATAAACAAAGTGGAAGAGATGATGGAACCAGGATAAAACCTCAAATGCAAATTGGCCTTTGAATCTTGAGACTCATCACAGAAGCCCATCTCTTTGTCCAGATCCAGATGGAGAATTTACAATATTTGTTCTATATACATGGACACCTTATCTAAAAATCTCATTATTTCCAACAGGTCCCATACAGTTGGGACATTTAAAAGCTTCAAGGGTTGATGACAGTGCTTATTACAGCTCCATTTGGACCATTTCTGTGGAATAAACTAAACACAGGCTGAGATTTGAGACAAGGATCCTCTTAGCGCGCTGTACCTCACAAATCACAACTTCATGTCTTAGTCTACAATTCTCTTATTCACACCACACAAAATACAGCAACACATAAATAGACATCAAATGCAATGCTCTCAAAATAGTTTCTCTCTCATGGTGGATTCATGTGAAAGTCTGAATGAAATTTGGTATTTTGAATTAAAAATTAACACATTAATTGCAAAGTCAGCCATCTCATCAGAATTTGGGGATGGAACCTACACAAAAGTTTCATTACCAGAATTAATGCTATTTCTGCTAGTGAACCATGTTCCTGTCTCAGCAAGGGTCTTTTAGCAGAAAACCAAGTTCCATTTCTAACACTCTAAATATATGAGGCTCAGTCAGCCTCACTTGCTTGGTGTCAAATAGCTCCTGCACGCCTGTATGAAATTCTGTTCTCTAGTGTTGCCTTGGGCAGTGTCACCTGATGTATTCTCTTTCTTGAAACACTGTAGGGTTCTAGTCAGGCTGAGCAATTCTGGTGGCTGGGAGTCCTAGTAGAATCCCCCTCCTGAGGGACAGTCAAGAGTGAATGAGGTTGTGATACAATCAAGGCTATGGAAAGTGTGGAGTAGAGAACAAGTTTCCTAGCATGGAATTTTCTAGAAAATAGAACTGCTTAAAGAATACCTTAAAGAACATCGACTCTGTCCAGTTGAGAGGACCATGATCACAATTATTCCTGTGGCTATTTCAACTTAATCAAATTTAGACATGAAGGAAAACCCAGTGTTGTCTGCTTCCAAATGAGCAAACATCATGTTCCCACCTCTATCTGAAGATGTCCCTCTTATCTCCCTTTAGTAATGTATGGAGATCTTAAAGGAAGAGCTCAGTTTTACTGTCCGAAGAACTAAGGGAACAGCCCCTCTGAGAGTTTTTATTTTTTTCCCTAATGAAGGTTGGCTGTCCACCTTTATTTTCATTTTTTTTCACTTTGTCTCTACCACTCAGTAGATGAAATAAGAATTGGAGATTGGGGTTATACTTACCTCTCAAAGAAATCTTACAAACCTTCTCTGTTAGAATCCAAAAATTTCAATAACTGAGATCTCTTCATCTTAGGGTGATTAACTGGACCCAGACAAAAACACTACCCCATCTTTGCAAAGAACCACTCTGTGTGTTAAGGAAATTACCACCAGCCTAAAATTCTTATTCACAACTAAAAGGAGACATCAGTGTCATGTTTCTGCAATCTACTGCTGAAGCACATATATAAATAACCTGCTAGCCTTTCTGCCCAGATGGCAGACAGGCAAAAACACAGTTTAACTGTAGTATGCAGAGTGATTTTTGTATGCTAGAGTTTTCTCAAAGTATAGCTTTATTATAAGTAACAAAATTTGTCGTGTGTGTGTGTGTGTGTGTGTGTGTGTGTGTTCGGATATTGTTGTGTATGTAAAGTCCAAATCCCTGTATTACTCTTACTTGATTCTTGAAATCAGTTCATTCTCTGCTGCCCTCTGGACTCAGATTCCCACTCTACCACTAAAAATGTAATTTTCCAGTTCTGTTCATCTGAATTAAATGATAATTTCTGAGTACCACTCACATGTCTGAATCTCTACCCATGCTATTTATCTCTCTGGAATTCTTCTCATCCCAAACTCACCTGCCTCACACACTCTTTTCCACCCAAATGCCCTCATCTGGGAAGTACAGGGTCTTTGATCTCTGAGATCAAACATTGGCCTGCCCTAGCACTGAGCCCTTGAGAAGCGTTTACCATACTCTGTTAGACAGCATTTCCACTCACCTGTCTCTATGAGAACTATTGCCTGCCATTGCTGAATCCTCAAATGCTTTTTGCTTTTTGCTACATTAAAAAAATCCAAGTCGAGCGACATAAACCAGATCTACTAATTTATTATGCTCACGTGGGTCAAGCACCATGTGGAAGGTGTCTTTTTGCCCCATGGCATCTGAGGCTCAAATAGGAAAACTGTACTGACCAGAGTTGACTGGCATACTGGGTGGTGGGACCATCTGAGTCTCTTTCATTCAAAAGCCTGGTACTTGGGTTAGGTGTGGCCAAATTTGACTTCACCTAAGACTATCAACTGAAGTACTTATGCATGGCCTTCTCATAAGACATGGGCTTTTCAGACCATAACTGTAGAATTCTTACAAGATTCTTTTTCCAGTGGAAACACCCAGATAGATGAAGACAGAATGTCAAGAGTTCTCACTTATAGTTTTAGGCCATACAGTGTAGCTGCCAGTGTTTGGTTACAAGTCAGTCAGTGGCATCAGTTCAGATTCAAGAAGAAAATAAACTCTACCTCTCAGTAAAGAAGTGAGGAGGTCGTACTGCAGCAGGGTATGTGGTATGAGAGAATTTGCCCTGGCCATTTTTTTTTAAAGGTTAAAATGACAGAACAAGACTGCTAAAGAATTGATTTTTTTTTCTCTAGAGATAAAAGGCAAGCCTTTCAAGGCTGAAATCATAGTTTGAGTTTCCCACATTACATGATTAAAATAATGATCCAAAATAATTTTACCACTTAAAATAAACCAGGAAGATGTAAAGTTCAGGGATATGAGCTGTCTTTTAGGTGACGGCAATATTCCAAAATTGACTCTGGTGAGAACTGTACATATACGCAGACACAGTGAAAGTCACTGTTTTGGATAGGTAAATGGTATACCATGTGAACTTTATCTTAATAAAATGGTTTTATATTAAAGTAGAAATTAAGACATCTTAGTAATTTTTCTGTTGCTGTGATGAAACACCGGACAAGGCAATTTATAGAAGAAGTGCTAATTTGGTACCAACAGTTCCAGATAGAATTCCATCACATTCACGACAGGGAACATGAATACAGGGAAGCAGGCATGGATCTAGAGCAGCAGCTGAGGGTTCACATTCCAGTTCACATCTAGGAAGCAGAGAGAGCAAACTGGAGATCATGGGAGGTACTTGAAACTTTAAGCCTTCCCCAACTTACATACCTCCTCCAGCAAGGCCACACCTCCCAATCCCTCCCTAACAATTCCACTAACTGGTGCCCAAGTATTCAAATGCCTGACACTTATGGGGGAACATATAATTCAAACCCCCACATCAAATAAAGTTTAACATTTAGCATTCTTAGACTTTCTCAGTAACGAATGCTAAGGGAAGTTATTCAATCTGCAATGAAAAGATATAAGCAATAATTCAAATCTCAGTGGATATATGAAAGGCATCCATAAAGTAAAAACTTTACTTTATGGTTTTTGGTTTACTTTATGGAATTTTGGTTTGTAACTCTAATGTTTTCCACTATGATTGAAAGACAGCTGCACAAAACAATAGTGATGGACGAATTTATGCTGACGGAAGCATACATTTAAAGATGTTGCAATGACGAACCAAGTTCCATAGAAACAAAAGTTAATACACCACTGAAACAATGTTGGTAATAACATTAACTAAATAGCTATAAATTAGGATGTTAACTGAAATTCCCCAGGCCAATCACTAAAAGTGAAAGAAAATAGAATACACAATGAAAGAAACAAAAAGGGAATTCAAATAGTAGACTATTCGATATCAATTTAAAACAAAAGAAGAAAAAATGAGAAAATAAGGAACAATAAGGTTATATCACATATTTAAAAAAGCAGAAATAGGGCTTCTTTTGCAACAATTACTTTAAAATGTTTCAGATATCTTAAGAGTAGAAATGGACAGCATTTGTGTTTCTAATTTATTAAACCATATGCTATCTTATAAGTCAATTACATCAACTGTAAAACACAAACACTTGAAAATAAAAGGGCAAAATCCAAATAACAACAACATTAAAGTTTCAGAACCTATAATTCTGAGATAAAATATACTTAAGGGCTAAGTCGATAGCTCCATGTGTTATAGGACTTACATGCAAGCATGAAGACCCAAGTTCAAATCCCAGTGCCAGTGTTAAAACCCAAGGGTGCACATGTACCTGTAACCTCAGTGATGGTGGAGCTTACTGTCCACAAGATAAGCAACAAGTTCACTAAGTGACCCTGTGTCGAGGAAATAAGGAAGAAAGCAATAGAGCAGGACACCAGATGTTCTCTGACAGAGTGCATGCTCTTCATAAGACACCTATAGACACCTACAGAGCACATCACTCAACAGGAGAATGTATGTTCTTCATAAGACATCCACAGATACCTGCAGAGCATACTACTCAACATAGAATGCATGCTTTCCCTAAACCTCCCAGGAGCATTCCTAAGAGTAATCATAGGTAAGCTCACAAAACAAGTTTCAAAACTAAAATTACATCCTAGTAAGAGCACCAGTGGAAGGGGAAGCCCTGGGTCCTGCTAAGACTGAACCCCCAGTGAACTAGACTGTTGGGGGGAGGGCGGCAATGGGGGGAGGGTGGGGAGGGGAACACCCATATGGAAGGGGAGGGGAGGGGATGTTTGCCCGGAAACTGGGAAAGGAAATAACACACGAAATGTATAAAAGAAATACTCAAGTTAATAAAAAAAAAAAAGGGAAAAAAAAAACTAAAATTACAGAAACCACACAAATTATCTTCTAAAACAAAGAGGCAATAAAGGCAAGAAATCAACAGTGGGCCATATGGATTGTACGGCATTTGCTCAGCACATGGGAAGCCTGGGTTTGGATCCTCAACATTGGGGATGCATGGAGGATCACTTAGAAATTAATAATGGGAAGGCAAGATTGCTCAATGGGTAAAGGCACCATGTCTGATTATCTAAGTTTGATTCCTGGGATTCACATCGTGAGGAAGGAACCAAATCCTACAAAGTGTCTTCTGATCTCCACACACAACAGAAGCTGTGTCACACACACACACACACACACACACACACACACACACACACTAAATAAAATAAATTTTATATTTTAAAACAGAAAAAATCAATTACAGAAAACTATGTTGTGCAAATGCATGTAAATCAACATATTTTTTAAAAATCAAAAATATGTTAGGTGAGAAAAGAAATCAGCAACTCATCTACACGCTGTCAAGAAAAAAGGGAGAGAGAGAGAGAGAGAGAGAGAGAGAGAGAGAGAGAGAGAGAGAGATTGTCAATGTGTAAATCTGCAATGAAACAGGAACCACTGACAAAATCTTATGGAAATTAAAAGGCCAATAGTCCTTACATGTATTCACTCACAATTTACCAGCTATACACAACATGAATCCCGCAGGATGTTTAAAGTGTTTTACATCACTGCCAAGTGTTATTTATTCAGGGAGTATAGGTGCTGTCTATTGTGTAGAATATGACCATGGTAGTAAACTGTGAAAAGGAGAGGGAGAAAACTTGGATAAAAATTTTCAAAATGAGAAGAAAAAATTTCACATGACCATCTCACAGACGGGGAACAAAATCAAAAACCAAAACGACAACAAAATTAAATCAAATAAAATAAAACAAAAGCAAAAAACAAAAAAACAAAAAACAAAATAACAAGTTTTAAACTCCATTGCTTTTTTTTCTTGATTTTTTTGAAAGGAAACTATTGATTCTCTCAACACACTGAAAAGTGGAGGAAGCCTTTGCAGAGAGTAAAACCAGAAATGTTGGAGCTAAGAACTGTAGTTAATAAAAAGACTAAGGAAACACTTTCATGATCAGAAGTAACAAAAGCTCTCCTACACTGGTCAGTGCTCTACAGGGTGCTGGGAGTTCCATTGTGAGCATTTAGGGAAAGAATAGTCCTCTAACTTAAGAAAATGCAAAATCATGACACGTGGTATGATTATATACACCAAGTCCTTTAAAAAAAATCAAAACCTGGAATCTAATACACTCAGCAGAGCTGTAAGTCCAAGAACACTCAAAGAATCTGCTTCATTTCTATATACTGACAGTTTGCACTTCAAAACTGAGAAACCAACCCCATTAGCCTCAAAGGGGAAAAATGTTTATAAATAAATTTAAGTAGCACGACACATGTTCTAAACTGAAAATAACAGCACTGATGGGCAAGGTTAAGGAAAGACCAAAGACTAGAAAACATTGTGTCCTCCTGGTTTTAAAAAAAAGTAAAGCCATTAAGATGGCTACCTGCTCCAAATTTATATACAGATTCAACATAATCTCTATGAATGCTCTCATAACTCCTTTTGTTAAATTCAGCAAGCTAGCCCCAAATTTCAAATAAAATTGAAGAGATTCTGAAGAGCCAAAATGATCTTGAAAGAGAATAAGAAAGTTAGGGAACTCATATTTCCAATGTCCACACTTAGTACTGGAAAGCCATGTTACTTGGACGGCACCTCAATGACTTGTACACATGCAAGCCCATATAATAAATTAGAAACTTAGAAGTACTCATCTATCTATAACCAAATGAGTTTTAATGAGATGAATAAGACATTCATTAGGTAAGGGAAAATCTTTTTTAACGAGTAGTTTTAATAACAACCGAATATCCACACAACAAAGAATAGATTTGGACCACCATATATAAAGTGTAATCACTATGTAAAATATAATCAAAGTGAATGAAAGAATGAAAGGCCTAAATTTAACAGATAAAAAGATTAGAGCTTCAAATAATAGCACAGGTGACCTTCATGCTGTTGACTTGAATGATAATTTTTTTTCAGGGTTTTCACTTATGTATTATAACTCAGGACACAGACATTCCGAAAGACAAGACAACTACAATAATACTACTAACCTTATTAAAATAAGTTTATAATAAACAAAACTACTCGTAGCAAATATCTGATACCATTTAGATCATTTGTCTAAAATAATCTTACTTTGATGAATATAGTCCATAAAAATCTTTATAGACAAAATAATATATGAGACGAGTAAAGGGAAATTTTTTGAAAATAATTATGATCATCAAAAGTTAAATTCATCATAAGAACTTCATGTAAATTACGTGAATCTTCATTTAGGTTTCACAGAAGATGAAGTTCTAACTTGTATAAATCACCATTCTTATTCTCACACAATGGTCCATTTCTTTTCTTTTCTTAAATTTCAGGTTATAGTACATTTTTGTTTCTTGGGACAGATGCCTTAACAGTAAAAGCAACAGTCAGGAGAGTGATACTTACAGACAAGTTTCTTTTGCTTTATTTTTAACATTTCCCAAATCAATTTTTTCCATATAATTGAAAATTGTTTTTTCATATAATATATGGTAACCATGGTTTTCCCTCCCTCTACTCCTCTGAGGTCTTCCACACCTCCCCTCCCATCTGGATCCACTCTTTTCCTGTCTCTCATTAGAAAAGAAACAGGTTTCTAAGGGATAATAATAAAGAAAATATAATATGATAAGACAAAAACTAAGACTTCAGAACTGGACAAAACAAACAAACAAGAAAAAAAGGAGCCCAAGAGAAGGCACAAAAACCAAAGACCCACTCATTTGCACACTCAGTAATCCCATAAAATACTAAACTAGGAGCCATAATATATATGCAAAGAACATGATGGAGACCCATGGAGGCCTAGTGCATGCTGTCCCAGTGTCCTGTGTTTGTCTGAGTTTTGATCCTGTTTATTTAGAGGGCTTTGTTTGCTTGGTGTCCTCTTTCCCTTTTGCATCTTAAACTCTTTGTCTCTTCTTCCACAAAGTTCACTGACCTCTGAGTGAAGACATTTAATAAAGATCCCATTTAGGGCTGAATGTTCCAAGACCACCCATTCTCTGTCTGTGAGTCTCTGTCTTTGTTCCCATCTGTTACAAAAGAAAGCTTCTCTAGTGATGGCTGAGGAGGTCGCTGATCTATGAATACCACACAATTCATTGAGTGTCATTTAATTGTCTTTTTTTTTTTTTTTTGGTACAGTAGTATTTGATTTTACCCTTTGTCCCTGGGATATCTAATCTCAGGTTCTTAGTCACCCAAGCAATGTTGGGTATGGGTTTTATCTCATGAAATATGTGAATCAAATTGCATATTGAAAGATTACTCATATAAGCTTTATGGCACTAGCATATTTTGCAGGCAGGACATCACTATAGATCCAAGTGGTTTTGGTTGGCTCGCTGCTCAGATCTCTCCTTTGGAAGCATGCAAAGTACCTTCCTGAACCGAAGATGCTGAAATGCAGCAGGTGAATGCTCTGGGCAGCATCAGCTCAACTTCTCCATGCTCAGTGAGCTGTGTAGGCGATGTCTTCTGTGATGGGGCCAAATAGTCGGTTGTGAAGAGCAATCTATAATCTTGTCAACAGCCTGGCTTGTTTGGGGGTTTCCATAGGACCTCTATGGTCAACAAATCAATTAGATGTAATCCAAAGTCTGGTATTAAAAACTCTATTTGGTGACAAGAGATTTCCACTTAGGTTCCATTCTCCCCACTGCCATGTTTTGGTGATATTATTTAGACTACCTTTGTGTGTGTGTGTGTGTGTGTGTGTGTGTGTGTGTGTGTGTGTGTGTGTGTGTGTGTTGTATCTGTACACAAATGTAAATATGTACATATATGAATATATACATACTTACAGATATATACTACGTGCATATGCATGTGCATGTACATATACATATACATACACATATACAGAAGCATCTACTATATTAGATTTCCATACTATTCCTCAAATGACCCATAATTTTAGATATCTTTCTTTTCATATTCCCTTCTTTTTCCCCCTTTCCTCTCCCCTGATAATTGATTCTTCTACTCCAACTTCCCTACAATTCATCCATGTCTATTTTGTTTCCATTACCTAACATTCCCCAGTGAGATCTATGTGCCCACCCCCAGTCTCCTACTCTATACCTAACCTCTGTGGCTCTATAAATTTTAGTTGGTTTATCATTTACTACATAGTTAATATCCACATAGACGTGAATACATATTGTATTTGTCTTTCTGTGTCTGAGTTACTTCCCTCGGGATGATGTTTTCTCTACATCCATCCCTTTACCTGCAAATTTCATTATTTCATTTTTTTAAATGACTGGGTAATACCCCATTGTGTAAATATATCACATGACATGTTGTTTATCCATTCTTTCGAGGGACATCTAATTTGTTTCCAATTTCTGGCTACTATGAATAAAGCAGCTATGAACATGGTTGAGAAGGTATCCCTGTGGCACTCTGTGGTAGGATGAATTGTCCTAGGAGTAGCATAGCAAGATATTAAAGTAGATCAATTCCCAACCTCCTAAGGAACTGCCACACTGATTTTCATAGTGACTGTAGAATTCTGAACAATGATCTCCAACGGATGAGTGTTCCCCTTTCTCCACATCCTTACCAGCCCAAGCTGTTGCTTGTTTTACCAATCTTAGCCATTCAGGAAGATATAAAATGAAATCTCAAACAAGCTTCATTTGCATTTCTCTAATGGCAAGGATATTTAACATTTCTTCAAGTATTTCTCAGTTATTTGAGTTTCCTTTCAAGAATTCTCTGTTTAGACCTGTACCCCATTTTTAACTGAGTTGTTTTCTTGGTATCTAATTTTTGAGTTCTTTATATATTTTTCATATTAACACTCTATCAGTTGTGGAGTTGATAAAAAATCTTTTTCCAATCTGTAGGCTGCCACTTTGTCCAAATGATGGTGTCCTTTGCTACACAGAAGCTTTTCAGTTACATGAAGTTGTATTTATTAATTGTTGCTCTCAATGCCTGTGCTAACAATGGTCTTTTAAGACTTTTCCTGTGCCAGTGAGTCCAAGTCCATTCCCTATTTTCTCTTTTATCAGGTTTAGTTTATCTTGTTATATGTTGAGGGCTTTGATCCCTTTGGAGTTGAGTTTTACATGGGGTGATAAGCAGGGATCTAATTGAATTCTTCTATGTGCAGCCATCCATTTAACCAGCACCATTTGTTGAACATCCTGCCTTTTTTCCCATGTGTATTTCTAGCTTCTTTATAAAAAAAAGTCATGTGTCTGTCACAGTGTGGATTTATATCTGGGTCTTTAATTTGATTCCATTGATCAATATGTCTGGTTTTGTGTCAATATTGGTTTTATTACTATATCTCTGTAATATAACTTGAAATTGGGAACAGAAAAACCTCCCACAGTTTTTATTATTCAGGTTTTAGTTACTGTGTGTGTGTGTGTGAGTGTGTGTGTGTGTGTGTGTGTGTGTGTGTGTGTGTGTGTGTGTGTGTAGCCACATATTGTCTTTTTAAGGTCTTTGAAGAATTGTCTTGGAATTTTAATGGGTATTGCATTGAACCTACAGATTTCTTTTGATTGGATGGTCATTTTACTGTATTACTTTATGTTATTTACTACCAATTCACAAGCATGGGGCATTTTTCCATCTTCTGATATCTTCTTCAATTTCTTTCTTCAGTGTCTGAATGTTTTTAAGGACATAGTCTTTCATTTGCTTTGTTAGAGTTAGTTTAAAATATTTTATATTATTTAAGGTTATTATGAAGAGTATTGCTTCCGTTTCACTGAATGTTTTCTCAGTATGTTTGTCATTTGTATATAGAAGGGCTACTCATTTGGGGGAATTAATTTTATATCCAGCTATTTTGCTGAAAGTGTTATCAGCTGTGGTGGTTTTCTGGTGGAATTTTTTGGGTCCCTCACATACACTATCATATCATCTGCAAATAAAGATACTTTGTCCTCTCTCTTTCCACTTTGCATTCCTTTGATCTCCTTCAGTTGTCTTATTGATCTAGCTAAGGCTTGAATAGACAAACTTTCTTGTTCCTGAGTTTAGTGGACTTGTTTCAAGTCTCTCTCCATTTAAATTGATGTTGGCTATGAACTTGCTGTAAGTTGACTTTATTATACTGAGGTATGTCTCTTTTCTCCCTAATTTCTCCAGGACTTTTATCATGAAGTGGTGGTGGATTTTGTCAAAGACCTTTTCTGTATCTAATGAGATGATTATGTGCTTCTTGGTTTTTGTATTTGTATCTATTTATATGGTGGATTACATTTACTGATTTTCATAAATTGAACCATCCCTGTACCCTGGGGATGAGATCACGGTAGATGATCTTTTTTATATGTTCTTGTTTTCAGTTTGCAAGTATTTTGTTGAGTATTTTTGCATCTATGTTTATAAGGGAAATTGGTCTGTAATTCTCTTTCTTTGTTGGGCCCTGTGTGGTGAAGGTATCAAGGTAACTGTAGCCTTGTAAAACAAATCAGGTAGTGATCCTCCTGTTTCTACTTTGTGGGATAATTTGAGGAGTATTGGTGTTAACTGTTCTTTGAAAGTCTTGTAGAATTCTGCACTAAAATAATCTGCTCCTGAGTTATTTTGGTTGGGAGACTTTTAAAGACCTCTTCTATTTCACCAACCATTTTAGGTCTGCTTCAATTGCTTATCTCATCTTGATTTAACTTTGGTAAGTGGTACCTTATCAAGAAATTTATGCATTGACTTGAGATTTTTCAATTCGGTGGAATAAAGGTTTAAAAACTTTAAAAAGTATATCCTTATGATTCCTTGGTATCTATTGTTATATCCCCACGCTTTTTCCCCAATTTTGTTAATTTGGATATTTTCTCTCCATCTTTTAATTAATTTGAATAAGAGTTTGTCAATCTTATTGATTTCCTCAAAGAGTCAACTCTTTGTTCCATTGATTCTTTGTATTGCTTTTGTTTGTTTCCATTTTATTGAGTTCAGCCCTGAGTTTGGTTTATTTTTTGCATCTCCTTTTTTGGGGTGTGATTTCATTATTTTGTCCTAGAGCTTTCAGGTGTACTGTTAAGTTACTATTATAAGATCTCTCCAATTTCTTTATGTAGGCACCTAGTGAAATGATGTTGCCTCTTGGAACCATCCTCCTTGTGTCTCATATGTTTGGGTATGTTGCATATTCAATTCTATTCAATTTTAGGTTATTTCCTATAAAGCTGGAGATAAAACAAAAGAACTAGTTTTGAAGAAGCTGGGGGAAAGGTGAAGTTTTGCAGCTAGCTTACCTGCTTCCTGGGCTGGAGTGGCCAACTGATCCCAAGGAAAGCTTGCTAGAGCTGGGGACTGGGATAAAGCAATTAGTGCTGAGAGATGTTAGGAGTGGATGATCTGTGTAATCCACTGGAGACGGGAGCAAAGGGGAAAGGGGGGTGAAAACAGAACTGGGGATGTTAGCTGGAGGAGCAGAGGAAGAAGTAAAGGTCTGAAGTTAGCCTATCTGCTTCTCTAGCTGGAGTCTAGATGATAATTTCTTAATTATGTCACACAAATCATAAAGAAAATAATAAGTCTATTGTGATAAAAAATAACTATTTTGGATAAAGACTGTTATTAAAAATGAAACATAGCCCACAGAGTGGAAAACATTTGTAAATTGTTTGCCTCTTAAGTGTCTCATACTTAGAAGATATAGGGAAATACTTTGTCAATAACCAAAACTGTAAATCTCTAGGTAGGTAAAAGCAGACAAGTGACTTGAACAAGCATTTCTAGAAAAGATATAAATATGGCTAATAAGGATGAAGCCAGAATGTCAAAGAAACACTTTCATTACAGCATCAGTCACAGCAGCCAACGTTTCACCTCCTATAGACCCAGGAGTCTCTAGACAGGTGAAAGGATGAAGCAGATGTGCTGTCCATACACACTGGAATACCTATCATTTGCACCAGGATGAATGGACCTAAGTAGCATTCCATTAATCTGAATAAGCAAGGCACAGAATGATAAATGCTGGGTGAGTTTGTCTATTTGAGGTGTCTACAAGTGAAACTTACAACAGTTAAGAAAATTAGAGTTGGTAGCTTTCTATCACTATGACAAAAGACCCAAGAAAATAAGCTTAAAAGAAGAGAATATATAATATATATATTTATGCATATTTATATATTTCCATATATATGGAAAGATATTTGTATATATAAAAGGAAAATATATTTTTTCCCTGGTTTCAAAGGTTTCAGTAGCTCTGTTTTTCTGAGAACAGTACAAAGGCAGAACATCTTGGAAGGAGCGTATAGTTAGGCTTAGATTTCATGGCAACTAAAAGTAGAAGACAGAGGAGAACTGAATCCCAGCATCTGCCACAGGGCACACCCAGTTCCCTATCTTTCTTCAACTGCCCTCTTCATTTTAACGGTTCCTCTGCTTCTCAGTAAGGACAACCAAGCTTTTAGTGTTAAACCTGAGCTTTGTAAGAAAAAGACTAGTTCCACATTTTTTGAGCCAAATTTGAAGCAAGCTTTAATTAAATACTAGCACGGATGCTGGATGCTGGCCAAGTCTAATTCCCAAGTTCCCAGAAAGAGCCACAAGTCTCAGTTTTCAGAAGCTTACGAAGGCAACCCCATAAGGCCACTGTATATCCTATCAGGACCAATCATGGGCAAATGTACATTCTGATGTATTTCCCGCCCTTATACATACTGCCTACATGTGATCAAACACATTTGCTACAGTTAAGTCAAATGAATTTGTTTAGGGTGTGGAAACATGTGGTTATCCCCCATAAAGGACAACCTCTAACACTGCAGGAAGTTAACTGTCCTTGGGCAAGTGATACTTTTAGGTTAACTTTGACCTTTACATTAGCACATAGGAATCTGGGAAATACTTAAGAACCAAACCATAATAGAGGTGTGGGGAAGGGAGTTCGGGCACATACTTATCCCAAGAGATGAAATTTCAATGGGAAAGACGGTCTGCTCGAGTTCTCTGTTGCTCAATACAGTGGCTATAGTTAACACTTTGTATTAGGATTTGAATATCACTGAATGCAGTAGATTTTAAGTTGTCTCACAATAATTCATTATGTGAGGTAAGGCATATGCTATTTAGTCTGATTAAGCTCCACGGAGTCCACATATTTCAAAATATTATGATAAGTATAATAAATTCTTGCCAATTAAAAAGATTCATTTAAATACATTTAAGTGGACAATTATGCATCACTTTGAGACCTTAAGAGTGCAAAATACCACAAAGGGCTGTCAGACCTTATGCACAACAACTCTCACCAACCCCAAACACAAAGTTGCCAAATGCTGGTTAAAAAAAGTGTGTGTGTGTGTGTGTGTGTGTGTGTGTGTGTGTGTTTCAAACACACATGGAAAAGTAAACACACACATACATACACACACATACAGAGATAGAAAAGACAGATAGACGGAGACACAGAGACAAACAAAACAGAGAGAGAGAGAGAGAGAGAGAGAGAGAGAGAGAGAGAGAGAAGCATAAAGAGAGAGAGAAACATAGAGAGAAAGAGACTGAGATTCATGGAGAGAGACAGAGACAGGTCTAACAGAAAAGTGTTTTACATGATGTTTCCCCCCTACTTGCTTAGTTCTCATAGGGAAGTCAGCATAGGGAGGAAAAACTCTGCTGTGGCTATAAGTGCGTCTGTATTGGACTGGATGAAAAAGAAAAAGAATGAGAATGAAAAGAGATTGGGAAAAGCCGGGGCAGCTTCCGAGCTACCTGTATCTCTTGCTTTAGAGCCTTATGCTGTTGGATAGATTTCTTCATTCTTACCTCCCCACACAGCGGGTGGGGTGGGCAGGTTTGTCCATTCTCCTAGGATGGCACAGGGTATTCAACTACCTGGTGCTCAGATTGTACCTGGAATGGTGTGGTGTGGATACCAGAAGGGTTGAATCCATTCTGCGACTACCCCAAGATTTAGGTTAATGGTAAAGGGGGAGGAGAGAGAAAAGACTCACCGTTTCTCTTAACATTACCCATGAATTATCCTCGTCTGTGGGCAAATTCTCAAGAATGCTGTTTTGAAAAGGGTGACGATATTCTGTTTAAATGTCCTCAGAGGAGGGGGAGGTAAGGACTGAGAAAAGCATGCCCAAACCACAGAGCCTGCGAGTGAAGTCCACATCACCAGCAACGGCCTTAATGAGCTCTGGGCTGGACTCTCCCAATTGAATTACATAATACATTTCCGTTTCATTTCATGAATCACGACTTGGGATACAATGTTCCTGGGTTGCAGTTGATATATTTCAGAGATTACCAAAGATTTCAAACAGGGAAAAAAAATCTATTTTATTAAACTCATATGTAAAACGTCTGTATGTCAGCCAACTTATTTATTTTCAAGTTTGGGATTTTTGTAAATGTCATCGTTAGACAATGTTAGGATAAACCCATTAATGAATGGTAAAACTGAAGCTGCCCCTGGATATTTCATTTCTCTTGACAGCTCCATTCCTGCTTGAGGATGGTGGGTTTTATTACAACTGCTCCTGTTGGGCAAATAGGAGAAAAATGCAGCAAACCTCAGAGCATGGACCAGGGGAAGTCAGACTCAACTGGACTGTCCACGGTAAGTTTGGTGGAAGTGTTTCTGCTTTGTGGATGTCAGCAGTCTGAGTACTCATCAGGGCTTGGCAGAAAACTAGAAAACAGATTCTAGAATCAGAAGGACTTGGGTTCAAACCCTAGCACAGCCATGGTTAGACATAGATTTGGGAAGGTTATTTAATCTCTGAGATCAAGGTATTACGTGGGAATATGTGGAGAACAATGGTGTTTATGTCGCTGAGCTGTGAACATGGGGCAGGTTGAGGATGAGCATAGTGTCCAGTACGACATAAATGGCCCATAGCTGTCAGTCATGGAAGCAATAGATGTAAGTTGGTTAAGCTTTGGCTCATGAGTATCTCCCTAGTTTTTCCTTGTTTATAAAGCGTGTTCAAAGTTGCCTTTGTGGAAGTAGTCTTGGAGATTTAACCTGGCTCCCACATCACGGATTCATTTATTTAGTGACCATTTCCCCATGCAGTCATTTGCTCAATATTAACTATCGTTTCTAGGTATTGGACACCCATGTTTAACACAAAGGGAACAGAACTGGGGAAAACAAAACTCTGTCAAGGATCTAGCTGGAGATGGGAAATTATATTCTGAGTTGTGGAGATGTTTCAGTGAGAGTTGAATTATGACAAAGATACTGCAGGAGCAGAGAGGAAGCCCATGAAACCAGCATGGATGCTAAGCAGATTAAGTCCTTTCCTATTGGGCTGTTTTCTAAGGAAAATGAGAGTCCCGAGAGCTGCAGCAGGACTAGGAGAGATGGGGGATGGGGGGGAGGCAGTCCACTCGTGGAGATGCTAGAGAATTTTTTAAAGTAGACAACTCATTTCAAAATGTCTATTATAGGCCCAGGCATCTTACATTTTCCACTTCAATAAATTTCACAGACTAAGCAGAGGTCCGGAGAGATTTTGCAGCTCGTCTCTGGTCACATAGGTACCCGACTTACCACAGGATCAAGCCACCTTCTAAGAGTATGCAACACTCTTGCAGTAATGCCTAAGTTGTTCCCATTGGTTAGAAAATTCACAGAGGCTTGTTTGGTCTTAGGGACTAATAAACACTGCACCAGTCCCCGCTGAACAGTATCATTTAATCATAATTTCTTCCAGAGCAGTAGCCAACAGGTAATATGTCACAGGAATGGCACTCCCTGCTCATGGCCTACCTTCTCATACCCTGGGTGAGGTTTTTGCTTTGTTTTGTTTCTCAAAATTACACTGACATGGTGCCTTTCCAACTCTTACTAGTTACGATGAAAGGCAGTTGGGGGTTTCTAGGATTAAGCTTTCATGACTAAATCCCTAGACTTCTCTAAAGGGAATCATACCTGTTCTTCATGCAAGTCTGTTATTGCTAACAAACACGATTCTTAATCTTGCTAAAGAGCCGCTTTGTTCCTCTCAGCCCTGTCTCTGCGAATGCCACCATCTGAGGCTTGCCTGGCATCTGATACTTCTTTTTCTCTCCTATGATGTTGACACTATCACTGGGAGAGAATCGAGAGAGCTTAAGGGATGTTATGTGGAGTGACAAGGGTCAGCTCTGATCCCCAACTGCCTGGCTTCCAGTCCAGCTTGGCTTTACCCCGTGCTGTCTCTTAATAGGTGTCCATTTTGTACCTGTGAGGGTTAACTGGGAACACAGGAGTTCTGTTAAATATCACGGTAGTTAGTACATTTTAATCCTGATCCCCTAGCCTACTGTAGCTGCTGTAAAATATATAGCAATAATTTCCTGAGGCAGGGTAATGTATAAGGAATGTCAGACCAGCCTCTGGGCATATTTGCCTTAGCTCAGTTTTATTAAAGTGAAACTTTTATTAAGGCATGTGGTGAATTGAGCAATCGGCATGATTCATGCCGTTATAAACCCATTGCTACACTCGCAATAAATCAAGGAGCCATTGTCGTACATTTGCTGTGGAGTTGGTAGAAACAAGGAAAAAATCAATATGGGGATATTATTCAGACCATATGAAAGTATTAAAGTATATTCTGTGTGTATTAAACCTGGCCAAGCCATATTTCACTTGTACTTTTCCCCTCCTGTAAACATCTCTGCTAGCGTCCTCTACTCTGGGCTATTTGTTAATCCATATGCTATTGTGAAATAATTATAGGAAATATTTAAAATTCCACTTAAGTCTTTGGAGTTTTAACGTTCGGTTCATAATGATAGATTTGTACAATAAAGTCGTCCCGAAGCAAATGCACAAACAGTAAATTAGGAGCAACAAACCTCTTCTCTAACAAAACCAGTAAACGTTAGCTTTATATAATACAAAAGGTAAAACGCTTCTAGAAAGGGGAGCGGGGAGTTAACCAACAGGAAGAAGCTATTTAAGTGAAAGAAAGGGACTTTTCATTATCCACCAACCTGATGGGGACAATCATTGAGCCAGCAGCTCTCTCTACCTCTCTGGAAACTATTACCATATCTCCATTTACCTGGGCGTCCTTGAATGTTGAAATATGTGTCCATGACCATAGCCCTGTAGCAGCCCTAGGATCACCTGCATGCCTGCCTTAGGAAGTTTGGGGTTCCTTTGGAAGGTGGTGTGCATAGTCCAGAGGGGAAAGGTGGAGTCGCAGCTGGCTTCCAGCTCCAGACACACTGCCCCTGGAGTCCTTCTCCACTGCAGATAGTGGGGAGCCATGTGCCCTGTTAGCATCCTAACTTCTCAAAGGGAGTTGCGTGGTCCTGGGATGCCCTTTGAAACAAATGTTGGGTTTCACAAATGCCATGGTAAGGGACTGAGTCGAGGTGGTCTTTGAGCCAGTGATCTGAGTTCATTACACTTTGGAAAATGTGGAAGGAGAAAAAAGTGTTCCAATCAGAGGCTCCATAATTCTTACAGGATGTTTTGAAAGGTGGCTTTATGTCAGCAGGCACAATCCCTGAGCCAAAGCCATTTGTCCGGACTAGTCAGCTGCTTATATGTCCTCCAATAGATAGCTTTTGGAAAAAAACTCATCAGAAACGCTATGCAGTCACAGCCTTTGAAAGTCAATTTGCAATCTCCTGTATGACATAATCATCTTTTTTTCTGAGAATAGAAAATGACTGTAATGTGTAGTGTACCCTGATCATCAAGGACAGTGGTGGGTTTCGGTAATGATTCTGTTAAATTTGAAGCCTTTTTATATTCCAGTGATTTGTGCTGTTCCCCAGGTAGACACTGTCTAGCTGAACTTTTTTGTACCTTGTCTGTGTAAGACTTTTAATTAAAAGGATGAGCCTCCTTTAACTGGTCACGCTACTTAAAATGAAGAAATTCAATATCTGCTTGATTGCAAAAGAAATGGGGGTTGGTGCATAAAACTAAACAGGAAGGGCTGAGTAAGAACAGCATACAAAGAGGGGGCTCTGCCTGCCAACTCAGGCCTGGCCATTGCTGACAAGTGAGGTAACCCCATGCTCCCAGTATAGAGCATCAAGTGCTGGCTTTCTCCTGCCTCTGTGCTTTCATTTGGAGCCCAAACTATTGGCGGACAGTGGTTTCAATGGAGAGACCAGAGCCCATGTGACATAATCTTTGGCTTACCTATGGTATGTACGTCTTTCAGGGCATATGGTCTGAGATGATCCATCATGTTCTATGATGTCAGATTATCCACTGAGACTTGGGGACTCTGCAGAAACGCAGTTCTGTTCAGATAATGGTATTTCCAGTTGTTGTGATGGACAAGACTGTTGCCGGGAAGAACAGACTGGTAAGACACTGGATGATATATGTGCAGGGCAGGCAAAAGCACGAGGCATCGCAAACTGAGTCTCTCAGTGCTTCCCTTCCCTGCATTTCTCAGCAGTCAGCATTGGTCACCATCCAAAACCCCATAGTCAGCCATTCCATAAGATGCACAGCCATTAGCGTGGTGAGCTCCTGCCCACTACAGTGATTACTCAAGCTGCTCCTTGGTCCTCTAACTACGTATCCTCCTCCTGCTACTCTCTCCTCACTTCATAAACCTGAAGGGCCATTTACAGGGCAGCTTTCAGTCTTTTCCTCTCTGCGTTTAACAGCCCCAGTCATTTCATTCACTCTTCCTCTACATCTTTGTTTTGCTTGTCCCACCTTGACTTCATTCTTTTTCCTTTTTGTCCTGGACCAGTCCTCTCAATCCCTTATATTCTGTTGTGAATGCTTGGTCTTCTGACACTGGATTAAGAACAAATCAGAAAGAACTGGGAGGACTTGGGGCAGGGGAAAGAATACGGTCAAAATAGACTATATGAAAACAATAAAAAAATTATTAAAAACTGTAAATAATAAAAGAACAAATCAGAACCTAACCCTAAAGGAACTCTTCCACTATTTAATCAACAAGTATATCGCATGTGAACATTGTATAAATTGCCTGTCTGCATACTAGGTAGACAATGAGGCAAACTGGAATCATGGGAATATAGACTTTGAAACCAAAATGGCTTAGGTTCGAATGGCTGATTTACTGTTTAGTGAGTGGTCGAGCCTTTGGTCTGTCATAACTTAACCCCTAGGCACCATAGTTCCTTTATTTGTCCTAAGTGTAAGTTGTGAAGCTTAGCGTTGTATTGACACACAGACCACCAATGTATGGAGCCCATCTTGTCCACCATTTCTATAATTAATTAAGTCCCTCACATATCTACTTTTTAGGCTGCAGATCTTTTAATAAATACATAATTCATATTGTCAAAATATATTAAGATTGTTTAAATAACTGAATTTGAAGGGATTTTTTTTTCAGAACCCGTAGACATAGTGAGCAGAGAGAATCAATGTCAATTAAAAAAATCCAAAAGTGTCTTCTCTTGCTTGGCCCTCGTTTCTCAGAGACCACTCCCACCTGATCACATTTTTATTTGAATTTTAAGCTTTTATTTTCTGTCTTGGGATAAAAGTAGAGAGATAGAAGTGGAGATGTGCTCTGAAAACCTCAGAAAATAGTTAAGATTACTTTTCTTCCTTCATGTATATTTTACCATTTAACAGAGGACATTGTAAAAATAAAACAAAACAAAAAAAAACCTGCTCTTCTGACTCATAGCAACGGCAATATCTTGGTAGGTCTCTATGTTGCCTTTCACCATGGTTAGCAACTCAGTATCTCCAAGGAAGAACACAAGGAATCAGGTTGTAATGAGGGTAACATCTCTGGGCGAGTTGGAAAGCCTGACCTAAGTCACAACATAGCAGCTGAGCCTCACGCCTTTGAGAAGTTTGTATACAATAAACAGGATCTAAAAGCAGGGCATAGACACACAGAAAATTGGCATTCTCTTTGCAAATTCTATATAAGACATAAGTGCATGGATAATGTGTGTATTTATGTAGTAGTCCCAATGTGCACACCCATCTTTACTGTTCA
This sequence comes from Rattus rattus, assembly GCF_011064425.1. Taxonomy (NCBI): domain Eukaryota; kingdom Metazoa; phylum Chordata; class Mammalia; order Rodentia; family Muridae; genus Rattus; species Rattus rattus. The sequence continues at coordinate 29,619,839 of NC_046160.1, read as the reverse complement.
GGGTTTCAGTCATACATGATCAACTACAGATAGGATGTGTTAATGGAAAGGTCTAGAATAAACACCTCATGTGCCTTTGTAGCTTTCATAAGACTATATATTTACAAGTATTCTTTCTTATTATCAGTTATTACAGTTAATCTCTTACTTTACATAATTTATAAATTAAAGTTTACCATTAGTGTCTATATGTAAAACAAACATCATCCCTAGAGGAATTGGTTTCATTGACAGTTTCAAGCATCTACTTAGAAGATACATGGGTAAGAAGGAAAATGCAGATGGAATATACAAATGTACATAGACAGACATATATACTAAAAAATAAACTATCATACAAATTCATTGTGGAAAGTAAGAGAGCAAACACATAGGGAAAATACTCCCCCAAAATGTAGGATACAGCTGCTTCTTGGAGGAAGTTTGTACAGGCATTTTCAAGTTTGTACGGGTATATTCAAATAGCCACGTGAGTCAAATAAATTGTATAGCAAACCTACCGACACAATCTTGTCACTGATTTTGGGTATTTTGGAAAATATTTGGCCATCTTCTTCCCTCCCCACTGCTTATAACAGGCCACAGAAGTCCTGTACTCACCACATGCTTATTATGCATCTGGGGCAGGCTCATAGGAACACTTACTTCATTTCTACACCTGCCCTATGGAAGGAGTGCAGACCACAAACCACAGTTCAAGTAGCGCTGAGTCAAAGCTCATGCCAAAGTGCTGGGTGTAGCTCGGTAATAGAGCTTTGACTAACATGCATGAGGACCTGCATTTGATACCCATTCCTGTGAAAATAAGTAAGTAAATAAATGAAAAGGATTCAGCAGGAGGAGAGGTCTAAAATGATTCTGAGCAAGAAGCAAGTGACAGGAGAATGAAAAGGCTCCCTTGGGATGACCTAGCTTACTAAAGGAATCTGAACTATGCCAGGCACATTATGTGTTCACTTCCTTTTTAATGGCTACATTGGCTGTCAAGATGACATCATCACTTCTCACATTGTAGATGAGGGATCAGAGGTTCTAAGAGGAGGGCAACCTACCCAGAGTCTTCTAACTACAACTGTCAGCCTCCCTCCTGGGAACCCTCAAGAAATGTATGGTAAGACTGTATTTATGAAGGTACCACATTGAGCATGGAGATGTCAAGTTGGTATCCTTATTGGCTAGTTTTCATAGTGTTGGAAAGAGCTGTGCATACTACTGAAGAAGAAAAGTAGTGCCAAGCTTACCTGGCTATGAACCTGGAGAGCTACAATAATGACCAACCTGGAAAAAACATGTCTGCTCATACAATCATGGCACAAGCATCATGGAAGTAAACAATCATTTTCTGATTGGATTTAAGGCTCATTGCACAAAATAAAACACACAGATAACACCATAATAGAATCAAGGACCTGTGACTAAACATGTAATAGGCCCTAGAGGAACCTGTTAATATTATTCTTCTAATGGAACATAGTATTAAACCAACTCCTGGTGACTTATGGTTATACCCATAGATTAGTACATCTTTCCACCCTCATCAGAGAACCTTCCTTTCCCAGTAGAAAGCAATTAAAACAGAGAAACCCACTATACAACTGTTTAAGGAGTAAAGAATGAGGAATTGCAGAATGCTCAGCCCTAAATGGCCATCTACATCATATTTCCTTCCCCCAAGACTCTGGAATCATTTCAGAAGTGGGGCAGAAAGAGTGTATGAGAAAATTGGTGGATGACTAGAAAGAAAACGTGTTTACCTGCCATAGCTTGAGAGTACAAACACACGGTATTGTGACAGCATAGGTAAGACCTGTGTAAGTCCAAGCTAGGTGAAGTTCCAGCACAGTGAAGGGTTCTGATCATGAAGACTCACCCTTAGCTGAAGAACTATTGGCAATTGATAGTTTCTGGGAAAAGGAGTTTTGTTTAAGGTTATGGCCCTTAGTAGGTAGACCATACTCAAATGGAAGGTTACATATCCAAGAATATGTGAGAAACCAAATTGGACTTAATGGATTAAAACAATTAAACAAAGTTGGGTGGGTAGGGAGTATCTTGGAGGAGATGGGGGAAGTAGGTGAATATGATCAAAATGCAAATCATACAAAATGATTTGTATGATCTCAAATAACTAAAATAAATGAGAAAAATAATATTTTATTTATTGTTTGAAATTTTCATATACTTGTACAACATACTTTGACCATATTATCCACCACTTCCTCCCTCCAACTCCCTGTAATTTTCCTCACCCTATCTCCCTCCTATCTTCATACAGTATATAATCTCTATGATCGTCTAGCCCTAAAGCTACAGCATTCTTCTGACTTCTTGTGGTGTTACAATTTTTTCCAAACAGGAATAGCTACACCTCAAGGGAGGATGGAAGCTAGTTAACATTCAGAAAGTAGAGTAAATTCACAGAGCTCAGGAAGTAAACGAAACTGACAAGTCTTGGGAAGCTGTTGAAATTCCATAAAACAGGGCACCATTGCCACTCTAGAAGTAATAGCTGCTGATGAGAAAAGGCTCTGTGTGGTCAAGTTGCTTACAGGCTGTGTCAGGAACTCCCAGAATGCAGCTTTCATGAGTAGTCATCAATGCTGGGGTGGACTTTTCATACCTCTTAGGCATCAATACTCAGTAAGTAGCCCCTCGCCCATTTTCTTATAAGCAACCTAAATAAACACTCTTACTTGTTCATTAAACTATACTGGAATGGAAACATTTCTTTGATCTGTCATTGGTACCCTCTCTACAGTGAAGAGACATTTGCTCACAGCTCCTGAGAAAAGGTCACAAAACAATTCTGAACACTGACTTATAAATACTAGAAATCCCTTAAGAAATTGTTCTTCTTTGTATGTAATTCATGTTTTATGTTCCATAAGTAATTCATTCCTTTAAGCTATAATCCTAGTAGAATCTCAGGTCTTTGAAACTGTAACAAGCCTGTCATGGCCCTGCACATTCCTCTCCTGGCTTATCAGTACACACAACTCCTTGATCACCTGGCTCATCATTACCTCACACAAAGAGCCAAGCTGCTCACAGTTGGAGACACGCATTAGGAATAATCTACTCTCCAGATTCTAGGTTGATAGCTCAGTACATAAAGGCTAAGAGCAGTTGTACAGAAAGATCAGATACAGGAAAGTGGGCCATAGGACATGAAGACTGTTCTTGTTTAAAGTGACCCTTGACCTTTACAAATATGATCTTATGTACTCTTCAAACATTCCAAATTATGTGGGATATTATCTATTTCTCAAGGAGGAAACTGGGGCACAAAAGTGGAGGGCCATATCCATAATCACACAGCCAGCAGCAAGTGGCAGAACCTGGGTTCAAACCTTGTTAGTCTAGTTCCCAAGACTGGACTTCATGCTTTATTATCATGCTGTACATGAACAGAAGGAGGAGCTGGCAGAGATGGTAGGGCCTGCAGCAGGGGTCATCCTCAATTCTTCCGACACTGGCACCTCATCAAGGTGTCCACTCTCACTTATTATTTTAATCTTCACTTCTATACAACCGAAGTGATTTTAAGTGCAAGATGCTGGGTGGGGAGGACCTATGGTGTTATGAGATAACAAAGATTTAAAAAGCATAGTCTTTTCTGCCTAATAACTTACAGTTGGCACCAGGAAGAAGATTCAAAAACCACAAGGAAAATCACACTGTGAGTTGGGGGAGCAGGGAACACAGGAGCAGAGAGAGTGAAGAAGAGACAAAAGAGAGGGTCTCACCTTGCCCTGAAGCTGTCACAAGAAGTAGGGTGGGCAGGAAGTGCTCCCCACACATCTGGAACAATAAGCAGAGTTATGTCGGCTGGGAGCAGAGGAAGCAGAGAGGGCAGAATGCAACCAGGTGGGGAAGCAGCGTGTATAGAAAACAGTAAGTGTGGTCTAGACATGGCAGCCACCAGTGACAGTCGTAAAACATAAAGTTGGTAAAGTGATTATAGCCCTAGAGAGCCAAGTAGCATACAGTGTCTCCTAGACATGACAGGGAGGCTCTACACATAATCTCAACAAGATGGTTAGCTACACAGGACCTGTATGGTGACAATACCAGTTGGCATGATGACATGGGTGGGAGAAATTTAACAAGGTTCTCCGCCTAGATGAAGAATCCTCTCCAGGGCAAAGCTCCCTGACAGATTATTTAATTCCAAGTGGTCAACGCTAAACACATGTACATATGACCAATACGAAAAAGACTTGGTGGGTTTTATAAAGGGGTAGGTGTATGTTATTGTTACATATATGTGTATATGTGTGTTATTGTTGCACATATGTATGCATTGTTGTTACATATATACATGTGTGTCATTGTTACATATATGTGTGTGCATTAGTGTTATATATGTGTGTGTTGCTACATGTGTGTATGTATAACAATGAAAATTAAAGAAGAGGTCATAGATTTAAGGGGGGACATAGGAGGAGTTGGAAGGAGAAAGTGAGGGCAGGAATGATGTAAATATAGTACTCACATATGAAACTTTTAAAAATATTAAAAACTTAAATTAAGTTTAAAAAAAGCAGAAAAGTCCCAATTTCCAATGGTTTAAGAAAATTAATGACAAAATACTTCTCCAACCACAAAGCCAAACAACAAAATTATTTTTATCGCAAATGCTTTAGTCTAAATGTCATGTGTGGAGGCCACAGTCATGCCATCAGAGGCTCCTCTACCAAGAAGGAAACCAAAGAAAGTAAGGGGTAATAGAGAAACCCCCCCTTAGAGGCTGGCTCTGCTAACACCTACCTACCTCAAAAACCCAGGATCCAGCACAGGTGAGGTGGGGAATGTAGGTCACAGTGGGGTAGCCCCTATCAAGGCACACCTCTGCATTCCGAGTACAGAGGCAAGAGCTTAAGCTGCCCCAGTAGCCTTAGCCCCAGGTCCCGAGGAGATGGTCTTAAGGCAAGGAGAAGATATCAGGGCATTCTAAGGGAAGCAAGCTGGACTCACATTTTGAGTAAGGGACTTTCGTTACCAGACATATTCACCTTAGAAAGACACGCCAGGAATAGGATGCTTCTGAGGGTGGGAACAACAAAGATAGGGAGAAAGAGCAAGAGGTACAGAAGCAGGGAAGCATGGGGGTGATAGGCTTGCAGACAGAGATCACAGGCGAGCTCAAATGCAAAGATGATTGGACCAGGGGTAAGAGGCTAGGAAGACAGGAAGGTCTCACAATGACACCATGCTTCCCATACAAAAGTGTGATGGGTATACTGACCACACCTATGTGAGACTTCTTATACCCGAAGAGCCTTTCTCCTGCCCCAGGATTGCAAAGGCATGAAGCTAAATCCGTTTAGAAAGGGACAGAAGATATTTGGCTCCGTTTGGTTTGGATGGAGTCAAAAAGAACAACATGGAACCTCAGAGTTTCCAGGGAGATCTTTCCTGGATACATCCCAAAGACAGTGTCTGTCCCGGCTCCATTCACATCTGGAGCAGCTGGGCCTCAAGAGCCTGCCTGCCGGTGCACTGCACGCCCCGCTGTTGCCAGCAGTGGCCAGAGCTGCCACCACAGCTGTTTTCACAGGTTTTGTTTGGGAACTCAGTGTGGGGCTGGGGAACAGCTGGGAGTTTCTGAGTAATTGCATACCCTGGGGGTGGAGGGAGGCCAAGGACAACAGCTCGTCCCAAGAGAGGGCAGTGTAGGAAATCAGGTGAGGCAGCTCCTGAGAGTGGAGCACCGGCCAGAGGGCAGAGCTTGAAGGTCAGCTCAGAGGCAGAGACAGCAGTTCCTATGACACAAAAGGAAGCACCCCAGAGTCTTACTGTCCTCAAGGGTCACCTGTTAACTCAAGGAAACGTGAGCACTTTAAGTTCAGACTAGTATCTCCCTTTGCTGTACTAGAACTACACAACCAGAAAGTGAAGTAGAAAAATGGATGATCTCTCTCTCTTTTTTTTTAAAGCACAATGTGGTTTGCTTTAAGATTCAGATCAAATATCAGCTTTGAAACTTTCTTTAGCTTTCTTTGACCTTGTTCCTCTCTGCACTCCACGAAGATTGATGGTCCCTCCTCCGCATCCATACCATACCCTCTCCACCACCACCATATAATGTAACCATCTTCACTCAACTGGTCCATGCTAATTCAATACTCACTAAGTGTAAGGGGATGGGGAGGCTGTGCAAACTGAGAGGAATCAGTTCCAGTCTTCCCTGTGGATGTGAGGAACCTCTGGCAGCGATTAAACATCTCGCTCAGGTTGATGGACTCAAATTGAATCTACCCAAGTATTTTGCATGCATAGCAGAAATTTCCAAGAGATAGATCAAAATAGCAATCTACCAGCACATTTGAAAACCAACCCTTTTATTTGCTTTCCCAGGAGAAGGCCTTGGAATACTTGACTCCATTTGATGCCATTTGAAGTTGTCAGTAAGCCACTTCACTGAATGACACGAGGTGTTCCTCCCCAATCATTTAATTATGAGCACGCTCACTGCCAAGCAGTACGAGACCTCAGGACTACAGCATGTTCCGAGGAATATATCTTTGTTATCAAGGAGGACTTTATTCGCAAATACAATAAAGAAGGCACTGGTGCCAAAAGGAGCCGAGTTCTAGTAGAACCGAGTTCATGGAAGCCTGTTGCTCCGGGGCATGTTAGCATGCTCTAGATTTTGGTTTTCCCACTTCTGCATCAATAAAATGCAATTCCCCTTTCATCACAACTCTCAAATGTACCCAGATTCCAAGATCTTATCCAGGACCCGACTTTTGAAATCTGCTTTAGCACAAGTTATTCCATGGCTTAGACCCTCTGTAATCCTCTTATTTTTAAATCAGGGATAAGAAAAAAAAAGACAGCTTTTTGTGAGGAGACAGCCAAGAATCCCAGGTGGGATACTCTCCAAGAAGAAGAGCACATGTGTCTGTCAAGATTCTGAAAAATGGATTCTCTTCAATTCCTGGGGTATTTTTTTTTCCCTTTAAGAGAAAATATATAGAAACCACAAACATATTTGTAACGTTCCCATCCCATGCCTTCATCCTTGGAGGAAGTGTTGGATTTTCTTGTTCTTTGGCTCAAAAAGCAAAGAGTGACATCAGCGAGCTGAAACTACAAGTTCTACCTCCCTTTCCGTGTTAAAGTACGATGTTTACTTCTTAGAGGGTTGGCCAAGAAAGTCCATTTGGGCTGGAACGCCACATATTTAGTCTCAGAATTAAGGTAATTTCTTTGGAAAAGTTTCAACCAAATCAATTTATTTCAGAGATGTTGGTGTTGGGTCCCTTTTAAAAAATTCCACAGCCCCAGGCTTGTTCACAGTACCTGCTCTGCTAACGCAATTCCAAGCTGGCTGTCATGCTCCACTCTGCAGACGCAAGGGTATATGGGGTTCTGCAATTTGGGTTTTGGGTGCCCAAGAAAAACCGCGTTGGTTTTATAGGGCGAATATAGTCCATGAGCTCACTGCAGACTGAAGATCTGTGGGACTGAGGGGTCTTGGCAAGAACTACTCCCCCTATCTGTAACATTTTTTTTCCACATAAAACACATTCGCACCGATCCTTTTCCTTGTTCCCTAAGAGAATGTTGTGAGGCAGACAGGGTAGATATCATTAGGCCTACTTACGTAAAGAAAGACATGTTTCAGGCGACGGTAACTCCCTGAGCAAGGCTTCCTAGCTAAGAGTGGTAGACCTGCAAATGTGGCTGCCTCGTGGGCCAGCTCCTTTCTCAGAGCTGTCCTTCCTAACCAATCAGGAAGCTGTCTTTCCAACCAATCAGGAAGCTGTCTTTCCTAAGCAATCAGGAAGCTGTCTTTCCTAACCAATCAGGAAGAAGTAGGAGTGAAAGGGTGCTGTACAGTGGCTGCTCTCAACAACATTTCCATGAGAACACAGTAGACAGATGGCAAGCAGGCCTTGAAGACTACCCAGAAAGCTCTTGTCCAAAACTGATTGCTCTACTACATCACTACTGATGCTTGAGATTCTGCCACTAATCACTTGCTTCTTTTGGTTAAAAACAAGCAAACAAACAAGCAAGCAAGCAAAAAACTTTTTTGTTTTTGTTTGAGAATCACATATGATATAATGTTTTTGGATCAAGTTTGTCCCCATTCTCTTCCCTCAACTCCCCAAATACACATACTTTATTCCCTTCCCAATTTCATGTTTGTTTGTTTGTTTGTTTGTTTGTTTCTAAACCTATTGAGTCTATTTATGCAGTATGTAATGGATTTAGGGCCATTTACTAGATCATAGGTACCTTTCCACAGGCTGTATCTATGACAAAGACTGACTCTTACTCTCTCAGCAGCCATCAGTTGCCAATAGCTCTCCAGGTAGGGTTGAGCTGTTCATGACCTGTCTTCCTCGTTTGTGCTGGGGTTTCACCTGGCTCGGTCTTTTACCGGTCTTGGGAATGCTATCATAAGCACTCTGACATTTATATGCAGTAACCAGAGCTGCTCTAATTCACTGTTGTAAAGTACTCCAAGCCCAAGAGATATTAAAAGTCAATGCTATTTTCTGGTACTCCTAAGCAATAGTTACTTATGAGGGAACATTCTTTTCTTGATCCTGATGAGCGTTTTTTTTCATGTCAAGAAAATAACTGTTATCCCTATTTTATTAAACCTTGCCAACATAAATCATGCTTAGCCAGGGTGGCCTATTTGATGTCCCTGAAAACTCGTGTCACCACCTTTCATGCCTCTAGGTCTAGGCTCACTCTGATTGCTGCATCAAGATCATGTCTTTCTAAGTTCTAGTTCTAAACCACCTTCAGGTGTGCTCAGAGATTAACCAATTCTCAGTCTTTCTTTTAAAAAGGGGAAAAGGAAGAGTAGCCAATAGCACACTGCACACTTCCTTCTGGAATTGCAAACCTAAGTCTCTAAGTATCTGTCCAAGCAGTGTTTTCTCAGGGCCACTTCCATGTGTCGCATCCCAAACAGCCAATGGAGCAATGACCCAGCGTTTCCTTACAGTACCTCAGCCATCTTCAGCCTATCAAAAAATCGCCTCTTCATTTTAAAGTAGCTGTAGGGGTTTCTGTAGTGAAAACCTTTGGGTAGACAGATTTCTCAGAATGCGAATGAATGACAGGGGCCAAACTTGGTTATCTAAAGACCAGTTGATTGCAATTTGAATTCCGGCTCTGCTACTAATTGTGTAGCATAGCAATGTACCACTTCTGGGAATCAGTTTTGGGTTTGTTTCGGTTTTTGTCCACCAGCAAATAAATAACATCAGCAGAGTTTTTATTGATCATTGCCCCTTTAAAAACTGTACTGTACAAAAATCACAGACTCCAAACAGATACAAAGTACAAAAGACATTAAATGTCAGCTCAGAGCCGTCAGGAAAATCCTTATGGCCAAAGCATTGCTTTTTCTTGAAAAAAAAAAAATAAAAAAGGCTTATCCACTAACTAACATTCACACTGAAGTGCCACTGGTTGGCAGCTGAATGGAGAACTCGTTCATGACAACCAATGAACATCAATACCTGATGGTAAGAGCTAAGGTCACAGAAGAGGAGGTAGAGGATCCTAAAGGTGGTCTCTGCTGTGGAGTGACCTTAGTGGGTTAGAGGGCAAAGGCAAGCCTAAGTTTAACCTTTCAAAGCTTAAAATGAAACACCAGGGAGTCATCTTGTCTCCCTCCCGGTGCCAAATGGCCTCCCCTCTGTAAGGCAGTAGTGCCTGAGAGCCATCAGTTTCAGAGGTCGTGGGGTTAATGTCCCACCCTGACTCAGGCCACCTCTCAACCTCCCTCTCTGAAACTTCAGCTCTACATTTTTAAGATGCATATAATAAAACTCGACCCTGAGGTGCACCCCATTAAAGGACAAAAGCAGTAATCCAGTAAGTACAACACTGCAGATCCATGGGGCCTCACGGGGTCCTCTGTGCTGAAACAGAACGCGGAGGGATTTACGATAATTTAGATATTGTCTTCCTTCATGTATTAAACTTACCATGGACAGTGTAGAAAGTGGGAAAGAACCTCGTTTGTTCTGGAAAAGATAAATAATGATACCTATTGAACGCAAGATAAAAGGGGGCTTCGTTTCCACCTAAGTCACATATTCTCATATGAAATACAATGGTAAGATGGAGCCCTGTTCAACTTGCTTATTTGGCCTGCTTTGAATGCTTCATTGAATACAGATCATAGAGTACTTGAAGGAAAGGGTAGTCTCTCATTATTCATCTTTGAGGGAAATGCCCAGCAATTCCCAGGATACAAAGTATGGTAAATATTATACTTGATTAATAACGATTTTCATCTTTATTAATCATGAAATGTATTAATGACAATTGATATGTACTAATGTTCCAGGCCCCCTGGAACAGTGTGTTATAGCTAGCATGGACCCAGTTCAGATAGCTGAGCTCTCACTGTGAGCTCAGTTTAACCATCTAGCAAGGACGTTAGATTCCTTATAAAGATTTCTGCCACAGTTTTCTTCTCAAATGGCCCAAGTCTTCCATCCAGATCCAGAGTCCATTTCCTATTCTTCTGTATGTAGGCAACTTCATTATTGGCTTTGCCCAATAGACTGCATCAGAGATAACTTTGGTGAATTCTGAGACTAGGTCTAAAGAAGCCTTGCTGTTTCCTCCTCTCTGGATGCTACACTGAGTCTGCTGTATAAGGAAGCTGGCCCAACCTATTTGAAGATGAAAGGGCATATGGGAAAGGACAAGGGCCCCCAACCAAAAGCCAACATGCGCTTCTGAAGCTGTGAGTGAGGCCATCCTGGGTCTTTCCAGCCTGCTGCCCCTCCAGCTGAAAGAAATGACGTGACCAAGGCCAAGGAAAGCAAAAGAGATACTGTTGAGCCAACCCACAGAATTTTGAGAAATAACATTATTTTTAAGCAAAAGCTAACCGAGCCAGGAGAGCAGACAAGATTACTTCTAAGATGCTGTCTACTTATGGTTCCAAAACCTCTGCGTAATGCTATTGTAAATTATTTTACTATGGTTATAGTGAAATAGAACAAAATCCACAGAAGCATCTATATTCTATACCATTGACTTTACAAAGGAAAGAACTGGCATACAGAGGAGAGATGAGACACTCAAGTTTATCATGAAATGCTATGCTGTGAAGTTGAGGATGTATTTCAGTTGATAGAATGGCTTGCCTAACATTCACAAATCTGTGGGTTCAATCCCTGGCACTGTGTAAAACCGAGCATGATGGTCTGATGCTGCACATTTATAATTCAGGCAGACAGAGGAGAACTCGGGAGGATTGAGAGTTCAAAGTCATCCTCAGCTACGTGACTAGTTTGAGTCTAATTTGGGCTATATAAGACCTCGTCTCCAACAAATTAAACTTAAAATGCTAGATTCTACAGCATAGAATCTGGCAGGAAGAAATGTAAAATCTTGCCCACGATCTATACCTTCTTAATATGTCCTCCACACATTTAATAGATGGAGCTTGGACTTTTTCAGGAATAGAGATGCACTCCTTTGCAAAGTCAGCCAGGACTCAGGAGAAAGGCCCCAAGAAACATCACTTGCCAGTGGACTGCCTCTCCTATTGAATGACACCGACTCCTTTGTGCTTGTTTGGGATGGAGTTCAAATGTGCGGACTTCAGCTGAAATCTAGAAAGACTGAGATTATCTACCACACTTCAAATGTTTATTTTGTATTCTCACAACCGATTTCTCATCTCTCCTCCACATCTTTCCCACCTGTTTGCAGAAACAATTACTAGTGCCTGATCATGACCTCTCTGCCACTTTTCTCTCTGCATCTCTGAAGCCACTCAGGAAAATTTCTCTCCTGAAGTATAAGCCATTACTAACATATCATACAGTCTGGCATTGATTTAGAGCCAAACTGGGAACTTCTGGGTTGGTCTTGGATTGAGCTGAAGGGAGTTAAATGTTTGGGGCAGGAGTAGAGTGGGGTTCCAACAAAATGGCAAAAGTAAACTTCAAGTCGAGTGTCAGGAGAAAGAATTAGAAGAGACAATTAAATAAATACCTGGATGGAAATTCCAGGTCTGATGCCATCGGTAGAGCACACAATTTTAGACACATTCTGAAGACAATTTCAATAAGGCATCTGAGAAGGTGGACCAAATAAATTCCAAATCTACAGAACAGAGTGGTTGTTATGTGGCTTCTTACAAGTGGACCATTAAATCAACTTCAAGGAGAAAAAAAAAAAAACCTAGCAGTTTCTCCTGTCGTCACCCAGTGAAAAAAGGGAGAAAAAGAATCCGTTGGCCAAAGGAATGACATTCAGATGTTGAAAGGGTGAAACCTGAGCAACACTTCGAAGCCTTTGCTAAAAACCAAGAAGCTGGTGTTGAAAGTGAAGACGCGAGGGCAAGCACTCTCAGAGGCTTAGCACATGCGCTGTGCCCACGCTCTCTGATTGGCACAAACGATTCGCCTAAGAAAACATAGCTGCTGGATTGCTGCTAGCACCTTCTCGCCTCCATTTCTAACTATAAGTGACAGGGGTGACATTGAAAGGGGACAACAGCTGGAATCTTCTCACTCATCTGCTGCCTGGCACTTTAGAACCGGTGGGTCCCAAAGCCTCTCACCTGGCACCAACCTGCCTTGACCTCCGAAGCTGGTTGCATCTGCAGAACTGCGGAAGGTTCACTGGCGTTAAGAGTCTAGCGGACATCAAAGACAATGTAAGTGCTGAGAACAAGTGCCAGCATCAACCAGGAACCCAAAACCTAATGTTGATGGCTAAGAATGTTTAGTTTGGAAAAAAAAGAGGCCCAGATGATGGAGAGAGTATTGCGGCTAAAAATGAAAAGATTTGATGAATTTAATGCTCTAATAGCCGCTTGAAAAAAAATCCTGAGTATCACTTAACCTCTGGGAGCTCGGTGTCCTGATCCTGAAATCAACTGCGTGATACCTCCCTCTGAAGCCGTCCTTCTGCAGCTCTACTGAAGAAAGGAAGAGCGAGTGCCTTCCAATTCCAGATCTCCTTCACTTTACTCTATGTCAGTTCTGGGATGCTAAACCCCTTCTCCCAGCCACTGTGTTCCTCATCCAAACACCAATCGAGTTATCAACAAAGTGCACTGAAGTCTGTCTGACTTTAGGACGCACTGGGCATGGGTAAGTATTTATTCTATGTTAGCAAAAATAAATACATTGAAACTTGCTCAAGAGGTCAGAAGATGTGAGGACATAGTGATCCTCTGGTACCTCACATGCCCTCGAGGTTATAGGAAGTCTCTCCCTTAGTTTCTCAGCTTCTTCATAGTGTGCTTCGTCCCTTTCTCCAAAATATTTTCATACCTTTGGGGAATTTTTAAAAATCATGTCGCCCTTTAATCTTTACAGATGAGTAACAAAAATAATCAGTATACATTTTAAAGTTTATTTCATCGTAGAAAAAATGTAACTGTTAGTATTTCCTTTGTCAGACATCAGTGATATCCATTGACCCTTGACTTGAGTTTTACTAACTCCAATACAGAGTTGCATGTATGAGGGGCACTAAAGCACACAGGTCATCACCCTTCCAACCTCTGCATCCCTGGCAAAGGAGAGAGCAGAATTTATTTAGTAAACTCCAGTACCGTGAAGTAATGCTGCTCAGAAGCTATACCATTTCTTCTCTTTCTTTTTATCTTGTTAAATTAAAAAAAAATTAAAATTCTCTCATGAGGGTCTGATTTTTTTAAACTTTCATAGCACATTGATTATATTAGTGTCTAAGTTTCCTGGCATAGAATGTTATTTCCTCTACAATAACAAAAAATTAACATTTACAAATGTTTGCATTTATTGATTGTTGCACATATTACACATGTTACACATGGGTTTGTGTGCCAGCCCTAGTGTGGAGGTCAGAGAACAATTTGCAATATTCACTCCTGCTTTCCGTGTGTGGGTTCTACAGATTGAGCTCAGGTCTCCAGGCTGGGAAGCAAAGTCTTTTTATCTGGTGATCCATCTCCCCATCCTCCTTAAGTAACATTTTTTAACATTGGTGCAGAATTCAAGCAAATCCACACATTTGCTTCATCATTCAAGCTAAGGGCATCTCCTCTGGGAGTGGGAACGCTGTCAGGTGAGTGCTCCCGCAGGGTTTCCTCACAAGTTATGAAAGAGAAAAGACACACGGATGAAATAGAAATGGGATAGAATTGATGCTGCACAAGAATCTCAAAATAAATAAACTGAGGACAAAGATGTTCTCAACTGAGGACAAAGGACAGAGATGTTCTGACGCTGGGACCTCAGTGTGACAGTCTCAGTTCTGCCTGAATCCACTAATCTTACAGTGTAAACCATGAGTTACGTGCTTGCCAGGTTTCTGCACAATGTATGTGCTAGAGCGAGGACTAAGATGCCCTCAGTTCACCCATCAAAGTAGGCCAGCGCAAGATCAGACATAAAAAGGCTGGGGAACACACCTTCAATCTCAGGACGCACGAGACAGAGGGAGGTGGATCTCTGAGCTCAAGGCCAGTCTGGTTGACAGAGTGCAAGGACAGCCAGGGCTACACAGAGAAACCCTGTCAGATGGATTTTATAGTGTTCTTTTCTATATCTCCCCATACATTCTATATCATCCATACATTCAGTGAAAATGGTGTGTGTGTGTGTGTGTGTGTGTGTGTGTGAGAGAGAGAGAGAGAGAGAGAGAGAGAGAGAGAGAGAGAGACAGAGACAGAGACAGAGACAAAGAGACAGAGACAGACAGAAACAGAAAGATAGAGACAGAAAGATAGGAACAGAGAAAGAGACAGAGGGAGCAGAAGAGAGAGAGAACTGAATCACTGAATCACACCCCCACATTAGAACCGGATTTTGCAGGTAATGGAATCTGGAGCTATTCCGCTCAAGGCTGTACAACTACTAGAGGCTGGAGGCTGGCACCCTCATCCTTTCGGGTTTTCACCTCCAAAGTTCTAGGTTTCAGCCTGCCAGCCTCATTGTAGCAGATGTGAGTCCTCTCTCATAAATGAATGAGAACAAATCCCTGAGGTGGCTAGACGCGGCAAAGGGCTGAGCCCAGCTCCTTCGTCTGACAGCTAGCCACCTATCTGACATCACCGGTCCCATCTGGCTGCCAGGGCTGTGACCTGGCTGGAATGCCCTGCAAAGACTTCCACCTGTCAGAGATGTTTATGTTCTCACATCAGCAGCTTTTGCGGCCTCCCCTGGTGGAGAGGAAGTTGTCAGCCACCAGAGTGGGGAAAACCAATGTGATTAGTTTATAAAGCAGGATGCTAGATGTTGTGAACCGAGGCCCACAGAATTAACTTCACCACATTCTTCAGGCTTCAGCTGTGGTTTTTGGTGATGAAAGGTTAAAACCTTCCCTGCTGTGAAAGAAAATGTAGAGTGCCACCCGCTTCTGTGAAGGCCACCAAGCAGAGGTGGCTTTAGATTCCTCCTCTGAACCTACTTGAGTTTGGTTACTGAAGAAAGGAGGTCGTTGTGGCTACTGTATCCCATCTTTTCTGAAGCTGACTCTGGAATAGAAGGCTCTAGGGGATGTCCTGCCCAATACTCTGAAAGATAAGACCACCACTGTCTCGAAGATGGCACACCTACCCTGTGGACTTGTGCGGGAATGCCGAATCATTTTGCAATTGGTGTTTCAGGCTTCAAACCCCTCTAACTTCAGGTTTAAACAGCAGGGTGGTGGATGATCTAACAAGACTCACTGGCTGAATAAAAAGTCAGGTTTATGTAAAATATTTTAGTTGCCCAAAGCCAGGTCTATAAGTCTCTGAGCCGCTTCTTCATATGTATGCTGCTCTCAGAGATTTTTAAAGCTGCCTTTTGGAGGCCATAACAAGTAGGTTCACTCTTCTACAACCATTTCAGTCATCAAACCTTAGGAGGTGGAGACTGTCACTGTCCCCAATTTAGAGCTGAGAAAAACTGAGGGGCACAGAATTAACAAGGCAAGGAACAAACAGTTAAGTAATAGAACTGTGCTTCATGGGAGCCCGGGACCTGACCTTAGCCCTGTACTATCAGAGTATATCTAAGTGGTGTATCTCATCCTTCTCTTGAAGCCGTATATTTGTCTTGTTTGTGACTTTCTTGGGAATTTCTCTGCCAAAAGAAATTGTTAGATCTTGATAGTACATGACTTTTCTGAAGTAGTTTTGTAAAGGACTCCAGATTAATTTCAAGAAACCTTCCCTTGATTTCAATGTTTTATGATCTAAATGCTTTTCATAAACACTTCAAAGTTTTCCCAAAAAATCCAAAGTATAAGCCTTTACTGGAAGTTATTACTATTTTTTTCTTCCATTCACCTCCAACTTGTCTCCAACTCATGAATTAGGAAAAAAAAAAAAAGCACAGGAGGAGAATCTCAAAATAATCCCTTGGTAATATTAAAGGCAACTGATGGCTTTTAAAAAGAACAGGTGGGGTTGGCTACAGGAAACACGCCAGGAAAAGGATCACAATATCAGAGACACGGTAAGGTAAGATGACCATTGTGACAAAAACAAAGTACCTGGGTCTGCCCTGGTTTGAGAATCAACAGTAAATGCCTCTGATAGTGGCCCCCAAAACAACTAGAGTCAACAAGATGACCCCAGTCTGGAAAGACGGCAGTTTGAATAGCAGCTGCTATGTCAAGGGACATTTGAACCCTCCGATCAGAATCAGCTCACTTCAGTTTTCTCTTCAGGCAGTAGTACGCAAATAACATTTTTGACAAATTAGAATTAAGTAAATGGGTTTTTCTCCCATTTCCTCTCTCTTAAGAGATCTAGAAGAATTCCAGGAAAACATCCCAGCCTGCTGTGTTAGAAATCAATTTTAGAGAGCTAAGGATGTTTGGGGTTCTGTTGGCAAAAAGAGTGGGAAAGATGGTAGGTATCTAAGAAGTTTGAGATATCCTCAAGGTCATCTGACCATTTATTCATTTATCTCAAGACATTTTCTGAACGACCAGTTCATGTCATGCTGTGGAATAGTACACAAGAGGATTCGAAGACAGACTCTGGGAAGATGGGTTGAGATTCTAATAGAAGATTCTTAGAGAATAAAAGAGCTAACAGTACTCTAAGTAGAGAGGGATTTCTGTGACTACCTCCAGATCTGGGCTTTGATGAGTAGAGAAAAATAAAGGCCAGTCCTGATGGAGCATCCAGACTGAGGGACACTCTAAAGGTAGAGGAACACACTGAATTTGTTTGGTCAAACTGGATCAGCACAGAGGCTCCCCCAAGTCACACTGAATCTCCTTTCACCATTCTGTATGTTAGTGGCTAACAGCTTCCACACTTTCACTTTAGGGTGCTGGGGTGGCAGTCTGTGGAACACACATTCCGGTCAGCCTAGTTTCCATGGCTCCTCATTCCAATAGTTGAAAGAGGAGGATTGGTCTTCCATGTTGGGAGATGCAGCGTGTGACTATACACAACACTCCTGCCGGTTGGTTTTATTCTGACCAGCACGACTCAGTGACATCAGCAAGTACACAACACCCCCAAAGTGTGAGGTTCCTACACATACAAAGATTATTGAGGTGATCTCAGTTCCTTTTCGTCACAGCTACAGATCCCATTGGGAATATCATAGCAGCTGTGGATGCCCTTGTCAAAAGACTTCACTAGGGCTGGAGAGGTGGCTCAGTGGTTACACTGGCTACTCTTCCAGAGGCTGTGAGTTCAGTTCCCAACAACCAGGATCTGATAACAGGATCTGATGCCCTCTTCTGGCATGCAGGTGTACATGCAAATAAAGCACTCATGGACATAAATAGATGAATTAAAAAAAAAAAGACTTTGCCTAACCCACATAGAATTTTGAATTTCCTTTTTCTGGCCATTAGACTCCACACAAATTGTCCATGAATAAAGGTTGGTAATACCTCCTTCAGATGGGATGTTGGGGCTTGAAGCTTACCCTAACTCTTCTCAATCTGTCTAGCTCTCTCTTGACTTCCTTTGGATGTTACTTTACTTGGAGAGGGGTGCAAAGCCAGTTAGGAGCTCAGGGTTTCAAACAGACATAATATATACATAAACAGAGCAAGGTGAAAGTGGAGACCAATGCATCAAGAGGAGAATGAGAACCAGATGCCTCTTTCAGGGAGGAGTAGAGCGAGACAGCTGCTGAGGGGCTCACTCTGTGGGTTTAGCTCTAATCAAGGCTCTCAGAAGTAGAGGAAGAAGGGACAAAAAAATAAAGGCCTTAGAAAAGGCTGGGATTGGGAAGGTAGAGGTGAGAGAGTGCTAAAGTCAGAAAAAGAAGGAAAACAGCCTCCTCAGAAGCCTTACAAAAAGGCCTCAGGGAACAAAAGAGAGCATGTCTGTCAATAGGTACCGCTGACCTCCTAGCTGAACATCAGGCACTGAGTATCAACTAAGTAGGAAAGGACCTCCCGGAGGAGTCGTTTTATAAATTCCTGCTATGTGTTCAGAGACATAGAGCACTCATTCAAAAAATCGTATTTTATGAACTTCCCAGTGGTGCTAATCAGCAAAGCAATCATTGGTCCTCCTGTGTGTCATGGGCTTCACTGGATCTTAGGCTAGACTCAATGCCTCTGGGTCCTCAACTACCTCATGTTCTTGCTACCCCTATCCAAGAATTAGTCTCTTCCTCATAGTGTCTGCAGTTCGGCAATCCTTTCCCATTCTTTTCCACTCTGTGACCCTCAAAGATCATCCAACTACCTCACAAGAAGTCTCCTCAGAATCTTCCTACCTACTTCTGAGTACAAAAAAAAAAAAAAAAAAGGTTTTCCATGCTGTGAACTGTTATGACATCAGTATAACCCACCAATCAGATTCTCTTACTAATGTAACCCAAGAGAGGAGACAGGTTATTTGTTTCACCTGATTGTCTTAAAAGAAAAAGTGTATGAAGTCTCTTTGGGTCTGTAGGTTTTGGGGTTCGAAAGATAGGGTTCTATACCAAAAAGTGTACTTGGAGTTCAACTGGGATAGTGGAACATCCAAGAATACCCAAAGCTTCTCTCAAGGTAAAGTTCCAATCTACCCTTTAGGCCCTTACAGGAAAGAATTGGATTCCCAGTTCTCACTATCCCTGTGAGCTCTTGGAATGACCCAATTACCTTAGCTTGGTGACCTGTTAATAAGTGTTCAGCCTCCTGTCACAGTGATATTGCTTATTTGCTGAATTATACATTTCTATCTCTAGTGCAACCCAAGTCTGGCAGCTCACTGTGCAGTTACCATGACAACAAAGCCTAATAACACAAAAGTTAAACTCTAATACACGGCGTTACATACCATGCTTTAGCTTTTGTTTTCACACAGCAAAGGGATGAAGTTTACTTTGTGGTTTACTATAATATCAAGGGATGAAGGAGCACTTGATGCTGAAAAAGATGTTTATGTAAAGGACTGGAGGTGTGCAACATTCTGTGAAGTAGGAGAGAGAGGGGAGAGAGAGAGAGAGAGAGAGAGAGAGAGAGAGAGAGAGAGAGAGAGAGAGAGAAGAAAAGAAGAAAGAGGAGAGGGAGTATCCCATGTGAAGGCAAAAATAAAACTACAAACTAAATTGATTGATTCACTCCCCAATTTTCCAACTTCAACTTATCCTGGAAGTAGTAGTGACATAATAAAGGCTTTAGATTGAGGAAATGTCATGGTACAGGTTTTAGAATGATAACTCTAACCTCCTCAAGGAAAGCAAGGCAGCTCTGAGAAGATGGAATTGCAAAGAGAAATTTAATGAGGAAATTCTCTCTCTCTCTCTCTCTCTCTCTCTCTCTCTCTCTCTCTCTCTCTCTGTGTGTGTGTGTGTGTGTGTGTGTGTGTGTGTGTATTTATATGTGTTTATCTGTTTTTATGTGTACAGGCAAAAGAAAAGACAGAGAGACAGAAATAAACATCAAATCAGATCAAGCTTGGGGTATTATTAACATGAAAGTACCTGTACCCAAAGGGATTGTAGAAGAGTAGAACTAACGTGGTGTTGAGATTGGACCCTTTGGTGACTCTGTTGATACCTCAGGAGAGAACCAGAATAATAATAATAAAACAAGAAATGCACACACACACACACACACACACACACATACCTATAAAATACATAATATACATGCAAAATATAGCCAACAAAAACAAATGTCTAAACACCATGTAACTCACTTTGAATGGTAACTCTAAAACTCCACGATACAGAAGCAACAAACTTGTTTAAGACATGGTTTGACTCTGAAACCCCAGTGAGCTGGAATTCACTGTGTAGACCAGTCTGGCCGGATTAACAGCAGTTCTCCTGCCTCAGATTTCCAAATGCTATGATTACAGTCATGAGCCACCATTCATAACTTATTTTTAATAGTCAAATAGTACACTCAATGTATGGCACTAAATTTTATAAACTCTGAGAAGCTGGAGTGACTCTTCCAGATTAGCAAAATTAGAATCTTGCTAATGAGGAGACTACAACGTAAGAGGGGAAGCTAGTGTTGGCTGTGAATCCAGACCTGGAAGCTGTCTCCATCTTGGTGCTGTGATTTGCCCTTCTCAGCTGTCCCAGCAGCTCCAATAGCCACTCTGTGAGTTCCTCAGGAGTAAGTCTGTGGGGAAAGTCATCGACATACAGAAGTATTTCCTTGATAGTTCCTGAAGAAGAAAGACTCAGCCCTCATGATCTTCCAGCAGTGTAGGAAGACATCAATGAATCAAGGACCACCAGAAACCCAACCCTTCATAGGCAGCCCTGGGAGGACAGCAAAAGTCACAACTGCCTGAATGGAGACACAAGATGGGAACCACTTGAACTCTAGTTACATGCTGTCATTGTTTGCTCTAGACTGGAAAGTGTTCCAGGACCCAAGAAACTGGTATAGTTTAGTCTAATGGAGTCAGCAGTGGAAATAAGTACCCTAGGACTGATAGGAGATCTGCTGTACGCCTTGGATGGATGCCTTGGCAGTGGATACAGGTCTATGGAGAAGTTCCCAGGGCATCATTCGTGTATACTAGGACCTCTTCACTAATAGCATCTTCAATTCTGATCTTATCAAGGTCAATCCAGGGCTGCGCAGAAACTCCTTGGGGACAATGCCTGGAGCAGACACGTACTTATTTCATAGATGAAGAACTAGATAAATATTGTCACTTGCTGCATCCAAATTGGCCTCTCAGGATATTATTTGCCTTGTGTAGGCAGTGAAGCCTAGAGCAGCAGGTCCATTCCTGCTCAACACCTTCATCCTCTGCAGTATGGAAAGCTAAGATGGCTACAAGGTGGCTTTTGTGTCTTTGCAAAGTGTGACAGGCATAGCACACCCCAGGCCTGCCCCTGGAACATAGCAAGCATTAGGTGTAGCATTAGGGAGAACAAGCTGTTCTCCCGTGCCTCTCTTAACCCTTGCTTTTCTTCAACCTTCATCAAACACCAACCCCACATCCTCGGACTAACCCTGAGCAAATTATACCCTTCTGGTAGGACCTCTCCACTTCCTCCCTAGACTCCCAACCTCCTTCCCCTCAGCCACCTAGACCCATTGCCAACACTGACGCTCAATCTACTGTATACCCACTGCTCACCTGGTTTTTCCTTCAGCAATGCCCTTCCCCTGTGACCCATCCCCACCCCACCCCCTATAGGTACTCATACTATAAAATCTGTTTAGTTCTATGCGATGTTCGACAAATGTTTTGAAAACTCAGAGGAGGTCTCAATGTGTTTGGTTTATTACAGAGATGGATCCTGACCTTCCCTCCCCCATAAGATATAAGCAGCTCATGGCTAGAAAACTCCAGGGACCCTGTTTCCGTAGGGGATTTTGCCCTTCCATGGTAGCCCATTGAGATTTCTCCTTCTCCTCCTTTTCTTTCTTATTCTTTCCCATTGCCTTGTCCTGAAGGACTAGTAGTTCTAGTTTCTTATCTGAATCTCTATAGGCTCGAATGCCTCCCAGATGCCCTAAGAAATGTATAAAGCTGCTGTCTAGAGAGTGGAATGGGAGATAAGACAGGTCACAGAGCTTTGGCTTGTATCTTATTCCTTCCTGGACATGTAGCCCATCAAGAAGGACTCAGCAGCCTGGAAGTAGATTCCTCTAAGTCCTGCCTCCTCACCCCCTGCTACTCCATTTCTGGCTCTACACATACCCTGTAGCTAGGACAAGTAAGGGAAATATTTTGTATAAATTGGGAATGGAAAGACCAGAGTTCTCTCCCCACATGTATGTTGCATTCAAGTCTTATTCTCCCGGTGTTTAGTCTCCTTTCTGACTAGAGTTTTGAGAAAAGAATCAACTTTAAAATACCAATTAAAAATCTCTTTTTGGTGCATATTTTGTTACAGTAGTCTACATTAGATTCCTCTCCTTCCAGATGTGTAATTGTCCTGAAAGCAGAGTTGTCCAGAAGCGAATATTAAACAACTCATGCCTAAAACGTCCCAGAGGTAAAGCAAGGAGAGCCAGTATGAATACAGAGCAAGCTCATGTAGAACGAGGAAACACACACACACACACACACATACACACACACACATATTCTCTCTCTCTTTCTCTCTCTCTCTCACACACACACACACACACACACACACACACACACACACACACACACACACACCAGTGCACTTTGTGACTGCTAAAACCATAACATCTGGAATGCCATTCTGGAAAAGTTCCAGATGTTTTCCATGAGGAACACTTTGTAAAAATTGTTAGCCTTCTAGGCATTTGTGAATTCTGTAAGGAGAGTATACTCCCAGGCCCACATAGGAGCAAATAGAGGATTATAAAGTGCTAAATGCTTTTCACAACTGTATAAGCAATAATGCACCTTGGGTAAATATTCAGGGAAAATTATTTTTACAGACTGAGCGGATGGATAGGTTCCAATCTGCAATTAGATTTGAATTTCAGAGAAATCAAGGAAGGCAGGACAGCTCATCTTAAGGATTCTTGCTGGGAGCCTCAGCCCCTAACCTGGGAAACGCCATGCACCCTCATCATTAATGTCCCTGTCTGTAGTCTTTCCAATGTTGGAAAAGGCTGACATGGTCTCAAAGACTGTTATATTTATCTTTCTTGCCTAGAAGGTTTTTATTGCATTTTTATAAATCCAGCTTCAATTTATGTATAAGTTTTGAACTCATTAGCATTATGGACAAGAGAGAGAGCAAGAAAGGAGAACAAGGAAAAAAACTCTCTAACAATGCTAGGGAAACTCTTGGAAGAGCTGTTAGTTTTGAAATGCATAATATATAAACAACTTAAAGGAATACACAGGGTTTCTTTTGAAATCAGAAATTATGTGAAGCAAGGAGAGCATCATAAAAGCTTATTGATTTCCAAAACCCACTGCATACAAGTATTTTTAAACCATGATTCACATAAGGGATACATTTGACACATCAAGAGAAACTGGAAACCAGGCCCTGCGCGGCCACATCAGATACTGCTCTGAGCCCAGTTTGTTTACCATTACAAAGTGAAAAGAAATTTGCTTCTCCCTCCCTGAGCCTTCTCCCTCGAGCAGGGTGATTTTTATTGATTTTGTCCTCGAGGAAACGAAGTGCCAACGGCCACCGTGGATCCTTCTTTGCCTTTCCATTCTGTGCATCATCCATCTGACGTGCAAGAGCATGGGCCCAAAGGCCGAGAGCATCCTGCACCACTTCTGATGTGATTTCAGTCGGAGGTAAGCTTAGGTTTAGGCTTCCAATTTCCTTAATAGATCCTTCAACTGCAGGGTACTCCCATAGAACAAGTGGAGTTGCAGAGTAAGGGAAGCTCCTTGGTGGATAGGGTACCTCTTTGGAGGCTGATACCGGGCTGCAGAGGATACAGGCTTAAGAACTGAATGAGGAAGTTAGACCTTGGCATTCGCGCCTTCTTGGTCTCCATCCTCCTCACTCCTCATCTCCAGCGTCAGACTTGGACTCACTAACACACACGAATGTGAGCTCTCAAAAGAGAAATATACATACCGTGTATCTCATCCTGCCATGCCAACACCCATTCCACCAACTACACATACATCAAGTGGTTGGCTTGGCTCAGCTCGCTCTAAGCTCCTGGTCGTTAATACCTGAAACAAAGCAGAAAGCTAACACTATCCCAGTCCTACCCTAAGACTGCCCCAATGACAAAGGGAAAGAATGAGAAATGGGATAATGCCCAAAGAATCAGACACGAACAGAAGGTCAACCCACCAAGTGTAAATCAGGGTGTGCAGTTCCAGGGGGTCGCATGCAAACCTCGCGCTCACGTTTAATTTGCCCATCCTGAAGTATTTTTCCTAGTAATGCCAAATGCCATAATGCTCTCTGTCAGTGATTTGAAATTATTCTATGAGCTACATATCGGGTACACTATTGTTAATGAAATGCACACAAGATGATGAACAACTTCCTTTTCCTGCTGGAGCTCCAGCTGCAACCAGTGCCTGGATCCTTCGTGCTGTAAATCAGCCCTTTGTACTCCAGGAGGATTCAATGAGCTGCAGGTGTGGGCTTGGGGAAGGCCGCCTGGGATTAAGTAGCAGCATTTGATATGAGATCCCAAACAGCACTGGCAATCTACACGCCACATGCGGCCACGGGCTTTGGAGAAAGCGAAGGAAGAACGCTGATGAAATGTGGCACGGGACCATGGAATGCGATGTCAAGCTTTCACATCTGCAGGAAAAGAAAGAGAGTTCCTAATTTTACAGTGATGATGTCATTGAGAATTCATGACAGTGGAAATGATGGGCCAAGGTTTGCAAACTCAACCACCTCAGAGGGTGCTAACCCAAGGCTGTGAGCTTTTGAAATGGTAGTGTGAGCGGATTTGAAATGCCAATTTGCCTTCTTGGCCAGAGGCATCACTGCAAGGTGTGTGTGTGTGTGTGTGTGTGTGTGTGTGTGTGTGTGTGTGTGTGTGTGTGCAGGATGGATGAGAGAGAGGGGGAAAGAGAGAGAGAGAGATTCTATGCATCCATAAATGTGTGCACACATATTTGTTTGCAAGCTCAGGAGAGAGAAAGAAGTTGTATGAGAGAAGACATGCTTTGTACAGACATAAAAAGCCAGTCCCTTGGATGCCAACTATGTCCTTAGAAATATAACGTGTGTAATTCAGCAGAAAACACGGCTAACTGTCCTTAACAACAATATATTTTTAAAAGATTGATTTCAGACGCTAGAAAAATTCACTAGCCAAGAAAAACCATCACAGTTGTCCACCTTCTCCCACATGTGAACCACCAAAAAGGACTTCTTTTTAAATAAGTTCTTTTTTTTTTTTTCTTACTTGGGACCAAAAAGACACAAAAACCAGGCTAGTTTTGTGATTAGCATATGAATAAAATATATTGGAGAAAACACATCCTTAATTTTTAAGAGTCTGTTTTTCATTAGCTTATCTTGATAGTTTAAGTTAATCATTATTTTCAACCATATATGATTTAGATATTATGTCATTAATTCATGTACAGTCCATCTGAGTAATGACTGTGGTTTTCTACTTTACAAATTCATCTACTTCACCAAGAAACCAGAAGAGTCAAATTCCAAGTAACATCTGGTTTCCATTGAATGTAATTGCCATTTGCAGAGTTATAATCATGTGTTATTGTAAGGACCACAGTGTCAATCACTCCCCTAATGGGGAAAATTCAATGCCTAAAGACCTGAGAGAACGAGAAGCTGACTTAAACAGGTGCATTCAGACACTGGGTTTTAAGTAGAATTCTAGCCTACCCATTTAAATAAATCATTTTAAGGAGAAACAATATTCCTTCCATCCCCTGTAGCAAGGGAAAGCATAAAACCCAGGGCTTCAATCTTCTGTGCTTGCTTCCAGGACTGTATCATGTTTAATCTTTTTTTTTTAAAAAAAAAGAACTGTACGAATATTCCCATCGTATACCGAGTCCTTATGTTCCATACACTGGTGGGAACTCCCAAAGGCCAGTGTGAATTTTGAAGACTTCCTGGGGAAGAAGCCATCTTCTGATCCTTCCTGTCTTCCATGAACACAGTCATCCTTCCCATAATGAACATAGGCTAGATGTCATGTAAAGAAGATAGGAAACCGCTCTAACCTGAGGTCATGAGAGTCCCTTCTAGTCCATGGGGGTTTTATGGGGATAATCAAGTAAGAGTTTTCAAAGATTATGGAGCCCAGGTTGTAGTTTACAATATATAAGCTCTTTATGGTAAAAGTGAACCACATTTCCCTGACTTCAATTCCCATCGTATTTATAAGTCGAGCCTTATTTGAGCTGGTAGCTTTTTGTCTACTCATCCAGAAATAGTTCCTAATGCAAAACTAACACACCAGGAATTGCAGTAGACATTGAAAATGCAAAGGTAAGTAAGACAATCTAAAGGGCAAGGGACCACGTGGGCAGGGGAGTGTGTAGCCGGGCAGGGGAGTGTGTAGCCTAGTGTATGTGGTAAATACAAGCTCACCTGGTTTTAGAAGAGATGGGCTGTTTCATCCAGGCTGGGTTAGGTTGAGCAAGGAATCCAAGATGGTTTCTTGGAGGAGGGGACAGCTCATCTGACTTATCAAGAAGATGGAAGTGTCAAGTTCTCTGTATGTTACTTGTGAAAACATATAGGGCCTTCCCCCCCCCCACTTAGAAAATGCTTTTGGAAACAAGTATCCTAAATTGATAGAAACATGGCAAAAGGCAATCTGTAACAGCTTCAGTTTGTTCATCCTCTTATACAATGTTTACATTTATGCTCATTGCACTTTTGTCTTAACACCTGTGAGAGACTGAGGGTGAAGGAGCGATGTAGCCATCAGCTCCTCCCTCAGATCTGATTTTTATTATCATTAGCAACCTTGTTACCGTGACAGTATTCATATTTAAGGAATACTCTGTAATCCATGAGAAGTTTCCAGATTGGCTTTCCTCTCTTTGATACAGCAAAGTAAGAAACTTTCCAGCTATCAGATTAGCTATTTCATAACTCAGCCTTAAAACGTGTCGCTGAAGGGGAAATCTAGAAGTCTTTACTTTCTATTCCTAAGACTTCGGTCTCTCACCTAAGTGACAGAGAAGCCAGAGTTCAGCACCTGGCCCACAGTTGAAAAACCATAGATGAAGGAATGAATGAACCTCCAGTTTTCACTTTGAAATCCACATGGAGGGGTGGAGTGTATGGTAATTCTATTTTTATTTCTTTCAAGAATCTCTGTAATTTTATGTTCCCACCAGCAATGAATAAAAGGTTGTTGTTGTTGTCGTTGTTTTTGTTGTTGTTGTTGTTGTTGTTGTTGTTGTTGTTTTCTCTTCAGGCTTACTAAAGTTTGTTTCCACAATAATAGTTATTCTGACCTGAATGGTTCAGATTTGCAGTTATGAAATCAACACCAGAGTCCAACAACAGGTGAATGTCTACAGAAAGTATGTTGTCCATGCATCCATAATGGAGTAGTTTACACCATAAAGTAGATCAAACATCACGTCATTTACTGGAAAATGGGCAGATTTGGAGATCATTATGTTCAGTGAAATAAGCCAGACTGAGAAATACAAATACATTTTCTCTCCTCCTGGATTCTATTTTTAAAAGCATTAATTGGGAAAGGAGTTATGAGCTATGACAAAAGGAAGGGTCACGGAAGGTGAGCATGAAGCTCATCTACACATGTATGAGAGGGTTATGTTGAAACATATTATTTCATATAATTAATATGGAGAAATGCATATGGGGAAGACTTTTGTCCAGGTTTAAACTAAGAGCTTCTGCTCAGCACAGTTGCAACAGTTTATCACTTGTCTATAATAAGGCTGGCAAGAGATTTACTCTCCCAGCTTCCTGTCTTTTTAAACAATTCATTGAGGGTTCCCATATTCCCTAAGCCTTCCAGATTTCCTGCTGTAGAGAGAACCCAGAAATGCTTAAACTCGGCTGGCCAGGGAGCCTTTGATGAACACAGGGTGATGAATAAGCACAATGATGATTTGTAGGTGGCCCTGCCAAAATGTCTAAGCTCTTCAATCAAATTGTGAAGTTGCAATGACTATAAGTGTGGAGTGCCCATGCTGGTCCCGGGGTCCTATCTCTTAGCCCTGGCTAATGAGTTGTCCTTTTAGTTTCAGAAAGCCCCTGACTTTATCATGTAGCAATCAGAGATCTTCCTCAACCCCAGCCACATACTTACTGAGACTCAAGAGAAATTTCTCATAGAAAACTGTGTATATTGTAAAGTGGTGACTGAATACCGAGAAGTTATTAGGATCCCTCACAAATTGAATGGTGCATTCCCCCAAAACTGGGGTTGCTAGAAATGGTTTCAGAATAATAATATCTGTCAAACTAAGGTCCCGGTGCAGATCATGGGGCACAGGGAAAAAAGAAACCAGTTTCCAGGTCCCCCAAAGACCCGATGAAGCCTACTCAGTAAACTGTTGTTTTTTTGTTTGTTTGTTTTTTTTCCTAATTTTTTAAAGAGAAAATAACTGGAAACTAAAGGGGATTTAAGGCTCTTTCCAAGAAAATCTGTAGTTTCCACAATGGTCAAATGTTGGCCATTCTGCAATCATGCACAGAGTATGTGACAGATAGAGGAAATTCTTCTGACAAATGTTGTAAGACCTTGAGGTAGGCTGTCAACTAAATTTCCCTGTCACGGAGACTTTACAATCCCTAGGTCTGGAGTCTAGCCACCCTTTATAAAACTAGTTCAAGGAATTAGTATATAACCACTGGAAAAATCTATGTCCTGCCTCCCAACCGCACACATTCATACCGCAACAGGTTTTGACAGTGGATAAGGAGATAACATGGATGACGGAAGGTCCCTTGAAAGTACTTTGTCCCAGGAAATTCCTCTTTCCCTCGGTTTTTAAGTGGGCCAATGGGACAGTAACACTGACTGCACCTGCAAAGAAGAATTTCCTCCAGGATTAGTTGTCAGGGTACCAGGGATCAGCTTCAGGTTGTTCCAAGATCAGCATGGAAGAGGGGCGGGCTTAGGGAACCTTCATGACTTTTCTTGGCCTGAGTGTATACATCTATACCTATAAGTGTGATATTTATAACTACAATATTCCTTAGACTGTATATTAATGAAATAAATCATTAGACAAAATAGAACAATTAATCAACAGATATGTATTTACTCCTTTATACGTAACAATCGGCAATTATATCTTGGACTAGATTGTGTAAGAGTTGACACATATTGCACACTTTTGTGCCTACACTATTCAGGGATCCTTCTAGGCTTCAGCTCATGTACTTCTCAGTCAGACAAAGCATCTTCTGATATTTCCCAAGGATCTAAATGCAGAAAATCCTGAGCCATTATGATACTTTCGTCTCCTATGTGGGAAAACAAAAAGAAATAAAATTCATTTATTTTGAAACAATTGAGTGACTCAGATTTATTAAAAAGTTGCAGATCTAATATAAAGAATTCCTATGTGTTTTCCACCTAGACCCCACCCCAAAGTTAACACTTTATCACCATCTGGTTCATCATTCTTTGCTAAGTCCTTTCTGAACCCTTTGAGAGTGGCTCGCAGACACGAAGCACTACTGAGTCTAAGCGTTTTTGCACACATCCTAAAACAAGGATATTATCCTATACTCTACAGTGTAGTCATTGAAATCATGAATTAACCTTGGTACAGCATTGTTATCTAATCTACAGTTTCTATCCCCGGAGTTACTATGATCTCATTAGGTCCATTCTAGCAAATGCCTCTTGGTTTTGTTCACTTTCTTCTCCTGGTCGCCATTCAGTATCCAATATCACATGAGCATGACATTTTTAAGAGAACTGATTAGATCAGTATCCACTCGGGGCCTACAAAAGTGATGGTGTGTCCTCTCCGTACCCTATCAGGAAGTAGGCAAGATCGTTTTTGCTGAGCGATAAGCCATGCAACCACACACTTCTAACTATGTGACTTGTTTATGGTACAATGTGTCTCTCTGGCTTCTCAGGAAGCACTTTTCTCTGTGAGTCCCATTCAGAATGGGACTGAAGTGTTTACATGCTCCACACCTGCCACAGCTCAGCTGGACCTGTGCTCGGTAAACCTTGGTTATGTTTGCTTCTATCCCGCCTCTCCTGCTGAATCTGTCATGGACACTTAGAGTAATGGAGGCAAATTAAAGGAAAAGGCTGTCTACTCCTCCCTTCACTCATTCTTTACCCAGAATGCCATGCAATATGTGGAGCACCTTCCCCAGAAGGAGCAGGAGCAGGACCTGCAAGAAACAGGAAGGGAAAGCAAAGCATGCCTCTTGTCCTCCAGGAGGTGGCAGTGCCTGCGACATCAGGGAGCAGACATATCAGGAGTGGCCATCCTTCCTCCCTTACCCAGCATCCAATCTTATTTCCTCACAATCTGAATCCTGAATCCTGCAACGGGTGTCAAGAATCATGGTCTTCTGGTAGGTTAATGTGCTCCCTTCCTGATGGTACATTTGCTTGGTATGAGAAGTTTCCAAAAACTTAGCCATAACTTAAAAAATGTTTTTCATGGTGGGAAGCCCAGGATGGGTGGAAGGGCTCAGGACAGCAGCAAAATTCAGAAATCTCTCTCTCTCTCTCTCTCTCTCTCTCTCTCTCTCTCTCTCTCTCTCTCTCTCTCTCTCTCCCCTCTCCCTCTGCCTCTCCTTCTGCCTCTCTCTCTCTCCCTCTGCCTCTCCATCTCCCGCTCCCTCTCCTTCTCTCAATCTCTATCTCTCTGTCCCTCTCTCATTATCTCTCTGTCCCCTCTCTGTCTCTCTCTGTCTCTCTCTCTGTCTCTCTCTGTCTCTGTCTCTCTGTCTCTCTGTCTCTCTGTCTCTCTGTCTCTCTCTCTCTCTCTCTCTCTCTCTCTGTCTCTCTCTCACACACACACACACACACACACACACATGCACACACACACACACACCCCAACTTTGGTTTGTCTCTTTGGCCTAAATGAAAAAAATGCAGAAGCAAATCATCTTATTTACTGAAATTTCAACTCTAGGAGGTACCAAGTCTAGGTGACTCACAGAAGTCAAAGAAACTATGGCATGTTCCTGCCCTCCTTGATTTTATAATCCTCCATGCATACTGCCACTCCATTCTCTGCCCCATGTCCAGCAAGTGTAATGGGCTTTTGGTAACCCTTTCAACATGTCCTCACAGGCTTATGTGTTCTAAGTGCCTTTGACAAGTGCACGTTACTGTCCAATCACAGCCAGTGATTGAAGGAAACACCAACACAAACTACCACCTTCAAAGGCAGCAGGGACCAGGGCAGATGCTGGGCCCTGGGATCACGGCAGTGAAGGCAGAGGAGAGGCAGAAGAAGCAGGGGTTAAGAACCTCAGTGGCTGAGGAACAGTGCCAGCTTAAATGTTTACAAGCGGGGGGACTAGATGAATCTCACCTGTAGCATTTGTAGAGCAGTAGGACCTATTTCATAATACTACTGTGAGGGCCGAATGAAATACTTCTATGTAGCTTGGACAACTCTACTGACAGACAGTAAATCTTTAAGAATTCTTTGAATGCCATGATTTAAATGTATCTACTACCCTCCAAAACCCAAGGGCTAAAAAACAGTGTCTCTCTCCAGCTGTAGGGCATTGTCTCAATTAGTGATCAAGGAAGGAGGGCCCAACCTGGTGTGGGTGGTGTCATCCCTAGGCTGGGTTCTATAAGAAAGCAGACTGAGCAAGCCATCAAGCAGCCATCTCTCCATGGCCTCTGCATCAGCTCCTGCCTCTAGGATTTTGCTTTTTTTGAGTTCCTGTCATGATTTCTGTCAGTGATAGCATCACTGTAGAAGTAAGTGTAAGCCTTCCCATTTTTTTCCTCCCTGAAAAACAGCATAACCATATCTCTCAGCTCCACTTTCTGTTCAAAAGAGATTCACACAGGTTCCTCTATAAAACCTACCCTGACGCTTGGATTTTCTAGACATTATAGAACATAAGAAAACATGAGACCAGTATCAAAATTAGAAGTTGTAGACAGTGCTTACTCCTCAAATGAATCTTATTTAAGAACTCCTTTTGTACTAGGCATGATGGAACATGATTCTAATCCCAGCGCTGGAGCTGTAGAGACAGGAAGAACAGAAGTTCAAGGTCATTTTCAACTGCACAAGACCCTGTCTAAGCCACTTCCCATTCACTACGCAAAATCCTCTCTGCAAAATACCACAACCACCCACAAAAGAATTACCCTGGACTCTGTCTATAAGCTTGAATTTTGGCTGTCAACTTGATGTGGATTAAAAGCCATCTGAATTAATAACAAGATCTACACAATGACAACACTAGTTCAAATGCCAGTGTGGGTGGGGAAACAACCTCACGAAGCCCCACTCCTAGAGTTACAGGTAATTAATGGCTTCTAAGAGAAGGCAGACGAGCTTTCTCCAAAGACAACCCTGCTGAGACGATATCTAATCCCAAGTGGTCAGTCCTATATGCAAATGCATTTGTGCTATACTAAATGGACTCATCAAAATATAGATATAAATATAGATACAGGCACAGATATAAGTATGTAAATATAAATATAAATACACATGCTCACACCCTGATTTGTCCCTTTGACATAAATAGAAAAGAGAGGATTATATTACCTTTTGACTTATTGAAAGCCTGGCTCTAGAAGTTGTCAAGCTCAAGTTGACCCAGAGAGAAATAAAAACAAAATGCATCCCCACCCTCCTGGATTTTATCATCCTCCTTACCTCACCCTACCCTGTCACCAGCAGGTGCAGGGAACACATGATCAATTTGTCACTTCTTAAACTTTTGCTGATCAAAACACCTTTAACCCAAGAACCATTATAGGATATTAAATGTACAGGCCATACCAATCTAGTGCACATTGATAACAAATCATGGATTTATTTGACTCAAGGATTTAGCGAAATTATTATATTAAAATTTATTTTAAAATTATTATGTAGTGTATATATATATAATTTTACCATTTATTAAAGAAGAAAGTGATTTGCATACTAATGAGATGCATGTGCATTTTAGTTTTACTTAAAAATTGGATTGTGTGTAAATATTTGATACTACAGGGCAGAACATCATCAATTACTTTTCA
Organism: Rattus rattus; assembly: GCF_011064425.1. Classification (NCBI taxonomy): domain Eukaryota; kingdom Metazoa; phylum Chordata; class Mammalia; order Rodentia; family Muridae; genus Rattus; species Rattus rattus. Next base: position 29,586,857 of record NC_046160.1, on the reverse strand, counting down.
GAGTTTACTGATGTTTTGATCTTATAATCATCAATGCTGAGGCCATCACTTTGCATAAAGCATGCAGTACAAAATTGCACTTCTATGTTTAGGGCATTTCAGAAAGTAGTTGATATTTGGTCCTCATCCCAAGCCAAACTTTTAAGTGATATTTAATAAAACTCAAGTCAGTAACTCAAGCCCAAAGATGTATGAATTTGATACATGCTGAAAAATGACAATAGGATAAGAGTATTCTCTGTTTTCTGTTATTAAACCATGGTACTTCTGGTGGAGCAGAAAATGTTGAATGTACCATAAAAAAAAATCCACTGCTTGTCATAGCAGATAGTGGTCTCAAACCTAAGCCAGGAATACCTCAGGTTCATTACACGCTGAAGTTTGAGTGTGAGCTGTGAATTCAGACAACTTTTACTGTCAAGGTTTTTGAGCTCCCATGCTCAATTTCAAATCTCTCCTTTGCACTCATAATGACTCTTACTTGTCTAAGCCAAATACTTACTGCCTCTTTTCAGAGAAAGTTACGTGCTAGTCTGGACTTATTCATAGACAACCACCAGAAGTCAGGTAAGCCAGAAGATCATTGGGCTATTGATGCAGGCTTACACTAGTCTAAATGACAATCACATTTACTTTCAGTATGTAAACTAGAATTTGCCCCCATCTCCAAGTAGAAATCTTGATTCCAATATAGAGTGAAACTGGGAAGGGCATAATAACTCGTGTTATAAGTCACCATGTATAGCATCCATCATGGTTGCCAAGTAAAGTAACCACTTTTACCTAAAGATGGAGCATTTTAATGCCCTATGTCATATGAGCCTCACTGATTAAACAAGAAATATACTTAGCTGATCAATAACATACCCAGAGACACTCCATAAATGGTAGACCCAGAGTTGGAATACAAGCTTCCTGCTTTTTCCTGGAACTCTCCCTACTTCATTAGAAAATGCCATGATAATACCCATGGTGGGGTCTCTCAACCTCTCAGGAAGACTGTCTAAGCGGCATCATTTCAAGACCCACAGCCCATTTACGATTTGGATTCTGAAATGACTTTCCATCTTTAAAGAGACCAGTAGACACACTGATTTAAACCCATCTTTCCACAGAGTAGAATAGACAAGGGCAAAGGTGAGCAAAAGGTGAGAGAACACCTGTGTGGCATGAATATATCATGGCAACAAGATGCAAGCCTGAACAATGCATGCCCAACAATGCATTTTGAATTTACCCCAAAATTATGCCCCATCTGAATCTGTCTTCTGGGCACCACAGTGGTCCACCAAGTAGCCACAGATTGCATGTTTCAACATCACAAAATTGCTGTAGAGGCCCTAATTCTCTAAATATTGTCTTTAAACAATATATCTATGTCCAGTATCTGGGACAAAACTTAGCCTCAAGGTCCCAGACCCAAATATGTATAACATTGATTGAAACGTTTTGTGGAACAAACAAATTAACTTCCTGAATGAAAAATACAACTTCACCCATTGCAGGAGAGGAAATCCCAAATGCAAAATTTATCTCTAATAGTCTACTAGGAAAAACCCCTGAACTCAATACCCCTTTGCCTATTGAATAACACTAATCCTGGGCAATCACTCTTGGAGAACTTCGCTTGTGTCTAGTTTGACTGGAGCTTGTTAAAGCGAACCCATTTTTCTTCTGTGAAAGATGTAATCAGTAGTAAGGAAACTAGAGCATTCGTGATCCTGCTAATCAATCTCTGTTCTGAAATGAAAACAGTCCCCGATTGGTAATTAGTTTCCAATGATGAAGTAATTAAATATTTCACCCTGAAGTCCCTCTGCTTTGCGTCTGGGGCTTCGTAAAAGTTCCATTTTCCAAAGCCCCGTGTGGAATCTTATTTTATTTATGGCCCAGTCTTTACAAGCATTCTGGAGCCCCGTCTAAACAGCACAAAGGCAACACAGGAAATTTGACAATTAAGTGTTGAACTTGATTATTGCCGTCAGCAGAGTCAGGTACAGCAAAGACACCTGATCCACACTTGGCTCTGACTTCTCAAGAAAACACAATTGCACAGTTCAGGATAGATTTAGGAGTCTGAGACATAAAAGGAGAAGCCAAATTTTTCTTCTTTAACCTTGATGAGGTGCTTCGGGGAAATGAGAGATGAGCCCGAGTCTTCCAAACAGATGTCTGCCTCAGTTTGACCCCATAACAATAGACTCTCTCTCTCTTGGAGATCGTCCTAATACTGACATGCACTGCTCATATCCAATAGAGGAATGAAAAATGCCAATGCTATAATTGTTTTAAAATGCACGTTTAGTTGCCTGAGCAAGATGGAGTAAGACATGTTACCAAACCCTATTTCTTAACGTTTATTCACATAATTGGCCGTTGTAAATATATATGCCAGAAGTTCAGGCCAAAAGTTTTTGTTAAGAAATCTTTAATCTTTCCCTTCATATGCATGGTCAATCATCAACTGGTTATTAAAAGAGGCATAAAAGGTTCCAGAGTGAGCAATCCCCCAGCCTTGATGGCCAGAGACTCTGATTCTATGACATTCCTGGTATTATCTCAAAGTCACCCCGCACCCACCCACTTCCCTCTGGAAAATTGCCATTGGCAGCAAGTAACCACGCTCATGTTTGAAGTCCCCCACCATGCTTCAAACCCTTCAGGTTTATGAATTTTACAAGGCAGCCACAGTTTCCTGCCTCTCAAGACATCTCAGCCCAACAGGGAGGCAGGACAGAAGGGAGGAACATACCCAATCCTTGTGCTTCCTTGGGAGGCTCAGAGAACACGTATGCAGCTTGCTTTATTCCTGGGGAAATCCAGGTTAAAAGAGAAGGAGGACAGAGAGGAAATAAGAGAGCGGCGTTCATCAAGAGCGGGGTGGTTTCCTTCGAGTGGTGGGATTTCATGGAAGTACCACAGCTAGCGATCACAAGGTCTGGATGTTCATCTTGACCTAGCACCTTGACAACTCCAAGAGCTTCTTGAGGGAATGGCTCATACTTCCAACAGAATCATTGGCCTTCTGTTCTTTCAGGTCCTTCCCATATGGATTACCCTGTATAATCAGAAAGATTTAACAACTTCTGACTCCTAAGTGAAATTTTTGACAGTGATCCTCTCAGATTTAGACTACATCAGTGGTTCTCAACCTTCCTAATGCTATGACCCTCCAGCATAAAATTATTTTCGTTGCTACTTCGGACTTGTAATTTTGTTACTGTTATGAATTGTAATGTAATATCTATGTTTTTCCATAGTTATTCAACCCCACCAAAGGGGTCATGACCCATGGGTTGAGAAACCCTGGCCTGAAGAAATGTCTTAGTAAACATGTGGCATGATATGGTCAGTGTTGGGGTTCTCCACAGAGGTAGAGCAAATCAGATATGAAATAGATTTACTAAAAGGAGGGGACTCATGGGATTATCAAAGCTGAGACTTTTCCTGGTTCTAGAGACCCAGGATAGCCAGTGTTATAATTCATTGTGATATTGAAACTATGAACACGGGAGAAGCCAGTGGTGTAACCCCACTCTACCCCCAGTCACAAGAAGTGACCTGAGAAGGCTCAGCTAAAAACATGAGGATAAAAGGGGGGAGGGCAAGTTCTTTCTTGTTCTCATCAGGCCCTGAAAAAATGGGCTAATGTCAGTGTGCACTGGCAGAAAGCGACCTTCTGTGTTGAACCCACCCATCCATCACTCATCTCATTCGTTCAACCAGATGCATTGCTATTTCCTGATCCAATCAACTTAATGCATGGAATCAGCTACCACGGGTTCCCTGACACATCAGACTCACCTCTCTCTCTTCAGGATTTTAAAAATTAATATTACACATGAGTTTGATATATTTTGATCATATCTCTTCTCCCTCCCCTGTGTAACTCCTCACATGTCTCCTTGAGCTAGCCTAAATATCAACGAGATAAGGTACATGCCAAACATTCATAAACAGTGAAAATTAATACAAGTATGGGACAAGGTTGTTTCTCCATATTATCAGATACAATCAACAAGATACATATTTGACCAGTCTGCTAAGCGCCTGTCCAAGGAGAAGCACCTAACACTGGTAATAGGCTGAATAAATCCGAAGACAGATTTGGGATGACCCTCTGTGTTATCTTTCAGTCATCTAAAGTTTCCAGGTGAATCTGAGAAAATATAAGTCATCATGTTTTCATTTGTGGTAATTTAAATTTTTAATAATGAACACAGTCCCTCTGGATTAAAAGAGAAAACAAAACGAGAGAGAGAGAGAGAGAGAGAGAGAGAGAGAGAGAGAGAGAGAGAGAGAGAAACAAAGGCTCTCACTTTATAAATCCCTTTGGTAGACAGGTTCAGAAAACAAGTTTTAGTCTATACTTTCTACAACTAAAGGAAAGTGAAGGTTTACAAGATTTAATGATTTTCTGAGTTTGGGGATTAATAGTGTATGCCTGTAATCCCACTACTTGGAATATGGGGCTGGGGAGGATGAAGAATTCAAGGTCATTCTTAGCCACATAGTAAGTTTGAGATTAGCCTGGGCTACATGAATGCCTATCCCAAAAAATCACAAAAAGAAAGAAAGAAAGAAAGAAAGAAAGAAAGAAAGAAAGAAAGAAAGAAAGAAAGAAAGAAAGAAAGGAAGGAAGGAAGGAAGGAAGAAAGAAAGAAAGCTAAATAAAAATGATTTTCCCAAACCATTCATAATAAAGAAACTCTGTGACATGATTTCCAAGTCCTCTGAGTACTTGAAGGTCTTGAATTACAGCAATCTTTTTTTTAAAGTTCTGTTTTGCTTTACATGCTATCCATCAACAGACACTTTCAGCTTTCTTAGAAGATTTGTGAGACCTTTCTCGAGGAGGGTGTCACACACCCCCAAGAGAGGAAGAAGAGGCATTGCCCACTGAGTGGGAAAGCACTCAACCTCAGGAGAGAGAAGCTCACCCATGACAGAAGCACTGTTGATAGTGTCAGAAGTAGCAGCTGCCGTTCATACACTTGCTCCAAGCATCCTTCACAAACATTCTCACTCAAGCCTCACAGCTCAGACAGACAGCTTCACAGACGAAGCGTGATGATCCTATGAGTTAAGTGAGCTAACCAGAGCTACCAAGTCCCAGCATCCGAATTTCAACTCACATCAGTCACACTCCACCTATCTGTCTTCACACAAGAAAACCCACTAAAGCCTTACCCCAAACCCTGGAGCTGAGCTGTGATTAGCAAGCTTTCTAATGAAGCCTCTGCAGATCATAAGACTAACCATTACATGAGGGGCATTTAGATTTCTTTTAAAACAACATTTTTTGTTTATTTCTGAGAATGTATTTTAATCACATCATTCCTCCCTCCACTTTTCTCCCTCCAGACTGACTCCTACACCCCTCCCCTAGCTCCCTCAAATTCATGGCCCTTTTTCCACTAATTGTGCAGGCATCTATGAATCTAAGAGACATATGTATTCCTAAATACAACCTGTTGAGTCTATACAATATTACTTGTATAAATCTTTATACTAACTATATTGTACAAAATTTAATTGAACCAACTCACTAAGTGGCACCATATGATTTCACACATTTATTTCAATTTTCAGGACATTTGTAGATTTGAGTTAAGTTTTTCCTTTTTTTAGAATGTAAGTATTTGGGTGGCACACACCTTTAATCCCAGCACTTACGAGGCAGAGGCAAGCAAATCTCTGTGGTTTCAAGTCCAGCCTAGTCTACAAAACACGTTTCAGGACAACTGAGTGCAGATAATACACGTACAGCCTCAAAAGGTGGCTCGGCAGTTAAGAGAATGGCTGGTCTTCTAAAGGACCTGCACTTAGTTCCCAGTACCAATGCCAGGCAGCTCACAACCATTTGTATCCTCTCTCTCTCTCTGTCTCTCTCTGTCTCTCTCTGTCTCTCTCTGTCTCTCTCTGTCTCTCTCTGTCTCTCTCTCTCTCTCTCTGTGTCTCTCTCTCTCTCTGTCTCTCTGTCTCTCTCTCTCTCTCTCTCTCTCTCTCTCTCTCTCTCTCTCTCTCTGTCTCTCTCTCTGTACAGACACATATACCCATATACAAAAACAAAAATGAACAAATAAATGTAATAAAATATTTTGCATGGATGATATGCATGTTGGCATGTATAGTGTGTATGTGTGCCTGTGTGTGTATGTGTGTGTGCTTTTGTGTGTATGTGTGTGCCAGTGTGAATATGTGTGGGTGCATGTGTGTGTGTATGTGTGACTGTAGGTGTATGTGTGTGTATGTGTGTGTGTGTGCCTGTGTGTGTGCCTCTATGTATATGTGTATGTGCCTCTGTGTGTGCCTATGTGTGTAACTGTGTTTGTGCCTGTGTAAGTCCACTTAGGTGTACCTGTGTGAGTCCATGTGTGTGTGCCTGTATGAAGGCCAGAAGTTAAGGCAGGGTCTTTTACTGAACCCAGAGTTCACAGATTCATCTAGTTTGGCTAGTCAGTGACCTCAGGGGGATCCCCTGTCCCCTACAGCTAAGTTCTGGAAGTACAGGGAGAAAGTTACATTATGTGAGTACTGGGGATGCAAACTCAGGTCCTCACTGAGGCATAGTAAGCATTTTATCCACTGGGCCATGTCTCCAGTCCCAACATTTTTCACTGTTTAAAGAATTCATTTTCTTACCACCAATGGTTACTCTTATTATATTTGCAACATAACTCACAACACATTTGTCTATCTGCCAAATTCTTCTCTTCTTTGGATTAAATGCCCTGTTTTCTTCTAAATAATAATAATAATAATAATAATAATAATAATAATAATGGGGCAATGATGCCAGCAAAACATTGTGCCTGGTATCACCACAGAATACCTTTCTTATGAAGATACACATTTAAAGATATATACATATATATATATATATATATATATGCCTTTACACTTTGAAATCAAAGTTAATTTAAATTCATAAGTAAAATCAAATTAAAGTTCTTTCATTAATTTGATCATCTCAACATCTTAACTCAAGAATTTTGTCAAAAGGTCAGTTAATATCCAGAAACAAGATATTTTGTACAAAGGCACAATGAACCATTTTACAAGACAAAAAAATTTATCAGTGCTAGGTTTGTTGACAAAAGAAATAGGAAGAATTCTGAATTTGAATGATACTATTAGTAAGCAACAAGTCAAATAATACGAATAATAATCCAAGAGTCTAAAAATTTTAAAAATTGAGTCTATAGCTAGTAGACCGCACTCAATAAATAACACACGTTAGTATCACTATGGAAGAAACAGTTATTTGTCCTGCAAAAGTACTAAAGTAGACTATTTAAAGTGAAGTAAGCATTGAAATTATTTTAATGCTTTGAGCATGTCCAACGATGATATTAAGCAAACACAATGTCAGTCTGGAACCTTAAAGGTGTATTCATGTAATTATGAAACTGTAAGTCAAAGCTCACTAAAGCAGGATTCAGATTCCAGCGCTATTTCATGAAAGTCTCCTTTACAAAGGACAGAACTCTACATTAAGTCATGTTACCAATCCTAATAAAGCCCATATCCTCTAGCTGACAGGACGATAGATCTTAAACTGGTATACCTGTACACAAGTCCAAAGAGGACATTAAGTCGATGTCCCTTCCAGTGTTTGTTACAGTGAGCAGGATCTAAAGCCCTGCAGGTGTGGCACTACAGTGCACTGGGGAATGGATTTAATGCTAACAATACCAAAACTTGAACAAGCAGCTAGACACCACTGTCTTGAGAAAGCAAAACCTGTAGGATCAAATCGGCCACAAATTAGCTCCATGGTCTTTAGTGAATTTTTAAACTGTATTTTAACTCCTCATCTATACAAGACAACTCAGAATTGTCCTGTTTCACGTCCTTTTAGGCATTGGTTAAAGGAGGTTGCCATCATGAAATGTCTTGTCAGTTTTCAGAACCACTGCACCAGCCTCTTTCTCTGGGCTAACCCTCTAACTTTCACTTATTGGATCAGGAACTAACAAAAGGCAAAGATCCCAAAGGCATACTTGCAGGAACTAGTCTTCTAATAGCCATTTCCTGAGGCTACAGAGCTGGATTCTATATAACAAAGCAGGCATGGAAAGACTCAGGACTCTAGCCAGCCAGGCCTTAAGGCTAGAAACACAGAGAAACATAGCGGACTCCAGCTTCTTTATGACTGCTGGTACCATAAGATTTAAGATCCTAGGAAAGGGGTAACCTTGGATTTAGGGATGTACCCCCAAAATACTACACAGGATTATGGCAGAGAAGAAAACAATGCCACACGTTGTGGGCCTAGATAGAATAGCGCTCTTTATTCTCTACACAATGAATTTCTAATATGATAGGCAGATTAATATTATTAACTTTGGCAAATCCACAGCCCTCTGAGCCCTTGAGGGTAGAGAAGGGGCTTGTTGATTTGGAGAATCTCCAAAAATAATTTCACGCAAGAAATAATTCTCTTGGATGGTCCCTACAGAGGAAGTAGTCTAAATCAGAAACTGTAACCTGGAGGGCTAGTGAAGTGGTCTGGGCGCTCTCGTTGGTTAAAAGGTCACCATGCCATGTCCCCAAATGCTGACTTGTTCAGGAGGCCAAGAGAGGCATAGTGAGGTTCCTAAATTTTGACTGGGGAGAGACTAGAGCTTGAGGACATGGATCAAACAGCAGCTACAATAGACAACAGTGACGTGCGTGCCAAGCAAGGATTCCACTTCCTTCAGGAGTCGCAAAGAATTTTATCTCCTGCATGTCTTTAAAAGGAGAAGTTGCAAAGGAAATGAGGAAAAGTCCTGGGCTCCATAGGATAAAAATCTCACCATAATTATACAAACCACACAAGAAGATCAAAAGTCCAAACCGGGCCTACTGGCTGAGGAAACGCAGTTCTTCAGCACAGCCGACCAAAGTTGGAATAACACTATCCATGCTACCCAGAAGCAGCTGTTCATCTTGAACAACCTCAGAAGAGACCTTGTGGTCAGGAAATCTTAGAAACATGAGATGGAAGACATCAAGGATATCTTATTTATGACCTTATTTATCCTCTGAACAATTGGACCATCTACCCAGTCCTCATTCCAGCATTTGCTCTACCTTCTGGAACAGATTCTCCAAGGAGAGCCGATGTCCACGTGGGGGCTTATACTGTCAGGAGGCATGTCATGATTTCTAGCCTATTTTCTTCCATGACTTTCAATACTACAGATCCAATTTAGTGGGGCCAAGGAGGTTGGGAAAAGATGGTCAGGGGCAAACAAAGAGCTGTGCAAATTTTCAACAGGTACGGATAACACCGAGTCTGCTTGGGCAGTAAGAAGACCGCAAGCCATCAAGATGGATGCTCATCCTGGAGAATGAAAATGCATTGCCTTAACTGTGAAAACTAAAGCTCTAAAATGATTAATAATGATGTCACCCAGGGGGAAATTGCCTCTGTCCTTCCCCTTCCAAATCGGGCTCTTGATAGAGGTGTTAACTGTGAACTCACATGGAAGGATCACAACTGTTTGAAATGGCATACCAGCACACTATAAGCACCAAGTGCCTAGTAGGTCTTCAATAAGTTTATGTCTGGTAAAGTGGAAGTGAATCCTGAGCACTGTGGCTTCTACTACAGCAACTCATATTGTAGATGGCAAGCAGTCAAAATGAATGGCTGAGGCTTTTAAAAGAGATCTTTGTGATCTTTTTATTTTAATCCCTCCAGGGCCCAATGAAAGGTGCCCTTGTTTATAATTTTAAATGAGACCCTTGTGGGGATGCCTAGTGGAGATGCTACACAGACCAAATAAAGCCATTCATCATCTTTAGGGCAGGGTATTTCAGAACGGCTCTGCTGCTTCCTAAATACATAACTAAGTATAAGTTACTAACCTGGGGCTTAGGTTCTTCACCTACGGAGACCAAACAGAAACTATTGGTCTTCACTTACAGTCCTGATCTTATGTAATTAGCATTCACCATATTAACTCTATGACTTCCACGTTAACTTACCATAAAACCTACCTGCCTTTAAGGGTCCCCCACTCTTGGAAGCAGCATCCTTGTCCAATGGGTACCAATGGGTACCACCTAGAAAATACAACATCAGCTTCATGTCTTCTTGTTTATGCTGTTACCAGCCCCACCGATCTCTGTATAACGAGGCTCTGATTTTCTATGTCTACCTTAGTAATATTACTAGTCATCCATTCTTTGTTGCCCCTGTCAATTTGAGTCTCAAGTCTGTCTTACTGAACTATGTAAACATGCTCTCTAAGCTCCTGATCCATCTTTTACAATGCATCTTCCCTAATACTTCTAGAATACTATAGTTGAACAAAGCTATAACAAAATCAATCTTCACTTAATTCTCAAAACAGTTTCTATTCATCACAGCTCTTATTTTTCCTGGAGAAAAACAGGGAAACTTAATCAGTTAAATATCTAGAGATGGGGATGTGAGGGCGATCTGGCTGCGACATCTGTCACCCCATTGATCGCCAGGGTTGATTCTGCTGATCTGGCTGGCTAAGCGGGTGTCCCTTCCTCCCTCACCGCTCCATGTCCCCTCCTGCTTGGCGCTCATCAAGAGGACGACCTTCCCCTTAATAGAGGAGGACCGGTCTTGGTCAAAAGGGTATCTGAGGCCTGCGCCCCCTGCTAGAAATATCTAGAGATGGTTGAATGAAAAAGAGTAGTACATGAAAATATATGCTAGTCTTAAAATAGTAGGAAGTCTTACCTTTGATGTCTATACTGAAAAAGTTATAAGACATTATATTAGGCAGCTAAGCCAGATATAGAAAGATAAACTCTTCATGATTTAACATATACAAAAAACATAAATGGTTAAATTCATAGACAGATCATATAGAATTGTGGGTTTGAGGGATGTTAAAGGTGGTAGTAAGAAATATGAAGATGATAGTGAAATGGTGCAAGCTTATAAGATGGCTAAGTTATGGAGGCCTAATGTTGCTCTACTCAACAATGACTGTGATGGCTAATCATTGACAACTTGACAAGATTAGGAATTACCTAGGAGACACACTTAGGGTTATTGTCCCATGGACATGGGTTCTGGTCTGAATAGAAAGGGAAACAGAAGAAACGGAGGTGAGCACCAGCATTCATCACTCTCCTCTTCCTGACTACAGAAGCAATGTGGTCAACCCTTTCCTGCTCCTACCACCAAAGCCTCCCCCATCATAATAGACTGTGTCTTGTCAAACCGTGAATCAAAATAAATCCTCCCCTAAGTTGGGTCTGCTGGGTATTTTGTCACAGCAATAAAAATAGAAACTAACACAGAAAAAGGTACCGGTAATAAAATTGTCTTTGGGACAAGAATGTGACTAAGTAATTGAGAGGCCTTTGGAATAGCTTTGAGTGAAGAAGGTAGGAAAGCTTGGAACAACAAGTGAGCTCATCCTACAGTACAGTAAACACTGCAATGTGCGATGCTACCTGGGATTTGGAAAACGAAAATGCTAAGAGAAATATAACATGGAAGCCTAGATCATGGCATTTATGGGGAGATAAATAAGGAATTTATCATGATTTGGGAAAGAGGTCATTCATTTTACATCATGTCAACACACACATATGTATATATATACATATACAGATATAGATACTGATATATGACTGCTTTATAGCCATATCTTGAAAACGTGAGTCCAACATAGTGAACTAAGTTGTTCAGATGTTTTAAGAAAGGACAACATCCAAGCTGTGGCATAGCTGTGGCTCATTACTTTTGCTCAGTTTTATAATTACAGAGAACATGTAAATGAGGAAAATGTAGATTTCAGTGACTAAGGGAACATAAACCAGTTTAAAGTTGCAGGAAAAGTGGGTGCAAAGGAAGCAACTGTCATTGTTAAAGAGATTTGCCCTCTTAAATAGAAAGCCGACACTCTGCTCTGGGACAATAGGAAACGTACCTGAGGGCAATATCTCACCATGAAAGTCTATTGAGCAGGGCTTCTCAACCTATATATCGAGGGGGGGGGTTGCATAACAGATATCCTGCATATTAAAAATTTACATTACAATTCATAACAGTAGCCAAATTCCAGGTTTGAAGTAGCAATGAAAATTATTCTATGGTTGGGGGTCACTACAACCTGAGTAACTGTACTAAAGGACGGAAGCATAGGAAGATTGAGAAGCTCTAGACTGACTGTAAGTTCTTCAAGGGAGAAGGGCTGACCTGAGAATGTCACCACTGGATTTCTCAGCTCTAAAATGGATCCCTAGGGAAGTGGGGGGTTTTCATTTGTTTGTTTCCTAATATCAGTCTTGAAGGCACACAGGGACCATTGTATCATCTCAAGGTGGTGGCAGGACTTGGCCCCATCTATGTGGTTCTGTTTGACAGATACAAGAAACAATGCAATAAAGGGCTCACAAAAGATTATAAAGTATAAAGTATAAAGTATAAAGTCTCCAGAAAGCCTCCTGGTATGGTGGCGCTTGACTTTAATCACAGCCCTCGGGAGGCAGAGGCAGGTGGGTCTCTATGAGTTCCAGGCCAGTCTGGTCATAGTGAGTACCAGGACAGCCAGAACTACACTGCAAGAACTGGTAAAGTGATAATCATGGATCCTGTGGCCCAATGTAAACTTGTAGCCGATTATCACATTGTATACTTTGCATATGTGTGTTTTATTTTACAATCAGACCTCAGTAAAACTAGGAAGGAAAAGCCTAGTGAAATGTCACTGTCTCACTTGCAGTTTTTTCTTGCTAATGCCCAACAGGCCTGGACCAGTCTAGAACCCTAGTCTCTGTCTTCTCCTCTAGCATATAGCTCCTAAAACCAGCACTATGTCTTTTACTTTGTCTTTCTTACTGGAAGGTGTTTATACATTGTATGTTACATGTGGAGAAGGATGGATGCAGATCACAGCAGAAGAAACCCTCATCAGGCCAATAAAAGGATAATCAAAACCAAATTTCTAGGCAGCCAAAAGAAGAAAGACTATGTACTCCATAGAAGGAAAAAAGTATTGTGGTAGAATCATCTCCCATATTGAACTCTCGACGTTCATTTCAGATTGAAGGCCTTGATAACATTAATCCCAACGAACGCCACAAATGGAAGGGGAGCTGGGGAGGAGACCCAAACTATCACTATTAATTTCTCTGCCACTTTAATTCACTGTGCTCTAGCCCAGCCAAACTAATTAGGTTTTATTTTGCAAACAAGATTTTCATGGCCTGCTACACAAAATTCTTTTCTAATAGGTAGCATCTGCTGCATTTACTTTATCCATTAATTTTCTAACCTATTCCAAAACAAACGTTAGGTCCACGTGATGTGACTCACACAGTAGAGATGAGCTATGTAGCCTCAGGGTGCAGCAGCAGTATTGACTTTTAAGTAAGCTGACCTTCCTAATGTGCCTTCCCAAAGAACCTCCTGGGCGACAGCCAGTTAGCCCAAACCCCGAGAAGGCTGGACTCACATAGAAAAGAATCCAGTTGTCCCTCGATGCAGACTGCATTCACAATCCTACAGTCTGGGATTAATTCTGAGGTGAGGTGTGAGGCATTTCAGTGTAGATAAAGAAGACACTGTGGGATTGTCCTGGATAAGAGGGCCCAAAGTAGGACTTTGAAAGAGAAGAGGACAAAAGCAAGTAACCGCTTTGAGAAAGGGCCTTTAACACAATCAAAGGACCAGAGGGAGAAGTAAAGAACCAAATCTCTCTACCTATTCAGCTCTGTTTCTCACAAGAAGCTCTGTTTTTCCCCTAGAAAATGCATTACCCCTGTTGCAATGGATGAACACTAGGAACAATAATGGTTATCATAAGTACAGAAAACCCCTAAAAGGATTAAATATGTGTCCTGGCACAGACAAGTATGGCATATCGAGCATGGCAAGGTCTCTCTGAACAGGCTGGACATATCCAGCCCTGTGCTCTTCGAGATATAGAGCTAGATACCATGGGCCTTGGCTTTTGCAGAGACCTGTTTTATAGTCTTTAAAAAATGAAGTAAAAATAAAAGGACCCTTGGGTTCCAAGGTCTTATTCAGCTTTCCTGTCTCCCGAGCTTCCAGAAGGTGCCATAATCTCCAGTTACTTGACCTCTCCCAGCCTGATGACCACCTAACACTAAGAGCTCTGGTGGGAATTTGACATGCCCATGTTACCCAAAATTCGTGTGGGAGCCTACTGTAGTGGCATGGAGTGTGTCTTCCGTCTTCCATGGTGTGATTACTATCCTCATCTGGAGAGGAGAAGGGACAGTCTGTTCTCTCTCTCGCTCTCTCTCTCTCTCTCTCTCTCTCTCTCTCTCTCTCTCTCTCTCTCTTTTTCTCTCTCTCTCCTCAAGGACATCACTCTGCAAAACAGAAAAGAGGACCTCACCAGAAACCAAGAAACCAAGCTAAGCAGCACCTTGTTCTCAGACTTCCAAAGCCTTCCAAACTGGGCAATGAATTTCTGCTGCCTAAGCTGCACGCTGTGTGGTAATTTTGTTAGTGACCGACCCACACTGACAAGAACAAGCTCCTACTCCATTCATTTACTTTCTGCCCAGTATGCTTCTGTCACTGGAGTTTCTGACCCAGATAAGCCATGTGCCAGAGTGGCCAGAACTGCACCTTTGAATTCCTCAAAGGGCATCATCTAAGTAGCAAGAAGTATACACAGTTCTGAGTCTTCAATCCAGTTCAGAGTCTGTCACGGAGCTCCACGTAGCCCCGGTAGTGACCCTGCAATGTGCTGCCTGGTGGCTCTGGCTTCTTTCTTCACTTTCCAGGCTTATTCTTCTTTCCTGGGACTAAATGTTGAATAGACTATCCTCCACACCCTTATTGGGCTTTGCCTTTGAGGCAGAGCAAACCTGAGTTAAGACACTGCTTCCAGGGCTGCTCCAAAGAACTTAAAGATGCAACTTGCTGTGGGCTCTGAGTCACCTCTCCCTGGATAGACCCTTCCTTCGTTGGCAGACCAAACTAGCCAAATCCTACCTGGGATAAAGTGCCAAGGCTCTTAACCAAACAGACAGTCCTTGGAGCTTGCCAGTTCTTTTGTTCTTTCCTAAAAATAGCTTAGCTCTAAAAACAAAACAAAATCAAAAAAGAAAAAAAAGAAAGGAAAATGCTCCCTGTCATTTCTGCTTTACTTTTGTCAAAATAAGAGTGGTACTGAAAAAAAAAAGTTTTGAGAATGTATTGTAATCAAATGGAAAGTATTATTGGACAAACTACTGCCATAATGGTAGCTTTATGTATGATAAAAAGCAAAAACTATAATGTTGAATTTAGGTTAGTCAGGAGAAAACCATCTGGTGGCTAAGAGGTCTAGACTTTTTCCAGTCAACCGGAGCCGCACTCTCTGTGATGCTGGCCTTGTTTGTTTCGATCACAGTGTCTGGTCCTTTGGTTTTTCCATGGGTAATTTGAGAATTCGGATTAAGAAGTGACATGTGTGAGCATACACAAGTGATTCTGAAGAAACGTACATCATTTGTCCTTAGAATTGCGGCCCCGCAGATCACAGTGTGACAACAGGTGTAGTATTAGCAATGGGATTCAATCCGGAACTCGTTCTCTGGACAGCTGTGAATTGCGAGCTTTATGGTTTGTTTTCCATAAGAGCTACTATCTCTCCCTTTTAAAAACCAGAAATAAGGCAAGCTCTGAGGGGAGACAGGGTTGTTTCTTTTTGTCTTAGAACTATGCCCATTTATATCACCTGTCAAAGTCTTTTTATTTTAAAAGAAAAATACCATTTACATTAAAACATTGAGTATAAAGTCAATATATGTTCACAGACTGTAAACTAGTGCAGTGGCCCAAGGGTGAGGAGGTGAAAGTTCTAGAATAAAGATGAAAATCTTACCTGGTGCGGTTGACAGGAATGTGTTAATGGAGGAACTAAAAACACTACAGTGAATACGCGCCTGCTTGTGGACTTCTTGCAAGTGGCTCTGTGGAATAGAAAGCAAATTTCTTAGTGGAGGCTCGAATTTGAGAGAGAGAGAGAGAGAGAGAGAGAGAGAGAGAGAGAGAGAGAGAGTAGAGGACAAAATTTAAGCAAAATGTAAAGACATTTTCTGACTGCAACTAGACTAATCCAGTTAGTGTTGCTGCCCAGAGGTAGACTGGCAAGTCTCCCAATGTGGGATGCCTGGTTGGCTATTAAAATGCTGCCATGTGTTGGTGACAAAGTATACGTAGAATCTGAGAGCAAGCATCAAGAAGCACTTCTAACAACGCACAGTACTGTGACAGCTAGGCATGGACACCGTTGATGAATGGGTTCAAAGCCAGTCATTAACTCTACGACAGGCTGAGGACTAGTCATCTGCAGTAGTTGTGTATTATAAAGCAAACATCCCCAAGACAGCTCGCCAATGGTAGCATGCAAGCCTATAACCAAGTGCTTTCCTCAGCCAAACATGATTTCTTTATCTGTAACGTTTAGATTAAAATTGTTATGGTAAGCAAGTGACAAACAAAAATCAAGGGCTGGCAAGATGGCTCAGCAGTTAAAGATGTCTGCCACTGAGCCTGATAACTTGAGTTTGATCCCCAGGTCCACATGGTAGAAGGCAAGAATTATATCCTACAAGTTTCTCATATATGTGCCATGGACATGTGCCCTCCCTCCACTATGCATGAGCATGTGCACAAACACACACACACACACACACACACACACACAATAGTATTTTTAATTTTAAAAAGGAAGTTAAAATAAAATTTTACAATAAAATATTACTTGTTCATTTGTGTTAAAAGTATTAAAGTAAATATACTTCATCTGTTGTAAGTTCTTGGAAGTTCACATCTTCTATTCCCAATGCCTGAGCTCTGACCCGTCTATTACAGATACTTAAGCAAAACATGGAATAATTGAGATCAATCCTACTCCTGTGAGCTCTGTCACTGTCAGATCCATTAACAAGCCAAGAACCAACTTGTTTTGCACACAAAATCTTTTCCCCTGATATTACCAATAACATATATACAATAAGATACCTCCTGATATAGTCATAAAATATCATACCCTTGAAAATTGCAAAAATTTGCTAACATGATAACAGCTCATTATATTAATAGCCTTGATCCAAGCCCTATAACTTAGCTTATCCATTTATTGTAAGCCATTGATTTTCTCGATTTGTTTTGGTGGCATTTGCTTAAAAAATACTTTAATGCCTATGTGTTTAATAATAAAGACTGTGGTCTATAATTAATATAATTTTAATTCAGCAATTTATCATATTTTTAGAGTAATGATCTGAATTGAAACACATATTTTAAAACTAATACTTGTCAGTTCTATTGGACCTAATAATCAACACCCAGGAAAAGAAAACTTCTATGGTAGCTAAGAGCTGGAAGATGAAGGTTCCAGGGAATTTTCTAGAAAGAACGACTGGGAAGATAGTTGATGTTAACTTGCGTGGCCCTTCAGTGCAGTTTCTGCAAACAACAGGCCCCTGTGTTAAGTAATGTTTGTATGCAATAAACCTACTAACCCTGTACAAAATTCGAGAGTTACAAACACCAGAACTGTGAGAGTTATATACTGCAGACTGATTTTTCCAAAATACCTCCACATCCCAGAGAAAGCAATGGAGATGTCTGAAAGCTCAGCCTGGGTCAGACGAATAAGACTTGATGGAATACAATGTTTTAAGTCTCAAGAAGTGAAAACATCACACCTCTTAATCCCAGCTTCAAGAGACTTTAAGGCTATCGTGGTGCAGGTTAGCAAGATTGTTAGACATGCTTAGAAGGCCCCGACGGTAGGATAACTACAACGGATAAAGATGAAGTGCAAAAAGATAGGTAGGTTCTCCTTTTTAAAAATTTAAAACAGCTTTTTTTTTTTTTTTTTTTTTTTTTGCTCACCCCTTTAAACAGCTTCTAACATCACGTTTATTTAGAAAGGAAGATAGTTGCCCACCATGAGTTGCAACCTTTGCCCTATTTCCCTGAAAGATTGGGGGAAGTCAACAACTGCAGAAAGATTCCCAGACAAACCAAAAATTCTCAGCCTATGGACCAAGCCTTTTGCTGTGTAGTTTCACTTCCGTGGGTAGGCATCTTTCGCTCTACTTCCTAATTGCAAGCTTACTAATTCAGGTTTACATACACGGTCACATGTTTACAGAGGTCTATCTCTGGACTGCTGACTCACGCTCAGCTGGGGCACAGTATTGATCCTAGCTCTGAAAGGTCATGTTTCTATTGCAGTCCAAACTCAGAAATGTGCCTAGAAACTTATAAAGAGAAGAAACATCTCCACACACCCATAGCAAACAGCGGTGTGTGTGTGTGTGTGTGTGTGTGTGTGTGTGTGTGTGTGTGTGTGTGTTGAATATTACTAAATATCTTTCGGAATGCCATTCAATCTCTCTGCCTTCCCAGGTGTCTACCCCTCCTCCAACAGCTTGTTGGCCCTAGACATCCAGAATTCTCACAAAACTTGGAATTATTAAGTTCTAGTAGGTGTCCTAAAGACGTTCAGACATTTCCTCCTTCCCAGGACCCTGGACTTTAAGAGAGGTAGCTAGAAAAACATTTATCAAAATGAAGGGACCACAAAAGTGGGAATTCTGGTAAAATGAAATCTTCTTTTATATAGGCAACTTTTCTGGCACTCCCAGCCATAGCCTAGAAGACTCCAGTAAGCCTGTTTGAAAAACAGTCCTGTTCCTAAGTAATGTCAACTGTCCCCTTTCCTGGGAAATTCATTGATTCATTAGCTTGTGCTAAGAGGATGATTTTCATGTCCTGTTTTGTAAAAAGATAATGACTAAATGGCCCAGTGTGCCTTCTTTGATCACTGCAGAAACAGCAAAGGATTTCCCCGATGTTCTGACTCACCATCTAATCTGAGAGGAGTAACCCAGTCCAGTTCTAGTTGTAGAATGTAGAATGTTGTCCCTCTGTGCTCTCTCTCTCTCTCTCTCTCTCTCTCTCTCTCTCTTCCCATTGCTTTGATTTTTCCACAGTCTGAGTCATTTGTGCAGATTCCATGCAACCAGCTGGGTGGCCAGAATCCAGCTCTGTGTCATTTGCTTTGATGAATGTGTGTTCTTGTAAGTGTCTGCTTAGGCGCCTGCCTTTCTACCCTGAAGACAACCAGCCATGACTCCTTGTCTTCCTTCACCTGTCTTCAGTACTTGGCCCTTTGCAGGGTTACCAGCAACAGTGTCCTTTGCTCATAATGGATCTGTCTGGTTGTGTAACTGGATCTGCTTACTTCTGACAGCACTTCCAGCTTTTGTGTAACCTCCAAACAGATGAATAATTTTCACTTGTGCATTTCAATGAGCTTGGGGAACATTCAAGGTTCAGAGGTACAGCTAGAAATATTTCCAGAAAGATGAGTCAAATCATGGCGGCAGGGACTGGGAAAGAGAATAAAGGGCCCTGCCATGCCTCTCTTATGAGCCAACAGTCCTGATATGCACTTTGGGGTCACTGTTTCCAGTTTGCAAATCCTTGGCTGTTGAAATGAAGTGTCTACCTCTTTGTTCTGTCTCCTATTTTTTTCCTCCTCTCTCTCCTACTCCTCTGTCCTCCTCCGATTCCCTACCTCCATGAAAACATTGCCAAGTGTTCCCAGATAGCCTGCTAAGCCTTTCTTAGTTATTAGGTTCCATTTCTGGAGGCTTCCAGAATCTTCACATTTGCCAATAGATAATGATTGCTTTCTAAGTCAACATGATTGTCCTCTTCAACAAAAATGTGACTTAGATACTGTTCAGAGAGGACCTGTCTCTGTTCTTTCTCAGATTCCTCCATTGTACATATCTCAAACAGATATGAAAGACCTCTTAATAGAATTTTGTTTCTTAGGGTACTTTTAAAAATACAAGATTTCCAAAGAGTCAACAAAAATACTCTTAATACAACACTCATAACAATACCATCTAGAAATGTAGTCTGAAGTAAACTAAGGATTTGCCTGAACACTACCTTAAAGATGTTCAGAACATTAAGGCAGGGGATGGAGGAGAGGGGGAGGGGATCTGACACTTATCAAAGCATTTGGTTAACTAAATACACAACTTTCATGACTTTAAGAAGATACAAACAGCAAGAATGGAGGTGTGTAGTTTCACTGACTTGATGACCTGCAGGAGTGTTTCCTAGACACAATTATGAACATGAACGCTGCTCTAAGGATAGTGGCCAACCTCCATAGTCCACTTCACACACAGGCATTCATTTATACCATCTAAGCACTTTGCAGAGCTTTAGCAAATATATTTTGCACATGAACAAATAGTAAAACCTATACATGGAAAAGCTGCATAGAGTTCACCTTCCAATGAGAACAGGGAATTTTGGCTTTCGAATCTAAACTGCTCTCCACTTCTAGCAGAATAAGGAGGAGTCTTTTCCCAAGCCCTGGTTCCTTAGGGTTGGAAACTGCTCCCTCCCTGCATGTCAGTTTGGCCACCTGAGTGAATGACTGGAGCTTTTCAACAGCCAAGACGCCCCAACCTCTTCTCATTTTTATGGCGCCCCACACGTCCCATCCATTCACTTGCCCCTTTCTCCTCCCACCTGCTTTACAGAATCTCTCCCGGCTCCTTCCTAGGGCTCTTCCTCTTTTCTCCAGCCTTTACCTGTTCCTGTTTCTCAGTCTTTGGCTTCTGGGTTTGTTATACTCTAAGAAAAGTTTGCCAGACAAGCATTGAATGCCCTTGACACATTGAAGGCTCTCAAATCTACAGTCACTGGGAAGATGGATATTCATGTCCTCATCTGTTTTCTTCAGTGTTCTAGGACTCGGTCTACCCCTATGTGACCAGAGTAAGATATTCTGGTGCTTTAACTATATTATTTGAATAATGCAACATTCCTTTAGTCCCTCACTGCAATTTTACCCAGTTGAGAAATCATAATGATGAGATAAAAAGTTCATAGTTTAAACTCCCCTTCTACTACTGAAGAACCACATGGATCAACTGTGTGACAGAAGGGATCAGTCATCTGTACTTCTCAATTTTCTAATCTGGATAATGTGACCCAAGCCCCATGGCTGCCATGAGGATTCATTTTCTGCATAGCACTTTTCACATAACCAGTTCTAACTAAATAGTAGTAGTACTAGAAACTAAGTGTGCTGGTAGTGGTCGAGGAACAACAATGACCAAAACAGGCAACAATGGAGATCACCTTGTGACAGTGGCCATCTGCTCCTCCAGACTGACTTGTACCTCCCTTGTCAATTTCTACCATAGATTCTGTGTCTTCTTTTGTGTGCCATTGGTTTCTCCACATCACTCATGCTCTAGCCCAAGGAAATCATTTTATCTGCTCCCGATGAAAATGTGGGGGAGATGGTTTGGTTAAAAAAAAATCAAAGCCACCACATGACCATCAGCTAACTATCCTAGTTCCCTAATGTCTTTCCACAAAGCTAACTTCTAAAATCCCTTCTCTTGAAGCTGCTTTGGAAAATGAGGCCACTACACACTGACTTGGGATCCTGGGGTTGGCTAGGGAAGAAAAGAGTACCCGTGAAGTTTGAACTGAAGACAAATCATACACCTGGGAGCCTTTTGTTGCCTAATGACACGTGCCTATCCACATAATACCTACCAATCTCTGTGGTCTCTGAGAACTCTCCTTTCCTTTATAAATGTTTGAGCAATGTCATTTTAACTTTTAGAAGTTTTTTTGGAATTCTCTTTTCTCAGCTTGAAAGTATTTTCAATTCTTAATTTTTAACCTAACTAGGGGAAAGATCTAGCTGTATTAACTTTTAACCAATCAACCTTTTTGAGCTTCCAGTAATTCCTTCACCCCAGAATGCCATGCTTGGTGGACAAGGCCACTATGCTATCCACGCCTTTCATGCCTTCAGAGACCCAGTCGCACATGCCTTTTACGTCTTCAACCAGAAGGTCTCACACAGCAAGAAAGTCTAATAGTTCTTATTTCAGAAGATTGTAAGAACGGTATCAAAAAGATGAGCTAGCTCACCTCACAAATTGGCACCACACCCTAAAGACATCCTCTCAAACAAACTCACTTCTTTTCTTCTTCTTGCTACACTAGAAAACAATGTCTTGTGCATGGCTCCCTGGGGTGAATCCAAGAAGCAGCTCACAGATGGCGGTAACTAAGCTAAAACCTTAGAGAGCCTAGGACCTGCCTTGGCTGCTTCAAGAACTAAAGGGCGCCCCACCTCACACACACCTGCAACCCATTTGTAGCAGCTCAGCACGCCCTGGCATCCCATTGAGAAACTACCTAAAACATTGCCTTATTGCCTGAGAGACCAATAGAATGCTTGTTCCATTAAATAAGATCTTCTCTTGAGAAAGTCCCAAGTCTATTTTCCACCACAGTGTTTGACTCTCTGAAATATGGTTCCCATTCAGTAGTCAGAGCTTTGTCATGCTCAGCACGGAGGATGACCTGGTGGCCACAGCAAAGAATCAGGAACCATATGCATTTGGAATTTATGATTCAGCAGCCACAGCTCCTGACTGGCTCCTGTGAGATGACCTGTGGTGGGGAAAGAAAAAAAAACCACTGGACTCTGACAGACCCAAACCAGACAAACCGGAAAATGATATCAGAATCATTTTCTTCTGGAAACCAAACCCAGTGTGAAAATTGATACTTCCTTGGGAGATAGATTAAAAGCAAGTGCTCCAGGAGAGGCATGACAAAGGCCATATGTTGACCTTTGACAGATGCAAGAGAGGAAATAACCATAGCCTATAGTATCACACAGTGCCACAGCCTTGCACATCATAAAGTGCTGAGCTGGGCCAAAAAGAGTCACCTGGCTTCTGTCCCTTTCTTGCCATAGTGCTCTGTGGTACAGCCTGAAAACACTAAGGCAGACAGGCACCTCAGCTATATAAGGTTGAACCCATTGTTGTGCTTGTCCTTCTGGACTCCTGATACTTACATGTGGCTAGGAGATATGTTCTAAACAGAAAGCAAAGGAATTTTATTAAAGGAATGTTGGGACACAAGGGAATAGGGAAGAAAATAAAAACAAAACTTACCAATAAATAGAATAAAAAATTCTCCTTTTCTAAGCATAAACTAATACAGTCTCCTGTATTCAAAGGAGATAATAGGATGATTTAAGTGTAGTTGTAAAAAGACAGTTAAAGACAAAGGGATGATCTATGGCTATATGGCCTCTCTGTAGATGCCAAAAGAGGGTGTCAAATTTCCTGGAGTTGGAGTTACAGGCAGCCATGAGCTGCATATTTAGTGCTGGGACCCAGACTCAGGTTCTCTAGAAGAACAGAAAAGGTACTTAACCATTGAGCCATCTCTCTACCCACCCCAAACTTTTTAAATGTCAAATTTAAGTTGTAATATAAATGATTACATTAAATATAAATGATACAAAAACATCAATTAACAAATATTAGCAAAGTAGTTACACATACATACATGCCCAACATCTTTTTATAGATGAATAACTTGTTCAGTATCATATAGTTAGCAAGATCCTAAACTCTGAAGTGAGGAGCACTAACCCCTAGCAAACATAGGCAAGCTGATCCTGATGACAATTCCCTACTGCTGCAGCCATTTCTATCCCATGTTCTAACATCCCACACGTGTATGTATTAAGCAGTTCAAGAAAAGCATTCTTTCAAAAGCCTCAAGTTATCTCCTATATAAAAATGCTAAAACCCTGGCCTGGTCATACAAACTTTGTGAATTAATTCAATCAAATACTTTCTATCTCACACAAAGTTGTTTACCCTGAAATACAAAGACTTGTTTGTGTGTGAAGAAGCCAGAGTCAGAAACAGGGAGTTGAAAGCTCTGCTGATAAGAGTGATGTTAATTCTAGAACATATTTCAAAAGAATACTGCTTAATAAGTGTATTGTAAGGGGTTGGGGATTTAGCTCAGTGGTAGAGCGCTTGCCTAGTAAGCACAAGGCCCTGTGTTCGGTCCTCAGCTCCAGAAAAAAAAAAAAACAACAACAAATAAGTGCATTG
The DNA here is from genome assembly GCF_011064425.1 of Rattus rattus. NCBI lineage: Eukaryota > Metazoa > Chordata > Mammalia > Rodentia > Muridae > Rattus > Rattus rattus. The sequence continues at coordinate 29,562,911 of NC_046160.1, read as the reverse complement.
TAGTGGGCAGTAAACTTGGGCAGAGGGAGGTGGAGCACACCTACTCTTAATGACTAAGAGCTCTCTGGAAGCTTCCATGTCTCTGGAACCTAGACTACACTCCAGTAGCACAGTAGCCTTTACATTAAGGCTCTCGCTACTACAGAAAGTTCTTTCTTACACTTGATAGAAACCCATTGTGGACATAGGCTGGCTGAGGTGTCACCCTCACCTCAGCCTTGTAAAAGTATAAACAGCATTGTTTTCCCACACTAGACATAGCTATTTTCTCCCAAATGCCCCTTGCTTTTTTTTTTTTTTGCTTTTTTTCTTTTATTGGATTTTTTAAATTTACATTTTAAATATTATCTCCTTTCCCAGTTTTCCCTCCAGAAACCCGCTGTATCCCTCCCTCTCCCCATGCTCCTCCCCACCATATATAGCCACCAAACCCAGACAACATTACAGATGCCAAAAAGTACATGCTGACAGGAGCCTAATATAGCTGTCCCCTGAGAGGCTCTGACAAATACAGAGGTGGATGCTCGCAGCCAACCATTGAACTAAGAACAAGGTCCCCAATAGAGGGGTTAGAGAAAGAATTGGAGGTGCTGAAGGGGTTTGCAACTCCATAAGAATAACAATATCAACCCACCAGACCCCGCCCGGGCTCCCAGGCACTAAACCACCATCCAAAGGGTACACAGGGATGGACCTATGGCTCCAGTCGCATATGTAGCAGAAGATGGCCTTGTCGGGCATCAATGGGAGGAACAGTCCTTGGTCCTGTCAAGTCTGGATGCCCCAGTGTAGTGGAGTGTCAGGGTTGGGAGGCAGAAGGGAATGGGTGGGAGGGTGGGAGGGCACCCTCACAGAAGCCCAAATGCCCCTTTCTTACTTAACCACATCTCGGGTATATGCCATAGATTTACTGTGATTCACATTTATTATTAGGCCAGGCCCACCTGGCACAGGGTGAGTCTGTGCTCGGATGCTCAGCACACAGTTCACTTCCTCCTTCCCTCTAGGAAAGACTTGGTTTACAGAGGAGATGGGGCAGCAGAATTGAGGCTGGCTTCCCCTTTCACCCTGCCTGCCACTCTGACCCAACAAGTTGTGTTTTGTTTATAAATAATCCCTCCCTGGATTTCTACAGCCTAAGGTGGGAGAGGAAGTGGGAAAGAGTTGACTATCATTGTTCAATGTTAGCTTTAAATGTCAACTTGGGGCTGGAGGGATGGCTCAGCGGTTAAGGGCATGATTGCTCTTCCAGAGGTCCTGAGTTCAATTCCCAGCAACTATATGGTGGTTCACAACCATCTGTAATAGGGATCTGATGCACTCTTCTGGTGTGTCTAAAGATAGCAACAGTGTACTCAAATAAATAAAAATAAATAAAATCTTAAAAAAAATTTTAAACGTCAACTCGACACAGTCTGGAGTTACCAAAGAAGAGAGTCTCAATCAAGGGATTGCCCCAAACAGATTACCCTATAGTTATATTTGTTGAAAATTGTCTTGATTGTTGATTAATATAGGAAGGCCTGGCACACTGTAGGTGGCATCATTCCCTATGCAGGTAGTCCTGGGCTATATAAAAAAGTTAGTTAAACATAGCCTGTGATTGGGCAAACTAGCTAGCACCATTCCTCCATGGTTTCTACTTCAGAGTTTTGGTTTGGGCTCCTGCCTTTATTTTCCTTAATAATGGACTGTGCCCTGAAAGGGTAAACCACAGAAATCCTACATTCTCTAAGTTGCTTTTAGTTAGAGTGTTTTATCACAGAAAAAGCATGAAAATTATAACACCACCCATCTGGGCTCTGGCTTATTCGATCACTGATATGTTGGCATTGCCTGGAGAGAGTACCATTGTAATTCTCACAAGGATGGTGACACAGTCCTATAGGCCAGTGCTATGGAGGGAGACAGGAAATGAGTGAGGGTGTGGATGTTGGGATAGACAATGGAAGTAAGAATAGTTTTACCAAGTCTTGGTAGCATCTGACCAAGGACCTAAAACTCTGGCTCTATAGTGGCTACTTTCTTTAGAACATAAGCCTGTGGCACCTATTGATTTCTTCTGTGGGCCTTGGTGCTAACCTCAAGGTCACAGATAAATACTGCCTAAGATAAATACATACATGAGTCTGAAGGTACAGTCATTTTTCTCCAAGGAGCTCAATCTAGGGAAACACATGTTTTGTTTTGCCCAATGGGAAAAGTTGGTGATTGGATCCTACAATCTGCCTAGTCACATGTGCTGCTGTCATGAAGTGATTGACGGTTAACCTTAAGTTTACATTTCATACTTGCTATGGACCAAACCATGCATAACTCCTCTCCTCCACCCCCATCTAAATTTCTATGTAGAAATCCCATCTACCAGTGCCAAGAATGTAAGCTTGCTTAGAAAATCGATTATTACAAAAATAATTATCTAAGGTAAAAGGAGGAACTAAGGAATTGACAGGGACCCTTAACCAACATGATTGGTATCCTTATAAAAGGGGAAATTTTGGACAGAGTGATAGATACATTTTAGGAGATAATATAGAGGCACATGGGAAATTCTACCAACATGGCTAAGAGTGTTCAGGACCACCACCAACTAAGAGAAACACCCAGTCAGTTCTCACAGGTAGGAACCCAGTCCTACTGGCACCTTTGTCTCACACTTCCAAACTCTAGAACTGTGAAACAGTAGATTTGTGTTTTCGAAGCAACCTGGACAATCTCAGGAAGCCCATAGCAAAAGAAACCCAGTGAGTCATTATCTTAAGCTGGGAACCCTAGTGCATGCTCGCTCTCAGAACATGTCCTTTTAGCTGTTTCTACTAAGCGATGTCTGCCAGCCTTCTCCCCATAGGAGGCTTCATGGATGTTCAGGAGACATACATCTCAGGTACTGAGTCACAGTGCCCACCCAGGAAGAATGCTCACTTGCTAAGCAAACGAGAGAGAGAGAGAGAGAGAGAGAGAGAGAGAGAGAGAGAGAGAGAGAGAGAGAGATTTAAGTCATGAAAGGCTTAAAGAAAACCATGAAAATAACAAAAAATGTTCTTTTATGCTTTTCTCATTTCCGGTTTGCATAGGCCTCCACAAATTCCATTGCTGGCTTCAGGAGAGAGAATAGAGGTGTCTAACACCCTCCATGAGACAAAAGCAATTGAGTGGAAGGAAGAAACGTGAGAACAACAAAGTCCTTGCTTCCAGCTCTCTTCAATGACTGGGTACATTCTAAGTCACATCATTGTTCTTTGAGGATGTCCTCCATTTTATTTAAAAAGCAACAAGTTAGTTGTCCCATAATCTACCATCAAAACAATTCTAGTTAATAATAGCATAGCTGCCTTCATGTGAGTTTGGACTTTCCAAATTCAAAATAACAAATTTTGGTGTCAAAATTGAAATTTAACTCTGCACAAAAATTTTAAAATTATGTGAATTCTCTAGATTTTTGAGTTCATATGATCTTCTAAGCTCTCTGGCTTAATAGATATAAAGTGCACACCACATTAAGATATATTAAGAACTAAGTATTGTGATGAATGCCTACAACCCCACTTCTGGATGCAGCTAAGAAAGATTGTGAAGTTTCAAGTTAGCATGGACTCTATTTCAGAAGAGAACAAAATTTGAAAAGACGATATGTTAAGGCCACTTTTTCCATCATCTCAGAGTGTTCTATTAATCCATCATCTCAGAGTGTTCACTCAGGCCATGGGATTTGCATTTAGAACCTCTGTTAGTTACAAAACGTTGTCCACTGCAACACTAACCCCTTTTTTGTTACAGCAGTATCCCCTAAACTTTGATTAAGGAATATGCATTCAAGGAGTGACAATACTTTAACATAGAACTGAAACACAATAACGTCCGATGAAGAAAGTCAAACAACCACCTCCCTACACTCAAACTTTAATTAACCAGGCAGCAAGGTCAGAGAAGCTACAGGGTTAGAAGAGAGGCAAACTCATGTCTATTATAGTGGTTTTCTGACATTCCTATGAAATAATTGTCTAAGTCCAAAGATAATGGAAATTCAGAGCTGGCATAGCTGTCCAGAAATTTCATGTAATATGCCCTTAACTCCAAAAGTTGAAAATTACAACCTTCAAGAGTACATTCTATTTATACACTTGAATAATTTTATTTATCAAGGGATAATTTATAGGAAAATTAGTCTTGAACTATGTAAGACTTGAATTAGGCAAGGAATGTAAGCTTGTATTCACTGTAGCTACTCACGACAATCTCCTCTTTGGCTCGGGAGCCAAACACAAGGCCATTCCAGGAGTGTGTGTCTGGTGCAGGCTCTACTAACTTCTTGGATTACCATCAAAGCCTATCAAAGGCCAGTTCCCCATCACCAACCTCTCAAAAGGAGAGCTGAGAAAACATCTTCCCAGGGATGGAGTGGTAGCCAATCCCCATATGTCCACCTCACACCAGAGCAGTCTCTGAGTAGTGACAGACCAACACTGGACAGGACTCCTAACTCTCAGCCTCCTCATTCCTTGCCGAGGATACCCAACACCAAGTCCAGGACAAGATGCCTGGCAAAGGCCTCTTGTTTGCCCTTCTTGTCGTGTGAAAGCAGCCATTTCATCACAGGAACAGCCTCTTGAGAGAAACACATTTCTCCCTCCAATGAGCAGATGCCACACAGATCTGGTACATCATTTGTAAACGATTTCAAAGTTTGTTTGTCTACTCCAAGGAGATTACTGGACTTTCCAATTGCATTGTAATATAATTGCTTCCATGCAGCATAGGAAGCTGTGGCAGGGACAGCAATCATCGGCGATGTCTAATTAGATGGTGGGAGATAGTATTCCGCTGGACACTGTGTTGGAGTTGCTCTCCTTCTGCCTTTGTTCTTCCCTTGATTCTATTCAACAAGTCTGCTGAGCTGCAGGGGAGCCAAAAACACTCAGCCTATGGAGGACACTGAAAAGATAATAGAAACAGATCTTGATCTCAGCCAACTAACCTTCTACAGCTTGTCTTTCAGGGAGTTTTGCCTGTAGAATTCTACCTTAAAATGACTTTGTAAGACTGTGTATAACATAATAACACAGAGATTGCCATACCAAAGAGCAAGTTGTACTGTTAGCATCGTGGGAAGAGTTCTGGCAATGTCCTCCATGGTCCTTCAAGCCCCAGGGGTGAAGACAGGACATTAGAAAGGATGCTCCCATGAGAAGAATACAGCTTTAGAGCTCATGAATTTTAAAGAACACCTAGAAGATGTAGAGCCATGGAATGATTACAAAAAGTAATCATTCAATAGATCCTCAAAAAGGTTGGAGCAAGGAAGAATTAACCAAGTCAAATGAATGCCTGGGAATTGAAAAGTGTTAGCAAGGATGTGCAGTGCTAATTTTTTCCGAGTAAGAACATTCAAGGAGCCTGGTGATGGGGAAGCACCAGGAAAATCAAGGCGCGTGCTCTTGTAAACACGCAAAGCTGGTTCTTGATTGAGGGGCACGCTCAGCTGTTACATCTACCTGGATCATGTTCCCCACATATCTCTGATTCCTCTTGGCTGTTAGGCTCCAGAGTGGTGTTTGTTTGGCATTCATTATCAGATGTTACCACCTCTCCTAGAGGTGCTCTCTTCAACCTAAGACTTAGGACTTTCCCAGGTCTTAGCTGTCTTTATGTCTTTATAGTCTCTGTTTGCTTTTATCTGAGCACTTCTCGCTAGTAGGACCTAAGTGCTCCTGGAGCACTTATTTCCCCATAGGCGCCTGCAGTGATACTGGGTCCCTGGAGGACTACAAACAATTATGGAGTACATGTACACATGGGTAATAAAACTCCCCCTATTTCTTTGCAGAACTCTTAGTTCCCAAGTCCTAGGAGCTGTGATAGAATTCCAAAATCTAGACACAGGAATCAAGCAGAGCTAATAAGAGTCCTCTAAAGAGCTGCCTATTTTATACAAGGGAAACAATTCCAGAGTTTTTTTATAGGAAGAATATTAGCCTTTTATTTTTAATTTTTCATACAATATATTTTGGTTGTGTTTTACCCTCCCTCAACTTTTCCCAGATCCCATTCGCACAATTTCCTGTTCTCTCTCTCCTTTGTTTTCTCAGTAGACAAACAAAAAACAACAACAAAAAAAAACACACAAAAATCTAGTATGATGAAAAATGTCAAAACAAACAAAAATGAAACAAAAAGCCCCCTCTCCCAAATGGGTTTGTTTTATATTGGTCAATTGCTCCTGGGCGTGTGGCCTGCCCTGGAGGATGGTTGATAAACTCAGTGACACTCCATTGGAGAAAATTGATTTTCCTTTTGCCAGAAAGTGTCAGCTACAAATAGCTTCTTGGTTAGAGGTGGGGCTTTATGTCCATGCCCCTTTTCGGTGCTCAGTTTGGACTAGCTTGAACTTGAAGGTCTGAGATGTGATGCTATAGTGTCTGTTAGGTCGTATGTACAGCAATCCTGTTGTGAGTTAGTACTGTTGTGTCTGCAAAAGATTGTTAGCATGGAGTCGCTCATCACCTCTGACTATTACAGACTTTCTGCTTCCTTTTTCACATAGATCCATTCATGAAAGGAGTGTTGAATGGAGACATCCCACTTAGGAGTGTTCCAAAGTCTCCCATTATTTGCATGTGTAGGTCTTTGCCTTATTCCCATCTCCTGTAAGAAGAATCTTCTCTAAAGAAGACTGAGTACGGTAAGGAACTATATAGACAAGGGGAATGAGACTTTCCAATTGGCACCTCTCTATCCACACCATTCTATCCCCTGGTGTGAAACAAAACTGGGAAGTAGGCAGACTGTCACCACACTGTTCATGTGCCCTTCCAGTCCTTGGGTCTCTACTGTCTTCTAGAGCAGAGGAAGGTCTGCATATGCAGAGAGGTGCCTAGAAACTTGTGGCTTTTAAGCTGCCTGTATAACAGTGGTTCTCAATCTATAGGTTGCAACCGCTTTGCAGGTCAAATGACCCTCTCAAAGGGGTCACCTAAGACCATCAGAAAACACAGACACTTGCAGTATGATTAATAACAGCAAAATTACACTTATGAAGTAGCAACAAAAATAATTTTATGATTGGGGGTCATCACAACATGAGGAACTGTATTAAAAGTGTGACTTCATTAGGAAGGTTGAGAATCACTGCAGTATAAGCTGCTACACAGAACAGGGGCTGCACCAATACATGTCAATCAACTGAAGAGGAGTGGCCACAGAATACAGCAACAGAGTACAGCAGCCTGCCAAGATTGCCCTAAGCATACATGAAAGTTGTTCCCACACAAATGACCATTTTCCTCTTGTCTCTTATCAGTCCTCTCACAGGACCCATCAGAACTGCAAGTGAACAAGAACAAAACAAGTCTTTCTCCCGAGACTGAAAGGAGCGTGTCCTTTATTAGAGAGAACATTCTAACCACATGCGAAGCCAGAATCTCAGAAGAGAAGAGCTAACCTCCTACGAAGCAATCACTCCAAAATCTATGCAGCCTCTGCTCTGTGCTTTGAGCAGAGACTGTATAGAAGGAAAATTGTAAAAAGGGAAATGAGAACTCAGGTCCCTTTAAAATCTAAGCTACACTCCTAGGGGACTAGAAGCGGAAGAGCAACGCCCAGTGACGAGATGCTAAGGACCAGGTGGCTGTGAGTATGGAAGCAGGCAGATGCCTCAAGGCAGGGTTGCATGTGATGTGGGATCTCTGCTTAAAGCCAAGGCCAGAAGAGGATTTCACAGCATCGTCTCATGAAGACACCCACCTGTACTGGATCTCACAGCAGATATGATCTGGGAATCTTTCGAACCAACTGGTGATGCAAAATGGACTCAAGGGCCAGCTCACCTGGTGATGACATTTAGCATATCCTTAAGACATCACTGAAGCAGGAACCTTGAAATTCTAAACTGTGATAAGGAAAGGTGAGCCCAGAAAAAGAAAGAAGAAATAAAATCTACAAAAATATCATTTGCAACATGAGACTGCAAACACAGGAAGAAACTCGAATCTCAGAAGTAGGCGATAGGATGAGAATGAAGTTAGCTTTATGGAAATCTAAAAGACTTCAAAAATAATAGTGTTTAGGATATTGAGATAAATAAAGGAGTAGCTTTTTAAAATATTCGGGTAATAAAACAAAGGCAGAAATAGAAAAAAATAAGGGAAGGGAGGGTAAACAATTATCAGTGGAGATGAACTTCAGTTTTTCAAAGTAAGGAAAGCATGCTGGATCAGAGTTGAACAGCCTGTGACCACATCCTGGTTTGTTGAATGCTGGGTATGGAAGGAAGGGATCATATACATCCCTGTGTGGGTAAATGGTGGCCCTTCCCTGGCAACCCTGAGTCTACCCAGTAATATCCAAGTGTGTTGGACTTCCTCCAAATGTTGGTTGCTTTAATGGTCTGTGAGTCACTTTCGATGCCTCATTTTTATTCTATTACTATCTACGTCTAGAAGAGACAAGACCAATAGAAGCTAAGGTTTGATGACCAATGTTCTCAGAGAGTGTCAATGTTCAGATCTTGAATGTCTGTCTTCAAAAGGCTCGTGAATTGTAGGTGTTGTCTCCCACTCGTGGTGCTGTCGGAAGGTGATAGGATATTAAGTAGATGAGGACTAGTAGAGGAATTCTGGTGATTAGCAGCAGAGTTTTGAAGGGATCCCAGCCCCTCTGTCTCTTTCCTTGCTTCCTGGCCATGAAGTGAACAGGTCTCCTCCATCATATGCACCTGTCTCCACACAGAAGGGTAAGGAAGCAATAAAAGGAAACTTTCAAAACCGTGAGCCAAGACAACCTTTTCCTTTATTAAATTGACTTTGAAGGTATTTTTTCAGAGTCTTAGAATACTCACAAACACAGTAGCATAATATCCAGCTGTGACCCCCCTCAGTCTCTTCCTTCTCACCATGGCTATGAGTTCAGACACCACGTCAGACCCTACATTTGTTCCCAAGCTTTGGGTACTCCTTTCTGGAAGGAGAGTTCTTATTTTTTTTTTTTTTTTTTTTTTTTTTTTTTTTTTTATTTTATTAACTTTATTATTTCTTATGTACATTTCTTGTTATTCTCTTTCCTTGTTTCCTGGCAAACATCCCCTTCCCTCCCCCCCCCTTCCTTATGGGTGTTTCCCCACCTCCCCCCATTGCCGCCCTCCCCCCGACAGTCTAGTTCACTGTGGGTTCAGTCTTAGCAGGACCCAGGGCTTCCCCTTCCACTGGTGCTCTTACTAGGATATTCATTGCTACCTACGAGGTCAGAGTCCAGGGTCAGTCCATGTATAGTCTTTAGGTAGTGGCTTAGTCCCTGGAAGCTCTGGTTGCTTGGCATTGTTGTACATATGGGGTCTCAAGCCCCTTCAAGCTCTTCCAGTTCATTCTCTGATTCCTTCAACGGGGGTCCCGTTCTCAGTTCAGTGGTTTGCTGCTGGCATTCGCCTCTGTATTTGCTGTATTCTGGCTGTGTCTCTCAGGATCGATCTACATCCGGCTCCTGTCGGTCTGCACTTCTTTGCTTCATCCATCTTGTCTAATTGGGTGGCTGTATATGTATGGGCCACATGTGGGGCAGGCTCTGAATGGGTGTTCCTTCAGTCTCTGTTTTAATCTTTGCCTCTCTCTTCCCTGCCAAGGGTATTCTTGTTCCCCTTTTAAAGAAGGAGTGAAGCCTTCACATTTTGATCATCCGTCTTGAGTTTCATTTGTTCTAGGCATCTAGGGTAATTCAAGCATTTGGGCTAGTAGCCACTTATCAGTGAGTGCATACCATGTATGTCTTTCTGTGATTGGGTTAGCTCACTCAGGATGATATTTTCCAGGTCCAACCATTTGCCTACGAATTTCATAAAGTCATTGTTTTTGATAGCTGAGTAATATTCCATTGTGTAGATGTACCACATTTTCTGTATCCATTCCTCTGTTGAAGGGCATCTGGGTTCTTTCCAGCTTCTGGCTATTATAAATAAGGCTGCGATGAACATAGTGGAGCACGTGTCTTTTTTATATGTTGGTGCATCTTTTTGGGTATATGCCCAAGAGAGGTATAGCTGGATCCTCAGGCAGTTCAATGTCCAATTTTCTGAGAAACCTCCAGACTGATTTCCAGAATGGTTGTACCAGTCTGCAACCCCACCAACAATGGAGGAGTGTTCCTCTTTCTCCACATCCTCGCCAGCATTTGCTGTCACCTGAGTTTTTGATCTTAGCCATTCTCACTGGTGTGAGGTGAAATCTCAGGGTTGTTTTGATTTTCTTTTCCCTGATGACTAAAGATGTTGAACATTTCTTTTGGTGTTTCTCAGCCATTCGGCATTCCTCAGCTGTGAATTCTTTGTTTAGCTCTGAACCCCATTTTTAATAGGGTTATTTGTCTCCCTCATGTCTAACTTTTTTTTGAGTTCTTTGTATATTTTGGATATAAGGCCTCTATCTGTTGTAGGATTGGTAAAGATCTTTTTCCCAATCTGTTGGTTGCCGTTTGTCCTGACCACAGTGTCCTTTGCCTTACAGAAGCTTTGTAGTTTTATGAGATCCCATTTGTCGATTCTTGATCTTAGAGCATAAGCCATTGGTGTTTTGTTCAGGAAATTTTTTCCAGTGCCCATGTGTTCCAGATGCTTCCCTAGTTTTTCTTCTATTAGTTTGAGTGTGTCTGGTTTGATGTGGAGGTCCTTGATCCACTTGGACTTAAGCTTTGTACAGGGTGATAAGCATGGATCGATCTGCATTCTTCTACATGTTGACCTCCAGTTGAACCAGCACCATTTGCTGAAAATGCTATCTTTTTTCCATTGGATGGATTTGGCTCCTTTGACAAAAATCAAGTGACCATAGGTGTGTGGGTTCATTTCTGGGTCTTCAATTCTGTTCCATTGGTCTATCTGTCTGTCTCTATACCAATACCATGCAGTTTTTATCACTATTGCTCTGTAATACTGCTTGAGTTCAGGGATAGTGATTCCCCTGAAGTCCTTTTTATTGTTGAGGATAGTTTTAGCTATCCTGGGTTTTTTTGTTATTCCAGATGAATTTGCAAATTGTTCTGTCTAACTCTTTGAAGAATTGGATTGGTATTTTGATGGGGATTGCATTGAATCTGTAGATCGCTTTTGGTAAAATGGCCATTTTTACTATATTAATCCTGCCAATCCATGAGCATGGGAGATCTTTCCATCTTCTGAGGTCTTCTTCAATTTCTTTCTTCAGAGTCTTGAAGTTCTTGTTGTACAAATCTTTTACTTGCTTGGTTAAAGTCACACCGAGGTATTTTATATTATTTGGGTCTATTATGAAGGGTGTCGTTTCCCTAATTTCTTTCTCGGCTTGTTTCTCTGTTGTGTAGAGGAAGGCTACTGATTTATTTGAGTTAATTTTATACCCAGCCACTTTGCTGAAGTTGTTTATCAGCTTTAGTAGTTCTCTGGTGGAACTTTTGGGATCACTTAAATATACTATCATATCATCTGCAAATAGTGATATTTTGACTTCTTCTTTTCCGATCTGTATCCCCTTGACCTCCTTTTTGTTGTCTGATTGCTCTGGCTAGAACTTCAAGAACTATATTGAATAAGTAGGGAGAGAGTGGGCAGCCTTGTCTAGTCCCTGATTTTAGTGGGATTGCTTCAAGTTTCTCTCCATTTAGTTTAATGTTAGCCACTGGTTTTGCTGTATATGGCTTTTACTATGTTTAGGTATGGGCCTTGGATTCCTATTCTTTCCAGGACTTTTTATCATGAAGGGGTGTTGAATTTTGTCAAATGCTTTCTCAGCATCTAATGAAATGATCATGTGGTTTTGTTCTTTCAGTTTGTTTATATAATGGATCACGTTGATGGTTTTCCGTATATTAGACCATCCCTGCATGCCTGGGATGAAGCCTACTTGATCATGGTGGATGATTGTTTTGATGTGCTCTTGGATTCGGTTTGCCAGAATTTTGTTGAGTATTTTTGCGTCGATGTTCATAAGGGAAATTGGTCTGAAGTTCTCTTTCTTTGTTGGGTCTTTGTGTGGTTTAGGTATAAGAGTAATTGTGGCTTCATAGAAGGAGTTCGGTAGTGCTCCATCTGTTTCAATTTTGTGGAATAGTTTGAATAATATTGGTACGAGGTCTTCTATGAAGGTCTGATAGAATTCTGCACTAAAGCCGTCTGGACCTGGGCTCTTTTTGGTTGGGAGACCTTTAATGACTGCTTCTATTTCCTTAGGAGTTATGGGGTTGTTTAACTGGTTTATCTGTTCCTGATTTAACTTCGGTACCTGGTATCTGTCTAGGAAATTGTCCATTTCCTGCAGATTTTCAAGTTTTGTTGAGTATAGGCTTTTATAGTAAGATCTGATGATTTTTTGAATTTCCTCTGAATCTGTAGTTATGTCTCCCTTTTCATTTCTGATTTTGTTAATTTGGACACGCTCTCTGTGTCCTCTCGTTAGTCTGGCTAAGGGTTTATCTATCTTGTTGATTTTCTCAAAGAACCAACTTTTGGTTCTGTTGATTCTTTCTATGGTCCTTTTTGTTTCTACTTGGTTGATTTCAGCTCTGAGTTTGATTATTTCCTGCCTTCTACTCCTCCTGGGTGTATTTGCTTCTTTTTGTTCTAGAGCTTTTAGGTGTGCTGTCAAGCTGCTGACATATGCTCTTTCCTGTTTCTTTCTGCAGGCACTCAGCGCTATGAGTTTTCCTCTTAGCACAGCTTTCATCGTGTCCCATAAGTTTGGGTATGTTGTACCTTCATTTCATTAAATTCTAAAAAGTTTTTAATTTCTTTCTTTATTTCTTCCTTGACCAGGTTATCATTGAGTAGAGCATTGTTCAATTTCCACGTATATGTGGGCATTCTTCCCTTATTGTTATTGAAGACCAGCTTTAGGCCGTGGTGGTCCGATAGCACGCATGGGATTATTTCTATCTTTCTGTACCTGTTGAGGCCCGTTTTTTGACCAATTATATGGTCAATTTTGGAGAAAGTACCATGAGGAGCTGAGAAGAAGGTATATCCTTTTGCATTAGGGTAGAACGTTCTATAAATATCCGTTAAGTCCATTTGGCTCATGACTTCTCTTAGTCTGTCTACGTCTCTGTTTAATTTCTGTTTCCACGATCTGTCCATTGATGAGAGTGGGGTGTTGAAGTCTCCTACTATTATTGTGTGAGGTGCAATATGTGTTTTGAGCTTTAGTAAGGTTTCTTTTACGTATGTAGGTGCCCTTGTATTTGGGGCATAGATATTTAGGATTGAGAGTTCATCTTGGTGGATTTTTCCTTTGATAAATATAAAGTGTCCTTCCTTATCTTTTTTGATGACTTTTAGTTGAAAATTGACTTTATTTGATATTAGAATGGCTACTCCAGCTTGCTTCTTCTGACCATTTGCCTGGAAAGTTGTTTTCCAGCCTTTCACTCTGAGGTAGTGTCTGTCTTTGTCTCTGAGGTGTGTTTCCTGTAGGCAGCAGAATGCAGGGTCCTCGTTGCGTATCCAGTTTGTTAATCTATGTCTTTTTATTGGGGAGTTGAGGCCATTGATGTTGAGAGATATTAAGAATAGTGATTATTGCTTCCTGTTATATTCATACTTGGATGTGTTATGTTTGTGTGCTTTTCTTCTCTTTGTTTTGTTGCCAAGACGATTAGTTTCTTGCCTCTTCTTGGGTATAGCTTGCCTCCTTATGTTGGGCTTTACCATTTATTATCCTTTGTAGTGCTGGATTTGTAGAAAGATATTGTGTAAATTTGGTTTTGTCATGGAATATCTTGGTTTCTCCATCTATGTTAATTGAGAGTTTTGCAGGATACAGTAGCCTGGGCTGGCATTTGTGTTCTCTTAGGGTCTGCATGACATCAGTCCAGGATCTTCTGGCCTTCATAGTTTCTGGCGAAAAGTCTGGTGTGATTCTAATAGGTCTGCCTTTATATGTTACTTGACCTTTTTCCCTTACTGCTTTTAATATTCTTTCTTTATTTTGTGCGTTTGGTGTTTTGACTATTATGTGACGGGAGGTGTTTCTTTTCTGGTCCAATCTATTTGGAGTTCTGTAGGCTTCTTGTATGCATATGGGTATCTCTTTTTTTAGGTTAGGGAAGTTTTCTTCTATGATTTTGTTGAAGATATGTACTGGTCCTTTGAGCTGGGAGTCTTCACTCTCTTCTATACCTATTATCCTTAGGTTTGATCTTCTCATTGAGTCCTGGATTTCCTGTATGTTTTGGACCAGTAGCTTTTTCCGCTTTACATTATCTTTGACAGTTGAGTCAATGATTTCTATGGAATCTTCTGCTCCTGAGATTCTCTCTTCCATCTCTTGTATTCTGTTGGTAAAGCTTGTATCTACAGCTCCTTGTCTCTTCTTTTGGTTTTCTATATCCAGGGTTGTTTCCATGTGTTCTTTCTTGATTGCTTCTATTTCCATTTTTAATTCCTTCCACTGTTTGATTGTGTTTTCCTGGAATTCTTTCAGGGATTTTGTGTCTCCTCTCTATGGGCTTCTACTTGTTTATTTATGTTTTCTGGAATTCTTTCAGGCATTTTTTAAGATTCCTCTCTGTAGGCTTCTACTTGTTCTCTAAGGTAGTTCATCATGTCTTTCTTGAAGTTCTCAGCATCATGGTCAAATATGATTTTGAATCTAGATCTTGCTTTTCTGGTGTGTTTGGATATTCCATGTTTGTTTTGATGGGAGAATTGGGCTCCGATGGTGCCATGTAGTCTTGGTTTCTGTTGCTTGGGTTCCTGCGCTTGCCTCTCGCCATCAAATTATCTCTAGTGTTACTTTGTTCTGCTATTTCTGACAGTGGCTAAACTGTCCTATAGGCCTGTGTGTCAGGAGTGCTGTAGACCTGTTTTCCTCTCTTTCAGTCAGTTATGGGGACAGAGTGTTCTGCTTTCGGGCCTGTAGTTTTTCCTTTCTACAGGTTTTCAGCTGTTCTTGTGGACCTGTGCCTTGAGTTCACCAGGCAGGTCACTTGCAGCAGATAAGTTAGTCTTACCTGTGGTCCCGAGGCTCAAGTTCGCTCGCGGGGTTCTGCCCACGGGCTCTTCGCGGTGGCAGCAACCAGGAAGATATGCACCGCCTCTTCCGGGGGCCTCCGTGCACCAGGGTTCCAGATGGCCTCCGGTGTTTTCCTCTGGAATCAGTAATGTGTGCAGAGAGCAGTCTCTTCTGGTTTCGCAGGCGTGTCTGCCTCTCTGAAGGTTTAGCTCTCCCTCCCACGGGATTTGGGTGCAGAGAACTGTTTATCCGGTCTGTTTCCTTCAGGTTCCGGCGGTGTCTCAGGCAGGGCTCCTGCTGCTCCTGGGCCCTCCCCCACAGGAACCCAGAGGCCTTGTACAGTTTCCTCTTGGGTCAGGGATGTGGGCAGGGGTGGGCAGTGTTGGTGGTCTCTTCTGCTCTGCAGCCTCAGGAGTGCCCACCTGACCAGGCGGTAAGGTATCTCTCCCAAGGGTTCTGGGCGAGTTCTTATTTTTATGAGCTATGCCTAGTCCCAAGACTCTGAATTTTTTCCTTAATGATATTTGCTTGTAACTTATATTCATAGAAAGGGATGGAAATAATTTTATGTCTCTCTAGAAATGAATAAATGTGTTTATAGCCGCTTATTTATAAGAAGCAGATATTATGAGCACTATCAGGACCTTAATTCTAACATTCAAAGGACTTCTCTTATCCTGCTTATATTTTTTATAGAAACATGAGAATAGGACAAAAATATTCATTGTCTAGTGTGAGACCAGACATACCAAAAGATGTTCAAAGTGTATCTTAGTGGCAGAGTGTGTTCTTAATAATTAAGTGGCTCTGGCTTTCATCTCTAGCACCTAAAACACCAAAGATACTTAAACATCATTTGCTGATTTGGACCACAGCCATTTTGGAATCCTCAGCAACCGGGGTTGCTGAGGGGCCTAAACACCTGCATGACATGATTAGAGGTACTTGGGGTGTTTTGATGCCAGGAGGTGAAGTTTAGTTCAAGATGCTCTTGATGTTTAACAACAATTCCCACAAGTCTGGTTCAGTAGGCCAAGCGGCACTATTCACCTGGTCATTCCCAGAGTGCCCTGGGGTCAGCCTGCTGTGCAGGTGTATCTTTTCTATGGGAGTGCAAACACCTTAAAGGAAGTGAACCTTTTAAATACAGGTTTGTGTGTGTGATTGTGTGTGTGAGTGCATGTGTGCACAGGTGTGTAACCATAAATCCTTACAGGAAACCACCACTTATCATCACAAATTCTCTGACCAGCTGAGAGCATAGACCTAAATACATCAACCTTTTGGTGACTCTCTTTTCTTCTTTTCTCTGTGCTGTGTGTATTACCTTTCTGCAAACAGCACTTATGACTACACTATATATAACCTTGTATACATTCCTTTATGTTTAGACCCCACTGTGTGCATATTCACTAGCAATGGCCACTCTACACCAACGTGGATACCTTTCTTATCCTCATCCTCATTTTCCTCTGGAAATAAAGGTTCTGGAAGGTTCTGCTTTCTACCTAAGTTACATGCTATGGAAGTAACAAGGGCTGATTAGATTCCAGATCACCCAGTGTTAAGCCAAATACTCTTCTATAAAGCTACTGGCTTCATTCCCAATAAGAAGCCAGGAATCTGGGGAATGAGTGGACCAGTGACTCAGGGTCTTTAGAAGTCCCATGACTCTGTGACTGATGGCACAGGTTAAAGATCACATGACCGCTGGGCTGTTAATTGGGAAACGAGGCTCCACAGCATCTCATGCTGCACAGAGATGTTGAGAGTCATGGTGTGTGAGGGAAAATGGAGACATTTACAAGCTAAGCCTGCATTCACGTCAATGAGCAAAGTCCCTTCTGTCTTATTGAGGGGCTGGGAGTGGCTTCTGTGGCATGGTATGGGAGTATAGTCTACATCTCCTGACTTTTCCAAGGAATCAGAGCAAGCTTCCTAAATATGCTCTAGTCTTGGCAACAGAAATCAGTGAAATGAGTTCTCTTTGGCTCTGAAGCAGGGAAGGAAAGCTTTAGGGGTTTTAAGAAAGATGGGTGCACGATGATAACTTGAGCTTAGCTTACCAAACAGGGGAAGTAGCTATACCGCTGTCGTGGGGGGTTACCATAAAAGACACCTGCACCCCCAATCCATCATCACCTGTAAGAATGCCTCCTTTCATCCCTCATCCATATACTCCACAGGAATAATTACAATAAATAACATAATCACTGTTGATAACATTTGCTGAGTGCTTTTCATGTGCTAAGACCCTCACCTGACCAAAGTTCTTCAAAACAAGTAAAAAGGAAAGACAAATGCTATGCTTTCTTCACAAAGGAAGAACTCCACACTCAGGAGATTCCCAACGTCCTATTCTCCTCTGGCTCTACAATTAACAAGAATGTTGAGGCCTGCTTTTAAATTATTATCGGAAAAATGAAAACTCATTGCTATCAACCTGGCCATGAATTGCTCTGTTTCCCCCTAACGAAAGAGGCATGCAAAAAAATGTGGCCCTGTGACTCAGTTGTAAATTCCACAACTGTGACAAGTCAGAACTTAGATATTCATGTCATTTCACAGACTGGCTTTAGTACCAGGAAGCTGATGGGCCACGGAAGACTTGGGCTTTTTGACCTGTTCCTTTAAGAGTTTGCATTCAAGAACCCTAACATTTTTAACTGATTATTTTCATGGCATCATTCAAAGTGGCTATTAAAATTAGACTTCCTGGGCTGCAAGGATTCTGTATCCAGTACCAAGCAGTCAACCCTGAAATCAGACACATACAAACAACACTAAACAGACTGAATAGCTTGTGTTTCTGGATTTAAGCTCACACACACACACAGGCGCGCGCGCGCGAATATAAATAACAATAAAGAAAAAAAGAGACCATGATTTGAGTTTTGAGAGGGAGCAGGAAGAGGAATGCATGGAAGACATTGAAAGGAGGAAAGGGAAGTGGGAAATGATGTAATTATATTTTAATTTGAAAGCTCTAACCATCTAGGACAGCTCTCGTTTATCAAATGAGGAGCAAGAGCCAGCTCTGTCTTTGAGACCAACAGTGGCTGTTTCTAATACATCACACCCTCTTAAGGATAAGACCAAGAGACAAATCTCCTGCCTCACTCCACCAGACCAGACACTATCAGACTTCACCAAGGAAGTGGGTATTAGGGTTGGCAAAACATTCCCTGATGCTCTGTATTCTTTTGGTTTGTTTTTTCAAAATAATAGCAAACAACAACAATAAAAGCCCGAATTAATCCCACCCTCTGTGTTCTTAAGGGGGAGCTCTGAGAACAGGAAGCCTGAGAGCAGTGAGGGGCCATGTTTAATAACTAGTTGTGGCCCAGAGAAGCCAGGATTTTGGAGGTACTGAAATTTCCTTCCTTCCAAGACTTAAGGCAGAGAACTATAAATGCTTTAATCTCTAGAGATCACTGAGTTTAAGTTTCTGTGACAAGATCATCCCTGGCACAGAGATCCCTGGTACCCTCAAAGCCGTTTCCATTAACGGCTAACACTTCTGACTGACTTTCCTAAGGCTGAGAGAAAAAAAATTAGTAGGTGACACTCGTATGTTGATGAGAAAAACCATGATTTATGGGACTTAATCTCTGACATTTTGGGTGAAAGATGAGACTAGATGTATTTGGGTTTGGGATAAAATCATAGAAGGGAATTTAAGTGGAAATTTCTGGTTTCTCTAACAACTCAGTTGTGTCATGTGATTTTTTTTTCTGTAAAGTATCTTATGAGAGGATGTTTTGTTGAGAACAGACGCATGCTGTTTTTCTGGAAGCTGTCCTGGGAGAGGTCATGTAATGTTTTGCTAAAGCAGACACTTGAGAGAGCATGTGATGTTTACAAAGAGTATAAATACCACCCACAGACAATGAGGGAGCGCTCTTGCATTGGTTCACCTTGCAATGCTCTGATGGTCTTCACTGACCTGCGTTTGTCATGACTTCACTGAGAGAAACATACCAGGGAGCGTCTCCTGGTTTTCTGACTACTTCTTGCTGCTTCCTCAGACTCCTGCCAATTTGGCAGAGCCTCGCAGTTTCTTTCGGATCAAGCCGTTGCTACTGATTTGTGTTTGGTGTTTGCCGATTGGACTGGACAGCTGCTACTGGTTTGTGTTTGATGTTTTGGACTGGACTGCTGACATCCTGACAACAAAGATTGGTATTGACCCAAAGAATGACTTCTAAATAGGTCCACATCCCCCCGGTCCAATTAACCACCTTTCTCTCCTACTTTTGGTCAGGGAGCTAGAAAGGAGGCTGAAGTGTTTAAGAACCCTAATTAAATTAGGGTTTGAAAAATCCAAGCATACATGGAATTCTATTTTTTAATTTATTATTAAAATCTACACATGAATACAGTGTGTTTGATGAAATCCTCCACTCCAACTCCTCCCATTTTCAGGATCACTTTCCCTTCTGATTTCATGTTATATATATATATATATATATATATATATATAATATATATATATATATACATATATATGTATATATATGTAGGTATTAAACTCACTGAATTCTCGTAGGGCTGCTAGTGTGTACATGGGTCTAGGGCCACCTACTGGAACATGGACAGCCTACCAGAGCTGGAATCCAACATACACTGACTCTCTCCACAATCAGCCACCAACTGCCAACATATTCATCATGAGCCTCTCCCCCATCAATACTGAAATTTTCGTTGGCTTCATCCCGGCATGGCAAGGCACAAGTTCACAGCTTCTGTGAGTTCGTGTCTACAACTTCCCTGTCTTTCTCATCATAGTCCTCTACTTCTGAATCTTAAGATCCTCCGTGATGATCTCTGAGCTGCTGGAAAGGATATGATGTAAATATCCCATGTAGGGCTGAGTACTCTGAAGGCTTTTCTTCTCTATACTCTGACTAGTTGTGATTCTCTAGATTAATGTGTCCCTGATGAAGGAACAAAGCCGAGCTAATTCATTGATATGAAGATAAGTATTTTTCATCTATGCATTGCTGGGGATAGCATGTCACTTATACAGATACACCTTTTCCAAGCACACCGAGAGCTTGAATTATATAGAAGAGTGATATATTATTTTTTTCATGGTATAACATGGAGCAAATTCATTAGCTTCAAGTGGGATTCTTTGGGAAGATTTTTGCTAAAAGACAGACATAAAACCGAAGATGTATGGCCATCAATATAAGCATAGTTCAGACATTAAAGAGATGGCTCAATGGTTAAAACCATTATCCGTTCTTTCAGAGGATCCAGGTTTAATTTTCTGCACCCACCTGGCAGCTCTAACCATCTCTAACACAAGTTCTAACAATCCCCATGGGTACACGGGCAAAATACTCACATATAATCATTTAAAAAAATCTTTAACAACAGTTCATTCATCACAGTTATGTAGTTTTTGTTTTCATTTGTTTGTTCATTTTCCAGCAGTGTCCAGAATCTTAGGTAAAAATTAGTATAAATGAATAACTGAGTCTCACCAAATACGACCTAAATGAAAAGGGGTAGGAGAATGGAAATGGAACAGGATATTGTGAGAGAGGGGATATGATGCTGATTAAGGAACCATAGCTTATCCAGGAAAGAATGGAGATGCTGGGGAAATCAAGCACGGTGCAAAAGCATCAAGATGGAAAGCTTGAACTTCTAAGTCAAGAAATGTTAGGACGGTGGAACTACCAAGGGAGAGAGGCCTTATCATGGAGGAACTAAGCCCTTTGCACAAGCCTGTGGAGTAAGTAGGCATGAACTCCATGACAGGCAAAGCATCAGCTGGTAGTACTTGAAAGGCAGAAAGAATCTGCCTTAATTTACAAATGATGAAAAAGGAACATGGAAGCCATGGGACTTGTCTAGGGTATCGCAGCTAGTAAGCAAAGTTCCCGAGACGTGAATCTCAGCCACTGACCCCCCACCACCCGAAGCTTATTCCTTTCCCAGAATCATCACATGCCACATTCCACAGAGTGGGGACCAGGAGAAGGGAAGAGAAATTGTGGTTTCTTTGAAACACAGAACACATAATTTGAGGATGTTCTCCAGTAGACTCGGCCCAAATCCACATCAAGCGTCTTTGAATGCTTCCAGTCAATGGATTGTTCTCGGGCCCTTTCTGATTTGTCCTGCTGCAGCAGACGCAGAGCACCAGGAATATTTGGTTTAAATGAATGCCAGACCAGGCTGGAACTCAAAGAAATGCATAAAGAATATCAGTTTCACTTTCTGTCTTATGTTTAAAACAAGGACCCCCCCCAACAAATATTTGCTGCTGAAGACGCCCTTCCTAAGCCCCCAGTCATGATTTTGCAACTCAAGAAACCATGTGGTTTGATTAATTTTAGCCTTCACAAACCTACCAATTGCAGAGCATCTCTGTTAAATCATGGGAAAATTAAATGTTCAGTTTGAAATCTGCTGTATGTCTATGTGGACTTTATGCCTTCTTTAAACTATTTTCAATATCAAACAACATGATTTCTAAAAATTAATAAGCATGAGATGTATTTTTAGTTAGTTTTAAGAGCTAGGCTTACATTATTTCAATAAAACTCATACTCTCCCCCAAATACTTTGTACTGGGCAAAATCGTTTAACTCTCATCCCTAAGAGTCACCCTAAGAGTCACCTATTTTGACCATTTCATCTTACCATCCAGAAATATTACCTGGGAGACTCAGAGCACTCTGGAACTGGAGGACACAGACCAGTCCTAGTGGGAAAATTTAGAGGAATGTTTGGTGTCCCAGATACTAGAATTACTGGGGACCTCGACTTCGAAGGGCTTCTGCTTTGTTGTGTTGAAGGTTATAACTGGGAAGATCAATTGCTTTTTATTTTCAGGTTCATTCTCTCCATCTGTCCTAAAAAGGTTAGCAGAAGTGGTATTTTCTTGCAAGAAATTCTTGTAATGGTAGACAAATAGAATCTAGGGAGAATCTGGATACGCACATCTGGAGTAGACGATCCGTTGCAAACCATCCACAGAGAGACAAGAAGAAGTCCATGAGCCTCTGTGTGCAAACGTGAGCTGTAGGAAATCACAGGCTCTGTCCTGGACCAGGGGAGATATACGACGGGAGGGCGGGCCCATGCCTGAGAAGTTCCACAGCTACTGGCACATCTGCAGGCATAGGCCTCTACACACCCATCCGATCGTCTTTGATCATCTTCTCCAGGCCTTCACTCCCTTTGAAAGTTCTTCATTGCCCAAAACTGATAGGCTGGGGAAACACCATTCATGAGTTTGTGAGAATTTCACATTCTCATTTCCCTGAGAACTCCCAGGAACCGTTTGGGAACTAAAACAAGGTCTAGGTTATAAAGTAGAGGTGAGGTCCTGTTAAATTTGGGTGGCAATGAGGTTGTATCTTATTCAGTCATTAGGACCTAAAGTTAGACCCTAAGGTAACAATTGAGAATTGTTAACAATTACCCTTGAGTGTTCCTTAAATTGCCCATAAAGTACTCTATAATATATAAGGCCATTTATTTTTTTTAAAAAAAATTAAGCAGTGAATATAAAGTTTTATGGTAATATTCATTATGTAATAAGTAATGTATATATGAAATATAATGTTACTAAATTTCTAATTATACAAAAGGAATGGATTGTTGAATGGAGCCCATTTTAAGTGTGGTGTGAAGTAGCAACTGTGGTTTTGAAACAGTGACCTTCATTAAACTATAGTGGGTAGAGGGAATTAGATTTCAGTATGGAAATGAAACCCAAAGTCTTGCTGACTGAGATTTTTAACTTGAAAAATCACAATCTGAAAGTCCTTGTGCTTCAAAGATCTAGCCCAGTTCCCTTTTTCTTCTCTACATTCATGACTTTGAAGCCTCCAGTGTAAGACCTACAATCATGTTAGTGGACCAAAGAGGGAGTCGATAGTTGCTGTAACTGGCAACAGAGACTCGGAATGAAGCATCATGACCTCCAACACAGAGCCCTCACATCTGGTCCAGGTGCTAAGGCTTATTCCAGAATCCATCACCATGTGGAGATTCCCTTGCAGCTGTGAGTCTGTCCTCATGGTCACCTTGATTCCAAAGTGTCTTAGAAGAAGAATTTTAAATGCCAAGAGAGACCCTTTCACTGGTATTTGGGGATGTATCATCTCATTTGTCTCCATAGATGAACACAGCTTAGGAAGCAATTTCTTGCTCATATTTACAAACTGGATTGAGGGAAGCATTCGACAAGGAACTCATTTCTGCCAGGACGACTCCTATCACATGCAGAAAGCATTCACCACATCTAAAACATTCATAGTCAGTGTTGTGGGTGTCAAACACAAGTGAAGTGTGGGTTAAGAGTCAGAGACTGTGCCGTTGTTAACTCTTTGCTTTCAGAATACAAAAATCATCTTTATCTGATGTGATAGTGTGCAAAAACCGTTTAGTAGATCTGCTTCCATTATACTTCTTTTTTAATTTTTTTTCTTTATTAACTTGAGTATTTCTTATTTACATTTTGATTGTTATTCCCTTTCCCGGTTTCCGGGCCAACATCCCCCTAACCCCTCCCCTTCCTCTTCTATATGGGTGTTCCCCTTCCCATCCTCCCCCCATTACTGCCCTCCCTCCAACAATCACGTTCACTGGGGGTCCAGCCTTGGCAGACCAAGGGCTTCCCCTTCCATTGGTGCCCTTACTAGGCTATTCATTGGTACCCATGCAATTGAAGCCCAGTGTCCAGTCCATGTATAGTCTTTGGGTAGTGGCTTAGTCCCTGGAAGCTCTGGTTGGTTTGAAATTGTTGTTCATATGGGGTCTCAAGCCCCTTCAAGCTCTTCCAGTCCTTTCTCTGATTCCTTCAACGGGGTGCCATTCTCAGTTCAGTGGTTTTGCTGCTGGCATTACGCCTATGTATTTGCCCGTATTCTGGCTGTGTCTCTCAGGAGATCTACATCCAGTTCCTGTCTGCCTGCACTTCTTTAGCTTCATCCATCTTATCTAATTGGGTGTCTGTATATGTATGGGTCCATTATACTTCTATGTTTGTTTGTTTGTTTACATCCCAAATCCAGCTCCCTCTCCAGGTCCCCCACACAGAGTCCCTTCCCCAATCCCCCTCCTCTTCTCCTCTGAGAAAGTTCCCTCCTATCCTCTCCCTATCCTGGCACATCAAGTCTTTACAAGATTAGGCCATCATCTTCATCATCTTTCAATGAGGACACACAAGGCAGCCCTCTTGGGGAAGGATTGCACAGTCACACTACAGCTTTAGGAACAGCCTCCACTCCAGTTATTGGGGGACCCACATGGGAACTGTACATCTGCTACATATGTGATGGGTGCCTCAGTCGAACCTGTGTATACTCTTTAGTTGGTGGCTCAGTCTCTGAGAGGTCCCAGGGTTCCCAGTTAATTGACTCTGTGGGGTTCCTTTCCATTTCAGAGCCTTTGATGATTCCCCCAACTCTTCCAAATGAGTCCCTGACCTCTCTCCAATTTTTGGCTGTGGGTATATGAATTTGTTTCAGTCAGCTTCTGAGTAGAGCCTCTTGCAGGACAGTTATGCTAGACTTTGGTCTGCAAGCATAGCAGAGTACCATTAATAGTGTCAGGGATTGGTCCTTGCCCATAGATAGGATGGGTCTCAAGTTGGGCTGGTTCCTGGTTGGCCATTCCCTCATTCTCTGATTTATCTTTGTTTCTGCATTTCTTTTATACACATTTGAGGTTCGGTTGTGTATTTGTAAATAATTTCATAGCCATCCTTGCAACCTATGAGGACTTAAATGAGTCTTGGCAATGTGTTGCATTCACTAAGCGATTAGTACTTGCTAGATGCTGAAATGGAGGAAAGAGAAATGGAGGTAAGATAGTTTCCTACACACAGAGAGAGCTCCCAGATGGGAAAAGAAAAAGAATGAAACCGAGACATTAGACAGCAATCATCACGTGCCCGGCAGCTATGTGGGAGGCTCCAAAGAAACATAAGACTGGTTTGGCTTACAGAAATCATGAAGTGAATCAAGGAGAAAACAATTGTGTGTGTTTTGAAACAACAGTTAGTTTTCCAAACGGGACGAGGACATTCTTGTCACCGAGAATAAATGA
The DNA here is from genome assembly GCF_011064425.1 of Rattus rattus. NCBI lineage: Eukaryota > Metazoa > Chordata > Mammalia > Rodentia > Muridae > Rattus > Rattus rattus. The sequence goes on along the minus strand of NC_046160.1, from coordinate 29,537,871 downwards.
CTGCAAATGTGCTGCAGGAGTGCAGGCAAGAACAACTGGTGGACTGAAACACCTGCTCACCAATCAGAACTAAGGAAATGCATGCATTGAGCAGGGCCTGTGAGTCGGAGAAGCAGAAGGCAGAGCCTAAGCCAGGCTGTACTGAGCAGTCTCAGATGCTAAGCAGGACTGGGCCTCGTTAGTACTTGCATGGGAGAAAGACAAAGAAGTGAGGAGTGCGAGGATACCAGCCTAGCACAGACTTGAAGTGCCAGGGTTCGGGGAGAATACCCAGGGGGCTCCCATCTGCTCAGAGGAGAAGGGGTGGGGTAGGGAGGAAGGATTATGTAGGGAAGTGACCAGGAGAGGGGACAATGAGTGAGATGTAAAGCAAATAAGTAAAAGCAAAATTAAATTTAAAAGAAGATTTGGGAGGAAAAAGGGATAGGAGTAAGACTACAGGCTATGATGGAACTTTTGTCTGTGTTTATTGTGTATCATATCATGTAATGCCATGTCATATCATATGGCATGGCATATCATATGTCATATCATGTCATATCATGTCGTGTCATATCATATTCATGCTTCTGTGCCTATTCTTATTGGCTTGTCATCAGAGAAAAAAACCAGCACTTTGATATAAGAAAGAATAAAACATGCTAGTTGGTGAGGCTTCAGAAAGGGAAAGGATGACTTTTCAAAGTGTGGCAACTTTGTGAGCTATCATCCTATAACACTGCTTTAAAACCCTCATTTCATAGGACCATTTTTCTATAGAATTTATTACTTCAAACAAGAAAAAAAATGCCAGGATGCATTTCTAGAAACATCAGAGACTTACCCTGGAGGGACAATTGAGGAAGGAAGGGCAAGGTCTTGGGCTGGGAAGGTTGACTATATGTCAGACGTAGCTTTACGTTCCATGAAGTCCTATACACTAAGCATCCCCAGCCCTGAAGCTACTTCATGCAGGTACATAGACACCATACTTGAAGGGTAGGCTTAAACGTGTCCAGCTCTGAATCAAAACCCACGTGAGAGAAGCAACAGCATCTACAGATGGCACATTCTGCTTCAGAGGCAGGAAGGGCTTTAACTGACAGCATATGGTTGTGTTCCACACTGGCACATCCAGAGTCCAAAGCACAATGTCAGTATCAGTTTTCTCACATCTTGACACTGGGATCCTCTGACATTATGCTGAAGTATAACTCCAAGTACGTGAATGTGAAATGAGTCACAAAATTAGGTTGCGCTGTAGCTTCTTCAGACATACTCTGGACCAGGATCTAATATATGAGATAATGCTGGGTCAGGCCCCCGACCCCCTCCCTCAGTTGCCATATGCCCTCACCTTTCCTTTCTCAAGTATGAATGAAGACCTGACTATTCTCAAGTTTTTTTTCTCTAATGACTATTTTCTCAAGAGAGGACACAAAACACTGAACCTTTTTTCTAACTTAAGACAATCTCTGTGAAGCTAAAGGCCCTAGGTCTGAAGTGTGCACTGTTTCCCTAGGCTGGATGGTATTATGTCAACTTGACACAAGCTAAACTCATCCAAGAGGAGGGAACCTCAATTAAGAAAATGCCTCCGGAAGACCCAGCTGGGAGCAAGCCTACCCTGACTTCCTCTGATGATGAACAGTGTCCTGGATGTGGAAGCCAAACAAACTCTTTCAAAGTTGCTTCGGTCATGGCGTTTCATCCCAGCAATAGTAATGCTAACCAAGACACTTCCCTTTCCGTCAGACACCCTGTCCTCCTATAGAGAGAGACCAAAAGTCCAGCCATTTAGACTCATGCCTCCAAACAATGAATGCCTCATCTCTAAAAACACTGCAAACTCCAAATGCTCCATTCCCCTCCGATGCAGCAAACCTGGAACTAGAGAGTAAGCAAGCATCCTCCATCAGGGAAGGGAAAAAAATGGCATTCCTGGTGTCAATCAGGAGGCAGCTGCTCGTCCAGCTTAATGACTTGCAAATGAAAAGCATGGGAACCAGAGTGCACCTTTGAACCTCGCTCCCATGCAGCCTGGTTGTCCCCGCGATTCTCTCTCATAGCATCCCTGTTATTTTTGCTACCAGAGCAATGACCTTCCCTGTGCATTTTTTAAATGTTGGAGGAGGAGCTGTCCAGGGATCTCAAAGCATGTGTTTTTGATTCTCATAAGATTATGGATACCAAAGGAATAAAAATGGAAATCACCACTGCCAAGATATGAAAGAAAGTTTGCATAGTAAAATAATTTAAACCTAACATTTGGACCCAATAAGGCAAACAGAACGTTTTTTCCATATTTTTGGAAAATGTGCATTTTCTTCACATTAAGTGGTACCAATAAAAAATAATGGTTCTCACTCAGTTTATTTCTATATGTTAGATTGGCCTATAGTTTTCCAGGACATGGTTTTGTATCAAGCTATATGGCAAACACCTGGGCATAAAAACACTCAGCTATTTACTTCCATGTGGGAATAAAATGGGTCACCATTCCTCTTTTCTGAATCTGAAACAAAGGTCAGCTAAAGCCAGCCCACAGACTGAGTACTGGATCTGCTGAGAACGGATGCTGCATTTACTTGTGGACTGGGCAAACGTAGCGTAGACAAAGAAGTTGCCTCCCTAGAGTAGAGGCCTGGCGGGATGCTTCAGCACCTGACTAGGTGGGCACAGGCTAAAGAAACAAGTGAGGCAGCGTGAGGAAACAAAGCCCCAGGCTTGATCGATCCCCATCACCAAATAAAGTGAGTGTGGTGACCCAGGCCTGTTATTCACGCCTGTAATCCCAGAACTCAGGAAGCAGAAATAGAAAGATCGGATGTTCAAGGCCATCCTTGGCTACAGGTGGTTTGAAGCCAGCCTGGGCTATAAGAACAGGAGAGTCTGTATCAGTGGATGGATGGATGGATGGATGGATGGATGGATGGATGGATGGATGGATGGATGGATGGATGGTGAGTGATAAAACTGAGACATACAGCTTATGACAAAAGGTAAAAACATTTTTATATGCACGTTCAAAGAAATAAACTTTGCAGGAATAAATCTATCAAAAGAGTTAAAACATAGAGATGCTAAAGATGTGGGAAGTGGATACAGATGAGCAAATGGGGAAATAGGAAAGAGGAAAATGAGAAGAGAAAGAAAAAGAGAGAGGGAAAAGAGACAGGAATGAGAACAACCTAATTGTCTGCCTGGAACTCATCTTTAAAAGAAAGTCTTCAAACACAAAAAGAAGGTTCCCCTGCACCCTTGCACCCCTGCACCCCAGCACCCCTGCACCCTGCCCCTGCACCCCTGCATAGCAGAGCTCTGCAACTGTTACATGACCACCAAGCTCAGAGCAGGAGGGATGCTTCAGAGCATGTGAGACCTCCAGCCACAAATGTGCCAACCCCAGCACAGCAGTGGCATCCCGTCCTCAAGCTACCAACCATACTGAGGCAGTAACCGACAAACTACTTCCACCAAGTCCCAGGCTTTCTCAGTGATGGAACGTGACAAATTCCTTCCTTACCCACCTCTGAGGCCGGCTGGAAGGCTCAAAATGAGATGGATGTGAATGAACTGTGATAACTATAAAACATTCTGCACATGGAGTGTGTGGAGGAGCTAGAGTGGAAGGTGGTGAATTATTTATTATCCCTTGGCTCACATCTCCGCAGTGTGCTTGAGTCCTCCAGTGGCTGGGCACTATCCATTGAGATTTAAATAGCAGCCCTTTGAATGCCTCAGCCATGAACAGCAGGACACTTCCAATATCTTAGGGGATTCCTCTGACTTCAATTTCCTGCTATTGCTGAATTCCCCATCTGGCTGGCACTTCCAACTTTTACAGGTATTGGGCTCTCTGAGCCAGCCACAGAGCTGGTCAAGGCCTCTGCTCTCCCCTACTCTCCTATGGACACAGAGAATCTCATGAAAGACTTGAAGATACATTCTGGATTAGCTGTAGTCCCGTATCCAACCTGAATGACTTGCCATTGCAGGTTGATGAGATGGTCCTCTCATCACCAGAAACTCCTCACAGGTCAGGTCTTTGCAGAATGTCCCAACTCTTCACTATGTAGATTGTCTCAATTTCCATCGCTCATCTCCTTCAGCCGTGCAAACATAAAGACATGAGTTCAAATCCCCAGCACTCACATTAAAAGTCAGGAAGGTCTGTAAGTGCCTGTGACACACAGATCACAGGAGGTCATTAGCCAGGCAGCCTAGTTGAAAGGTAAAGATCATGCTTCAGTCAGTAAGCAACACTGTCTCAAGAGCATAGTGTAGAAAACAATAAAGATACCTGGTGACCTCACCAGTATGCAGCACCTGCACATACACACATAAATACACACACACACACACACACACACACACACACACACACACATGCGCACATGCACACACACACATGCACAGGCACAGGCACACACACACACCACAAACACATTATACCCAACCAATTACAGCATAGGCTGGAAGATGGGGCATGCCCTTACAGAGGTTGTTTGTTTGTTTGTTTGTTTGTTTGTTTGTTTCTTCAGTCACCAGTAAGAATGTAGTGCTTGGGAGATCTCACTTCCATTCCCTACCATTTTACCTTCAGACATTTGCTGAACAAAAGATAATTGTATGTCTCACAAAGAATTGCTACCTGTTGTTTTAACTAAAACCATTTTCTTACCCCCATCACTATCTTGAAACTTGCCAAGGATCTGAACTTGACAGAAAGGTCAAATCTTTCCCTAGATCAGAGGGCACAGGGAGCTGAGGGAGAGCAGGAGTCCACCCAGGTGAACCCTGATTCCTGTTCTCTCAACCTCCTAGTTGGTAAAATGGAAGGCAGCTACTTCGGGTTGTTACAGCTAATAACAAAAACAAATCCTGAACAGCCTCATGATGAGATTTTGTTTTATTTTGGTTTAAGAACATATCACAGAGACGAGTGTATCTGAATTAACTTGACCTCCCAATTATAGTTTTGTTAGTTAGTGGTAGTATATTTACCACTCATTGATTCAACTTGATATATGTTAGCAAACCTTTTACTTTCTAATTTCCCTTACATAAAATGAAAGGATTGAGCTAGGAGACTTCTACAGACCTCAATTGTTTCCTAGGCTTTGGCAATAATCCCCCTAACTCATATGTACACAAACATATGCACATGCACCTTAGTATATTTATTTAGAATGAATGGAACACTCCGGTCCCACATGTCCTTCATTTGGTGGTCTTAAGAAATTTGTGGAAAAGGGGGGAGGTAATCACCCATTTTTTCCCAAAAGAACAAATTTATATTCTGGGAAGCTAATGATACGACCAATGCCACACCCCCAAACATGGCAGGACTATTGCTTCTAACATTGTTCTTGCCCTCTGAGTTAAGTAACTTTCTGACCTCATCATGCTTCTTCCTTCTTATCACTGTTTACCTCTTCACACATATGAGTGTGCACACAACATTTATAGAAACATGCTGACTGGAAGGCCACATTCACCTTAGAACAGTGGTTCTCAATCTCCCTGATGCTACAGCCCTTTAATATGATTTCCAGATCATATTATTTTGTTGCCAGTTCATATCTGTAATTTTGTTATTGTTATTAATTGAAATACAAATATCTGACATACAACCCCCAAAGGGGTTGTGACCCACAGGTTGAGAACTGCTACTCTAAAAAATGGTACCAGCAAGGGTAAATCAAAGCAAAATATTGGATACTCAGGAACACCTCTCCTTTTGCCTTTTAAGCCCTGTCAAATCTTTACACAGCAACCTACATAAACTACATATCTACACTCAGGAAAAGGAGTAACCTGGGGCCCTGTTGCGGTGTCCATTGTTGCTTAGGCAGTAGTCTATATTGCCTCTCTCTGAGGGCCAGTGTTCTAAACTCTCTGCAGTAAGAATGGGTGACCAGTAATGATTTAATACTGAACCCCCTGAGTGTATGCTGCCTGAAAGATTCAGGATCTCAGAGCAGGGGAGGCTGTGGCCATTTCCTGCCTCTAGAGAGGACAGATCTGTTACCAGGAGAGTCTACCTGTCTGCACAGCTGCCTCTCTCACTCTGTAAGGTGTGGCATGGGTCTTTCCACACCATCTTCTTGAACTTTCCATGGAACAGAGGATGCAAGGTAGGGATGCAAGGGAAAATGAGTTCCTCTATATTCAAAGTATGGAGTTGTGGAGACAAGGATCATAGCTGTAGGGTTGCCTGGCCAGTGAGGTAACTGTAGGGTAGGAGTCTCCTCATATGGGATTTGCTTGCAGCTTTGAGTTATCTTTGCTAATCCCTCCATGCTCAAGGCTTCAAAGACAACCTTAGATGAGAGTGGGAAAGGGAGGACAAAGACAGTGAGGAAAGGTGTCCTTAATGTGCCTCTAACATTCTCTCCATAGTCTATTTCATCACCTATAGCCAAGCATCATAATAAAATCTCCCACTCCCTGTCCCTCCCACCCTATGCTGCTCAGAGACCCAGACTTGGGGACTGAACACATATGGGTCTAGTTGGTCGATCCTCTTGTCCTCCGAGGCCGTAAATTCAGACAGCCACAAATCAGCTCAACTTCACCTCAGACACGCACACGTTCACATTAAAGTCCCGGTGTCTAGACTGAAATATGGCTGCATGTGTTCCCTTCCTCAGCACCAGCCTGCCGGAGATGCCACCCTGTCAGAAATGCTTTATAGAGTGGGTGGGGAGGCCAGAACACAGTGGCTGGCTACCACCCCAGCCAAGGCGCCCAGCGGCTTTGATCTCTGCCCGGTTAGCCTTGTGTCACCATGAACAAGTCTGTTCAATGCAGGCTGAAACAGAACTTCCCAAGCCCCTTGGGATCCTTGCGTTACCCCACATACTGGCATAGCACTGGCCCTGCTGACAGCCTTTCACCCGCAGCAGCTCCGGTGACAGTTCATTGTCACCAATTATTGCAAAGCACTTAGGTCCCTCGCTTTTCCTGGTGTTGACAATTGACATGAAGCCTACGCATGCAGCCTTTGTAGGAAAACGTTCCTTAGGTGTAGGTAGGATGCCTCAAGAACCTGAGCTTGGTGCATAATTCATGCAAGACTCAAAAACCAAAACTCAGAGTCCCAGGACATATGTACATGGCCTGACTCTCAAGGGCAAATACGGTATTCCCTAAGGAAGGTTTGATTTTCATGATGCCTTCAGGTCTCCAAGATAAGCCTTGAGACTGGGACAAAATTTCTGAGCTTCACTGAGGTGAAGCTCATAGCAGGAGTATGAGGCTCTCTGGCCAAAGACCTCACAGAAATGCCATGATCAGGAGACCTCAGCCTGGCTTCTTAGAAGATTCTACAGGTACAGAGTAGCAAGTAGCATGCTCATAATCATTCAGTCACAGTCACACTTCCTGAGCACACACACACAGTATGTATGCACTGGTCTAGACACCATGAAAAAGATATGAACTTTTTCTCTGAAAGAGATTCCAACCTATCAGAAAGGGAAATGAACATAGAGAAGGTTCCCAAGCAAAGAGCAGAAGCACAGACAAGTCAGGAAATTGTCAAGGGGGAAACAGGTCTGTGATGGTGCAATCACAAAGCCTTCTGAGAGTAGCACAGCATCGACTGGGTTGGGAGACTAGCACAGAGACGATTCCATCCAAAAGAGACATTGAAGCTATAGTATAAACTATGTTGGTAAATTGTCGTGAGCTATTTCAATAGATTCTGGAAGTCAGGAGTACCTCTCCACCTGCCCCATACCACATTCAAGCACATTCATCTCAAGTAACCCCCCCCCCGCCAAGCCTCTCTATTATTGGTCAGGCTATGTCCTAATGTGTGACAAGAGAAAGTGATACAGCAAAATAAAAAATATCTCATGCATGAAGTTAACTCCTTCCAGCATAACTTACTATTGTTTATCCCATGGGATTAAAATGATTGCTGTGGGAAGTTAGAAGCTCATCTTTGGATGAGATGCTCCTGCTCTACCTGAGATGCTCAACCAGAAACTCTGGCACGACTATGTCTTCCTCAGTTCGTTTCTAAATGACCTTCCAAACCACTGATTTGATGATGTTTTGCTGTCTATCTTCTGCATTAATCTATCCCTCTGTGTTAGTTGTCCCTTTGCTTTTGCCTGCTATGTGCTCTTACTTATTTGAAACTGAAATAACTATTGCTGATCATTCTCTGGACTGTAGAGAACTGAAACCCTTGGCCCTGCTGTTTCAGAGAGTGACCTTCTTTGGAAATGTAATGGTTCTATGCATGACTTAGTCAAGATGAGTCATGCCGAAGGAAGGCTTTTCATCCAATATGGCTGGTGTTCATACAAGAAGAGGAGAGAGACAGAGGGATGAAAGCTACTTGAAGACAGAGAAGCAGAAAAAAAAATGCCAGGTAAAAAAAGGCAGATATTGGAGTAATAGCATTTATAAGCCAGGAAGCAACAAAGATTTCTTCACCAAGAGGTAGCAGAGAAGAGTGGAATACTTTCTCTTTCGGAAACCCCAGATGGAATCAACTCTAATGATGCTTGATATAAAACTGTTAGCCTCCGCTGACCGAGAGAATAAACCTCTGCTAACCATGTTGTAGTTCTTTGCTACATTAGTCCTTAAAAACAAATAATAAAGCTGAATCTAGCAAGATAATAGGGTGAGGAGGAATTGTAGGAAGCCTAGAGGTGAAACTGAGGGTACAGGAAAAAGTCAAGGAACAAGCAAATGCACTTGTGATGAAGAATTGGGGGAGTGGTAATAGAAAACAAACCCCAAGCAGGACCTGGCACCCATCTCCCCAGGGTCCCTTTATACTCCTGTTCTTTAGGGAGACTCCCCACCCTTCGTCCCATCTTATCCATGTAGTACCACAGGAAGCTGCCTCCCTTTTTAGCCACAGTGTTGAGTGAATTGTGACCATGGGACCTAATGGGACCAGTCAACCTGCCTCTCCCCAGATACACAAATTGGTCCAGGGGATGAGCCCTGGGCCAAAGCAAGCCAATGAAAGACTTTCCTTGGGCTCTTCTTTTATTACTAAAACAGGTTTTAAAAAATCAACTTTTTTCTTTTTTGGCTACAGGAAACAAGTACTTGAAGCTGACCTTAGCCATATTCCTACAATATTGATAAAACAAAAAGAATAATCCTTCCATTCTTCAGGGTACTGAAAATTCTAGAACGCATGCTTTACCTTGACTCTTGTCATTTCTTCCTTCAACCCTATAAGCTATTCCAATAATATTCTTCTGTCTAACAAAACAGAAATGAATATAATTTAGCTTACATTAATTCAAAATATTTCAGCCCCTTGCTTTGAAAGCATATCATGGGGAGAGCATGTGGCTACATCCTGAGTAGTTTTCCATGCAAACTGCTGGGTTCGTCTGTAACCTTATTGCACAAAGACATTTTTAACCTTGTGTTGATAGGATCTGGCTTCCCCATACCACGCAAGTGCTTAGAACATAAGTAATATGTTCTGGGAGAGCAGGGATGTTGTTGGATTTTTTTTTTTCAGTAGAATCCCTGACTCCACTAAAAATGGAGAGCCACTGTCGTAAGCAAGAAGGAGCCATTGCAAAGCTGAACCCCACAGATTTATTTCTTTCACTCACAGTTTCCAAACACCCTTGGAAACAGAGTCATTTAATCAATAAACATGCGCTATACTGTCAATCCCTGGACCCAGAGCCTCTGTGAGAGTAAAGATGCCTATGATGTAACACTGAGAGCTAAGGTCAGTTCAGAATAATAACGTAATGATGCAAATCTCAACAGAAAGCAAGACTAAGCCATGGGTGGTCACGTGGGTCTGAAATCTCAGTACTCGGTAGGCTGAAGTGGGAAGACTGACATTTAGGTAAGGCTGGGCTACAAAGAGAATTTAAGCACATCCTAAGATACTTAATGTGATCATGTCTCAGGACCAAAAAAAAAAAAAAAAAAAAAAAAAAAAAAAAAACTAGAGGGAAGGATTGAGGAAAAGAGAGGGAGGGAGGGAAGGAGTTACAATCTAACTTTGGATAAGTCATGATTTTCTCATAATCTTAATGGTCAGTTTTAAAATAGAGGAATATGGAAGGCATATTGTTCCATGTAGCATTGTTGTGAGATTCTAACAAGAAAATGTGTTATTGTTGCTGAGTGCCTAAAAATTCTTAGGCAATGTATACCACGTGTTCTCTTTATGAGGAATCCTCCTCTGGACCTAGCTGACTGAAACTCAAAGTACGGCCCAGGATTACGCAGGCTCACCAACCTCTTGAACTCAATCAGCAACATGCCTTCCAGTTGTGTGGATGCTGTTGTAAGGGTGCCAACACTCATCTGGATCACACGTTACATAATGTAATTAGAACACGGCAGGGTAAGAAATCTATGTTGGGGCACAAATGGTAATCAGGACAAAAAGATTAAGAACTAGAGGTACCCACATGTATTGTGGGCTACTACCCCTCAAATCAAGCTGAGTCTCCTCAAAACAAGGAACACTCATCGCCTGGAGCTCAGGCATCAGGGGCCTAGTCTGGAAGCCAGCCCTAAGACTGGCCCCTGGTACATGGAAACCTTAGCTTCCAGATGCTGCTGTAGCACTTTAAACATCTGGTCTCCCGGCTTCCTGGGGCAGAGTGATGCCGCCATGCACACATACATCGGCAACCTCTAAGGGCATTAGCAGACATCTGGGGAACCCAGCCTGCTGTGTTTGGCTTGTCTGATTGGAAGGAGTACAAGAAGATTCTCAAAATCCCGAAGAACAAGCCCAGTATCAGTCTGGTGGGGGTTTCCTAGCTGCCAGAAGCCTCCTTACTGGAATCCAAGTCACTGCAGCTAACAAAGAGACCACCAAGCTGCTAGCACAAGATAGCAAGGCCTGAGAGAGAGTATGCCATAGATCTCAGGATCTGAGGAGCAGCAACGGCACTTAAACAGAAAGGATTTCCCTGGTTCAGTTAATTTTAGAAACACCACATTGAACAACGTCGTGTATGTTTCTTTACAGGAGTCAATGGGAGTGCACATTGTAAATCTTCAAAGGGAACTGTTAAATTTAATTAAGTTTGGCCTAAAGCAGCCTCTGTACATTGTTCGTGTTTGGCCTAATGGTACATAATGAACTATAACTTAATGTACAAGCAGACAGCAATTTCGAGTAGCTAAATCCTAGCTAAGCGCAGACACCTAGCTTCATTCAACATCTCAGGCAAGTACACGGCTACCTGAGGTTCAAACCAACAGGCTGAAATCAGGAAAGCCAAGATTTTACAGTTCAGCTGTCTTTCTGTCTCCTGCACTCTTTCTGGATTCCTCCCTCTTACCCACAATGTTAGCCAGCCAGCAGCAGCTCTGGAGTCACCCTGAGCCTATTCCTGTTCGGCAGGTCATTGGATATGGAAGCCATTCTTTGCTTGATCAAGTTCTGTGGAATATAATCTATTCTGGTTTTAGCGGAAAATGCATTAGCCTTTGCTTCCAGAACACTTCAACTCCCTCTTATTCCACTTCGGTGTATCACTCCTTGCATAGCGTTGTGATGAAACAATCAACACAAACAGCCTATACAGAGGAAAGACTATTTGGCTCTCCATCTCAGAAGCATCTGTCCCTGATGACAGGGAAGGTGTGGCAGTGCAGCTCAAGTCACACCGTGGCAGACAAGGAAATAGAGAGCTGGACAGGAAGTAGCCAAAGATAATAATATTCCTCTGATGACCTGTCTTTGTCAAAGGCAACCTCCGAACTTTTTATATGTCACAAAATAGCATCAAATGAGGTCCTCACATCAGCCTGTGGGGAACGTTCAATCTACAACAGTTAGGAAGAGAGTCTTCAGATGTTGGGGTAGCTTTACAGGGAGACAGAGCAGAGCACTTGGAATAGAATTCCAAGGAAGACAGTCTATGAGTGCACGCAGTGGGGATTTTAGGACTTTCTGCTTTAAGGTAATTGGTCAATCAAGATGTACGGATATGTCATCAAACACGTCAGATGTATCAGAGAGTCTTACTGTTTATTGAGTGCTCATTACAACTTTCACACATCATGCATCAGACTTTGTATTTACCATATGGTTTAATCTTCCAAACCCATGTTCAAAGAAGCTACTGTTTTCCCCATCTCCATGATGGAAGTAAGGCTTTAAACTGTCAAATGAGGTGTCACTAGTCCAATTTAACTCAGTTCTGTCTGGTTTCGGATGTGTATTGAAATATTGTAAGAGTCCCTGGACCTTGGAGCTCAGGAAACCTCATTCCCTGTGTACCAAGAACTGCTTAATAGGATGGCCTTGCTAGGTAGAACTAGCTTGAGGCGAGGAGTCAGCCATCTGGTGGCTCCAACAGGATTATGCAGATCAAGGCTCTGGATGGTGTGTAAGGCCAACCTGACCTGTGTTTTGTCTCAAGTTTATCATTTGCATCTTATCATCCTACTTTCTTATGCCAAGTTCTTCAAACACCAAACAAGATAGCTTAAAAAGCACAAAAAAGTGGAAAAAAAAAAAAAAAAAAAAAAAAAACATGTTGCTATGCTGACATTCTACCTCTGACATTAGCTATTAATTGGGTTGGATGAACAACTGCCCTGTCTCACACATTCAACGGTATTTTCATATTTATAGATCCCAAAGGGGAAAGATACATGCCACCCTCAACTGATCACCCTGGGGTTTTGCAAGGGAACGAAAACATTTTCCTAAGTACAAAAACCCTTCCTTGAGACTTGCCTGAACCAAACAGCTCAACACACTTGTCGGGAATGAATCCATGGTCTTTGAGTGACCTTTTCTCTCCCAGTTTCAGAATCACCCCACTATATAACACTTTATTTCTGATAGAAGAGGAAAATGTGACGTAACAAAACGAGAAAGATAAAACACCCAGACACCGGGATTGTTTAGATGTGATGCAGAATAGGAATAAAAGATCTGGGGGGTAAGCTATGGGTGTTCCTGTCCTGATTCTGCTGGGGCACACGCTGAGTGATTTCTTCCCAGTTCCCCTTTCAGTCCACATCTGTAAAATGAGCCGCTGTGGCACTCCAGTTTGGGGATGGATCTCCAGCCTTCGGATTCCATGGAAGATAATTCCTATGATGACATTTGTACACCAGCCCAGTGAGATTCCCAGGAAATGCAGAGCCTGCCTGATTGGCCCCAGAGGAAGCATCATGGTTTTGATCAAAAGAACCTAAAAACAAAACGCTTTAACCTAAACAATTCAAAGCATATGGAAGCTCAGCCTCTCTGGAGGGCAACCGAAGCCTAGCACAGTAGGGACTTTCTATGCCCTAGTGTTTACAATTGCTGATGTTCTCAGTGTACCTGGCCTTGTTTCTTTCTTCTGAAGTGGAAGGGTTAGTATCAGCTTCCTGTTAAACTCTGGATAGTGGCCTTTGAGACAGTTCAGCGGATAAAGGTGCATGCTTCAAAGCTGAGAGACCCTGGCATCCACGTGATAGAAAGAGAACCAACTCTCATAAGATAGCTTTGTACATATGTGAATGTGTACACATACCCGTGTGCATGCGTGCATGTGCATACACACACACACACACACACACACACACACACACACACACACAGATAGAGTCAGAGAGCCAGAGAGAGACAGAGAGAGAGAGAGAGAGAGAGACAGAGAGAGAGAGAGAGAGACAGACAGAGAGAGAGAGAGACAGAGAGAGACAGAGAGAGAGAGAGAAATACTTTAAAAATCTGGGTCATAGTGATAGTATGGAATTCCCTACAGTGATAGTAAGTAAATTCCATCTCAAATTGCTCCTCTTTTTAATTCCATTAAATTTAAGATTACTAGCTGTGTTAAATATATACTAAAATGCCTTAGTTCAGTCAAGCTGCTACAACATATCAAGGGAGTGACTATAAATAGCTAAGTATACCATGTCATACATCTGATTGTTTCTTTCTGTTCTTGGAGACAGGTATCCCTAAGACCAAGGCGTCAGCATGTTTAGTATCTGCTGAGATCCCTCTATTTTGATTCATGCACGATGCCTTCTAGACTCCTTGGGTGGTTGAAGGGGGCAAAGCAACTCTCTGGGTCTTCAGTACAAGATTTCTAATGGCTAGAACTCTGTGTAGGACTCAATCACTTTCCAAAGGTCCTGTCTCCTAGAATCCACACATAGGGATTAGATTCCAACAGATGGATTTTGAAGGAACACAATCAGACTACAGTGAAAAGATTAAAAATAATGTAAATGGGACTTGAACATGTACCTCCTAGATTTTCCACAGTTTAACATTACTAGAAAAACAATTGGATCAATTGTGACTAAAGGGTGGGAAACATTAGCACTATGGTTATTCCTAATCCATGGGGTTTTCTTGTTTTGTTTTGTTTGAGTTTTTTGTTTTAGTTCAGTTTGGTTTGGGTTTTGTCTTTTGTGGGGTTTTTTTGTTTGTTTGTTTGCTTGTTTGTTTGTTTGTTTTGCCTCTGCAGAGGAAAGCACACCTAGAAGCTGATGGGTGTGTCTCAGCATGTTTTTATTCTTTCACCACAGATGGCAAATAAATAGTAATATATGAATTTGTCTGTATAAAAAATTATATGCCGAACTCATTATTTTAAAATTTCCTTTTTCTCTTAATGGATCCCTCTAAGATTTGTCCACTTACAACTTATTTTATCTGTTTAATGATACACTAAAAGTAGCTGATACCACATTGTTTCTATTATAAATAGTGCTATTGTATACATACTTGCTAATGTCTTGCATACATGCAGAACACTCCCTTTGGTGCACAAACCTGGAAACACTTGTACCAAGAAACAACTTTGCTGGCAGTGGATAATCTCAGATTCTATATATTTGCATGTAATGCCTGGTTAGGTAGAATCTTTTCATTTTTTAACAAATGGATGAGTGTGTAATAATATTTATTGTTTTTATTCATTCTGTTGAATTTGAGATATTTTTATATTTTACTGAATATTTATAGGGTTTTTATATGTACATGACTTACTTGGTAAAATTTTCTCTTTTTGCAATTAGCATGTTTTTTCTCCCTCCATTGCTAATTGGCAAGGTGTCTGTATATGTTCTAGATCCTAGTTCTTAGCTGATGTATTTACTGGAAACAGTTCCTGTTTCCTTAGCTCCTAAGGTTTCTTTTGCCAGGCAGAAGTTTGTACGGTTAACACAGGCAAATGTGCAATGGATACATTGCTTTATGAATTGCCTTTTGGGGACTTAAGTACTTCCTCCTACTCAATCTTACATAGACTACATGGTCTTCGTACCTGTAATCATTCTTCCTTGATACTTAAGAATCATCATAAAGATTATCTGTGACTCTCCTAAAAGTAATACACGTTTACTGTAGAAGATTGAGGAAAAATTGGAAGAACACAAATCAGTACATCCTTTGACAATTCTGAAAATTATTAGCATCCTTGCAGGGAAATCGCCCGCCAGGGAAACACTATTTAAAGCCTTGCCAACTTAGTGTGCTCCATGGTGAGCATGGCTAAGCTTAGGATAAAGACTGATCCGTATTTGAAACAAATGTCTACTCCTATCTCAGTGAGCTACGCGTACATGCTGCTCGCATCCTTTCTTTCCTTATCTATAATCTATAAATTATATCAAATTCACATATTGGGGCCATAGCTGGCAAAATCTTTTTGAAAGGAGTTTGGGTCAGAGGCTGCAAAGGGAGCTCGAGCAAGCAGTTAAGAGCACTTGCTCCTCCTGCCTAAGACCTGGGTTCATTTCCCAGCAGCCATATCCAGCAGCTTACAGCTGTTTGTGACTTCAGTTCCAAGAGATCTTACACCCTCTTCTGGTCTCCCAGGGCATCTGCATGCATATGGGCATGCATACACACATACGATGAAAATTACAAGAAATCTTTCAAAAACAAAAACTGGAAAACGAGAAGAGGCTCATGTGCCTTCTGGGTTGTTATAGAGCAACGTGCAAAGACTCTTAGGGCAAGGGATGGGAGAAAACCAAGACTGGAGTGTAGTCACGCTTACTAGCCCAAGTCCAAGGGAAAGGCAGAATCTTAGCATAAACACATGCATGGAGTCTGTAGCGTTCTCACCAACTCATATAACCGTAACCATCCTCTGGACTGTTCTGATTGTTACTGGGCTTCCATTTATAACAATGTATGACCCAGAATCTAAAAGGGCCCGAAAACTGGTTGGAGAACTCAAGGCAGTGGCTGATCTCGTCCTCAGCATTTCCCACTTAGAAGACCTAATTAGCAAAAAGAAAAGCAATAGACCTTTTTTTGGTATTATATAATTCATTGTCTTTTTGCCTGGTATCAGTTTTCACCACCCCTAGCCATGGTGTCACCTCATAAAGAACTTATTGTTACACACAAAAATAACAAGGGCATGATCAGAACGTTGCAAGGAACATAACTCCACATTCTTTGTCTCCTTGCAACTGAAATCCTCAGGTCAACAGGCAATTACCTTCACAAAGTATGCCATGTTTCAAACGAACGTGGCTTGTGTTGAGATGGCCTTTGCCTAAAGAAAGACTATTTTTAGGAAGCTTGGCAAAGAACCCTAAGTTTCCAGCCCCACGCTGTACTGCCAAAAAGCTAATTCCAACAATTTTTTTCTTACCAAAAGGGGATAAAAGAGAAAAAAAATAATGGAAACACTCTTCCTATGGCTACCCCCCTTAAGCCTTGAAGCTTGTCTTCCCAAAATGGTGAGAATAACTTCACACCTGAAGGTTGCATTTGGGACTCAAGCTGCAGGTCATAGGACTAGAATGCCCTGCCTTTCCATGCCTTGGAAGAAACATGGAGCCTTTCTTTCTTTAAAGTGCAAATCCAATTAGAGAAGGGCCAGGGTTGTGTTCAAGAACTCCAGGGCTATAGACTGGAAATAAAGAGTTTCCTTCTTGTTCCCTGCAGCAGTAAAAATGCTTTTAAATAGAAAATGTTAATCCTTCTATGTGCACTTTACAGCCGTGCAAGTCCAAATATCATTTTCTAATAAAGACTAAGATTTTAATAAAAACAGATGTTGTTGATCCAGGATGCTCCGAAGCAGAGACACTGGATAAGAACCTGTGCTGTTGATCTGGGGTGAGGATTTTATCCCTCATAACAACAGTTTTTTCTATATAATTAGACCAGCATTGTTCTTTATATAGACTACCAATTTCAGGTTGGCTTCCGATCTCCAGCAGTTATTGGAATAGGAGCCTCAGACCAGCAGCTTCAGTATCTCCTTAGACCTTGCTAGACATGCCTCAGAGTCAGACTCTTTTTCAGGACATCTAGACACCATTTGGGAACTGCAGATGGCTTGAAATAATTGTGAACTCTTCCTCTACAAGGATGGCAGCAGAAGTCAGCATCTGCTAGAATAGCCCAAAGACCTTCCATTTCATCCTCTGATGTCTCCTTAATTCTCTCTCTCTCTCTCTCTCTCTCTCTCTCTCTCTCTCTCTCTCTCTCTCTCCCTCCTCCCTTTACTCCCCTCTTTCTCTCTCTTCCTCCCTCTCTCTCCCATCCTTTCTCTCTCTCCTCCCTCTCTCTCTGAAATTACTCATATTATTAGCAACATAGACACACAGAAAGCTTTCTCTTTCTTAGTCCCCATAAGCTAATCATTTTATCCTCAGGTTTCCTCACATGGCTCTAGTTTTGCATTTTGATGATACCTTGTAAACTATCTGGAGTACACTGCTCTATTCCACTAGCCAATGGGGTCTTTGGAAACATGTTATCATTCATACCTCCTATCATCAGCTATTTATCCAACACCAAGAACACAGATGGGTTTATTTTGTATCCCCTTCTAAGTGGGATTGAAGCATTCTCACTTGGGCCTTCTTCTTGATAGGCTTCATATGGCCAGTGAGTTGTACTTGGGTATTCTGTACTTTTTGACTAATATCCACTTATCAGTGAGTACATGCCATGCATGTCCTTTTGGGTCTGGGTTACCTCAATCAGGATATTTTCTAGTTCTATCCATTTGCCTTCAAATCCATGATGTCCTTATTTTTACTAACTGAATAATACTCCACTGTGTAAATGAAGCACATTTTCTCTATCCATTCTTCATTTGTGGGACATTTGGGTTTTTTCTAGCTTCTGGCTTACAAATAAGGCTGCTATAAACACAGTAGAGCATGTGCCCTTGCACTATGGTGGAGCATCTTTTGGGTATATGCCCAGGAGTTGTTTAGCTGAGTCTTCAGGTAGAACTATTTCCAATTTTCTGAGGAGCATCAAGATTGTTTTCCAGAGTGCTTGTACCAGTTTGCAATCCCACCAACAATGGAGGAGTGTTCCTCTTTCTCTACCTCCTCACCAACATGTGCTATTACTTGAGTTTTTGATCTTAGGTGTTCTGATTGGTATAAAGTGGAAACTCGGGGTCATTTTGATTTGCACTTCTGTGATGATTAAAAATGTTGAACATTACTTTAAGTGCTTCTTGGCCATTCAAGATTCCTCAGGTGAGAATTCTATGTTTAGCTCTGTATCCTATTTTTTAATGGTGTTATTTGGTTTTTTGTATAATTTTGAATATTAGCCCTCTCTCAGATGTAGGATTAGTGGAGATACTTTCCCAATCTGTAGGTTGTCATCTTTCCTGTTGACAGTGTCCTTTGCCTTACAGAAGCTTTTCAGTTTCATGAGGTCTTATTTGTCAATTGTTGACCTCAGAACCTGAGCCATTGGTGTTCTGTTCATAAAATTTTCCCCAGTGCCAATGCATTCAAGGAGGGACCTGGATGGGAGAGGGGAGGGGGGAAAGGGGGAACAAGATCTGGTATGGAGGGCAGGAGAGAAGCCCAGAGGGGCAGAAGAATGAATGGAAATATGCAGCAGCAAGGTGTGGGAGCAAGAGGAACCTCTAGAAAAGTCCCAGAGACCTAGGATGTGAGAGGCTTAGATGAAATGCCCAACAGTGGGAAGGTGGAACCTGAAGAGACCACCTCCAACAGAGAGACATGGTCCCCAGTAGAAGTATGTGGCCACCCACCCATCTCAAAATTTTTGACCCAGAATTGTTCCTGTCTAAAGGAAATGCAGGGACAAAAAAAATGGAGTAGCGACTAAAGGAAAGGCCATCCAGTGACCAACGCAACTTGGGATTCGTCCCATGGACAGACACTGACACTATTACTCATGCACATCCCAGTCACTGACACTATTACTGATGCTGTGTTGTGCTTAAAGACAGGAGTCTAATCTAGCATGGCTGTCCTCTGAAGGGCTCTACCAGCACCTGACTGAAATAGATGCAGATACTTACAGCCAACCATTTGATTGAGGTCAGGGAACCCTATAGAAGAGTCAGGGGAAAGATTGAAGGGGCTGAAAGGGATTGCAACCCCCTAGGAAGAACAACAGTGTCAACTAACCCAGACCCCTCAGAACTCCCAGAGACTTAGACCCCAACCAAAGATACATACATTGGCTGGTCTGTGGCCCCTGGCACATATGTAGCAGAGGATTACCTTGTCTGGCCTCAGTGGGAAAGGATGTGCCTAATCCCTTAGAAACTTGATGCCTCAGGAAGGTGAATTCTGTCAGGGAGGTGAGGTTGGGAAGGGAGGAGCACACTCTCCGAAGCAAAGGGGAGGGGAGAGGGTGAAGAACTCAGGGAAGGGGGACTTGGAAGGAGGGCAACATTTGGAATGTAAATAAATAAAATAATTTTAAACAATGGAGATGGGTGTTCAGAGCACAATAGCTGAGATAGAAGCACTGATTTATCATTTTGAAACCTTATCAAAGAGAGATGGGAGAAAATGAAGAGGGAGGTGGGAGAATGGGGACGAGAAGAAGATGGAGAAAGAAGGAGGTAGAGAATGGAGGAGGGGGGAGGAGGGGGAGGGGGAGGAGGAGGAGGGGGAGAGTAGTGCTGCGGCCTGCTGGAATACTGACAGATCTTGTTAGCTTGATCTTCTGCAGGTCCCATAGCTGTTACCATAGCTGCAGCGACTTCATGTGTAAGAAGGCCACATCATGTCCAGTAGACAGTGTTTCACAACTCTCCTCCTCAACCTCTGTCTCTTACATTATTTCTAGCCCCTCTTACTTTATGCTTCCTGAGCCTTGGAGGGAGGTAATAGAAGTGTCTTACTGAGGGCTGAGCACTCAGTCAGTCACTTACCCTTGGCACTTTGACCAGCTCTGCGTCTCTCCACTGACTGTTGCTTACTCAGAACATTTTCTCCCTAAGGTTGAGAGCAGCCCTAATCTACAGGCATAAACCTGGACATCTAGAAGGCCGCTGGACAAGGCCATTTAGCAAAACAACAGAAGCAAGTCCCCTCCTGTCCACCGTCCCCAGGGTCACTGTGATAAGAATGTATTATGTGAAAAAAATCAATAAAAATACATACTAAAAAAATCACCAAAGTATTCCATGTGCAAACAATTCTTTAGAGAGACGGATATAAATTAGTTATTTTGTATGAGTGGCAACAAGAATCCAAGCTTCACATTTTGTCAAAGTACCTTGAAGAAAAGCAGAAATTAACCTTTCAATCTTGTTTCCAATTTCTACCAGAGAAAGCTGTCCTTTGAAAGTAATGATTTAGTTTTTCAAAACATCTGGCCTCCGTTTCTTTGTTTAAGTTTCAGGGGCTAAGTTGAATATCTCACCGTTAATATTTTAAGAGTCGCTGACACCTAATGGAAGATTTTGAAAGAACAAGCAATTTCTAGGAAAGTGGGGTAGCGTTAGACAGTCCCTTTCTGGGAAGATGTCATACCCCTCCTATGCAGAAGACCCATCCTGAAAACTGCTGCCCCTAAGGATCCAGCAGGGGTTCCAGAGAGCTAGAAGTGTTGTGACCTCATATGGGGATGGGAACACAACTGACCCATGTGACACCATCTGGGTGTCACTTTTCCACCTTACATTGTTTTCCTAGTTGCTCAGAGGTGTCCCTCTCAGGCCTGTTTGCCATGGCACCCTTGAATAGCCCATTAGTAACGGCTGGCTCCAGAGGTCTTCCTTATGCAGCCGGCTTTGTGTCAGCACTAGGAACCAATGTGGCGCCTACCATGGCCAAGTGGCCCTCCAGGACCCCACTGGGAAATCCTAGAGTTTTATGGGGTTCACTGCAGTTTTTGTGTAAACAATGTAACGTTTTATGATGGGAAACCTAGTCCTTTGCTTTTTATGGAAAAGCATTGATTAAGGCTTTCTGAATGTTTGAAACGTAAAGAAGTGTGAAAAACTAATGTTGTTTCAGAAACGGTCCAAGGAAAAAGATCATGTAGTGGCTACAAGTTTAATGACCTTTCTCATAAAATTATGTGGGGGATTTGCGATAAGCAAGCAATAAAAATGTTCCATTGCCTCTGGTTCTCCCAGCTGTGGATTAAGTGTTTTATAAAGATAGCCCACTGCTGTCCCTGTTCATTTGGATTTAATATAATTCCAAGAGGAATGTCAATGAATTCATATCTTACATTTTTAATTAAAATAGTTGAAGTAGCAAATTTTCTTTAAAAGCTATTTTGAAATGAGAAGGCTGACTCTGCCTAAATTGTCTAAAACAAACTCCACTGATGAATAAATGTTCTTATAATGTGTGGGAACCAATAGGACAAATACCACTTAGAGGATGCTCTAATGTAAACTGGAGACTTTGAACAACATGCATATCGAGGTAGATTCAACATTTGTAGCCAATATGACACCATGTGCTGATGCTGATGGCGGGAGAAGACATGTGTTTAGAGACAGGATGTATGGGAACTATCTGTAGGTCCTGTTCAATTTTGTTACAAAAATAAAACTCCTAAAATGCTTTCAAATGCAAAACCTAAATTTAAAACTGTGAGTACATATATGATATGAATATGTATGTATGTATTGTGCACATATGTGTATATGTGTATATTATGTAAGGGGTATTGTGTGTTATGTGTATCTGTATATGCTCACATGTGTGCATATGTGTATATCTGTATATACATGTGCTTTGTATGTATATATGCATGTGCATTTATGTGTATTATGCATATGTGCTTATATACATATGTGTGCATGTGTGTATATGTATCTGCCCTACCACTTGTGTATATGTATGTATTATATATATGCATTTGCATGTAGTTATGTGGATATGTATACTATGTATATGTGTGCATATGTTTTACTATGAGTTGTGTATATGTACATATGTGTTTGCATGTGTTGATGTGTATATTCTGTGTATATGTGTGCACATCTGCATGTATGCATGTATATATTGTAGGTGTATGCATATGTAAGTATTGTTATATATGTATGTATGTATGTATGTGCACAGCTACATGTGTGTAGGTGCATATTGTATGTATGTGTGTATGTGTGTGTTATGTATATAGGATGTTTGTATATTAGACTATTCAAGTTTAAACATCTTTCTATTTCACCCTTTTATAATATGTTGCAAACTTTTCTAGCATAATTAGTCATGGTGCTAGCCATGGTGCCTCTCATCCTTACTCAGGCACAGGGAACTCAATTTTTCCAAAAGTCCCATAGATAGAACTAGAAGCCCAGAAGAGTGGTCAGTCTGCACCACCTGCAAGGCATGACCTAGAATAGAGGCTGATTTCACATTGATATGAGGGTACCATACTGTGTGGGACTTCTTATAAAATTGAGGTTGACAAAAACAAGGTGCTTCCCAAACTCTGGTCTCTGATTCTTAGACCTAAAATAAAGGAGACCAAAAGAGTGGCTTCATTAAAAAAAACAAGACGTGACCATTATCTAACTAATCAGCTTTTCATAAGGGAACACAGAAATCAGACAGTCAAAGGAATTGCTGGGAATTCTAAAGCAGCCCTTGACCAAGGCATGGAAACATGTTAGGGCAAAATGCTTTCACCTGACCTATTTTGGCAGTAATGCCATGCCAAAAAGGAGGTAGCTTCCAGGGAAGGTTTGCTCACAAAGAAAATGCTGTTCCAGAGTGGGTAATGCTCACAGGAAAGTTCCAGGGAAATGACACTTCAGATGGATCTTGA
This sequence comes from Rattus rattus, assembly GCF_011064425.1. NCBI lineage: Eukaryota > Metazoa > Chordata > Mammalia > Rodentia > Muridae > Rattus > Rattus rattus. The sequence goes on along the minus strand of NC_046160.1, from coordinate 29,514,911 downwards.
AAGAACCATGCTGTGGCCTCTCGGTCCCCAGCACTCACCTGCCCACAGTCTTTTCCTGCAAGAGCACACAGCATACCTATGCCCCATGGCTGGCAAAACCTGTTCAATCCAAGCCTTTCAGTAAGGAAATCTATACCAACACTGTGTTAATAGAGTGTAATGCCACATTGTCAACACAGTGAGCTGCAGATGTGGGCCCAGGCTCCAAGTCATGCTGAGAACACAAATGCAGAGAGAACGTATTCCTGTGTTCTGTCTGCTCACTCTCCCTTTGTAAGGTGTCACTGTGAGAGAAGTAGAAACCAGCAAAGTTTCCCCAGGCTCAGCCCCACATGCAGCCATAACCCACAGATGCCACCCCCTCTACCCGGTTGCTCTTTGACCTCAGTGCTGACCTATGGAAAACAACCTTATTAAAGGACCGAGGTCATTTATCCCTACTGCTATGCACATTGGCCCCTTTAGGGCCAAAGCTGCTGAATTATATGTGGTGTTTTATGAGATGATCAGGTGTCAGGGAGCAGTGGAATATAGGCAGACAAGCAGATTCTTTGACAAGAACTGTCAAAGCTTTCCTGAGGGGGCCACTCACTGACCCCCTAATCCCTGGAGCACTCTCTCTCATTTGTGGCCAAATACACTATCATTTACATTTTCCTCAGTCTCCCCACAATTTCCTTACCTCAGAAAAGCAAAGGGTGTCCATATCCATTCATCTGCCATTAAAGGAAAAACAAATTGAAGAGGTTAAGCAGCATTATTATTTTTTTTTTTTGCATGAAAGGGAGCGGTGAAGACAGAATCAGAGATGGTCTCTTACATCCCAAGCGAAGAGTAAAAACCTAGGCGTTTTCAAGAAGGTATGAGTGTATGAGTCTTCGAAGCTGATTAATTTTTAGATCTTAAAAAGCCATACGGTCTCTTTAAAGAGCAATGAAAGCCTGATTCAAGTTGTTAAATTTTATGTTGTGTGTAATGTTGTAAGTGATGTCAAACCTTCCACATTTTCTTACCACTGACATTGGACAGTCTACTCCACTCAAGACCTCGGTTACCAGAGTTGAGATTAAGTAACCTAACCAGGAAATAAGGGCAGAATGGAATTTTATTACACAGAATTGAACAGTTCAGATGCAAAATAATTAAGTCTGAGCCAAATATAGCCATTCTTTTCTCCCATCAGTTTATTTTGGTGGATAATTGGCTGTATTCGGCATTTCACTGAGCTGCATATAAAACTTTATTGCCCTTGTAAAACACATGCTGTGAATTCTGATGCTTCTGTGTGTTTGGGGGGACATAATTGTTGCCCTTACGAAATGCACTGCTTACCTAAGTTTTGAAACCCAACTAGGCTTCCAGGAGGCCTGCCCCTGAAGGCTCTGAGTGCTAGGCTGTGTGGAGAGTTCCCAACTAAGAGAAGGAAGGAGCCTGTGCTGACTGACAATGCCTCACCCCATCCTCATTCCCACCCTCATGCCCTCACATGACACCCCCACATCCCCACTCACATCCATACACTCCCTAAGCCCACACCCCCATGCCCACACCACACCCTCCTCCCCACCCACCACAGCCAGGATTTTAAAGCACCTGAAAAGCAAAGACAGACACGGGCCTGTTTGATAGGAAGCTCGCTGTCGAGCTACAGAGTCAAGGGTCGAGAACCAAGGTTTTAAACACAGCAAGGCTGCACTGAGTGTGCCTCGGTGCTTCTGACAAATCTAAACCACAAATCTGAAGTATGTGGGGTCTGTCCCAAGGTGGTCTCCTGCTTTTCTTCATCCTTCTGAGAAATAGGAGCTTTCTATTCACTGTGACGGCTTCCTTTCCTAGGCATCCATAGAATGATACAGAATTGGCCTAATTGGGAGCTTTCTTTTGAGAAAAACAATATGTGAATACACCCGGTTTCAGTTAGCTCCCCAAAGCATTGAACTGTTTCTTCTTTTTTTTAATAGGAATATGCCAGAATCCTCCCCTCTGGTTGCTTCTACATGCGGGGCTCACAATGCATTCCCAGGTAGCCCACCGTGGCCTGATGACTCTGCCAGCACCAGGTAGGACTCATCATGTCCAAATGGCCTTTTCAGCATCTCCTTTCCAGTGTCACTTGTAAGAGTCTTAATGCCTTCCTGCTTTTCCTCAGTGTCACTCATGCCATCTCTAATGCCCAGACATTAGGCTCCTCAGACCTCAGAGCCTACAGGCACAGTAGAGCTATCTGGGGAAGATTCTTCCTTCAGTCTATACATATCCTTTCTCTGTGCCCTAGAGAGTGCTTTTCTGGGTTACTACGGTATGGTGATACATTCAGACCAGATGCCTGACAATGGCAAGACCTTGCAAGCCCAATGGTAAACTTCCATAAGTCTCTACCCACAAAGATAACAGGCAAACACATGTATTTGAATGCTTTTGTAGCCAGAGGTTCTGGGCTTCTCACCACAATCTCAAAGGGCTCCAGGGTCCTTGCAATAAAAAAAAATTGGAAGCCACTAATGTGGTGTCACATGTGAAGAGCTGAGTATCTGATATACTATGACTTCTCTCATCAGCTGTGGTTGAATTTCTTTCAAGCACAATAGGGGCTGGGGTGGGGAGACAGGAATCATGGATGCCCAGAGGGGTAAGGTAGGACACAGAATACTAACATTTTTTAAAACAGCCATAGCAACATATTCTTGTAATCCCAGAACTTGGGAAATTGGAAGCAGGAGGATCCAGCATTCAAGGTCACCTTTGCCTACCCAGCAAGCTTGAGGCTAGCCTTGGCTGCGTGACATCCTGTCTTAAAGAAAAAAGAAAACTGTAAAAACAAGAAGTTGGAGCTGAAGTCAAGCGTGGTACAGTGGTGGCTCATGGCTGTTATACATTTCCTTTGTCCCTCTCTGAGCCTCTACTTATCTACCAAGGGCATTTAGCCACCTGCCTCATGTGCACTTCATAAGGTTCAGGAGAGCAGAAGAATGGAGTTTTGATTGACCTTATGTTTGGGATAGAGTGTAGGACACTATCAAGTTGAAGTAAGATAAATTACAGGATGAGAGTCACAGTCATTCATTTCTTGCTCAAACCAAGGCCTCGGAAATGCAGAGGGAGAAACGCTGTTTACAATAAGTTATAACTCAAGTGTGTGACCACAGAGCTCCCTTAGGAGCATGCTGCTCAGTCCTTTCAGCTTTAGGTCTGGCTGGGCATCAACCCTCCTCCTTCGCTCTGCCTTTGGGTTCACCCTCCTACAAATGCGGATGTCCCAGAGCCCACACTTTGGGTTTTTCCTATGGAAATGGACTAGGTTGATTCCCTGAAACAAAGATGATCTTTGGGCCTAATTTGCCTACAGAAAAACAAGATGTGCCAACCGTCCTTAAACCTTGAACTTCATCCTGGGCAGAACCAATGATGACAATTTCCCAGCTAATCTGGTTGAGGTAGCAGACAGGGAGCACAGCAGGAGACATTTTTGAAACACGGCAATCATGGCTGCCACCAGCACCCATAGGAGACAACATGTCAAGCTGACTAACATGCTGTCTGTCACATAGGGTGTTCTCTGTCTGTCATATAGGGTGTTCTCTCTGTCATAGACACTCAGTGGCCATGTAGCCGTTTGTCAAGACCAGAGGCTAATTTAAAATGTGGGTCTCTTAAAGGCAAATAAAGAGGGCGAGGGAGCTCGGGGATTCCAGGAAGTTGCTTCAGGCATGGTGGGGAGCCAGGGACCCCGTTTCTGGCTGCCTAAGAGGCTTCATGAAGAAACTGGGGAACACTAAGTGCCTGATGTCTGGCCAGAAACACCAGCCTCAGCACGAAGTGTAGAGCTGGAGTAGAAGAGAGTGTCCTCATTGCTTTTGGTGAATTCCCAGGAAACAATAGACAGCTATGAAGTTAGCAGACCGAATGGCGCTTTCTCTCTTGTTCTAGCGTACCAGGGTCTCCCCATCTGCGAATTACACATCCTTTTATAACCCTTCCAGAGAATGTCAGCATGGGAATGTAGACTCAAGCTCATTAGAGCTGCCTAGCTGGTAGGAGAGTAAGCGATCTTTGTCCAGGGCAAGGGGGGAGCTTCTCTTGACATTGTGGGGTGTTTCATGGTATCTCTTGCTTCTATCCACAAGTTGCCTACCCCTCTGATGGTTTTCATAACTGAAAATGTCTTCAGACATTATCAAATATCCCCTAAGGGAAGAATAGTCACTGAATGGGGCCTCAGGCAAAGGTAGGTAGGTAGGGACTAAGGATGAGTGAGTTTACACAAGTCTTCAGCAGGCTTTCTCTGACATTGTAAAATCACAAGAAACCAGAGTCGCCAAATGCCCATGCTTGCAGACTCTATACAGCTGGGAGAAAGGGGAGACAAAGGGGCACAGGTGCTGATCCTCCATCATTCGCCACTCACACCTCTTTGGAGTCCCATGCTCTTAGCAATAGGCGGAGTTCTTGCTACAATCACTTCATCAGCCCTCCCCAAGAACCTAGGAAGCAGTTACCAATGTTAAGCCATCTTGTAAGTGGAGAATGTGAAACTTATTAAGAACAAATGATGTCCTGGGACCAAATAATTGCCTGGCATTGGAGCCTAGATTTCGACCCATGTTCCTTTACCTCAGACGTGCCTGCCAACCTAAAGTAATCTCAGTATTAAATTAATGCCACCCTAGAGCCAGGATTCAGAAAGACACCAAAAGAATGAAAAGGACCATCCAGTGAGTGATGCCCCACCCCCACCCCTCCTAGCTTTTCCTTGACCTTCCCCAGCCCAAGTGGAGAAAGCAGTGCCATCTAGTTTCACCCTGCAGACTTTTTCAAAAGACCACAGCTATCTCAATGCAGTTACCTCTTTAGACTGGAGAGAAAAGATGATATAGAATGAAAGGAAGGAAGAGAGAGAGGGAGGAAGAGAGAAAAGAAAGGAAGAAAGAAAGGAAGGAAGGAAGGAAGGAAGGAAGAGAAGGAGGGAGAGAGGGAAAGAGAAAAAAGAAAGAGAGGGAGGAAGGGATGGAGGGAAAGGGAGAAAAGAGAAGAAAGAAAGAAAGAAAGAGAGAGGGAGGAGGAGGAAGGAAGAAAGGAAGGAAGGAAGGAAGGAAGGAAGGAAGGAAGGAAGGAAGGAAGGGAGGAAGGGAGGAAGGGAGGAAGGAAGGACAACTTTGCCTGGGTGCCTTGATGTGACATCTGTGACATGTTGAGCTGGCAGTTTCATGGGCAGAAATGCCCCACCATCCCTGGGTGCCTGCAGATTCCACAAAATGAAAATAAATCCCAAATGCATGGGGGTAGGGGGTAGGGGGTAGGAGTGGGGGTGGGAAGCATATTCTTGTTTTTAAACACCGAACATAAGCAGTGGCTCAATGCTGAATCCTGGAAGCTTCAATCACATTCCACGATCCGCATTCACCACCGTGAGGGTGCAGGAGTAGAATTTAAGGAGGAATCTGGTTTTTTCCTTGCTATTTTTTTTTTAAAGGATCTGAGCAAGTTATGAAAAACAAAAGACCAGCAAGTTCCAAAAACATACTCACTGCATCTCTTTTAAAACACACCCAAACCCAAGATGAACGTCAGGATGACAAGATACTGTACTGATTAATTATTAAGAACACATTGCGTGCGGTTTGACAGCTGTGCCAGAGCCGCCCGCTTCATAGTGATTAAACCTCAATAAATGTGGTTCTAATAATGAGCTGGTATTGAATTATCAGACAATGGCAGCTTCAGTAAATCTTCATTACTTTTGTCTTTTGAGACCTTCATTTAAATTCTGAGTGTACAAATGCTGGTTCTGGAGCCCAGCGGGAACCCCCCTGGACTCAGGACCCCCAACCACCACTACCCCCAACCACCACCAGCCCCAACACACACAGCTCTCAGCTGGCCTGGTGGACAGCTAGGGAGGGGACAAGAATAGAATTGGGAGCCATGCTACTTTTCTAGGAAGTCTGCATTCTAACAGAAATGGCTTTCTTCAAATTCCCACAAAGGGAAGCTTTGCCAGTATGAGAACCAGACACTGGGGTAAAGAAATTTACCTCTGAACTGTGGCATTTTCAGAACAAACACAAAGTGCGCAAGGAGGCGAGGGAATCCTGAAGGCTTCAAGGGAGGGAGAGGGACTGGAAGAGGTCTCTCAGCAAATGCACAAGGGACAGGGTGACAGGCTGACCGAGGCCCTCCAGGGTAAACAAACTAGCTTGGGTATAGAGCCTGGCTTCAAAAGGCCCACAATTACTCATTTTATTGCTCAGAGTTACAAGATGATACTATCTCAAAAGGAGGTGACAGCGAGTTAACAGATCCGTCCCTGAGGGTGCCTGGCCCAGACCAAGAGACTCCCTTCTCCAAACAGAGATGCGAGCACAATTAGGCGCCTTTCGAAAGGGAGGCAGTTTTCTGCTTTGGGAAGCCCTTGCGAGGCCAGTTAAGACACCCCCACCATGCACATTTTGGTACTAATTAACTCCTAATTTGGGAAGGGGGAAAGGGTGTCTCTTTCAAGAATTTCTCCCTCCGGAGATGGCATCTCAGAGCAGCAGCATTTGGCAGTAAAACACAACAAATGTCAGAGCGGAGTGGCTGCAGGGCTCAGAATTTACAGCTAGGTTCCGGAGTGCTGTTGGAGCCACAGCCAGAGACTCTGATTTCAGAATGGGATGGATCTGGGTAATTAGGCAAAGTCATCCTGGCCTGTCCCACGAGGGTCCTGAGGCCCATCTCAGCTATGGCTTTAGTCAAGTTCTTTCTCCTTGCTGTACCTCCAGTCACCATCTAGCTGCAATGAAACTGTGGCGTTTGGGCAACCTAAGGATTACTCAGTCATAAAGTCTGTGACACTAAGATTGTAAAAGTTATCAGGTATTTGCACTAATTCACACACACACACACACACACACACACACACACACACATGCACACACATGTTCACATACACACAGCGAATGGTACCTGGAAGGCAGATGGTAAGGGATGATCATAGGATTGGTAAACTGTGCCACAGAAGGTATAGTCACAGTAAGACTCCAGCCTCCCTCGTCACTGCATTTACCACCATCACGAATTCTTTCCTTCTCACTCCTAGCTATTCTAGCAATGGAAGGAGAAGAGCCATTACCACACAGTACAGCCTGGGGCTCCATGCCACCGCTCGGCCCTTGCAAAGCTCATCTCCAAGGAATTTTCTGGAAAGTCTCTGCTAGGTCCTGCTACCTTGCTTCGGGTCAGTATAGCATTAGAACGCAACCCGGCTTTCTGGCACCAGCCAGCACTATTTTATAACTACCGTTGTCAGAAGGCCTGGGCCTCTGCATCTGCTCCAGAAGGTGCCGTGAACCCAGAGCCTGAGCTCTGCTTCCTCTAGCAGCCCTTGCTTGCACAGCTGACATCACTCACTCTCCCAGATGCACCCCTCAAGTTTTCTCTCTTCCTCCCCTTTTTTCTTTGTTATATAGAATTGCACCTGTCTTTCCTGGGCTGATTCTTGTTCCCTGACAGTTACGACACAGATGCATACACCCTTCATCTTGCTTCTGCACAGTCTTACAACTGTGATGCATTATCGTTGATATCTTCCACAACCGACTGTAATGTTTTATTACATGACACATTTCCCAACGGTAATGTATTATTATTGCTGAATATTTTTTGACCCTAAAATAGCAGAATCCTAGCTGCCTTGTTGAGTCATATGGAAAATTTGCATACCTAATAGTGGAGTGGTAAACCATGAGATCCAGGTTGTTGGTGCTAACAGAGCTTGGTGGCTTTGTTGTGTGTCAAGGAAAGGGTCCAGGTCTGTTGTTGGAGAAGGTGTGGAATTGGGCCTTCAAAACCAGCCACACTTAACAGTCTAGGTTGTAGAGCTTATATGCTAGAGCAGTTGCTTAGCACACAGGAAGCCCTGGGTTCACTCGTCAGCACAAAGCAAAACAAAAAAGAGAATGAAAAAGAACAGAACAAACATCAGTAGAGAGACAGAGGAGGACCCCAGTATCCCAGTGACTTTCCACAATGCCTTTGAGGATGCCAGAAATGGTTGCTTGGCAGCTAGAACAGTCAGCAGGAAGGTGCCACCTACAGGTGAGTTCAGGGAAAGCATGCAGCAAAGCAGGTTTCCAGAGCTGACCTGAACCAAGGACAGTCTCCAGTATGAGTGGACTGGTACTCACTGTGGACCTGTGGGGGACTGGGGGTCCTGATACTCCATTTCCACTAAAGTCTTCCGGGCCCAGCCTCTTCTCTCCTGGCCATGCCAGCTCACTCCTTTTTCAGAAGCTTCCCTCCCAACTTCCCCAAAGCTCGAAATAAAACTCATACAGTTCTTGCCAAATATTTTCTCCATCAAGCAGTATTTAGCAACACGAGCGCCACAGAAGGATCATGAACAGATCGAATATCCTACATTTGTTTTCGAATCCTGGAGATAGTTTCCAAATCATTTCTGTTTCTCCCATCCTCTTGTCCTCTCTTCCTAATTACTTTTTTAACTTTTAATTCCTTTCTAGACACACTATTGCCCTTTCAATAATTTTGGCAGGTCCTGGGGTGCACTGACTCCAGAAGAAGGGTGGTCAAACATGGCTGGTAAGCTTAAGGACACAGTATGTGGTTGTCTCATGCTCCTATGGCAATGATGTATACAACCCATGAAGAATGGGAAGAAATAGCATGCAATGGGTAAACATGTTGTGGTGCCACACCCTGTGTAAGGATGCATGCAGTGATGTGGAGAGACCTTATGGCTCTCTCTATGTGAAGTCTCGTAGATAAGGAAGATCGGGCCATGTGTGTTATATGGATGAGGGGTGACCATGAGGTGTGCGAATGGTGTAGTTAGAGACATCATGATGGAAGCAGGCTAGGAAGGTTTTAAAAAGTAAAGCCACGAGAAAAGTATACACCAAAATGGCATCTTGGCCGAGGTTGGAGAGACAGCCCAGGGGTTAAGAACGCATTGTTTTCATGGAGGACTCAGGTTTTATTCCCAATACCCATATAGTGTTAACAACAATTCGTAACTCCAGTTCCAGGGGATTCGATGCCATCTTCTGACCTCTGCAGGCTCCAAGCATGCATGTGATACACATTCATACATGTAGGCAAAACATTCATACACATAAAACATAAAATAAATATCTTTTTTTTAAAAAAAAAATGAAATCTTGGCTACTAAAAAGAGGCTCTTGGGTTAGATAGAGGTTGCCTCCAGGAGCAAAGGTCCAGGGAGGGTTGGGAACCCCGTCATACCAAGAGCAAATCTCAGTCCCAGCCTTGGGACTATAGAGCTTGAATTTATAATTGGGCAGGCTCCACATCTGTCACCAGATGAATGTACTTAAAAAGAATGAACAAATTAAAAATTTAGCTTGCTGCTTATAAGTAGCAATTATTCTGGACCAGAAGCCTGGGGAAGATGCTGGGGCCCCTGGCCCAAGAGAAGACTGTAACTGGCTCATATGTAGCTTCAGTCTCAGAGACCTCATAGCCGCTCATAATGACTTCAGTCCAAGAGAGGGACAGTCCAGTTTCACAATCCATATACAAGAACCAGATCAAATCATGACATTTCCTTATACATCTAGGACTCTTTGAGCCACTGTCATCATCTCTAAGATTCAAATGCCATAGCTAGGCTCCAAGGACACTGGGTGTCTTATGTCACTTCCCCAACTAAACTATGCTCTTTCCAAAGTTCCCCCATCACCTGGACTCTAGAAGACAATTTTCCATTTCTCATGTTCAGAGATGAGGACAACTCAGGGTCCTCTTTGTCACATAGTTGTCACATAGAAAGAGACAGAAGCCCCCGGAAAAGCAAAGGAATGAGGTTGGATTTGACCTTGATTAGGAAGATAGGAAGGAATTTCAAAAGCCACACGTTAGTTTGATTCCAGGTCTCATAATTTTTAGTGATTGTGATTGCACTTTGATTTTTTTTAAACTCCAACATAACAGAGAACTCCTTATAGTTTACCTCCCAAGATGGCTGCAGATTCAAGTCATGTGGAAAAAAGGGCCTCTGAAAAATTACTATCGAGGCTCAACACCCAAGACTTTTACCACAGACAAAGACTAGCAAGAAGAGACGGCCTATGAGGATCGATGACAGCCCACAGTTCCACAAGGAACAGCTCTGACATAGTAGTACATGAGGAAGCTCACGATGGCACAGCTGGATCCTGCCCACTTGTGTATCCAGAGGATGCCGTCCTGCACACCTCTTTTCTCTTCCCTCCTGACCTGAAATCCATTGTTCTTTTATACATTATTCTTTTATGTTCCTGATGCAAATTCCACTGAAGAGACCAAATCAGAAGAAAGAGAGACCACTTTCCTCTCCTCCTTTCTTAGCTCTTTACAGTAACAGAAGATACCCAGCCCCTTTTCTGAGTATGAGTTAGTTAGTTAGCCTACTTCTCAGCAAATGATATTAGCCCAAAAGCTTGAAATACCTAATTAAAAATTCACAGATCATCTGAAGCCCAGGAAGAAGAAAGACCAAAATGTGAATGTTTCATTCCTTCTTAGAAAAGAGAACAAAATACTCACAGGAGGAAATACAGGAACAAAGAGTGAGTAGGGACTGAAGCAAAGGTCATCCAGAGACTGCCCCACCTGGGGATCCATCCCATATGCTGCCACCAAACCCAGTCACTATTGCCGATGCCAAGAAGTGCTTGCTGACAGGAGCCTGATATGGGTGTCTCCTGAGAGGCTGTGCCTGAGCCATACTGATACAGGTGAGGATGCTTTCAGCTAATCACTGGACTGAGCAAGGGGACCCCAATGGAGGAGTTAGAGAAAAGTCTGAAGGAGCTGAAGGGGTTTGCAACACCATAGGAAGAACAATAATATCAACCAACCAAATCCCACCTGAGCTCCTAGAGACTAAACCACTAACCAATGAATACACATGGAGGGAGCCATGACTCCAGCCACATATGTGGCAGAGGATGACATTGTCCAGCAACAATGGGAGGAAAATCCCTTGGTCCTGTGAAAGCTTGCTTCCAAAATGTAGGGTAATGCCAAGGTGTTGAGGTTGGAGTGGGTGGGTGAGAGGGAATGGGAGCATCCTCATAGAAGCAAAGGCAAGGGGTACGGGAGAGAGGGGAAAGGAGATAACATTTGAAATGTAAATACATAAAATATCCAAAAATAAAATTATTTTTAAAAATGATCATGTACTGAGCCTTGAAGTTTATCCAAATTCCAAAACCTGCACAAGGGTTTAAAATAGTCCCACTAAGAAACAAAGCCCTTCCTACTATTCTCACAGCCTGCTAATCAATATCCATGCTTTCAATGTGGACTCTGATCCTTTAACCTCCAACAGTGACACCAAGTGATACTTCTAAAACACCGAGATTTTTGTCCACATAAGTGCTCTGATGGCTTCCCAAATCCTTGCTCCTTGACATGCCATCCCAGGATCTCCTTGTCTTCGCCCCTATACTTCCTCCCTCTATGTCCATCTCAAATCCATCTGTAAAGACTCTTTACACCTTCTTACTTAGGTCATCCTTTTTCTTATTTCTGAGAAATTTGCATGAGGGGCCTCCTGCAAAGAAAACCCTTCTCTGTCTTGTTCAACCGAGTAATCATCTTGTTACTGCCTTCCAATCTGCTCATCTACCACACCGTTGGGGGACATTTGGTTCCCCATCATGTTTTCAGACTGTCCCCAAATCTGTCAGTTGCCATAGAATCTTCTCAAGTAGAGGCTTTATTTTCTTCCAATAGAACTAAAGGGTCTGCAGGAGAGACGTGCATTTCCATGGCGTCTCCAAGCCATTTCTTCTTCCGTCTTCAAAGTCCTTGGTTCTTTGAAGTGCAAGCCATCAGACTTTACCACCCACTATTTGCCTTGCCATCATTTACAGTCCTCCCTGCCATCCACCTTCATTTATTGATGACTTTAGCACTTGGCTCACTGTCTTCCTCTCCACGTCTCCTGTCATTCTTGGCAACTTTAACATCCTCAGAGACAGCCTATCTCCAACACCTCGTTATCTCTATTCCTTGTGCTGCTCAGATCACATGATTTGTCCCTCATCCTACCTCATCCACCCACTCCTGCGATCATGCTTTATCCACACAATCTTATGCAACCAATGCAAGTACTCTGAAATGGCCAGCATTCTTTAACCACTATATCCCTTCATCTGGAGTAGACACTTGAGTGACACTGACCTCATTGGGATGCTCAATGACATTTTTCCTTCCTCTTTCTCCTCATTCTCAACAGCACCACCTCTTCAGTGACAAAACATGTGTGCATGTGCTCACACACACACACACACACACACACACACACACACACACTTTTACTCTCTTCCTCATTCACTCTGGTTCCTTACTCAGTGTTTTAACTACATCCCTCACGTGTATTTTACTACCTCTTTCACTGCTACGACACTGGCTAGGAAAGACCTGATCCTATAAATTGCTGCCATTTACAGTCCTCCCTGCCACCCCCTCCATTTACCAATGAGTTTAACACTTGGCTCACTGCGTGTATACCTAATCAAACCAATCCGCTGGGTAGTATTCAACAGCCATGCTGGCTGGACTCAATTTCAACGGGTAGGCACCAGTCTCCACACTTTCAACAATCTATCATGCCTAACCAATTTAGTCCCCAAGTCTCAAAGACAACTGTTTTAGATCTCGGCTTTACCCCATAAACGTCGGAGACAGCCTCATTCCCAGCAAATGCTGTCCCTGACCCTCTTGCCATGGGCATATGGTGGGAAAACACTGCTGCCGCTCCTAGAAAAGCATATTATGCTCTAATTGCAGAATTCATCTCCTCAGAGATTCCTGGATACTGTCCAGGAACATGTCCTTATCTTCCACCATCTCCTCAAGTCATCAGACCCTAGCTAACTTCACAAAATGGCTCTGCCAAGAGTGCCAACGACGGAGCTTTGACAGGACCACAGTTTTTGTTGTTGTTGTTGTTTGCTGTTCACTACCCCAGCCTCAGCTTATGATTTCCGCATCATGATCATAGACGATATCCTTATTCTGATGACACCAAACCTATATCACTAATATTGACCCATACATTTACCCATGAATTCCTGATTCTCTCTTCCTCTCTCCCTCCCTCCCTTACTCCCTTCTCTGCCTCTGGCTCTGTCCTTCCCTCCTCCTTCCATCCCCTTTTCTTACTCAAAGCTCATCTATTTGTATTGGTAAACTACACCATTTTTCACAGAATTATTGAAAACGGTGATTATATCTGTGTGGATAAGGGGATGGCTCACAAGGTAAAGCATTTATATGCCCGAGGGTTGGAATCAGATGGGGCTGTACTGAAATCTCAGTACTGGAGAGACAGAGGCAAGGGATCCTTCCTTACTTTATGAATAAGCTGGCTAGCTAGATTAGATGAATTGGGAAGCTCTGGGCTCATTTAGAGACTCCGTTTCAATATATAAGGTGGAAAATTATTGAGAAAGATGCTTGACATTAGCCTCAAGCCTCTACGCTCAAGCCTGTGTATGTGTATACACAGACATATACTCTTATACATATATGTAAGTGTTGAATATAAATAAAGTTCCTGCAAGCTTATTTATTCCCTTTCCTTCATCCCCCACACTTATTTTACCAGCAGATTTTGGCAATATCACTTCCAACCATTTCTCAAATTTGACTACACTGTATCCTTCAGAGCATCAAAGTGTTAATCTGAGTCAACGACTTCTCTTAAGTGGCAAGCTAAGATCTTCTTTCTCACTGGCCTCTGCCCCTTTCCTGGACCTCATGCAATCTATCCTTTACACACACACACACACACACACACACACACACACACACACACACACACACACACACACAGCAAATTTAATGATCTTTACCATTCTTTAATAGACTTTATTTTCAACAGCAATTTTGGATTCACAAAAAATGGTGGTAAATGCAGAGAATACCCATATACTCCTGTCACTCCACACACGAATTCTCTCTCATCAACAACATTCACACCAGAGTGGCTCATCTGTTCTAATGAACTACATTGTCTCATCAAAATCTACCCTTCACAATGGGACTCACTCTTGTACGTTCCGTAAGTTTGTATAAATGTATGACAAGTATCCACTGGGTGGAATCCACAGATGCTTCACTACCTGAAAAGCTCTGTATTCTGCTTATTCCATCCCTTCCTCCAATCCCACATCAGGAGTTGCTTTTCCCAGGATATCAAATAGTGGGAATTGCATTGTATGTAGCCTTTTCATGGTGACGTCTTTTGACTAATAGTATGAACATTCATGTTTTCTATATCTTTTAGTGTCTTGGTGTCTCTTCTTGTCACTGAATAATATTCCACTGTCTAGATATACCACTTTCTTCATCTACTCATTACCTGGAGAGTATGTTGGTTCCTTCCAAATCTGAACAATTGTGAGTGAAGTGGCTGTCAATATTTTTATCCAGGCTTTTGTATGAAGTGGATCTTAAACTCGCTTGAACAAATACAAGAGTAGAATGGCTGGGTCAGATGTGTTCAGCCATAAGAAATGCAACTGTGTCACCTTACACTCCCATTTGCAAGAAATGAGGGTTCCCATTGCTCCACATCCACACCAACATTCGATGCTATTAGTGTTTTTAATATCAGCCTTTCTGATAGATGTATGATGTGTGTATCTCATTTTTATTAGAGCCACCTTTCTAAATCTTAAATCTTATTGTGTTTCCCCACTTTTCAAAACCTCAAAGTTTAACCTTTGCAACAAAAATAAATTCCGAAGGTCTCACTGACCGGAATCTACAGGATTTGTCTCTATCTATTCATATGTGTTTTGCTTCTTCGACAAAATCCATACTGATTATTCCATATTCTGGTTGTAGCCTGCTTCCCCAACTTTACCATGAGGTACTAGTCTGACCATGATGACCAAGTATGTAAGTGCACACACACACATACACACACATACACACACACACACACACACACACACATACTAGATAGATGATAGATAGATAGATAGATAGATAGATAGATAGATAGATAGATAGATAATAGATAGATACATAGATAGATAGATTTAAAAAACCTTTAAAGCATGTAATTACTGTGAGAATCTGACTTTAAATCCCTAGCACTTGTCTAAAAGGATGAGTATGTGTACAGGTAGAGGACAGAGAAAGAAGGATCATTGGGGCTTGCTACCCTCCAGCCTAACTTCAGTTTCAGTGAGAGATCTTACCTCAATGGGAAAGGATGGAAGAACATGGAAGATGTTTGATAACCCCCTCTAGCCTCCACACACACTTACGTGAGCACATGCACACAACACTGAATATACATTCGTGCTCTCAAAAAAGGAAAACATGTAGTTATTAATTTTGAGTTTTTTAGGCTGAGGCTTAACCAAATCTATTGTCCCCAGATTAGGAAAACTTAAAGAAAGGTCTCAGAAGAAAATACACTTGCCTTAAACTTGACTGTCAACTGCTCAACATCAAACTGTCAGGAAATGAATCCCATAAATAATGTCAACCTCCAATAAAGATTGACTTAAGATCTAAGACTTCTGAATGGACAGGAATAATACAGATCCTAAAGAGAGTGAGTAAAAAATTTGTTTCCATGAGGTAGAAGTCTAGTGTACCAATGGAGAAGGGGGTAGTTAAAGAGAAGTGAGAATCAGTGGGAGCTATCACGCCATGCCCTTGAAGGGGGTGGAGGTGACAGAGACACAGAGACACACAGAGAGAAATAGAGACTTCTGGAAGGCACAGTAAGAACCTATGAGATCTAGAAATGGTAAGTGAAACATCATTAGGTTTTTAGAGGCCTGCTGGAGGGCCAGATGCCAAGAACAAGTTCACAAACATCATCAGATCCTAGTTACACATCAACATGTAGAATGAGGGCCCAGAGTATCCACACTGGTCATTTCCTAGCGCCTGTTAGAGTCAGGTTGTCTGAGCTATGCAGCACGGGCTTCTGGACTGTAGCCACTGCCTCAATTCTGCATCCGTACCTGTATCCAGTGAGCCAAGAACTGCAGGCACAAGACAAAACTCAGTTGCACATATCATGAGGAGCATCACAAATCTGCTGTGGTCTGGGGCAAATCCAAGCTTGTCCTATTTTATTTTTTCTACATGTATGCAATTCCCTTTTTGATGTTATGAAAAACATGATTTTTGTGTTACTATTTTAACATTTATAACCAAAGATAATTGGTGACTCTGCATCTCCTCTATAATGACTTTCTTCTCAAACCATGTCTGATTAAGACATTGTTTAGGCCATGGTGTCTCAAACTGTGGGTCACGAACCATTAATTTGTTGTGAAATCAATTTAGATGGTTCACAACCAGCATAGTTTCAACAAAAATAGACTAGAATAGACAATAATAGAACATATTGGATTGAATCACAAAGAGTAAGGGTAAGTAGGATTTCAGAAAGCACATGTTTGAATTATGTATATTGTACATGTAAACATACATCTGTGTATAATGAGATACAACATAAAATATAAGGTCAAAGCCAAAGAAAGGAGATGCCATTGTTGCCTTTAAGACAAGCAATATAAAGTATGCTATGAATAATTTATAAAATGTATATTCTAAAATCATTTCAAATTTCATGTAGAGTTTACTCATGTCAATGTAATGCTGTCAAAGATAGTTACCATCAAAACAAGTACAGGACAGGTGTGGCTACCAAGAATGTAGCATTTCAAGGCCGGGTGTCTAACATTCCTGCAGCCTACATCCACAAGAACTAGAATAGCTATTTATTACACACACACCCCGTTTTTTCTATCGGGTGTAATGGCTTTACAAAATTCCCCCTCCATTTTTGAAGCCTCCAATTCTTTATTTAGAAAAGAACTATATTTATTTGCTTCTGAGAACCTTCCAGGAGAACTGGGTAGTGTGAGTCTACAAGAAGCTACAGGAAGTGGAATGGAACTTCACGGTCAGACTGAATTCCAGCTCTGTCACGCACCATAGAGAAGGGCATGGCTTCCTTGATCAGAGGCTGAGAATTATAATGTGACCACATCAGGCAGTGGTCAGGTTAAACAAAGTTGTCAAGCTGCTGGCACAGGGCAGAACTCTAGAAAAGATGGACTCAATCAAGTTTTGCTCGGGCCTTTCTGTCACCATCAAGACCTGTGTACCTGCCTTCACTGTTTAACATTGCTGTCCCCCATATCTCTTGGTCCTCAGTGAAATTTCTTACAAACACTCATGAAAAGTTTTGGTTGCCATGACTGTGACTTCTTCTCATCTCAGGCCTCTACTGTCTCTGCCCAGGCCTCCCTACCTCACTTCCTATCACATTCCCTATTTTTCTTTCATGCTGATTCTACTCCACACATTCTCTAGCTCTGAATACTGAGGAAAAGGTTTGAACTCTAAGTCAGTCCTATGTCTGTGAGAGAAAGTCATCCCTTCCCTTCATCAGCTAAACTACCCCCAGAGCCTTCTTCTGTCTGTAAGTGCTGTAGGGTAGTGTGGCCTCCACCTGGTAAAGGTTAGAAAAAGAGGTACATCTGCATATGTTGGGAAGTATAACCCAAGACTTATTTTTTTTTATCTGTGACAATATAAAATTCGGTGTTCATCAAAATGGAAACAAAAAAAATGATATGATTTGCAATTAATTTTAGGTCATCTGATGGTGATAAAAGAATCGCATGCCTCTGTGACGGGAACCACAAACATTTCAACACTCCTGTGTACTTCTACTTTTGTTAAGTCACTGACCCCACTTGGCTCTGATTTTCATGGGAAATACAGAACTTGCTGAGGTATGAAGGGGCCAAATAAACTGGCTCCTGTCACCCATTAGCAAATCTTGGCCTCTGTACCCCTCAAATCTCCTCCAAATTATCTGATTTCTCTCATCTCTAACCCAGCTCTTCCCACCATAGTGGCTAAAAAGATAGACATTCCCATGGAAGCAAGGCTACAAGCTATTCATGGCTGGCATTCCTCCCTGCTCACCAAGCCTGCTCAGTGACACGACACTTCATGGACATCTAATCTAACTATCCCTGGAGCCAAGCCTGCTGGCTTCTTGAAGGCTCATTGTGTTCTTCTGACATTCAGTACATGATATCCACACAACCAAAGCTCAAAGGAAGAACTGACCCTCTTGATTCAAGCACTTTCCCATCACAGGACCTTAGGGTATTTTCTTCTGCTGTGCTGTGCCCCACTCACTGCTCTCTCTATAGTCCATAACTTCTCTAGGCTCCAAACTAGTCACTACATGCTTGGGAGAGCATCACTGGGCATGGCCTGGGCCACTGTCTAGCAGAGACACTCAGCCTAAAGAGAAGATCAGAGGAAAGAGAGAAGGAAGCATAATATAGAGAAAAAAGCCGTGAGGAGACCAAACAGGGAGGAGTGGCCAGACAAGAATGCTTGGCTCCCCAACTAGTAATTACTCACTTGTAGAAAAGTACCTAAAATAGCAAGTTAACTCTAAGTTGCACATGAGTAGAAGAGTGAGAATTCTTGTTCCCTCAGTACTTGGAGCTGCTGTGGGAGAAGATGAAGGGTCCTGACTTCCAAAGAGATCTCCTTCCTCCAGAAGTCGCATCAGCCAACCTCGTAGGTACCATCTGTATACAGCACTTAGTCTCATCAACCTTGCTAGTTTTCCCACTAGTTGAATGGAGTGAAAGCTACATCCAACTGAAGGCACAGGAGAGGTGGGGCAGATAATGGCTTTGTTGTATTAGCTTCATCTTTTGGTGAAGACTGGAGGAAACTACCCAGGGAAATCATGCTGAGAGAGCAGACTCACATGCTGCTATACTGGCAATGACAAGACTAGGGCTGGGCGACCCCAGAGGACAGCAGAAGATATGAACTCAAACTAATTCTACTCAAATGTATGCCTGTCATTAACAGTCTCAGATTCCCCTGTCCTAAATGAGAATAATTTGGAGATAAACTAAATCTAAGATACAGCAAAGAAATGAAATAAGTCTCCAGGCTGAAAATGGAGCTCAAGAGGAATTAGAGGCACAGAGGGCCTGTGTTGATGAACAGGTGTCTGCTGTTATTGTAATCAAAGTAGGGAAGGACTCAAGTCACCTGTGCACCCCAGATTAGTACTCATTCAAATCCAGCTGAGTTGGAAAGTCCTCCAGGATGAAGTTGACTTTTACAGTGAGTTGAAATTCTGCCCATCAGAGTCACATAGATCAGGGTCCCAAGAAAACCCCTCCAGTACTAAAGATTTCCCCATGCTCTGCCCATATGAGATCCTCCACCCGATCCTTGTGTGTCATGGTTTGGGGACAATTTTCAATCCTACTGAGCATATTTGAAGAGTTCTAGATGGTCCTACTCCTGGCTACCAACCCTCAGGCTTCTCTGGACCCATGGCATACTATCAACCTTTGATGCTCATACCAACATAAACAACATTCAGGAGTGGAAAAAACAATGGGTTGGTGATTAAAATCACCTGCTGCTCTTGCAGAAGACTCCTTTTCAGTTCTCAGCACCTACATCATAGAACAGCTGTTTGTTCCAGAGAGTATCTGATGCCCTGTGACCTAGTCACCTGCAGTAAGTGGTGCATGTAAACTCATCTAAACACACACATCAAAAATAAATCCTTTTAAAAACAGCCGAAAAGACAATATGTTCAGTCCACTGAATTTGGTCATGATTGGAAGTGATCTCTTTCCTAAAAATGAATTCTTTGGAATTCATCAAAGGCACACTTTTCCCCCAAGCAAACTACCAAAGGACTAGAAGAGATTAAAACACAACAACGATATAGTTTCTTTGCTTTTCCTGGAAAAATCACAGCACAGGGGGGCGGGGTGGAGAGAAAAGAATTTTTCAACAGATGTGTATAAAAGCCAAACAAAAGCTTGAGTAGTCTCATTCCCACACTGAAGCACACTTGCTAATGGATGTGGATCCCAGGAATACCTGTGGCCTGGATCGGTCTTCATTCAAACATTCATTGTCACCAAAGCTATCTCCTTAAACTGAAAAAAGAAAAAAAAAGCAAATGACACTTTGGCCTCACCTACAAATGACATCAACTAAGTACTACTTGGGGCAAGCGGGGTTTGCAGGATGTTTTTGTTTCATTTCTGTTGCTGTGATAAAATAACCCGCCTGACAAAAAGCGACTAAGGGAGAAAGAGATTTATTTCAGCTCATAATTCCAGGTTACAATCACTGTAGAGAGAGAAGTCAAGTCAGGAACCTCAGGGACAAATGATACATGCTCAACTGCCTATGATCAGCTAGACTTCTATACTCTTACACAGTTCATAAACCCTGCCTAGAGAATGGTGTCACCCACAGTGGGCTGGGTTGTCATATAACTATTAACTTAATTAAGACAATCCCCCACAGACCCATCTACATGGCAATCCAATACAATATAAACAACCCTTCCATGAGACTTTCTACCCAGATGATCCTAGATGTATCAAGCTGATAAGTATAGCTTGTCATCACACTAGATTTGCATTCAGAAAAAAGTCCTGACAGCCAATAGGTTCTCATCCCCTATAGTATGCTGGTAAGTAAAAGAGCGATCATGAAATTTTGAAGCATAGCCTGGTAAGCCACACTAGCATGGTCCTGCTCCCTGTGAAGCTGATCATTGCTCTTGTTTTGATGCAGGTCCTGGAAAAGTTGACAGTCACAGCCTTCTAGTCTGCAGGTCCTGTGTTGATGAACAGGTGTCTGCTGTTATTGTAATCAAAGTAGGGCAGGACCCTCCCACCCACCATCTCCCAGGGAAATTGTATCAATGGCTTTACTTTCCTGTTCAACCAGAAGAGACCACAAGTATCAGAGAACAAGAGTGACTCCTACACGTCAGAGCTGACCGCCAGCCTCTGTGGGGGAAGACCACGTGACCACCTGATGCCTAACTAATAGAAGCTCAGTGCAGAGAGCTAAAGCGACACGTCTGCGTCAAAGTAGGGGCAAAAAGCTACATCTAGGGGCTGACCTGGGAACAACCAGCTTCCCAGGCCCATGTCTGGGAATTTTCCTTTTCCAAATATGAGAGCAATAAAAATAGGTAGGGAGCAGTAAAAATAGGTAGGCAGGAAGGCCAAACTATGTTTGCAAAAGCCCCGAGTCTGGGTTTGAAACACCCGCTCCCACCATTTATTTCAAGTCTAAGAATAATGGAAGGACTCAGGAATTCTGGCTTGCTCCCAGGGTGTGAGCACACTTGGATTCAAGAGCACAAGGCTGGGCATGCCCACACGAAACCCGCTGGAGCTGGTCAGAAGTGTCAGGAGCCTTTAGAGAAATGAATGAGCCACCGATTAAGAAATGCAGCTGCTGACAAGCAGGAATTGCCCTGTAAAACGTTTCAAGGTGTCAGTGATGGGAGTGCACTTTGCAGCCACTCAGCAGGCAAGACAGGGCTGCCCCACACACTGCCAAACACTGCAACAGCTGCCCAAGCCTGGGGTGGGAAACATCTATCCAGCTGGGCCTTGGGACAAGACCACCAGGCAACTCAACAAGGGCAATCAAAAAAAAAAATAAAAATAAAAAAAGAAGAAGAAGAAGAAGAATGAAATGAAATGTGTCCAGCTTATCACAGCAACCAAACAACTTCTTTCCACATGTGTGATTCCTGCTAACACGTTGCTGTGGGGCAAACTGCATCTTCCAAAATTCATATGCTTAAGTCCTAATTCCACGTATCTCAGAATGTTGGGCACCAAGAGCAAGGTTATTGTGGTGAAATGAGGTCAGATGGGCAGGACCTACTCCAATGTGACTGACTGTGTAGAAGAAGAAAAGATCGGAACATAGATAGGCACCAAGCAAAGACCATGTGAGGACACAAGAAGGCGGCGGACATCTGTGAGCCAAGAAGAGAGGCCCCAGGAGAAATCAGCTCTGCCAACACCTTACTCTCAGAATTCTGGACTCTGGAAACGTGAGACAATAAATTTCTGTTGTTTAAGCCACCCAGCCTCTGGCACTTTGGTATGGCCGGTCCAAAAAACCAATACACTTGTTTAGCCATCCTGTGTGTTTAATAAGAATTGATGGACACTTCCTTCTGTGAGAGGGAAGCAGAGAGAGTCAACGCCACGATCACATCTGAAGTCTGGCATCTCAGAAAAGCAGGCCAGCCGAGTCTCTGGAGATCTAGATGCATGAAATGCCAGCCCTTTACACTCCTCATTTCCCAGAATCCCCACAAGAACACAGAGACAGTCACATAACTAGCCCTGTTCTTTAGAAAGGAAAACAAGATTTATAGGTAAGAGATGTCTCAGAATAGGAGTCCTTCTAGAAGAAGTGCAATTAAATTCCAGGCTTGGCTGATTTCATGCTTATGCTTGTCCTCCAACTAAAAGCAGTGATTTAAGTTCAAGAAAGTAAAAATCCCCCAAGTGATCAAGATATCTAATCATGAAAAGGCATGTGCTTACATGGCAGCAAATCTCCTAGGCACAGGTATCTAAGGGGATATGGCTTTATGTGGGCTACAGCTTGCAGTCTCGTGTGCTGTTCAAGAACAAGATTCATCTATACTTGTCCCACAACGACCATCATGTATGAACACATAGAGAAAGACGTGCACTCTTTAAACTGCCCTTCCTGCCACTAGCCGGATACTAGCAGGTATTACTGCATAAAAAGGGATTGGTTGGCAGGTTCCCAAAGACTGATTTTAGCTTTGACTATCTACAGCTCTTGAATTTCTATGGAGGCCTGAAAATATACACAACACTCTGGCACAATGCTTCTAGAACATTCTACAGAGTCAAGGTCAGAGCATTCACACCGGATATTCAATGAGCTCAACCTCTTTTTGCACAAACACAGCAATCTGGCTAGCAAACGTGGAGGAGACTGCCCAGGAATGGCCTTGGCCAGTCGAGAGCAAGGCCCCTCAGGGCTGGACTAAAAGTTCACTGTTTGTTCTCATTTGCTCAGACCCAGGGAAGGAAGTGTAGAGAGGCTCGGCTGGCAGTTCGGCACCATCTCCATTCACCCCAGCTGAGGTGGGACAAGTCGTTCTGCCATATGACCCTGCCAAGGAGCTTATGACAAAGGCCAGGCTGATGGCTCAGAGCCCCTGCAGCTATCTGGCCCCAGATGGAAGCCACTCGTGTTAGCTTAGCCCTGTCCTGAGATGAAGGAAGGAAGAAGGGAGTGGATGGAGGAGGGAAAGATAGATGGCAGGTCTCTGGATCAGTTCCCCTTCAGGAGAGCCTCTTATCCCATTCTAGCCCAGGCCCCGACCTTAGAACCATACTTAACCCTGGATCTAAGCACCTTTGTTAACTTCTGGTTTCCCCCAAATCCAGGACCCTGGGTTTGAAAGAAAAGAAAATCCACGTCTGGACAGTATCACTTAGCCAGAGAGCTTCAGCTGAGTTCTTAACTGTAACTTCTGCATGAGGCATATTCTATCCCTGCCGAGGCTGATCAAAAGCTCTTCTGATAGGCTCCCATGACATCTAAGTTAATTGTTTTATATATATATATATATTTGTTGCTAAGCTGCTCAAGCTGACCTCGAACTCACTTTGTACAGGCAGGTCTGAACTCATGATTTTTCCATCTCAGGTTGCACTACTAGATCCAGGTGTGTGTGTGTGTGTGTGTGTGTGTGTGTGTGTAGCTATGCACACACAATGAGAGACCAGAGGAAGACATCAAATGTTGAAACTGGAAACTAGTCTTCAGTCCCTGTCTGCACTCTACTCCACTCCAGCCTACAGCACGAGGGGTTTCAGGTATATGCACAGCCATGCCCAACATTTTACATGGGCTCTGGGAATCTGAACTCAGGTCCTCATGTGTGGGCTGCAGGCTCTCTCACACATGTGAACCATCTCCACTATTGTAATAGTTCTTATGGTACCATTTAAACCTATCTGTGTACTTGCTGCTATGGTTTGTCGCATGGAGATTCAACTGCTGGAAGCATCACCTCCAAGGCAGTATTGTCAAAGAGGAGGGCCTTGTCTCAAGGTGAGCTCTAATGAGAGCTAATTAGGCTAAGTGGAGAGCACTTTTGGAAGTCTAGATTGGGTTGGCCGGGCTTGGCTGGACTCCTATCCGCTCTCACTGCACTTGTCAAGATGGGGAAAACATGGGGTAAGCTAGACCAGGGCAGTCCAATCAGCTCAGCAAGTTTCTGTCTTCACCAATCAACTTCTCCAGGGGACATATTGGAGACCATTCAGTAGCAACCTTGCTCTTCAACCATGTTTTAAAAAAAGAAAAGAAAAGGAAAGGAAAGGAAAGGAAAAGAAAAAAGAAAAATCAAGTCCCCACCACAAAACAGCTAGGAAAAAATAATCTTGTTAAACATGAAATTACAAGAGATATTCAAGGGTGTGGGTGGTTGGTGACTATGATCTAAATATATTGCGTTTGCGTATAAAATTTTTAAGGAATAAAAAGAAACAAAAAGAAAGTGGAGCTGCAGAAAGGTTCCTTCAGTGAGCTGCCTAGTCTACAGGAGCAAGGACCTAAGTTCAGATTCCAGCACTCGTGTAACACTGTGGCATGGTGCTACATGGCTGCAACCTAGTCTAGGTGAGACAGGGAAGGGAAGATACTCAAAACTTGATGGCCAGCCACCCATCTAGGCAGTTCATAAAACACACTGTCTTAAAAAATGAGGTTGTTAGAACTGCAGATATGGCCCAATGGTTAGGAACACTTACAATTTTCCCAGAAGATGCAAGCTATTTTCCGAATTTTCTTCAGCTCCAAGGAAACTGTGGCCCTCTTCTTGTCTCTGAAAATGTCTGCACACATGTGCAACACACTCACACAGACATAGGCACATGCACACAAACAGAAACAAATCTTTAAAAAATATAAGGTGGAAAGTGGTAGGGGAGGATTCCTAACATCTACCTCTAACATCCACGTACATGTGAACACACGATCATGTGCATGTATGAACACACGCACATACGCACACGCCTACACACACTTCAGACAGTGACAAATAAAAAGTGAGAATCAGTAAATGTTTCTGCTTTCTTCTTCAGTCTACTTGCTGGAATGTTAGTTTTTCAAATAGATATTAATTTTTAGCCAGTTTTAGATTCACCCAAACATCGTAAAAATAGCATAGAGCTCCCAGATATTTACAAGGCTTCTCATTATGAACACCCAATATTATTATAATGTATTCATTTACAGTAAATGAATTCAATGGTTTCTATCACTCTCACTTCTGATAGTGCTTCCCTTACTTTTCCCCCTACTGACAGTTTTTGGTCCAGGAGCCACTCTATGAGATGTTGAATTTAGCTATTATTTCTCCATAGGCAACATTTTCTGTGATAGAAGTTTCTTTGTTTCTGATGGCCATGACAGCTTTGATGAGGAAGGGCCACGTATTTGGTAAAATATTCTCCCGTTTGTTTTGAATTTTGGAAAGAAGCCTGCAGAGCTAGTGCACCACGCCTGCTCCATCCTAACAAAGGTCTAACACAACTGCTATACGCCTTGATTACCTGGCTACAGTCACGTCTGTGGAGTTTCTCCACCATGAAGTTACTTGAGGATGAGAGAGTATGCTCCAAGCCTTGAGGGCAGAGGATTTACATAAATTGTTTGGAATTATTCCGTACAAGTTATTGGTCTGTTTCCTCCAATCTATCTTCCTCCTATCAGTCATTTATTTGCATCAGTATGATCTCCTGGATGTTTGTTTTCTACTTTGACTTATAACCCATTACTATCTTATTTATGTTTTTATGTCAGTTACTCCACTTTTAGCCATTAGACACACCTTCAGTGAAATACATAATCCTCTGAAATACTTGTTCTTGCTAGTTATAGGTTTTTATTGAACACCATATTGTTTATTGATTCAAGAAAATGTTACAGGTTTGCCTGGTGTGTTTCTTGCCTCTTACCTGAGGCCCAGAAGCAGCCCATAGTTCCTTACCCTAGAGAACTGAATTAGAAACAAATGTCTGGATGCTGGTATGCTTATTGTTACTGAGGCTTCTTCCCATCTAGGCTCTATCAGGTCCCCACCTTCTTACTTATACATGTCCATACCTTTCTATCCATACCTATCTGAATGCATATTACCAGCTATAAGTTCTCTCTGACACCAATATCTTGCACCAAGAAGCATCCTGACCTTACCGCCATGCTTAGTCATAACTTGACTCTCTAACAATAGAAAACCTGACTCCTATTATCTGAACTCATTGACATCTTGTTAATTCTAAAGTATATGTAGGAAAGTTCCAAAGCATTTACCTGTTCTTCTAGAACGGTGGGGGGTGTTTGTTTGTTTGTTTGTTTGTTCTTTGGGTTTGTTTGTTGTTTTTTTTTTTTTGCTATTTTCATGTCCTTCAAACATGGGATATGTATAAACCAAGTGCAGAACCTCACATATACCCAGTTGGTGACTCAGTGTGCATTCAGCTCATGGGCTGCTGGGATCCCAATCCTACAGTCACTGGTCCCTTGCCACACATCCCAGCAAAAGTCAACTGAGTCATCTTCGCTTCCTATGAGGCAATTGCACCAAGCCACAGTGGACTGTCAATTTCACATGGGTATTACAACTTCTGCATTAGAGCATTTCAAGTTGGGGACATTAAAGAAAGAGCCTACAAGAAGCCCTTTGCTTTGAAAGTTTAAAAGATCCTCCTCTCCCAACTCCTGCTTCCTTCACCCTCTGAACAGAGAGAGAGTCAGTTACTTGAAGATGCTGTGTACTGAGACCTAGACAAAAGTATTGACAACCCCTTCTCTTTGCTCTTTGGCCCCCACAAGTTATTTTGCCTTCAAGCTTCATCTGACTCATCTTTAGATGATATGCAAAAGGTTTTCCTCCTCAGCAGCTAGTAGCACATGTGGCAGTATCCATGAGGCGCAGCATTCCACGCAAGAAGAGTCTGAGAGTTGGTAACTGTGTTGCCACCAAGTAACTGGTTCTCTGAGACTCAGCACTGAGATCCAAGGAAACTAGAGAGCAAGGAGCCATCAGGTCAGTTTGGGAAAGCTCTGGTTCATGGTGCCAGGAAAGATTCCTAGGCAAAGATGGTTTTTGCAGCATCTATATTCAACAAAGGTTATTTCCAAATGCACACCTCATAAATGAACTGTCCAAGGACATCTAATTGAAGCCACTTAGGTCTGTGGTTTTTCTGCCCAAGGCTGGGTACATGTGTATTGACCTCCTAGAGGCTCATGGATCATCACTAGGGCAGATAGCTAGCCTTCAAAATCCTAAGTCACAAGTGTGGTGGCAGCAAATGCTATCTTCCAGCCCATGATCAAAATAGTATCTCTTGGTCTCACATCCCCCCACCATCTCATTTTAACCCCCTAAAAGTAGTTGCTTTCTAAGCACAAAAGGACTCTGTGTGGAGACCAGGTGCCATCTTGAATCCTATGTTCCTATAATACCCCTTAAGATTGGACAGCTAATCTGGCCCGGTATACCACAGTAGCACCAGGAGGCTGACCCCTTCTAAAACGAAGATGTGGAATCTCTTCCCACAGAGAGGAACTATGACTCTCCCATTCTCTGTTGCTCACTGCCACAAGATGGAACAGCTTCAAGATCTAGAAACCCACTTGCTGATTGGCTTGGTATGACCAGCAAGCAACCCCTTCTGCTGGCCTCTTGGGTATCTGTCTTCCTCCTGGACCAGCTTAAGGAAGTCTTTATCTGAGTGAGTTCTGACTCCACATGTAGGGTCATCCATAGAAAATTGACTTTTGTTAACCCCACTGAGAGGCCTCATGTGGCTTCATGGCCTCCCATCTCTCGTTGACCTTTAACTGAGCATGTGTTGCATTCCAGATCTCCACCTGCATGCTGGGTACTCAGAGATATCATGCTCTAGGAAATATCTATTTGGGTTAGCAATCCTAAGTATAGTAGATGGATATTGTTGACATTTTTGAGTATTTATTATGTACCAAGAACAACGAAAACCTAACACACTGTTTTATTGAATACTCACTTTTAGAGTCTAGAATAGCTTTGATTGTTATAACCAATTTATAGATGAGGATTGTGAGGCAGAGACTGAGGAGGAAGCTTATCTAAGGATCCATCAGGATAAGTGATAGTGATGTCAATACAAATTAAAGTAGGGGAGAATTATTGGGTTATTCGCTGGGAAAGGGAAAGGGAGTAGTAGAAAGTCTTCAGACTGCAACACAGCTCTATAATCTGCAAAAGAAGAGATAGAATGAACTAAGTTGGCTCAGAAGAGCCCCATACTTCAGTGTATATCTGAAGCAAGCTCAGCAGCCTAACAGAGAGCTTCCATGCAAAAAAATGTATGCAAGGGGTCCTGTCCAGAGAGAAATATCCAGCGCCAATTTCTCCCCACCCCTGTGCCGTTCCCCAGTGTGCTGAGGCATTGACTGCAAGAAGCCTATGCTGCAAAAAACTCAGTTGCTGAAAAGGACCCCAAGTTTCCTGCCACTGAAACCACCCAATTACAGGCTTCCACTGAAGCTTCTCCTGCGAGTCTCTCTCCACCAGAGATCCAGGCTGCCCACAGCTATCTAGGTGGATCCAAGAACACATGGCTCGCACCAGGTCTTTCTTTGGCTCCAGAACCGATAGTGTGGTCTATTGGGCTAAAAAGACACATTCACAGATGATCAGGTCTCCACATGCTTTCTTTGCAAGCAGAAAACATGCATGGAATGCAGCCTCATGAGGGAAGGAAAAATTCTTTCCTGCCTATGCAAAGTTCCAACTGAATGACAGATTTGAGACTGACAAAAACAGAAATTAGATTAACCCAAGACAGTCCTTTCCTTCAGAGAGACCACATTCTAAAAGGAACCAGCAACAAGAGAATTACCAGAGTAAGCATAGTATATGAGAGGGAATGCAGTCCCAAGCCATGGGACAAGGGGACTTTTCTTTTTCCAGAAATCTGTCTATCTCATAGATGGATCAAAAGTATTTTTAAATCAGATGCAGAGAGTGTGGTGGATAAATATTCCAGAAGCATGTAGCTTCACTTGTTTTTAGACTTATTTTCAATATTTTTATTTTATTTTTGAAATTATTAAAACAATATATTTCTCACTTTCTTTTCCTTTCTCCAAACCTTTCCAGATACTCCTCCCTGTTTGTGCATGCACACATGCACGTGCTTACATATGCATATATGTGTGTATGTGTGTGTTCCTATGTTCCAGTACGTATAATATTGGTTGTATGTGTGTTTTATTGCATTTGGCTAGCAACTAGTCACTGTGCTCTTACTATGACAATGAAAAATAGCTCTTGCCTGACATAAAACAGGCATAACCTAGTTGAAAAGCTACACCAACGTTCTATGACCCTATCATAGTAACTCTACAGATTGTCTCACCATGTTTTGTGTTGAGGGAGGTACAAAGTATCTGTCAAGTTAAAGGTGAGAGGACCAGACTCTTCTTTGAAATGGGCTGAGAAGGTCACTGCCCTACTTTTCTTTCTCTCACTGGGACAAATACCTGACAAAGAGGAACCTAGAGGCTAGAGCATAATTCCTGTGTTCTAAAATGTACCCTTCTATCCACAGGTGTAACTCTCACCCTACATCAGAGGGACTTATTTTTATAGCAACTGGAGACATCTACAGAAAACCACATATGGTCATGAGACAGAGATCAGTGGGGAGCTCAAATCCAACAAATACATCTTCAACATAACTCCTGCACCTAAGACTCAGGGAATATCATGGAAAAGGAGGAGGAAAGATTGTAAGAGACAGAGGACCAGGGCATCTGCCATGAGATTTTTGTCTCCTAAAAAAATCATATTGTGTCTCCTAGAAATGCCTCAGCAATATGGCTGCCTAAGTAAAACCTAAACAGTAAAAATAACAATATGCACAATCAAGAGCAAGAAAGAATGAATGCACATTTGCTCGTTTACTATCAGCTACACTTATACTTTCTTATACCTATTCAGGACACCCTGCCTAGGGAATGACACCACTCATAATGGGCTAGGCCTTCCTATCTTAACTAACAATCAAGGCAACCCCTTACAGACATGCCCACTGCCCAACATGATCTAGATAATCCTCACTGAGCCTCTCTTCCCAAGTGACTCTTAAATTGTGGCAAGTTGACAATTGAAATCTAAGCTGCATATTACAGCACAAACACATGAACTGAAGATATTGCTATGATTCCTATTCGAAACAGAACCTGTCATGTATCATGCATTCATATCTTGTCAACCTGTAAAAATGTCCATGCTCTCCCCTAGATCCTGAGGGCTTACTCCATTTTTGCACCAGGTTGACATCAAGATTGTTTCTTCTAATCTGGTCTATATGCCAAGGAAACCTTATATATGTGGTTCGATTAGGCCCTGATATAAAGACCTGAGAAGAAAAGATATCATTGACCACTACACACTCAGCTTCCCACGGTGGAATGAGTACTATGTGATAGTTATACACAGTCCTGTCTTTTAAAAAGAAGGGGGGGGCAAATTTTACCAAAAGCGATCTACAGATTCAATGCAATCCCCATCAAAATTCCAATCCAATTCTTCATAGAGTTAGACAGAACGATTTGCAAATTCATCTGGAATAACAAAAGACCCAGGATAACTAAAACTATCCTCAACAATAAAAGGACTTCAGGGGGAATCACTATCCCTGAACTCAAGCAGTATTACAGAGCAATAGTGATAAAAAAAAATGCATGGTATTGGTACAGAGACAGACAGATAGACCAATGGAATAGAATTGAAGACCCAGAAATGAACCCACACACCTATGGTCACTTGATTTTTCACAAAGGAGCCAAAACCATCCAATGGAAAAAAGATAGCATTTTCAGCAAATGGTGCTGGTTCAACTGGAGGTGAACATGTAGAAGAATGCAGATCGATCCATGCTTATCACCCTGTACAAAGCTTAAGTCCAAGTGGATCAAGGACCTCCACATCAAACCAGACACACTCAAACTAATAGAAGAAAAACTAGGGAAGCATCTGGAACACATGGGCACTGGAGAAAATTTCCTGAACAAAACACCAATAGCTTCTGCTCTAAGATCAAGAATCGACAAATGGGATCTCATAAAACTACAAAGCTTCTGTAAGACAAACGACATTGTTATTAAAACAAAATGGCAACCAACAGATTTGGAAAAGACCTTTACCAATCCTACAATTGATAGAGGGCTTATATCCAAAATATACAAAGAACTCAAGAAGTTAGACTGCAGGGAGACAAATATCCCTATTAAAAATGGGGTTCAGGGGGTTGGGGATTTAGCTCAGTGGTAGAGCGCTTGCCTAGCAAGCTCAAGGCCCTGGGTTTGGTCCTCAGCTCCGAAAAAAAATGGGGTTCAGAGCTAAACAAAGAATTCATAGCTGAGGAATATTGAATGGCTGAAAAGCACCCAAAGAAATGTTCAACATCT
Organism: Rattus rattus; assembly: GCF_011064425.1. Classification (NCBI taxonomy): domain Eukaryota; kingdom Metazoa; phylum Chordata; class Mammalia; order Rodentia; family Muridae; genus Rattus; species Rattus rattus. The sequence goes on along the minus strand of NC_046160.1, from coordinate 29,483,507 downwards.
TTAGTCATAAGGGAAATGCAAATCAAAACAATCCTGAGATTCCACCTCACACCAGTCAGAATGGCTAAGATCAAAAACTCCGGCAATAGTAGATGCTGGTGGAGAAAGAGGAACACTCCTCCATTGTTGGTGGGATTGCAGACTGATACAGCCATTCTGGAAATCAGTCTGGAGGTTCCTCAGAAAATTGGACATTGAACTGCCTGAGGATCCAGCTATACCTCTCTTGGGCATATACCCACAAGATGCCCCAACATATAAAAAAGACACATGCTCCACTATGTTCATCACAGCCTTATTTATAATAGCCAGAAGCTGGAAAGAACCCAAATGCCCTTCAACAGAGGAATGGATACAGAAAGTGTGGTACATCTATACAATGGAATATTACTCAGCTATCAAAAACAATGACTTTATGAAATTCGTAGGCAAATGGTTGGAACTGGAAAATATCATCCTGAGTGAGGTAACCCAATCACAGAAAAACACACATGGTATGCACTCATTGATAAGTGGCTATTAGCCCAAATGCTTGAATTACCCTAGATGCATAAAACAAATGAAACACAAGACGGATGATCAAAATGTGAATGCTTCACTCCTTCTTTAAAAGGGGAACAAAATACCCTTGGCAGGAATAGAGAGGCAAAGATTAAAACAGACACAGAAGGAACACCCATTCAGAGCCTGCCCCACATGTGGCCCATACATATACAGCCATCCAATTAGACAAGATGGATGAAGCAAAGAAGTGCAGGCCGACAGGAGCCGGATGTAGATCGCCCTGAGAGACACAGCCAGAATACAGCAAATACAGAGGCAAATGCCAGCAGCAAACCACTGAACTGAGAATAGGACCCCCATTGAAGGAATCAGAGAAAGAACTGGAAGAGCTTGAAGGTGCTCGAGACCCCATATGTACAACGATGCCAAGCAACCAGAGCTTCCAGGGACTAAGCCACTACCTAAAGACTATACATGGACTGACCCTAGGCTCCAACCTCATAGGTAGCAATGAATAGCCTAGTAATGGCACCATTGGAAGGGGAAGCCCTTGGTCCTGCCAAGGCTGGACCCCCAGTGAATGGGATTCTTGGGAGGAGGGTGGTAATGGGGGGAGGATGGGAAGGGGAACACCCATATAGAAGGGGAGGGGGAGGGGTTAAGGGGACGTTGGCCTGGAAACCGGGAAAGGGAATAACATTTGAAATGTAAATAAGAAATACTCACGTTAATAAAGATGGGAAAGAAGGGGGGGGGGACAAGGTATGCATTGCATTGCAGCAACAGAATTAGAGCAACTTCTTAGCTGTTTCTTTCCAGCAAGTGCAATAGTTATGAAAATGTTTTTTAAAAGAAGTTGCATTTCTTCTTATAAAATTTCACATTTCATTCTAACCCAAAGCTGGTGACCCTCAGCCTTGAAAAGAGATAAATAGAATGAAAGATGAATCCCCAGTGAAGGAGCAGGAGGTGGAGTGTTGCATGTGCTCTTGATCACATGACCACAGAGCTCTATTTGTAGGAATGTCACCAACATGCTCTCCCTGGTCCACCTACAAGACATGGAGATGAGGCTGGTGTGGGAAAATTGCCAACAGAACACCAGTGTTATGTCTTCTCTGCATAGGCTGGGACACAGAAGTCTCTTTGTACTCAGGCTTTGTGTCAAGTGAGATGCACATGGGTCCAAGGCTGTCAGCAACCATTTCCTCAGCCCTAGGACAGAGAAGTCCACAGAACAAATCCAGAAACAAGTGGGGAGCTAAGCCAAGGGCTTGAGTGAACAGAGGTGATAATGTCATCTTAGCAAGGCCTCTTCCCTAGTTCTTGAATCTAATAATAATAAGCCTCCTTCTTTGCTTAAGACACTATGTATTTCTCATTTGCATCTAAAAGTATTTTTTCTACAGTTCCATTTTTCTCCGGGTACTTTTCTTTCAGTTATATCTGGCTTCCTATGGGTCCTTGGCACACTTCAAAAAGAAGAAAGGCTGTCATGAAGAACACAGGTCCATCTTATCCTAGGGCATTCTCATGGGAAAGGGAAGCTTTCCCCTTTCTTCCTGGGTCTGTTAGTTCTTCCAAATTGTGGCAACAACTGGAAAGTAACCACAGCTCACCTGGTAAGTATCTCTATGCAGGACCAATGCCACCCCCACCACCTCTGCCCCAGGTTCCCCACAACAGTAAACAGTACCCGACCCCAAAGTGTGCACACACTTCAGAGAGAAGCTTGGGGTACTCTCAGAGGAGAGTTACACACTAAATGCAGGCCAGCACAGATGCTGCATGGGCCACACCCCCTACTCTCCCAGGGTGCTGCTGGTGAGCTCCCCCCTTTCTTGGAAGATGCTAGTATCAATATGTCAACAGGAAACCATCCTTTAATCACTGAAAAGGCATTCTTGATTACAAAAATGAGATCAACTTTGGCCTCTAGGGCTTCTGAAAGATAAGCAGTAGTGTTTGGAAGCATTGAACAATGCTGAGCCTGCATTCACAACTTGGGGCAGACTACACACATTTTAGACCAGTATAAAACCCATGGCTTCAGATATTAAGGTCTGAGACAAGAAGATATAAACAGGATAATGAGGTCAAAGGTCAAAGATGTTGCAGGAAAAAGTGCTGAGTAGGTCTGTGAGTAGCCATCACTATAAGGAACCAAGCAAGAAATGTGTTACACTGTATACCGTCCTGTAGGATTGGTGCCTTCTACATTTTGTATCCAAAGCACCTTCCCTGTGAGGTTTGACCCATAAAACGAATGGTATTTTATGTTTCCAGTTCTTGAATATATCATTCATTTGCATGACCACTCAAAAAAGCTATAGGTTGCAGCACAATTGGGATTGACAATGGCTATGCCCCCTTCCAACATGTCACCATGACACCAAGGCCACTACATGTTTCAGCTTATTGGCTACCAATATTAACATAATACTTGCAGCTCAGCTTGCAACAGTACCAGTTGCTAAACATGGTGAGTGTCACCGTTTGATCTACCAAACCAACCAGCCAATGGCATGGCTCTATGTCCCATGTGTATTCTGGAAAGGGCTCCCCTCGGTTCATTTGTTGTCCAAGCACTTATGTACAAGACACTCTTCTAAAAGTGAAAGTAACAAAGATCCTAATGCTTAGAGAGTGTGTGTCCCAGTGGAAGGAGAACGACATCAAAAAATAACTATATTATTGTAGATACCAGATACTAAAATAGACTATTTTAGATTCTGATGCCAAAAGAAATCAATAACTTCCTTAGGATGATACAGGGTTATTATAAGCACTATATGGTTGTGAGGGTAAGGGAAGTTAGGGTGCTGTAGAGAACATAGTTAAGGAATTAAACAGGGTGGCTCATTGAGAAGGGAAACACTGAGGGGTACTATAAGAAAGCAAGGGATCAGATGAAATTGGGTACATTCAGGGTAGCATCCTGAGTGAGGCAACCCAGATCCTGAAAAACATGCATGATATGTATTCACTCACCAGTGGATATTAGCTATAAAGTAAAGGATAGCCATGCTACAATCCACAGACCCAGAGAGGCTAAGTAACAAGAAGGTCTCAACAACGGGTGCATGGATCTCCCCAGGAAGGGGAAATTGAGCAGATTTCATGGGTGGACTAGGGGCAGGCGGGGATGAAAACAGGAGGGATCAGAAGGGGGAGGGGTGGAGGGAGAGGTTAATAGGAGAGATAACTGGAATTGAGAGGTGTTTCTCCAGGGTAAGGTAGAAACCTAGAAAAACGGAAACTCCCAGGTATCTATGAAGGTGACCCTAGTGAAGACTCTTAGTAATGGGAAATACTAAGCCTGAGCCAGCCATATTCTGTAACCATGCAAGGCTTCCAGTGGAGGGACTGGGACACCAATCCAGCCACACAGCCTTTGTCCTACCATTTGTCCTGCTTGTAAGATGTGTTAGGGTAATGGTGGTGCAGAACTTGTGGGAGTGGCCACCCAATGACTGTCCAACTTGAGACTCACAGCATGAGAGGGAGCCCACCCCTGACACTGTCTGGATGGCCAGGAACCAGGGGACTGGATAGTCCAGAGAACTAATATAGAACCAAATACAAGTGGAGGGAAAAAAGTCAATGAAATGATTCCTAATGATATTCTGCTGTAATTAGAGCCCAGAGCCCAGAATAATAATCATCAGAGAGGCTCCATCCAGCAACTAATGAAAACAGATGCAGAGACCCACAGCCAAACATTAGGTGAAGCTCAGGGAATCCCATGGAAGAGATTAAGGAAGGACTGGAGGAGTCAGAGAGGTCAGAGACAGCATAAGAAGACAGCCCACAGAACCAACTTAACCAGGGCACATAGGGGCTCACAGAGACTGAAGCAGCAACACAGAGCCTGGCCCTTTGTATCTAGGCCCTCTGTATATGTATATGGTTGTATAGCTTGGTGTTCTTGTAAGACTCCTAAAAGTGGGGACAGAGGATGTCTTTGACTCTCTTATCTGTTTTGGGGACCCCTTTTTCCTACTGGGTTGCATTGCCCAGCCTTGATATATACCCAGTCTTATGGTAACTTGAGATGTCATGTTCGGTTGATATCCCCAGGAGGTCTGCTCTTTTCTGAAGGGATTTGGAGGGGGAAAGAGAGGTGGTGGATGAAGAAAGGGGAAGAGTGGAGAGAGAGGAAACTGTGATATGAATGTAATACATGAAAGAAGAAAAATTAATAAATTTAATTTGGAAAAAAAAGGAATAAGTCGAGGAGACATAGAGAGAGGATATTCTGTTAAAGACAAAAGCATAGACTAAGCAAAGGCCTTGAGGTAGAGTGTGCCTGCAAGGGGTAGCCAAGGGAAGAGAGGATCTTTGACGAGGACAGAATAAGTAAAGGAAAGTTGATGAACAAGGGCTGGAGAGAAGTAGACCATTCCCACAAGTGCAGGCCCTTTGTGTCCAGTGGCCTTCCTCTACTCTTAGGTCTTGCCATTTTATCAGGTCGTAAAGTCCAGAGCCCAACCACTACCCTGAAGGTCAGCAGCATGAAGCAGCTACTTCTTCCCTTAGTGCTCGAGCAGGGGCCACCTTACCTCACCATGGTGGCTGCCTATGCCCCCATCAGGACTGACAAGCGTGAAGAATTGAATCCAACCCAGCAACATCAGCTCACAGATCCAAGCTCCTGGGACCTCCCAATCAAAAGCTGGCATGGGGGAGGCAGGGGCAAGCCAGGCTCAGGACAAGGAGTTCTCACCTCCTGCATAGTGGGGGCCCACAGGCCGTTCAGCCAGGACTTCCCAGGGCCAATCAGACAAAAGACAGCCAAGGCCTGACAGCCAGAATATTAGAGCCCCAGGAGGCATCTGAGGCAAAGCTCCCCAGCTGCTCAGCACAACTGAATCAGCCCTTCTCAGAAGGAAGGAGCATGTTAGCATGCCCCAGGCATGCCAGGAGCTCCTTGGATCCACAATTCCTCCCATGACTCCCCAACTCCTGGGAGAGTTTAAATTGCTCTATTTATTGCCATCCAAGATTTTTGCTTGGCAGACCCCGGAGATGGTTGACCCAAACCAACAGTGACAAGTGGCCACACTCAGTCAGCAAACACCACTCTGGCTGCCATCTTTCAACACCCCGGCTTTCTGCTTTCTCCCTTCTCTCTTACACTCAGATGTCCTCTCCATGCCACAGGAAAACAGAGCCCCAAAATACCCCCAGAGGACTAAGCTATTAGGAGATGTTTGGATGACTCACTAGATGATGGAGAAGTTACCAGCTATCTCTCTGGACCGAAGTCCCTTTCTAAGATTAAGGGCTTACAAGCGTCATGATAAGAGCAGACACAAGAATTTTTAGGCTACAGAGACAACTGAATGCTCGGCCATAAGAGTGAAGGAAGGAATCTGAACCACAAGGAACTGAAGTGGTCAAGATCCAAGTTGCTCCTCAGAGTTGGTCACAAAAATAAGAGTGGATAAGAAAGGAAGAGACAATAGATTCACACTATGCCCTCCAATGGATGAAGAACATAGGGTTAAATTTTTAAAAGAATTAAAATTGGGATGGTAGAAATAGCAACATAGGGTCTCCTGTACCAAAGTATGAGATATTACAGGGTCGATGTCTAGGACATTAAAAGTCGAAAGAAAAATCGTTTTGCTCTGGAAATCTGATGTTCCTACTCACTAAACACAATATCAGTGAAAAAGGAGTCTTAGAACTTCAGTTGTCAGAAGCACTAGTAGAGAGGAGAAAATCAAGGTATGCTACAGATGGGAGAGAGTTGAAGGGAAAACAGCTATACATCTAGCCCCTGAATGGAACTGGTCTTACACAGATCTCAAGGGTAGACTGTGTGTATCTTCACCTATTTTGAACTGCTTCACACATGAGCTGGGAAATTTGTAGAGGCTTATTTATTACAGTTCTTGAAGCTAGGGAGTCCAAGATCACAAGGTTTTCATCTACCAAGAGCCTTCTTGGTGTACCAACTCAGGGCAAAAGGCAGAAAGCTCCATGATTCTGAAAGCTGGAGGACCAAGGTCAAGGTGCCACATCTGGTGAGGTCCTTCCGGATGTATCAAAGCATGGTAGAATAGGAGAGTGTGTAAAAGAAGAAACCTGAGCTCACACTTATAGCAGGAATCATTTCCAGGGATAACCAGTCTACCCATGTGGTACCTATAAAATGGAGGTAAGCCTTACAGCACATTCATGTGTAATAACGGAGGACCGTGTCTGCAGAACAACATGATACAAAGGTGTCATAATGATAACGGCTGTATTAAAACCTGCATGAGATGCATTTACCCGAATAGCCCATAGTCTCTGGCTATTGCCAATTAGGCAAGACTCCTGAATCAGCCACCACGGCTAACCCATGAGACAATCTAAGATGCAGAGTGCTAGCCCCTCCACTGTAGGCAGGTTTTAGTGACTTAAGTCCCATCAGCAACTTCACTGGGTGATTCCAGGTTAATCATCTCCCTTTTCTAGACTAGAACTTTTCATACATCCAGTAGAGGAAATAAGATTAGATAATTTTTAGGAGACCTACCAGCTTTGACATTTTAATATGCAGAAATTTAATTAGCTCTTTACCAAATGTGTACTTTTCATATAAATAAAACATAAAAATATTTATAATTAATTAAACCTGAAACAGTTCCTGTGGTATTAAAGAAATGAACAGACACCAAAAAAATAACAAAAGAACTAATAACTGTCAAATGATATTTTGGGTCTTTAGTTCCTTGGACTCAGTTCTAAGCCCAGTTACACACATATTTGGCCTCATTAATACTCTTCCTGGCAACACAGGCTTCAAACAAGGAGCTGTGTGCCCTTTCTCTGGCCAGCTAGAGGCATCACTGCCATGATGGAGAGGACCAGCTGCCAGCTGCCTTCTAAGGGCTGTGCACACATCTCCAGGGTGCCAATGCATTGTAGACCACTTTATGACAAGGACCGAGTCTCTCAGTAAAACCTAAAATTAGCATGTCATTCTTGTGCACTTGGACATCATCATTGTCCCAAAGACTCAAGTAGAGAAGGGGGTAGGTGAATGGGGTGTGGATAACCTAAGTCTTCCATTGTTTTCAGATGACCAACTTGAACTGAGTATGAAATGAGAGGCCCAAACATCATTGGCTGAAAACAAATGCATTATTCCCTGGACTACGAAGCCGAGAAGGATTCTAAGAGGCAGCAGAACCTGGGTTCAGCTTCTACCAGAAACTGGTTCCACTCATGTGGGACTGTGGTGGTTTATGACTGGGTCCTTAAGCTTGTGCGGCACCCCATTTAGGCCATGGAGAAAGAAGTCATAATCATACTCAGCCAGCCAGTGGGTCAGCTCAGAGCACAGTGTGTGTGCATGCATGCATCTATGTACATGTAAGCATGAGAGACAAAGAAAAAGTTAGACATAAAACTATTTCCTGAGCATTGGAGTGCCCCAGACATAGTGGGCTGGATTTATTAATGGACTCCTGACAGTGGCTAACACAGGTCATAGCTAAGAATTTCTTCTTGTTACTAAAATCTCAAAATAAGTAAATATGTGTGTGTGTGTGTGTTTCTTCAAAGCATTTTTCACTAGCAAATGCTAGCTTACTGATTTTTCCCTAAAACTATAAGCAGAATGTATCACTTCCAAACATGCATCCACTGAAATCCTACAGTACAGTAGGCAAGAATCAACAGTATAAAGTATTTTAAAAGGTAACTTGGTGGGCCAGGAATGAGACGATAGCCATCCTCAAGCCAACAAAGAAAAGCCCTAGAGTGAACCCCTGATTGTGGACATACAGCCTTTCCAAATCACAAGATACGCAGCTATTCTAAACCATTCAGTCTGCATTGTTTGCAATGGTAATCCTAAGCCACCACCGCAGCCAGGATTTATGTTTCCACTGGCCACTCCAAATGTGCGCCACAGAACATGAAAACAGAAACAGTCTGGGGTGATGAGCCTAATACCTGGGGGGTACCTAGATCTGTACTGCAAGCCACTATAAAAAGGAAGAGATGAACCAGAGTCATGTAGTGGCAGTGGCTGACCTTTCTCTCATGCCATTTTGATCAAACAACATGGAGGGATTCAGGCTTGGCATCCATGAACAACCTGAACAAACACAAAGCAAATTCTCTGTAGTATTCTGTCCCACACTTGCCAAATGGAATGGAAGTGGTGGAGAGATGTGATTGTCTAGAGAGTCCTATCGCAGTCAACTATGCATACACTTCTACGATGATGACACCTAGAGCAGCAGCACTCAACCTGTGGAACACAATCCCCTTTGGGGTCAACCGACCTTTCGCAGGGGATACATATCCAGCATTTCAGATATTTTCATTACAGCCCATAATAGTAGCAAAATTACAGTTATGGAGTAGCAACAAAATTAATTTTGTTGTTGAGGGTCACCACACATGAGAACTTACATTAAAGGGTTGCTGCATATGAGGCTGGAGAGCCTCTTGTGTTCTAAGACCATGTAATATACTATAAAGACAAACAACAAGGGGAGAGTTTCCATGGTCCAAACCCACTCTGAACCTCCAAGTCTCTTGCTGAGAGCCAAGCTGCTCTTTTAAAAAAAAAATGGTAAATCTTGGTTCAATATCCTATCATCACCGTGACGTTCGCTAGGATATTTCTTGACTGAGATCCAGGGGTCCTACATGATGTAATAGGGTACAGACAAAGGAGACTCGGCTAATCAGAGGTAGTTCTGGAGAGACTTAAACATGAGCTAGCCATTGAAGGAAAGTGAAACCCTGAGAGCAAGAACAGCAAGAGACAGCTCCACGGTCAGATTTCACTCCAGAATTCCATTATGCAATTGTGTCTGTTCCGCACAGCCAGTCTGCTTGGAGATTTTAATCCACAGCACTGAATCTTGACAATGCCCATCTAGGGGCAAGGAAGCAAAAGCAAAAGACAGTCCTTCCAGCTCCAGGGTGGATGTACTAGGAGGAAGGCGTTCCTTCGGAAGTCAAGCTAATTTGGCTTTTGAGAAAAACGTTAAAGGCTTCAACATTATTGAGCTGTTTTAAATTCTTCACAATTTTCCAGCACCCCTTGATGGCGAGGGGTAGCATTTATAAATGAGTATACGGGAAGCTACCCAAACATACTTTCTGGTAGGGAGACTGACACAGCAAGAGTAAACTCCTCCCGGCGATTTAACTGCAGCATCCCATTAACACTAGTCAGCTGTCTCAACTTGACCCTGCCCGTAAAGGTCAGATCCCTGAGCTAATAGTTTATCTCACTTTGCCAATTGCTGAGAAAATCTACATGTATATCTTTCCTGCACCCAAACTTCATCTTCCACCTCCATATCTTGGTCTATTAGTTTTCCAACGACACGGACCAAGTAAGTACCTGACATAATTTAAAGGGGGAAAGATGTAGCTTGGTTCATTGCTTCAGAGCATCCATCATTGTTGCTTATCTTTGTGTACTTGGGCCAAGCATGGTGGGATCATGTGTAAAAGAAGCTCTTCAGTGGATGGTAGCCAAGAAGCATAGTGACAAAAAGACTAGGAACCACGTACAACATTCAAGACCATGTGCCCTGGGACCTACTTTCCCTAACTAGCTCCCACCTCCTAAAGTTCTTACAACCTCCCAGCAAATTACCACCAGTTAGGGATCAGACATTCCACAAACGCATCTGAAGGTCCACTTCCCACCACAGCATATAGGCTTCAAACCATAGTAGGATAAGCAAAGTGTTACCCAAACGAAGAACAGGAGTGAATCAAACACTAGAATTATTTTTCTTTCAAGCTCTACTACTTCATCCTGAAGATAAAGTTTTGAAATCTTTGTAGAGTTGTTAAAATTTGTTGTCTTGGAAATTAACAAGAGTTGGTTTTGTAAATATGTTATTTTCCCTTGTTCTGACAAGGGACAGTACCCCTGATGTTTTCTCATGTGGTTGAATGAACAGCAATAGGGTTAGTAATGTACTGGCCCAGAGCCTCCCTAAGCACGAAAAGCTACTTGCCTAAAAGGAGAAGGTTACCTTCACATGGAATACCAGGAAATAACGTAAGGAATGGATTACAGTACTTCTAATACATGTGGCCTTGGCCACAAGAATGTCAAGATGTCTAAGACTGATTTCCCCTATGAAAATAGAATCTTCTACTTGAAGTCTGCCTAGAACTAGAATGGTAAAATCTGGACCAAGGAGTTTAAACAGCTGCCAGCCCTTTAGGGCTAGAAGTTAGATGTTCATGATCAGCAGTTAAGAACTTAGAGAATGCACTGTGAGAGCCACAGCTTGTGGAATTCTGTGCAGCCTTTTCTTTTGTCTCCCTTGACGATCTCTTACTGTTGTTTGAAATGTTTAACCTGTCTCAGCTACTTCCTAGAGAGGGAGAGGAAGAAGAATGGGGGGGGAGAGAGAGAGAGAGAGAGAGAGAGAGAGAGAGAGAGAGAGATCTTGGTCCCCAGGCAGTGGAACTATTTGAGGAGTCTGGAGACTTTAGGGAGTCAACTCAGTCTGATCAAAATGGATTATTACTGTGGGGCAGGTTTTTCAGCCTATCTTCTCCCTTGTCCTTGGTCCTTGCTGCCTTCTCTTGGGTTACTTCCTGTCCACAATGAGGTAAGGAAGCTCCTCCACCCTACCTTCTTATTACCATGGCATTCTGCCCAAGGACAGAGACACGAGACTATGCATGAAGACTCTAAAGCAGCTGTCAACCTTCCCAATGCTGCAACCCTTTAGCATAGTTCCTCATGATTGGTGACTCCCGACCATAAAATTATTTTTGTTGATATTTCACAACTGTGCTTTTCCTACTGTTATGATTTTAATGTAAATATCTGTGGTTTCTGATGGCCTTAGGTGAGCCCTGTGAAAGAGCCATTCAACCCCCAAAGGGGTTGCAAATGGCAGATTGGAAACCACTGCTCTAAAGCATAGGCCAAGGAATACCTTCTTTCCCTAAGTTGTTTATGTGAGGTGATTTGGTCTCAGAAGTACAAAGAAGCTGACCCACTTATGTGCCTATTCAATGTCCAATGTACTCAGAAGAACCACCCAGCCCATGGCCCAGGCACTGTACACAACGGAGAGGAGCTATGAATGGGGCCCAACACAAACATACATTTACTTTTTAAAAAAAAAATCCTATATTTACTTTTAAAACTCTGAGGGCTTGTATGTTTGTAACTCAGTGACATTGTTCATGCATGAAAGAAATGATACACTGTAGGTAAATTCTCTGTACAAAAGGATCTGAGATCAGGTAGTTTTACAGGTGAGTTCTTCTGGGTGGTTCTCAAGCAGAGGAAGGAATGGAAAGCTTGACAACTCCTCTTTGAGGCTAACATAACTTATAATAAAGTGTGGCAAAGATAATACACCACTGTAAAAATACATGTAAAATACCTAGTGATGTGTAGGTAGGGGTGTGTGTGTGTGTGTGTGTGTGTGTGTGTGTGTGTGTGTGATGTCTGGATGTGTGTGTGTCTGCGTATGTGGCTATATGTGTATCTGAGTGTCTGTGTGTGTTTGTATGTCTGTGTGTCTGTATTCTGTGTGTCGATTTGTATGTGTATATTTCTGTACATGTGTGTCTGTGTGTGTGCCTGTACCTGTGTGGTGTCTGTGTGAGCCTATGTGTGTCTGTGTTCACATACAGAGAAGCCAGTCTTGATTAAAACACATTCAGGAGATTAAAAGGAATGATTACCTGCTAAAGGGTGTACTTATTTATCCCTGGGCCACTGTAACAACTATGGATTATTTGGTAGTCTACATCAAGATGACAACTTGAAAAAAACTCCTTAAATAGAGTCTAGGAATATTTCAGTAAACAGTTTTGTGACTTAAAAAGTAAGAGCCTTACCAAACTGGAAGACAGGATCTGACACCTGTAGCCAACACGCCACTGGCAGTAAAGCTAGAGGAGCACGTCTATTCGTGGTAGGAGCAAGACTGTCTGGTAAGACCTCTGCCACTGTCCCAGATAGAGCACTAGTTCTAGTCAGTAACATGAAATAAAAATATTATATTTAGTTTCTATGTTTATTTACTGTTGGTGATGGTGTATCTGGAGTTGGGGTGGTACATACATTCCATGTGCACTTGCAGAGGTCAACTCTGTGCTGTCAATTCTCCTGTTCTACTGTTTAACAAATATTTATACGTTAATTTACTTGTTAATTTACAAGTTACTGGAAAAATAATGGTAATAGTTTTTCAGTCTAAAAAATTGTTAGAAGAAAGCACTACAAAGTGTACTAGCATCCTTTGAAACTTTCTGTGAGGCATAAAACCAGAGCTACACAAATATCATATTCTGTCATGAAAATTCTCTTCCCACTTTTTTTTCAAAACAGTTATCCATTACAGGAAAGAAAGAACAGCATTGTCAGGAAGTGTTCTAGCACGTCCTGTACATCCTCTGGAAAGAGGCATTTGAGAGTGAGGGTGACAGTGTCTCCATCCAGTCATGGCTACCTGTGATGGACTAACATCAGAGAAAATGGCATGGGCCTTAGGAAAACCATAGAATATGAGAATATTTGAAATTAGCTTTGGAAATTGTGAACGATACATTCTCTTGGTTCAGAATTGTTTAAAACTCCACAAATCATCCATTAAGGTACAATTTAAACGAATAAATTATGAGCATCAACCACAGGGAAAGCATTTCAAGGGGGTGCCCAAGATGTTATCAAACTCTTCCCAACCAACCCTGTGACACCAATGACATCTGACAGGACAGAAAGCCATATGACAAAAACAAAATGGAGCCATGCTAAGAAGTGCTGCACAAGACACTTAATAGCACATCCAGACCCAAACATAACTCACTTTTTTAAAAGAAGGTCAGTATCTGAGAAAGGAAAGTAGAGAGTTCAATATCAATGGTGATGACAAGTGCTTTCCTCTGAGCATGGACAAATTCTCAACTGAGAATTATGGGAAATAATCTGAAGTGAAGAAAGAATGTGCCTGGAACTGAGGTTAAAACACTGCTAAGAAGCTGGACAGTATAGGTCACTGGTACAGTACTTGCATTTCCTGTGCAAGAACCCACGTTCAATTTAACAAAAGATGAACAAACAAAAGAAAACACTGTTTAGAAGACAATGGAAACATGCTCCACTATGTTCATAGCTTTCTTATTTATAATAGCCAGAAGTTGGAAAGAACCCAGATGCCCTTCAACAGAGGAATGGATACAGAAAATGTAGTGCATTTAACACAATGGAATACTACTCAGCTATTAATAACAATGACTTGATGAAATTCATAGGCAATGGATGGAACTAGAAAATATCATCCTGAATCACACACACACAAAACACACACACACACATACACACACACACACACACACACACACACACACACACACACACACACACGTGCTACGCACTCACAGATAAGTGGATATTGGCCCCAAAGCTCAGATTTCCCAAGATACAATCCACAGACCACATGAAGTTCAAGAAGAAGGGTGACCAAAGTGCGGATTCTTCAGTGCTTCTTAAAAGGGGGAACAAAAATATTCATAGGAGGAGATATGAAGACAAAGTTTGGAGCAGAGACTGAAGGAATGACCATTCAGAGCTTGCCCCACCTGGGGTCCAGCCCATAAACATACAGCCACCAAACCCAGACAATATTGCTGATGCCAAGGAGTGCATGCTGACAGGAGCCTGATATAGCTGTCTCCTGAGAGGCTCTGCCAGAGCATGACAAATACAGAGCCGAATTCTAGCAGCCAACCATTGAACTGAGAATAGGATCTCCATTGGAGGAGTTATAGAAAGGATTGAAGGAGCTTAAGGGGTTTGCAACCCCATAAGAACAATAATACCAACCAACCAGAGCTCCCAGGGACTAAACCACGACCCATGAATGGACTCATGGCTCCAGCTGCATATGTAGCAGAGGATTGCCTTGTTGGGCACCAATGGGAGGAGAAGCCCTTGGTCCTCCCAAGGTTGGACCCCCCCAGTGTAGGAGAATGTCAGAGGGGAGAGGCAGGAAGGGGTGGGTGGGTAGGTGGGAGAACACCCTCATACATGAAGGTGGAGGGGGGATGGGATAGAGGGCTTATGGACGGGAAACTTGGAAAGTGGATAACATTTGAAATGTAAATTAAAAAATCTAATAAAAAGATGAATTAAATATTCAAAAAACAAAGAAGATAGATAAAAGCTTTTGAACCCCACGAGAGCAAGATGTTTTCTTCTTGCTTATTGATTGCTATACCACTTACAGAAAGAACAGTACCTTTTACACAATAATACACTCATTGAAAGGACGAATGGATGAATGAATGAATTTATGAATGAACTTCTTCCATTGTAAATTTAACGACTGTGTCCTTTATCACATTTTCAACCAAATTTTTCTTTTTCTTTACTGGAAAAGTTTTAATTTTAAACTTCATTTCCTACTAAGAATAATAATATTTAGTACAGATGATTTATCAAATTTATCTTTTGCCTCGGATTATTTACATATTGAAGAATGCTATAACCGGAGGCCAGCCAGTTCATTCAGCTCTTTTATAATATCTTCCAGCCACTGTTATCTACAGAAAGTCCTTTTGATTCCAGGGAGCAGAAGGAAGCTCTCACAACTGCAGGACTGGCCCATCTTCTCCCAAGTGACCCACTTCATAGACATCTGGCAGAGAGTTCCAATCCCAAGGAGACTCTTCAGCCCCAAAGCTCCTTTTGGACTGTGCTCTTTTGCATAATTACTAAGTGAGATCATGTGTTTAGGATACCATCAACAGTCACCATGGAGATGATGCGATGTCAAAGCACTGGCAAGAAGACTCCCATGCAGGATAAAGCCAAGGAGGAAAGTGAAGAGCTGAGACGTGAGGACCCAAAACATATGTTTAGGAATCCATGAAGTCATCTTTGTACATACAGTGCCCCAGGTGTCTAATCGTTTTGAAAACATACAACTTTTCATCCAGCCAGGAATGTGGCTACAACAACTGTAAAAGAGAAATTCCTGGTCCTCCTGTCTTCCGCAACACCCCCTGCCTAACCTTGAACTTTCAGATGTCCTTGGTGGATTCTCAACTCTGCTTTCCTGTTTCCTTTTACAGTATATGTATATGTCCCTGTTTCTACTCACTGCACATCATCCTGTCATCTCTGTTCTCTACAGACTCTAATCTTCTCTGCTCCCCCGACCTCCTGAGCAACCTTTCCAAGACAAGAATCAGGTGGCCTTGTGCATCCTGTAAAACTAATTCCTTGATTAACTACCAACATGGAGCAGATAACTATTTTAAGACCGGGCCTTTTCTTTCTGTTTTCATCTGACCTCTTCCCATGCTTTTCTTTATCATACTCTGCTCTAACTACATTCTATCAAGCATCTGAAAAGCCTCCTTTCCCTTCTGAAAGATCATTCGGATTCCAAATAGCAAAGCTGGAATTCAAATCCAAATCAAATCCAAATTCAACTATCAAAGTGGTGGCCCTTCCAGTAGCTAAGGTAACTGACCTACCAGCCCCACTTTTCCATAACTGTCTCAGAGTCGGCACCAAGAAATCTACATCCCAGCAAACCTCTCTGTCAAAGCAAAACTCCGTAGTTCAACACCACTACCCTTCCTGCTGCTACCTTGTCTACTGACACCAATTGTTCCATCAAATTTTCCTTCTTTGCCTATCCCAAGATGCTTTCCAAGACCACCCTGCACTCAAGAAGGACCTGCTACCTGCCTGGTCCTACCTCCATCATAACAAATAACCTCCCTCATGAAAGACCCATTTCATTATCATCCCCTCTTGCTAGAAGACAAATCTCTTCATGTTGGAACCAAGGCACATCTATCTGGGGTCTCAATGGCACAGAAGAAGTAGGGTCTCATTAGTATTTCCACTGAGTTGGCTGGTCTGATAAAAACTGCTTTGTTGGTCACCTGGAGACCATGCTCTCTTCAACTCACTGTATGCTTTCCAGGAATAACTTTGCAACCAATAAAAAAAACTCAAGAGTGGTTCATCTTCTGAGTCTCCCAAGAAGTAAGTATAACCCAGTACACAGCTCCATTTGGCAGTCATAGACCTCACTGGTTCTGAGGTACAAACCTGACCCAATCCCTTCTGCTGCAGGCTCTTAGGCCCATAGATCTACCGCAACCACGTCTTTCAAATCTCTAAAAATGTTAGCTTATGAGAACCATTTACAAAGAAGTTCCTTGGGAAAAGGAGATGTGCAGACCCATCACCTCCCATGCATTCCCTCCTGAGGCTGAGAAATGAAGAACCAGCGGGAAATAGACTTCTAGCCACACCTATACGAAACCCAATCAAGCCTAATTGTCCTAAGAGAGGAGCCAATGCTTATCTGGAGAGAAAGAAAGTGACAGTGGCTTCATTTATATTAGGATGTGCTGTTTCTACGGACAGAACACTGAGGAAGAGACAGAAAGGGACCCAGCTTCGTTGTGAGGTGATAGAAAAGAGTCCAGATTCAGGCTGGCTCTGATTTTTCCAAATGAGTCTCGCTGCTCTGACAAGTAATTGTTGGAATTAAAGCCAGCTGATAGGTGTCAAAACACCAGCATCAGTGTCTTCTGGCTGCATGTGAGGGATAGATATT
Organism: Rattus rattus; assembly: GCF_011064425.1. Lineage (NCBI taxonomy): Eukaryota > Metazoa > Chordata > Mammalia > Rodentia > Muridae > Rattus > Rattus rattus. Next base: position 29,466,411 of record NC_046160.1, on the reverse strand, counting down.
TGATCCAGCTCCCACCTTCTCCCTCCTGACTCTGCTTCATGATGAAAGCAGTGTGTTCTACCCTCCCACCCCCACCCCTGCTTTGTCCTGAATGTGACACTCTACAAGCATTAGCAAATAATTAATTTTAGCTGTTGGAAGAAATGCAGACATAAAGGAGTCAAGAATGAGCAGGGAGGGGCAAAGAAAGAGCAAACCTGTGCCCATAAAACCAAGGACTACCCCACAATTCAATGTGTTCTTAGTCAGTTCTGATTAACAGGACAAAATACCTAATACAAGGAATAAAGGATTTTTTCGAGACTCACCGTTTCCCAAGTTTCAGCCCACGTTTTGATAGGTCACAAAAGGGCAGACCATTCCGTTGGGAAGGGAGTGTGCTGTGAGGGGTGAAGTTCCTCATCTCATGGCAGCATAGGAAGATGAAGGGACAGACTGTAGCCTCTATGATATTTCTTCACTGGTCCAATTCCTCTAACTCAGACTTACCTTCCTATAATGATACCAAATTACTAATCCATCAGTGATTAATACACTGAGGAAGCCATAGTCACTGTGATCTGATTGCTTCCCAAAGCCCACCAACTGACAACCAGGCTGTATTTAATAAATGGGCCTTTGGATGACATTTCAAATTCACACAGTCAGTGGACAGCCAGAGAGTTCTATCTATAACACTCAACAGGAGAGCATTTCTATATGCAAAGTCCTCAGTGCACAGTGTACTCTCCCAATGCTCATTTGCACTGTGAAACAGTGAATATAAGAGGCAGGAAAGCTGAGAATCCTGCCAGGGTATAGCTAGTAAGAAATGAGGCCACACTCGTAGCCAGTCTGTCCCCTACAACTGATCCAGATTGTACCTCCTCAACAAACTCTCAACTGGCAATTCCAAGTACCAGGCACGGCTCTGATAGTCTCTCACTTTATTATCTTAAGGGTCCCTTAGCTCTCTTCTTTGCTTTACAAGATCTCCTTCAACACGTGCATGGCCAAACACCCTAAACAGTGTCTTTGTAACCAGTGAGCATTAACTAATTTGCCTCAAAGGCCCCTTATGATGTCAGATGGCTCAGAGGGAGACTATATTCTTTCTCATTGTGCTTCTGGGGTTCATCCCATCACTCTGAATAAGCATTGCGTATGCCTACAATGTACTAGGTGTGAATAAAGGGTCACAGGGAACAGAAACACACCCATGCCCCTAGATTGAGACCAGTAAAGCAGGCCACCAGGCTGAAGATTTCCGAGAGGAGTACATGGGAAGCTTCAGTCTGTGTGGAAGTCTAAGAGGGAAGAAAGGAATTCTAAACAAAACAGGGTCAAGAATTTTATTTAGTGCCCTGGTTGGCAGGAGATATAAGTCCCCAGTAGTCAAGAAAGTGGTTTGGGAATTTGGGATCACAAATCTTGTTCACACCACAGATGTAAACATCCATCTGACTAGATCACTTCCTTTCCTCCCCCTCTCGTCCCCCCTTGCTGGCTTCTTTAAAAGAGTTTAAAATGAATAGGCTAAGGGCAATAAGGACAAGCTAATGTTATATCTTGCATGACCACTGATCAAGGAAACTTTTACAGGGAGGGATGCTTCTGACTTGCAAAGGACCATATTCTCTTACTGACGGACTCTGCTGATGCTTTTTCATTTTTACTTAAATGCTTTCTCCTCAAAATTAGCACCCTAAGACAGTCATTGGAACCATGATGCCAGCTGCAGCCACCAGCCTATAGAGTCCTCTGTCAGGACTCAGTTCAGCATGGAAACTGCACTGAGAAAGCATCCCCTTCTCTCAGCTTCTCCATTCCAAATCAATGCAAATCTGTCTTACCCCAGGATGACCATCTGCCTAGGCAGGAGACTGAAAAGCTTTGGAAAGTCTGGGGATGCAGAAGATCATGTCCCTTGCAAGCAGAGAGCTGTCCTTACCAGGGAGGCCAGGCTGAGGGACAGCACCATTTATAAGGACTCTCATCTATACTGTTTCTGAGCTTTGAGGAATTTTTTTTCTCCCTAAGGTTGCTCTCATTCATTTGGAGTTTCTCCAGGCTCTGGAAATGCAGGTGTAATAGTTATTAACTACAGCCAAGACCTAAGGGAATAGAGTAAAACCTGATCTCCAAGCCCTCCAAATTTGTGAAGCTCAGGTTAAGAGGAAAACGCAGAAACGCCATCTCTTTGCACTAGTCTGAAAGGCAGCAATCATGTCTTCCATGCCCACAGGATACCTGCATGGCTGAGTGATTGCCTGAAGCCATCACAGGGAAGATAGGGCCATTTTGTTGGTCTCATAATGCTACTGGGTTCATCTTCTTTGGGGAAACCAAGGAAGAGTAGGTATCATGTTCCATCCAAAGGCTGCCAGCTGCGAGTGGCCGACCAAATAAGGTAGTCTCCAGGAGGAGCTAGAACAGTCTAAAGTGAAGCTGTAGCATTCTGTGGTGACAACTGTACATAGAACAGTATCTAACATTGTGAACATAATGCTTACAAGGCCCAGCTAAGATATGAGAAAAAAAGACTACCAGAAAGTGTGGTGGTTTGGAAGAAAATGGTCCTCGTGGGCTCACAGGAAGTGATACTATTAGGAGATATGGCCTTGGTAGAGTGGGTATGGCCTAGCTGGAGGGAGTATATCACTGGGGGGGGGGCTGGATTTGAAGCCTCAGAAATTCAAACCAGGCATAGTGGCTCACAGCATCTACCTGCTGCCTTCGGATCCAGATGTAAAGCTCTCACCTACCTCTCCAGCACCATAAATGCTATGCTTCCCACAATGCAAACCAGGCCCAGTTAAATGTTTTTTTCTTTATAAGAGTTGCCATGGTCATGGTGTCATTTCACAACACTAGAAACCCTAAGTAAGACAGAAAAGTTTTAATATTTTCTCAGAGAACTTAGTGTCATCTTCCCTTGGCTTCATACATCTACATGAAATGCCACTGTCTTCAGCATAACTCTTGGAGATATTTATTAATGGACCCGCAGGGTTGAAGAGTTGCACAGTGGTTAAGAGCATTTACTTCTCTTACAGATGACCAAGATTCAGTTCCCAGAACTTCTATGGCAACTCACAACTATCTAAAGCCAGTTCCAGGAGATCCAATGCTTTCTTCTTGCCTCTATGGATATTGTATTGCACAGTGCACTTACAGACATGCAGGCAAATATTCATACACATAAAATAAAAATAAGTAAATCTTTAAGAAAAAACAGAGCAGAAAGTTGACAACACTATCACGGGTTAGCTCTTGGAAACACTATTTGCAACTTGTCAGTCCCAAGACAGTGAAGTAAAATAGATGCTGCCCCAATCCCTGACACAATGACACTCTGCAATGCTTGCAGACAGGAGCCTAGCATAACTGTCCTCCGAGAGACTCCACCCAGTAGCTGACTGAAACAGATAGAGAGACCCACAGTCAAACATGGAATGGAGCTCAGGGACTCTAATGAAAGAGTTGGAGGAGGAATTGAGGATCCCAAAGGGGATAGGAACTACACAGGAAGACCAACAGAGTCAACTAACCTGGTCCCTTGGGGGATCTCAGAGACTGAACCACCAACCAAAGAGCATACAGGGGCTAAACCTCCATCCCTCCCCAACATATATGTAGCAGATGTGCTGTTCCGTCTTCATGTGAATCCCCCAATGACTGGAGTAGGGGCTATCCCTAAAGCTATTGCATGTCTGTGGAATATTTTCCCCTAACTGGGCTGCCTTGTCTGGCCTCAGTAGGAAATGATGCACCTAATCTTGCAGAGACTTAATGTTCCAGGGTGTGGGGGTGGGGGTAGGACTCCACCCTCTCAGAAGAGAAAGGGAGGGAGGATGTGGGGTTTGGGGCAGAGACTGTTTGGAGAAGGGACAGGGGTCAGCAATCAGAGTGTAAAGTGAATAAAAATGCTAAAAATATAAAAATAAAAAATAAAGAGTCAAGAAGAAGAAAGAGAGAGATATTGTCGATAAACCATTAGATGCCAAGTGCCTCTATGCTACAGTTCTTAACTAATAAATTCTTGGTTCTGTTTAAGGGATTTGAAATTTGTCTCCTCTGGAGCAAGAAGACAGTAACTGCAGTGGAAATCCCACAGAACAGATGAGCCAGCTGTACCGTGTCAATTTTGGATGTCTTCTGCTACTGCTCTTCTGCAAACTGACTGAACAGGAACAGTGCTGTACTAAATATGACAAGTCCCTAATCCCAGAATGACTGGGGTCCTTATAATTGAGTGAACACAAGGAAAGTCCCATGTGAGGATGAGACAGAAAGAAAGGTGATACACTCAAAGTCAACAGATACTGAGCAAAAACAAGATGACAGAGAGAATCCTGATGGAGATGCTCCCTCACACCCATAAGAAGAGAGCAGTTCTACCACCCACATCCTGACCTTTATTTTGAATTCAAATTTCACTTGTTGAGGACACTCAGTTTGGATTGGTTGGTTAAGGCAGCCCCACTACAGCAATAAACAGTTTTGTCTATGGACATTCTCAACTCTATATTCTACTTTTCCTTCTGGCTGGCAAATTCTCCTCTGGACCCTTGACCAAATCTCCGTTGTTCTCAGAGTTCTGTATACAGCGGTCTCCTGATATCAGCAAGCCCTCCTTCATTTTCTTCCCATCACCCTAGATAATTCCAAACCATCGGGTTGGAGATTTACCATGTATCTGTCAAAATAGATACACCAACTTTCACCTGTCTTGTCTAGATTCAGGAACCTAACCGTTCACTTCGCATCTTCAAGTGAATATTTGACAGACATTGCAAGCTTTCTGCCTGAAGAAATTTGGCCATAGAAGGGATTCTCCAGAAAAAGAAACACCTCTCAGCCAGGTAAAAGGATAAATTGGAGCTGCATCCAAGAAAAAGGACTCTGTCCTTGCACTTCGTTCAAGAGGATTGAGTCCCATTTCAGGGAAAAAGACCAATGATGGTCCTGCAATGCATTTCCATTCTGTGCAATCATGAACCAGTAACAACAGTTTTCCATTACCTATAGAACATACATTCAAGAACCCCCAGTGGGCAATCTCGTGTATAGTATGTTCCTTCTTGAATGTGCATGCCTACGTTTAGTTTATAAATTGTGCACCATAAGGGATTAATAGCAATAGTAGAATAGGACAATTATAAGAATACATTAATGCTATAATAAGATGCTGCATCACTACTCATTAAGTAAAATAAAGATGACATAAATGCTAGCCAATGTCAGTTAATCTGATAATAACTGAGTGATTATGAGCAAGAAGTACACATCATGGACACACTGGACAGAGGTACTGGTTTGTGTTCTGGACAGGACCTAATACATCAAAGCAAGATTGTATTGCCCTACTCAGAACGGCATGTAATTTAAAATATGAATGGCTTGTTGCTGAAATGTTCCATTTAATTTTCCACGGGGAACTGGCAGTATAGAAAGGAAAGTCACAGATGAAAGGGACTAGAGGGATGACAGAGAGCCCTTCAGAATCATTAACTCACAAGCCAAATTCGCCTTACAAAGGACAGTAACCCTCACTTTTATGTCCCTGAACAAGTGAACCACTGTCACCTCCGTTCAACAGAGGTAGATGATACTCTGTGGATATAGTCATGCTTATCAGCATATCCATCATTTTGTGCTCAGGTTTTCCAAAAGACATCAGTGTCCCTCCAAAGTTAGAACAGAATTCAAACTTTCCACCATGGGCTCAGAAATGATGTACTGTGCTGTTTTTATAATGTGCAAACAGTACCAGTAAGCAATATTCAGTAACCCAAAACCAACCCTTCCAAGCACTTTGAAAGCCTAAACTTTAAATTAAATAATTAAATTAAATCATTAAAACTCTTTTCATTTCATGTAAATAAGATTCTCTCCCTCCTCCATTACCCTCCCTCACTATATGAATAGCTATTCTATGAGCCTCCTAAAGTTCTATCCAAATTGCATACTCATCTACGGATTCTGAAGGACCACCATTTCAGGTAGTCCCAGTGAAGTTCACTCTAAGGTCTCTTGGTATTTCAGAGTCCATTCCTCTTAGGATGTATTCATCTCAGAGTATGCCACCATCTGAGACCCAGTATGGCTTCTGTGTCTGATACTTGCCATGCTGTCTTAGAAGAACATGCCGTGAGAGCACAGAGACAGCAAGTGTCCTGGGACTCTCTGTTGACCTGCCTGCTGGAGCACTGCCTGGGAGAACTTATTGATATCGACATAGATGCTGAGAACATAGTCCTGAATCCCCAGGGATTTGGGCTGGAATTCTCCGCCCAAGCTCCACTCAAGGTCACCTGTGAGCTTCTCTGGAGCAGACACCTGAGTCAAGATGCAACTGGAACTGGGCACAGCAAGTGTCCATCCCTACAATGGCCCCAAAAGATTCTTTGGTAACAGAAAACTCCTGAAGTCTAACTTGGATTCTCAGTACCAATATCTTCCTATACCTCTCTGGTTCCCTCTCCAGTTTCTATGTCTGTGTAGAATGTCCTTTCCAGGGGACAAACACAAGGGACCACATCCTGAAGCACAGTCAGAAAAGCTAAATATGACTTCACACAGAAAACAAAGATCAGTACTGCACAGGCCTTCCCATGCCAAGGTCTCTACCCTTCCCCAGCCCTGGACTTGTGGTCCTTCATATACAACCCTTAAGTCTAGGCCTCTAACTACGGCCCCTGTCTCAGCCACAGTATTCTTCAGCTAAGAGAGCTTGCCTGAGCTCTCCCGAACAGGCCACCGTGTGCACTGGTAGGCAATAAGGATCTAATCTAAAAAGTGCATAGGAGCCCTCTGGTCTGGGGCCCACTTGGGGTCTGGTGGAATGGGCTTGTGAGGAAATCTTGGCACCTCAGCCTGTTCAGCACACTAGGGATACAGGAATCAGGGCCAGATGGATGAAATTACGCTTGAAATGTGAGTAAGATTGCAGCACAGGCCAGAAGAGAGGGCACAAGCGTTTGGGGGTAAAAATGCCTGGGTTGTGTGGTGCTGGAGCCCTGCCATGGGGGAGAAACTCATGAATGTGGTGACAAAAACCCCAGCTTTGCCAGCTTGCCTAGTTAGCCCAGAGCTTTGAGTGGGACAAGCAGGGGTGCTAGTTAGTACAGATGGGACAGTGCTGGCTGTGAGGAACCAAGTGTCTCAAAGTCTCTGCCAGCCAGGCCCTGGCCTCCACCCTACTTCTACCCATGGTTCAGCTCATAAATTCCTTCAAACTTTATATTAAAGAAACTTCCCCAATTCCTCTAAGGGTCTGCCTAAGCTACATCTTGTTCCTACTAAAGATGCTGGAGTTTGGGATAGAGTTTTGTTCCTACATTAGAGAGAAAAGGAATAATTGTCCAATGTTAAAAAGGAAGCATGATATAGAGTGTACCTGGGGCTGAGGCAGGACAACACAGGTAAACAAATAGGGGCAGAGAAGTCAAGAAGTGAGCAGGCAGGGTGGCCTAGGGGCCTGGCTAGAGAGAACACAAAAACTCCAGAAGCTCGCCTACCAGGTGCCATGGACAGAGATGGTGATAGAAGTTTAGAAGACACCAACTATGGAGAATGGTTTTGTGTAGAGGGCAACCACGCGAGCTGCCCTGCCTCTATAGACCACCTTGCCATCCCTCTTCCATGCATCCCATGCATCCCGTGCATCCCGTGCATCCCATGCAATCTCCCATCCCTCTCCCACGCATTGGCCATCCTTCACTCCTGTCCCCATAATGCACACACACACACACACACACACACACACACACACACACACACACACACACACACACACACACACACACACACACACGCATGCCTAAGGCACACCAAACATGAAACAGTTTCAACGGAGAATGAAGGTGTTGAGTGAAGGAAAACACACCTCTGAGAACACCTGACATACATAAAAATACATATTCTTAGGGGTCCCCACTCAACCTCTCAAGGGCTTCAGGGTTGACTCAGTTTCTCCAGCAGCTAGCTCTCTGATCCAGTTCAATGCAGTGGCAGAGAGGTCAAAGCAATGCACTTCTTCTCAGGCCCAGGACAATGGACAGCTGCCAGGCATTGACCTCCTGATAAGTCCATTGACCACTTCCTTCTGTCTTGTCCCTGATGATCTCAACACTCTTTGTAGCTTTAACTATAATGTTTAGGCACTGCTGGCTTCCACACATCTCTCTCCTGCCTAGCCCTTTTCACTGCAGCTTAAAAGCTGTACAATGAACAACTAATTCAAGGCCGGAAGGGCATCTCAAATTTAGCCTGTCCAAACCATTCTCCTCACTGCTCATCAGGCACATCTTGTATTGCCAAAGTGATCTGTTCAGTCAACAGTAAGGTCATACTTCTAGCTGCCAAACAGTGGTAAATTAATGTGATGGGAGCAGGGAGTAGACATACCCCTAGACTTTGATCTGAGCCTTCAGTGTCCAAAAGTATGAGAAGCAAACTCCTGACATTAATGAGTTGCCTGATCTGTGGAATCTTTTATAGCAGTTCCAACAAGCTAAGATTCTATGTATTAGGTACTGTCTAGGACTGTTTGTGTGTATACATATATGTGTATACACATATATGTTTATATACATATATATAAATACATGCACATGTACACATATGATTCATATACACATGCCAGCATGCCCCTGGAGACTCCCTGAGTAAAAGACATGTCGCTCTCCTCTCTACCCATAGCGTACAACACATCTAGAGCAAATGTTATATCCAGAACCTAATATTTATGTGTTTCTTCTACTCTTTTGTAGGCTACCACTCTCTCCCACTAGGATTACTACGATCCTGACTGGGTTCCCTGCTTGCAATATGTCCTTTCAAAAATCTCGGGCAGGTCCAACCTCAATAAATAATTCTCTGTTAAAATCTCCAGGGTCTCCTCATTCATTCAACATTAATATCCCTCCCTGGCTCTGGCCTATCTGTCCTCAGCCCTACCTTTCCTCTCTGAACCCCATTCTGTCTACACTCCTCCAACGTACCCGAATCTTTGCAATTCCTTGAACACATGGGCATTCTCTCTTCCCTGTCTTCTCTCAAAGATTTTCATGATTCCCTACATTCCTCCCTTTTGAGTGTTTATACAAACATTAGCTGTTTTGTGAATCTGTGTCCATCATTCCTACCTAAAGTTAACCTATTCACACCCCAACATTCCCATATTACCCTTATTTTATCTTTCACCATAGCTCCTGTCAATATTTGCTATACTACACACTTTTCTTATTAGCCTATTTATCCCACCAGCTGAAACACAGGGCCTATGAAAGACCCTCTGCTTAGATCCAAGGTTTGCCTAGAACGTAGAGAATTGGTCAGTGTCTTGGAACTACTATAACAAAAACACTATACACTAGGTGGTTTATTAACTCAGATAAGTATTTCTCACAGTTCTGAAAGCCTGAAGTCTTAAACTAAGGTTCTGGCAGAGTGCTTGATCCCCATAGACAACCATATTTTCACTAATATCCTATGTTTTAAAAAATGCAGGGATTTTCCTGTCTCCTACTTGACAGTGGCACTAACCCTATCCAGGAGCGCTACACCCTCACAAGCCAGTCATGACCCCAAAGTCCCCATCACCCATGATTATCACTTTGGGGATCCAGACTTCAACATAAGAATTTTGAGCAGGAGTGGATACATCCAGGCCATAGCAGTATGCGATAAACGAGTTTCACAAATGGCATCCAGGCATAGATGAGGTTGGGTCTTTCCTCTGCTCCTGGGACAAGCATTTCTGTTTCTGAGACTATGTGGGCTCACATCCATCTTGTTCTGAGTGTAGAAGCTGAGGGAGCTGGAAGCTGGCATTGAGCCTTCTCTCCTAGCCCCACAGCTGGCTGGGAGCCCAATGAAGTCCTGAATGTCACATGCACTCATAATTATGGTCTTGGAAGAGGCTCTTCACCAAGCCTTCCCCTAATCTCTGAGACATTCCTGGTGCTCAACTGGAAATGTTGAATGCTGACGGGCCTTGATTAGGGTTTTCAAAATAAAGTAATAATGACAACATACAGTCTTCACAGCCCTTCCCACACCAGGTCCTCAAATGAGCAGGGGAAAAGTTATAAGGCCCCAAGGTGCTCCAGTCTCCAGAAGAGTACGTCTCCCTCAATGAGCATTCCAAATGGAAAGCAGAAACAACTGCTTTTCTGGACTTAAGGGGAAGGTTTCTGCAAGTCACTTTATTCTCTGAACTGGACACACAGAAACAGGAGGCTTAGCAAAGAGCCAAGACCTAAGAGAGAATCCAGAGACAGAGTAGAGTTTTAAGAAATGTTCATCCAAGCCAATCATTCAGCCTTAGTCAGTGTTTTTCTGTGCCTTCACTATTGCCATTATCACTTATCAATAAGCAAGTGACTGAGAGGAATTAGGTGGACTCAGTAGTGAAAGGTGAGCCTCCATACCAGTGGTTCTCAACCCATGGATAAGCGACCTTTAGAAAACACATATTTCTCATGGTCTTATGAACAGAGACACTGCTCAGTAGCAAAATTACAATTATGAAGTAGTAAAGAAAATAATTCTGTGGTTGTGTTTGATACAATATAGGAATTGTATTAAAGAGTCACATTAGAAAGGTTGAAAACTGATTCTGCAGACCAAGGAGCGTTGATCTCCCTTCACAACAACTCTTCATTACCCTATTAAGTGAGCCAGCCTGAGCAGGATGAACTTGCCTGAGTACTGGGCTTTTTCTCTGCACCTTCCTAAATTACACTGCCAGTGGATAGCAGGGTGATGTCACTAGAGGAGAAAGTAATGAGAATCCCTCTGGTTGGGACAACTAGCCAACTTTGACCTAACCTTTCCTCTCCATATCCACCTTAGAACCGTGAGTACCCAGAACTGGCCCGAGCTGCAGTGACTCACACTTAGAACACATTGACATGAACTGTAACACAAGCTAGCAATCCTACACACCTTGAATCTGCCAGATGTCTTCCGTGTACTAATAAAGTTAATTAATCTTCACCGCATCCCTGTAGATAGATGTTATCTTCCTTTTACACATTTGCAAACAGGAACTTTAAGACTAATTAGTAGCTCTGGTCCACAGACCAGTGTCTAGAACTGGAGTTTGAAACAAGACCATCCAAATCTAGAACCTGAGGATATAACACCATTCCATCCTGACTCTCCTGGCAAGAGAGGTGAGTGGGCTGGCATACTGATGGGTAAAGACACTGGATTCCCCTGCAGATATATGATGTGATTTGAAGATAAAACCACATGGGATGTTTGATGTTCAAATACCCCAGTACACTGTGCCTGACTGTCAGCAACATCCCCTCAACTGGCTTGCTAATTCTTCTGACAAATTACTCTCCGCTTCAACTGTAGTGGCCTGTCTTGCCATGTTCTAGAACTTTCTGTTTTATTCTCCCACTCACTGGTTTATCTCCGTTTATTATCTCCAGGTCTTCTGTGCAATTGTAATTAAAATCAAATGATCTTTGCTCACCTCTTGTCTATCGAGTTCAGTGCTGCACCTAGAATACTCGGCCCCAGTTAAGCACTTGGGTATGATCGAAGGTGTGATTTCATAACTGAGTCAAAGACAATGGAAGGCCCGGAGCAAGGCTCTGTCCTCCTAGACTCAGTTGAATTTATGATCAGCAACATCCAGGTTCCAAATTACTATGGCAGGAATACACGTTCAAGGCTGTGTGTTTGCTCCTTTGAACTGCCAGCCCTGAGTCACATGCTTCCTTCTTGGTCCTAGGAAGTGACATTCTGGATCTGCACTGCCCATTGCAGTGATAATTAGCCCCATGTGGCCAAGGAGCACTAAGTTCCTGACTACAGAACCAAGGAGGTGAGCTTTTCCCATTTATTTTATTTCAATGAGTTTGAAATTAAAAACTCTCCTACTCCTACTCAAGTGAGGCTATTGGGAAACATCTAAGTGTTGTTGGAACAATTTTGATGTGTGAATCTGTTTTTTCAACACTCAATTTTATGAACTCTAAATACAGAGCGAGTCTGCCAATGAAAATTCAGCATCTGCATAGAAACACTAAAATCTGTTCTGCGTGTAGAGTATACAAGGTCATTTGTAGACTGAGTGAAGTGCTTCATGAATGTTTCTGTATGAATTACACATCACAGAGGTAATATTTTGGATATGCTGGAGTTAAATAAAATATATCATAAAATTAATTTAGCATGTTTCTTTTCTTTTTTATTCCCAGAGCTGATGCTCAAACTTCAGTCTCATACATGATGGGCAAGCACTCTCCCACTCAGTTACAACCCTATCCTTTTTTTCTTTTTTTAATGTGGCTGCTGTAAAATTCTAAATTATATATGTGGGTTAATCTGTATTACTATTGGGTAAGACTGATGTGCAATAGAACGGAACCCCCAATTTAAAAATAGGCCCAGTTTGAGTTTGACAGGGAAAAATCTGTTAGAATCTTGGAGAGATCTCTTCATCTAGACCCTGTTTATTATCTCCAGGTCTCCTGGGCAACTGTAATTAAAATCAAATGACCTTTGCTCACCTCTTGTCTATCGTGTTCAGTGCTACACTGAGAATACTTGGCCCCATCTAGAAAACTACAAGTTCAAAGGTAGTTGTATGCTATGGTCTTAGAACTGTGCCAGGAGTACCACCCAGGCCAAGAAAGTGACTGGAAGATCAACGTTCAACATCAAGGTCCCCAACCACATCTCTCAATCCAGTAGCTTCATTTCTTCTAAAAAAAATTAGTTTTCTATGAGATCTTTGTTTCTTTGGGTTTTTTCATTTGTATTGGAGAGAGACTCTCATATATTTCAGGCTGTCCTTAAACTTTCTAGATAGCACGTACAAAGTGCTGACATCACAGGTATATAACATCACAGCTGATTTTATGTTATGCTGATTAAACCCAGGATTTCATATTTTCTAAGGAAGAATTTTAAAAACTGAGCTCCATCCCTAATCCCATTTTTTAAAGTACTGAACCACAATAATGACTGACATGGAAATCTATCCCCAAGGGTACAATAGTGGCACTTACATCTTGGAAGTAACCAAGAGATACCTAACTGAACTTGGAGACCACTCAGTAGGAGGAAAGTCATGCCTGGTAGTGTAAAGCTAGTACTCACAGCTACTAAAATCATGGGTCTTAGAGGAGAACCTACTATTATCTGCCTTAAAGCAGCATAACGTAGTAACTGTGTTCTAAACATTTATCCATATGTCTACTGACAAGCGTAGCTCTCACCCCTAGTTAAAGAAGTTTCTTCATGAGCAGGTGGAGACGAATACAGGAATCCTAAATTGATCAAAATGCAGAGAGCTGACTTTGTAGTACTCAGTCTCAACTGATACGTATACAACATAACACACCAAAAGCTCACTGAACATCACAGAAGAGAGGATATAAAGAGTGTACAAACCAGAGGACCAGGACATTTTCTATGAGATAACGTCTCCTATATGACAGGTAAGCTGCACCAGTGAAATCTCAATAATATGTGTTACTAACAAGACCTGAATAATGACAATACTGATTGACATGCCAACATGGATAGGGAAACTATCACAAGGCATCACCCCTAGATGAAAAGCTGTAGGCAAGTAATGATTTCTGAGAGCGGAAGAATCAGTCTTCTCGAGAAATAAGGCCCCATCCAATCCCAAGAGGTTGGTCCTAAGGACAAGATAGATAGGTAGATAGATAGATAGGTAGATAGATAGATAGATGATAGATAGATAGATAGATAGATAGATAGATAGATAGATAGATAGATAGAGATAGATCATGTGTGTTATTAGACCAGTATAATTTCTAATTTTATTCCAAATATTTATCCTCATACATACAGACAAGTATAACTTTAATCTCTCATCAAAGAAGTTTGGCTCCTGAGAAGCCAGGATGACTAAATTACCTGGTTTCAGAATTTGGGGGTAATCTTCTCTCCCTCCATCAGTCTGGATGCCTTTGCCAGAGTGTCCCTTCCCACAAGCATTGCCGTCTCTACACTGTGAAAATTCTCATGTGTTTCGTAGCCACTAACGGCTGTTGACTCCTGGAAATCAAATAAAGAAGAGGTCATGAATTTGAGAAGGAAAGTGGTAGAGACACTAACGGAGCTGGTCAGAAGAGAGAGAGAGACGGACTGATAGAAATACAGTACTCATGCATAAAATTCTTTTAAAAACTCAGTACTCCCATATAAATTTCTCAAGAAAAATTACAAACAAATATGATTTGAAGGAAATATTTGTTTGAATGAAAGCCAATTAAGCAGTATAAAGTGGGATTCCTCTCACAGCATGAACTCCTTGGAGAAATTGGACAGTTTCCCACAAAGCACATGAAGAGGCAACAGGAAAGTGTTCCAACATTTTTATGATGCCAAAGGCTTCACAGCCACAGTCCCTGTAGCTCTACCTGGAAGTTAGTATCCATCTCTTTCTATTTGTTTGTTTTGATTTTTTTCAAACAGAGTTTCTCTATGTAGCCCTGGCTGTCCTGGAACTCACTCTGTAGACCAGGCTGGCCTCAAACTCAAAGATCTACCTGCATCTACCTCTCCAGTGCTGGGACTATAAGTGGGTGCTAACTCTCATCCCTTAATGAATGAGTAGAGCACCAAGCGGCTCTCAAGTGGAGGTTCCTGATTACACTCCTCCTGCTTCTTCAGCTTAGAAGCTCTGCATGGCTGGAGAAAAAGCAGCCACTGCTATGATGGGACTGCATGAAGCTTTTATTAGGTGAAAAGGAAGACAAATGAGTAGATAGCTTACTGAAGCTCCGGCATTACAATGGCTGCCAACTGACAACTGAGCCACACCAGAGAAAAATATAAACAAACACTAAAAACAAGTTTTCTTACTGTACAAACAACTGGAAAAGAGACCCATTATAAAGGGAAGTCCAGAATCTGTGAAGACATCCATTGCAGCTCTTAGATGATATAGAACTGAATGAGTGTAGCATAGCCCTCTGCTCTTGGAACATCTTGAGGGGAATTAAATTTCCATGCAGTAGAGAAAAAGCTAACAGGCAATGAGGAGTCTTTTTTGAGACTTTCTTTGAGGCATGAATAAACTTATTTCACTTGAAGTTTGAGCCTCTCCACTACCACTACCACAACACACAGAGACACACACAGAGACAGACAGACAGACAGACAGACAGACAGACACACACACACACACACACACACACACACACACACACACACACCAGGGGTAGTTAGATTTTCAGGAGTCAGCATCTTTGAATGGCTACAAAGCACAGGAGGTTTTCCACAGGGCAGAGATAGTCATGAACTAGGGATATCTTGGCAAGGTCACCTAGACTGAGAGTGAGAGAGGGAAGAAGAGTACCTCAGGTATCCTGGCTTACCAGGAAACAATTATCAGGAATGAAGCCACTGTTGCCACATCTGGTAGCAATCTGGCCCTTTACAAGCTAACATCTGTGGTAGGAAGGACACGGGTTTCCAAAATATGTTCACATCTGGATGCCTGGAACCTATACCTACATGACATTAGATGCTAAGGGAGATTATGGTGACAGAAGGAACTGAGATTGCCAACCAGTTACCTTTTAAAAAAAAAAAAGGATATCCTTCAGAATAGTCCCAGCATCATCACCAGAGTTATTAAATGTGGTAGATGAAGCAAGAGAGTCAATGTAAGAGAAGTCCAATATGAGAAGGGTGTGTCTATCGGTGATGTAAAGATGAAGGACAAGATCATGAGACAGTAAGTCTGAGTGGCCTCTGAGAGCCAACAAAGCTACGAAGTGTCTGAAAGGAATGTATCCTGCTAGTAGTTTCACGTCCACCCAACAAGACTGTTTTGCACTTCTGACCGCCAAGACTGTGAGAGAACAAATTTACATGATTTCCAGTTATCATGTGTGGCAATCTGTCATAATAGCAATAATAAGAAACTCAGCCTTCCCCAGGCACCCACCTTCCTTCTAGAATCAATTGCAGAAGAGGAAGATGAGTATTCTGGAAGGAAACTCATCCAAAAGAAGTTTTCACCAGCCCTGATTGCATATGCTTTAAGAGCTTCTCCTCCCTGGAGGTTTTTCCCAGGAAGCCAGTGACCCAGCAGATACAAACTGTAGGCTGATAGATGTATTCTATTCTGATATCTTTATTCTAAATAGCCTTCCCATCTGTGGAGCCAAGGAAGCAGAAAGCATTGAGATCAAGAAGAAAACGTCTAACAATTCTACTTCCTGTCCTATGGGAGTTCTTCGGAGCATTCATTCATGCCTCCTGTGATACCATGGATGGGACTGACAGCCCAGCATAGTGAAGACAAAGGCTGGTATTGAAAACTAGGGCTCCTGACTCTGATCATGACTTCATGCTTAAACAACAACTCCAAGACCTTCCTAGTATTGCAAAAAGACTCTTACACAGTTAACCCTTCCCTTGTCCTGTAACTTCTCTTCATCTGGCTCATGTCCCCTAGGCCCTGGCAACCCTTCTCCACCATCTCTTCCACTGGGGTCAGGCAACTGTCAAGCTCTCACCCAGGTTCTGGGGTCTGACACCTCTTTTAACCTCAGTCATCACAAATGACATTGCATTCATCAACTCCAAATACAGATATGCAGCAGCAGCCTCAAGGTTGAGGGTGAGCTTTGGTCCCCTACATCCAGATCCCAGTTCCTACCTCACCCAGAAGATACCCAGACGCAAATTCCTAAATCCTCAACTATATCCATGTCCTGACCACCTTCCAAGTTCCTTTCCAAGGCTAAGCTACCCAAAGTTCGTGGCGCTCTATCCACACCCCAGTATCAGGAAGCTTTGAGAGGCCCCATCACCTACCTGATGATTTCTCCACTAAAATTTGACCACTGTGGGTCAAAGGTCATTCATTATATCCCAAACTAAACTCATCTTAGAACAACTTGGTTTGTAATTTAGAATGGGCTAAGCTCCACTAAGTCTGAAGCCCCGAATCCTTCTCCTCCTTGCCCGCTTCCCGCTACCAGTGGCCTCTGAGCCTGCCCACTGTTTCCAAGAGCTGAACATTTGACCTTGGCCACTGTTGCCCTGGGCTCCTTCAACAAAAATATTCAAGCTATTTGCATTTGGCAATCCCTTCCCCTTGCTACCCACCAAGACCTCCTCCCGCCCCCTTTCTTCTTAATTATGCAGTAACGAACAACTGTGCTAACTGAAATTGGGGCGGCTACTTGCCTCTAAAAGTCAATAACTAGCCCCATGGGAGCAACAAATTGTTGAGGAGCTCCCCCACCGCCCCTTTGGCAGCCTGTGGAAGAAGGCCGACTCTCCAAACCCAGCACCAATCTGGAATACATATGTTTCCCTTCAATCATTCACTCCATCAAACCCAGAGCATGCTAGGAGGGGGTGGGGAGGTCCCCAGCCAGTGTCGGGAAGTCTCCATTAGCATGGGCATCCTTGTTATAAAAGGATGTTGTATTCACAGGTAACCAACGGTTCTCCCCGCATCTGGGAACAGTTTGAATGATTGCCGGGAAGAGAAGAAATTTGGGTCATAACTAATGATCAACATCCCCTTTTAATCAAACGAAGCCGTTATAATGTGTCTATCCTCTAGGGGAACAAGGCCCTTTCACCTCACAGGAGGTCTGTAGTAGCATTGGCCTCTTCTGGGGAGCCACTGGGCCTTGCTTTGGCTAGGTAGGAGGGGAGAAGGGGAGCTCAGGTACTGTGTCCCAGGCTTTGTGCAGAGCAGTCACACAGTTGTTTCTGAGCTGGCCAGGTCTGGGTTCCATTAGTGGGTCTCAGATGAGGATGTGTATCTAAAAGGCTGGGAAGGCTTGGGAGAGCAGACTGCTGCCCTACCTCAGACTTTATATTCAGTAAAATCAAAATCAGTAGCTTCCATTGATGGAGCTTAAGTATTTTTGTGTTTAGCAAGTTTTTATGTGGTGATGAGCAGGAGGACCACACCTGGAGGACCAACATGAGAGAAAGAAAAATACGCCTCTACTTATGACCAACCCTTTACAAATAGCACATGACTTGATCTTCAGAAAACCCCTTCAATAGCCAAAGTGCTATTCTACCCATATTACAGATGAGGAAGCTGAGTGTCCAATAAATACTGCCTGTCACATGCTGGAGTGGGAGAGCTATGCTGTAGAACTCACTCAGCCTAAGGTCACAGCCCTTGAATCTCTCACAGTGGTGAGCCTGACAAAGCACAAATTATGAGACAAAGTTCTCATGAAGACAATCACCTGTCTCCCAGGGCTTCAGGGAAAATATAGTTGGTAAAGCCCTGCGGTATAACATGGGTTCATTCCTCCCTCAGGTTCTCTCCTGCACAGAGGCAGGCTGTGTCCCCACCTCCCGGGTCTTCCCACCGCTGCCTCTCCCCTCTTTCCTGAAGAACCAAGTATCTCTTCAGGTGATCCCTTTCGACTCTAGCCCTCTTGTCACACAGGTTCCTAGAAATGGCTCTAAACTTCCCCAGGCAATGAGCCAGGAGGATGGTTTCTGAAAGGCCCTGGCCCTCATACTTCTGAGTTTCCACAAGCTTCTCAGCACATTATCATGCCATTCATGACCCTACTCCCGGAGCTGAGAAGAAGATGAGATGGCACCGAGGAAGGAAGGCAGCTTAGAGTAGCTGCCATACCATCCTGCTGGATGTCAGCCATTTCTGTATAGTAACTCGTGAAATCTTTCTAACATGTTACAAGTTAGGAAACAAGACATAGAAAGAGTAAGTGACTCACCCAGTATCACACAACTAAACACCAACCAAGCCAAGGTATGAGGAAGCAACCATGATGCACCTGTAGAAAGAATGAGTGATAGACCCTTGACTACAAAATGTGGGGGACAACCCAGAGGGAAGTGACTATGGGTACGGTCATTGTTATGTAGTAGCAGGTGTAGTTGTAACTGTTGCCATAGAAACCGTTATAGTAATAGCCAGAGGAGCAACTGTAGTAGCCTTTGCCATCTTGGAACTTGTAGCACTTTTAGTAATGGTGGCTGTAGAAATTATGGGTAGGAATTATGATAGCTGCTACAGTATGAATGAGAGTGGTTATAGTTGTAATAGTTTTTATAGCAATAGTGCATTCCTCTCCTGGATTGCATGGGAGGTGCGTCTTTCCATGTCAGCTTCCTTAGTTTCAAGTACTACCTGTCTCCAAGAATTTATTCTGAAGAGTAAACGGAAGGAGCCAAGCAAATCAATGAGGAACCATGATGGAGACACAGTCAATTCTCCACAGCCGTCCTTCTGTAAGAGGATGACAGTGAGGATAGCTAAGGCAGGCTACCTGCCTCTGAGGCCCAGTTGTATTCAGACAGGGCCAGGTGTGCGAGAAGACCTGAGAGCAGGGCCTGAGAGTGAGATTCATTGTTGTAAATGTATAGGGAACAGGTCTTTCCAGAGCACAGAATGTGACACAGCGCTGAGGGGACATCCAAGCTGTCAGGAATGGAAGACAAGATCCATATCAAGAGGGTGAACTAGCATCTTCTACCTCCACCCACCGGCTATTGTCTCTAACGTCTACACTGGTGCCTCATCCTAACCAACTCCAAAGGTACTGAGGTAGCCTCATGGCCTTTTGCTACCAATGTCATCCTCTCTCACCTCAGTAAATGCTACTTCTAGCTCTTGCCTCTGTAAAGTAACCCAAATCCCTGCCCTCCCTTTAAGTTTCCCAGAGTTCTTATGAGCTTGCTTTGGGGGTAACCAAAAGGCTCTTAGACCAGTCAGGAGGCTTCCAGTTAAACTCATCAGTAACTGGAGTCCTGCCTGAGTCTCCATGGTGATATAAGCTTTGGAGCCAGCTTTGTCCCTATTCATACTCTTATGGGTGCTCTCGGGTCTCTTCCTGTCATTCAGGAAATAGGATCTCTGACACCATCCTGAGTACGCCAGCTGCATGATCATGGCTGTGGTGTGAAAGGCTCCCAGGCTTCCATCTCCCCAACCCTTCATCTACACAGAGGAACATCAAGATGCCTCTTGATCCCACACTATGTAAAGTTCCATGATATATGAGCTCCAACTTTCAATTGCTTGGGACCTATGGACAGATACAACAAAGTCCTTCTACACCAATGATTCCAATCCATAGGCAACGACACCTTTGAGGGTTCAATGACCATTTCATAAGGATCACCTAAGGCCATCAGAAAACACAGAAGAAGGTTGAGAACTATTGACCTATCAACATATTTTGAGTGCAAAAGTTAGCACAAGGTGAGAAGAGAAGTAACATTCATGATGTCAGATGTTGAGTGGATTTTTTCAAACCTATCCTACCTCTTGAACTCATGCAGTCTACTTGCGAGCTGCAATGCATGTTGTCCCCATTGCATGAGGAAAAAGCAGTCAAGATTCTGAACAAATTTCCCAACATCACACAGCTAGCTTTTGTCAAGATCAAGCTTCAAATCCAGGTCCAGATGACTTTTCCTATAAAGTGGTTGTCACTCTGTAACGTCAACATGAAACTGAGAGGAAGAGAGGAAGCACCTGGAACTGAGATGACCAGAGAACCATTGTTAAACCATGGGATTCCCAACCCCAGATGTTATCTCTATAAAACAACCTCTGCACTAAAGACTCAGGGACATCACAGAAGATAGGGTGGGAAAATTGTGAAGACCAGAGGACTAGGGCACCTGCTATGACATAGTGTCTTCTGTATGTGATGGACAAGGTTCCATAAAATCTCAATAGTGTCTGGTCTGTCTAAACAAGACCTGAAAAATCATAACACCAATTGGCATGCTCACATGGCTAGGGAAACCTTATAAGGCCCCCACACTAGGTGAAAAACTATAAGCAATTAATGACTGCTGAGAGGAGAAGGAGTCTGCTTCAGGGACCAGTCCCCTGATACGTGAAATAACACATATGCATATACACAACACTAAATGATTGCAGTAAACTCATTTCTAAATTTATCAGTGTGTGTGTGTGTGTGTGTGTGTGTGTGTAAAACAATAAAAATTAAGAGACCATTTCTATCAAAGATAAGACTTGTTCTGGGCTGAGGATATGAGCTAGATGATACAATACCCAAGGATGACAAAAGAGAAGTGCCAAAAGACAAAACAAACTGGGTATAGACATGAAGCTAAAATGATCAGGCATATTGGGCGGCCATAACAAGGCCTCTAGATGGAAGGGCTTGCCAGCAAATACAGATAGACTCTCTTTGGGGGGCAGTATAAGGAGCCGTCAAGACCTTTGAGCAAAGGAACAACATTCTTGAACAACCCTCCTAGAAAAATAACCTAAGCTGGGGTTTTCTGGCTGCATCTATTAATGAAGACTGGAAGAAATGCTGTTTAAGCTAACTGCCGTATAGTATCTCAAAGAAGAGCAGAGCTTTTAAGATGGATTTCAAGGTTATGAACAGACAGCAGCTTTGGTTCTATTTTTGCAAATCTAAGCCTCATTTCTTGAAGATGGGATTTTTCCAAATGTCACAAAAAGCAATTCAATGTTAAGCATCAACTGTACAGTTACATAGGCAGGAAAGCAGTTTACCCCTGCCTGAATGGCCTAAAACATAGTCCTGGGTTCAACAAGTCAAGACCAGGAGTACTGACTGTCCTCACTTCCCCATAACAAGGCAGATGTCTGCTTATGAGACTCAGTCTTCTGCCACTGGATCTATTTTAATAGCATAATGAGGGCCGTGCAGCATAGCCATCCAGCCATCCCTACGAGTGCACCCCTAAGTGTCTCAAGATGTCCAAAGAACATCAAAGGGAAGGAGAATTATTTTCTGGCTATACCATAGGAGACAGACCCTGATATCCCACTGTTGGAAATAAAAACCCAGGACGGCTCCCACAGTGCCAGTAAAAAATATGGACTCAGAAGATTAACTAGTTCCAATGCTCCAACCATTAGCCAACCCTAGCCTGGTATGCTACATCGAAGACGATGCCTTTATTAATCCTGCCTGCCAAATTTCCCGTGAGGCCCGAAGAAGGAGTCCCCTTAGCCTTCCTTGCTCAGATCCTTGTGTTAAAATCTTCTAGTTCCTCTTTAAGTGAAGCCAACCTAAGGAATCAGAGAAAGTCTCCCTAGAAAGTGAAGAGCATCCTTTCTGCCAAGATATTTAACCCTTTGTGACTCCCACTTTGCACACCTTTATACCCCAGGACAAGCACGTTGGGCTTGCTCTTAAAGTTTCCCAAAGCACTTCCATACTCAGCAGTTCCATGTATCGCTGCCTTGTCCCCATGTGGGTTTTAATGATAGGGAAACCAAGCAGTTCTGGCTTCAGCTGGAAATGGCTCCAACTGTCCCAGCTTTAGATATAGAGACATAAGAGTCAGAGGGGAGGGGAGCTATCTGCCATACCTACTGGAGCTGGCCAGGTTCTGTACCAGTACAATTCCAGTTTCTTCCCCTTCTCCACCAGTGCTGAGATTCCCAAGGACTCAGTGAGATCCCCTGTGTTAGCCTCACTTAGCCAGCAAGTCTTCTGAATAGCCATTGTGTACCAGGGTCCCAAAACGATATATTTGGAAAAACATGGACAAGTCATCAGAATAATAATTTTATTTAGAGGAATACTTATATTTTTTAAAAAGTAAATGGACCAACTAATGGTCTCCTTTAATGAGATTTCCCAGCTCTTCTCCCAAAAGTCACATTTTAAGTGCTTCTGAAGGTTTTCTTATGCTATGCACATATATATGTATACCTCAACCCTTCCCCTCTCCAAATGGGACACAACACCAACCTGTTCTGTCGACACAACTGGGAGTGAGGCAGTAAAAGCCCAAGGGAGCCGAGGTTGTGTAATTGAGCATGAAATCCTCATACTGGCACCTCCTGTGGGTTCCTTCTTTCACGTGTCTTCTCTCAACCTCACTTCCCCACTCTCTGCCTGCCTTGCTGAGGCACCCCATTCCCATCCCAACTTTTGCCCACATCACACACACTTGCACTCTTCAGTAAATCTTCTGTGAATTCAAGAAGCAGGCTGGCTTGTCCATCTTTATATCTGCAAAGAGGAGGAGTTGAGAAAAAATGCACCACTGGTCCACAAACATCAGATGAACAGATGCATGGATGCATGCAGGCGTTCCAAAAATGTATACAAGTCTAAGCTGTACATTTTCCTATACAAGTGGCCTGTGAGCATAGAACCTCCCTTAAGAGCCATCACATGAGCCCACTGATGGATGTGAACAGAGGAAACTCTTCATAGTTCTCCTACGGAAAATCCCAAATCCACCTCTCCTATCAACTTAACCTACCAGGGACCAAGACAAGTAAAAGGTGAGCATCCTTGTCAATGATGGCATCTCTCCAACTTTTCCCCCAAATCACTGGAGGGGCACACACCACTCCCAAAGACATAGTTCCCCATCCTGGCCTGTCACAATTCAAGAGCGTGGACCATTCCATCCACCAGGCCATCACATATATCAGGGAGCTGAAGCTTGGAAAGTGTTGGGTTTCCTGCTTCTCAGCCAGAGTTCTCATGTTATATCAGGTTGCCGAGCCTAGAAGAGTTTTCTAGCATAAAAATCACCCATGGCCAGGACCTGGGACTAGCGAGCTTGAGGATCTTATGAAGGCCACCATTACCAAGTATAAGCTTTCCTGCTGAGGCCACTGAGTGGAGGAAATAATAAAGGAGATTGAAAGGCACGCTGTATTTGACCCTGTGCGACCCCATCATTTTTTCAGTAGAACCCGATAGGGATCAGTCACATCTGCTCTCAATAGCAAATGTAAAAAATGACCTGCAGTTTTAAGGTCTGAAAAACATAAACTTGTGTTAAAAGACTGACAAAAAAAAACTCCTGCTCTCAATAGGATGATGTCATTCAAGTACAGACACATTGCAATAACAATCGTCGGTCAGATTCCATGCCCAGGACCTGAGCTCTCCCCTCCTGGGACTCCCAGCAGCCCTTGTCCCACTGTGTGTCAGCTATGCAGTGGTCACATGGAAGTGCTGGGAGCCCCCAGCCTGCATAATTAAGATGGGGCTGCTAAACGTGCCTGGCCCCTGGCAGCAGAGAAGATCAACTTACTTCACTCTTCCTTGCAAGCATTCAGAGAGCTGGGGGCTGGGGGGTATTCTAAGTAAGCTCAGAACAAACTCAGGGATCTGGGGAATAGTCCACAGCTGGCCAGGGGTCAAGAGGACTTTAAAAGTTAGGAAGCTCCTTGTTAGCCACGTGGATGAGGCCCTCCAGGCCACTTACTCTACTGAAGCTAGAGGTCTTCAGGCTGACCCCAGGATCCATCTGTCTAAAGGAAGTAATGGCTGCCTCCCTCATCTACATATAGCCCAGCCTCCCATCCCTACTCATCTCTCTCTCAACTGGGCTGAGCTGGGGGATTCCCAACTCAGATGGAACTCTCAATGGGAAGCTTACAGTGTCCCAGACAGCATGAATCAATCACCTTGAGTTTCATTCTGCAAAGTCCCGTGCCTCTTATCCCCAAGCATGGCAGCTCCCACCAAAGGCATTGTCCTGACCCAGGCACTGCCTGGAGAGTTCAAAACAATCCAGCTAAGGACTCAGCTTCTGAGCATATGAGCCAATAGGGAATGTCTCCGCGAAGTTACTCTAACAACAGGCCTGATATAATAAACTTTAAAAGATGAAAGGGTTACTGCTCTTCAATCCATGTCCAGTTGGCCTTATTGCTTTGGGACCAGTGGCAAGGCAGTATGTCATGGCGGGCATATTAGGTGACAAAATCATATACTTCTAAGCAGTGGTGTGTGAGAGAGAAATGGGGCAGTGTCCCAATATCCACTCCAAGGGGCATACCTCTAATGATATAAAATCTTTCACTAAACCCTGCCCTTTACATTTTCTACCTCCTCTTACTAGAACTATTCTGGAGACTAACCCTTTCTGATTAGGCTTTGGGAACACATTTTAGATCTGAACAATAAAATGAGGCAATATTCTTTCAAATCCCAGAGATGAGAGAGGGGTAAGGAAATGAAATTTGCCTTTTGGAGACCTATGCCAACTGTGATATTACTACATGGGGCTCCCAGCATGCCTCAGTTCTAAGACATAAACCGTGAGTAAAAAGACCTGTATGTTGTCATTTTATTTCTTCAAGATAGAGGCATTCATTAAGCACCTACTGTGTGCCATATACCAAACTGCTTACCTGTATCTCCTATGTTCCAGGTTTAGTTGATCCAGACACAAGACAGCTCTTGGTGGTTCCATTTGTTTCTCTTCCACCCAGAACAACTCCCCCCGTGCTTCCCATGAAGAGCAAGAGTGTGACTGGGCTACACAGGCAACAGAGCAAATTGTCAAATCCCATCCCGTCATAGGAGTGCCATCTATCTGGTAACATTGTCAGCTGGACTCAGAATGATGTATTGGCCTAAGAGATTCGTACTGAAATAGTACATCAGTAGTCCATTTACCTCCAGAGCACAGTTCAACTATTGGGTCTTTAAATATGGATACTGAGATGAGACTAGAGCATAGTATCTATCCCCAGCTGCCTCCCAACTTGCAAAATGGAGAGAAATCCATTAACAAGTATTCTACTGTGGTATGCATTGAAAGAGACATCTACACGGAGAATGCCAGGGACTCAAAGTTGTGAGTGATTCCACTTAAAAGCACAGGAAGCTTTTATAGGGAGAGTAGCCTCTGCACCTATTCTCTAAGCTTCCATTGGGTGCTAAGTGCTCAAGGAATCCAGACAGTCTAAGTGTGGTACCCTACCCACAAGCCCCAAGCACCCCATAGAGACAATGCAAACCAATCACAGAAAAAAAGGTCAGTTATGGAAACAAATGGAAGGCATTACTGCAGGCAAGAGTAAGGAAAGAACCAAAAACTATCTACGCACACACCCGTACATAGTGAAGGCACAATATGATTATTAAATTAAGCAAAGACAAACAATGAGAACTTTCTAGAAGAGTCAACCTGGGCTAGAATTCCAGAATTGAGGTTTGAATTATTTAAAGGCCTGGGGCACATGAACATGGGTGATCAAGTCTGACTTTACAGGAACAGGTCATGGCTGCTGTCGAGACCAGAGTCTGTCTCAGTTCCCAGGTCCAGATTACCTGAACTGCAAGCTAAGAGCTACTCTCCTGTCCTGAGTCCTTCCCAGTGCTGAGCAGCCTCCAGCAACAGATAGCTGAGCTCTGCCTGCGCCCCAAGGAGAGCTCAGGAGCCATGGAGATTTCTCCAAATTTGGATTAAAAAAACAGCTACTCATTGCCTCCTCCACAGGACACATACCTTTCCTATAAGTCAGCAGAAAACCATCACGAAAGCTCTAAGAAAATAAACAGAGGGGTTCTGATTCCAAGGGACACTAGGGCTCCCAGAAGACCAGTGTGGGTCTTCCCTTCCAGGGCACGCTGGGTTATAGAGACTTTCATAGCTGTAGTTCTAGCCAAATCATCAGCGAACTGC
Organism: Rattus rattus; assembly: GCF_011064425.1. Classification (NCBI taxonomy): domain Eukaryota; kingdom Metazoa; phylum Chordata; class Mammalia; order Rodentia; family Muridae; genus Rattus; species Rattus rattus. Next base: position 29,439,999 of record NC_046160.1, on the reverse strand, counting down.
TGCCAATGGTGGAGCAAAAGAATCATGCTTGGGGCTCTCTCGGGATGCACACATTAGGAATTAAGGGGTATGTGAATGGAAACCCAAGAGACAAGCCAGAGGATTCTACCCCTGCTGTGCCCCAAAGGCTCAAACCAAGAAACATTGTTCTCTGTCTCTTTTGGACCAATACCCTCAACCAGACTCATGAAAATAAAGAGACAACAGACCCCACCTACCCTGCTACTGCAATGCCCATGACAGGTTTGGACATGGCAGTTGTCATCGCTAGCTTTTGGCAGGGTCTATATTGTAGGCAGAAACCCCAGTATTCTGTGAAGACAGAACTAAATTGGACCCTAAGGGACTATTGTATCTATCATAAGCTTGTACAGTCTCTGTGGAACCACCAGAGCACAGATTGGGGGTCTGGGAGAAGGTGGTTGGATTTTGAAAAAGAAAAACAAGAAGGCCAGGGAGATGACCCAGTGGGTAAGAGCAATCGTGGGCGTGAGAACCTGAGTCCAAATCCTCAGAACCCACATTAAGTCTTCGTATGGGGACAGAACGTTAGCAGCAAGTGTGGTGGCTGCATATTAACTATGGCTCAAGCAGGCAATGATGCTGAGAGGATGCCAGTCAATAAGGCACAGCCCCTGACTTCATACAGTGCTAAATTATCAGAAGACAAGAGATAGACTCTGTTGGCTCAATAATTCTGTCTATACAGTGAGGTAAGCAAGGGCTGATATTCTGTTAACTTCTACTGTCAAAGGACCACATGGTAAAGCCCTGGGGAACATTGCAAAGGCTCAGACATGCAGGGGGCATAGATAGCTCCCTGGCTTTAAGAGAGTGAGAGGCACAGAGGAGCACAGAAAGCTAGAGTCCCAGGACCAGGCAATGTGACCCCACCACCTCTGCCAGTGACCAATTTCTCCCTCTAAGTGCCATTTCCATTAGCCTGACCAGAGTGATTTCTAATGTCCTGCCCCATACTGAGTAGTGAGGCCCCAGCTTAGACAAGAAAAGGGTTAACAAATCTGCTAGGAGTTTGGAAAAACTGATCTCTGTCAAGTCCTGCTTTTGAATATAGGTATTGCACCACTAAGTTCCAAAAAGGACATCAGTTGGTTAACTGCTCCTAAGCCTAGAGATTTGCAGGGGCATAGACAGAGACATGGATACGAGTGCTGAGACACACACGGATAAGGACATGGATATTGACACGAATGCAGACACAGATATGAGACACAGGCTTAAGTAGGAACACAAACAGAGACACTGATATGGACAGAGATGAAGACACATTGGGAGGCATTAACATGGGCATGAAGTTTTCAAGGATATAGGCAAAGCTTGGTTTTCAATTAGAGATCTACATAGACATGGGGTGTGTGTGTGTGTGTGTAGATAGGTAGATAGATAGATAGATAGATAGATAGATAGATAGATAGATAGATAGATAGATAGATAGATATAAACAAATATGCATATTTGTGCATAAAATACACACACACACACACACACAATCCCCTCTTCCCTTACTAGAAATCTATACCGTGCAGCTTTTATTTGAGCTCATTTCCTACATCTAGCATACCAAATTCCTTTTCACCCCTCTAATTCCATCTCGAAAGCCTCCTCCTCCCAAGAGCTTTCTCTGACCTCAGAGGAAAGGAACTCCCCTAAATTCCAGCAAATTGCCCTCTGAGCCGAACATGACCCCATTATGACAACTCCTTACTTATTGCCTTTCAAACCCTCCCATGAGGCAGAGAAATTATCTTCTACTGGCAAAGGCTGCCCGGGACACCTGTGCGTCACACTGCCATTAGAAGACGCTGGTGACCAGCGTGCTGTTTGCACAGGGTGCAGAGCAAATGCCTGTCTGCAGGAGTCATCCATCAAAAGCAGGAACTTTGATCTGAATCTCATATCTTATGCAAAAACACCCTCAAGATTAATTTTGACAAACTTAAGTGAAAATACTAAAGCCAGTAGAGAAAAGGGAGGAGGGAAGAAGGAACATACAGAGGTGGAGAAAGAGAGAAAATAAATAGGCAAATAAATAAATATATCATTTGGAATCAGAGGACAGACACATATCTCTCAGGCAGAGCATAAAATGTATAAACCATAAAAAATAAATATACTGATTTTTTTCTCATTAAAAGATACACAAAAATGAAGATAGAGAAAAATGCATAATGCATATGTCTAGCAAATCCTCAGAAGTTGGTTTTTGGAAGCAGGGAGATGGCTCAGTGGGTAATGTACTCGCTGCCAAGCTTGATGACCTGAATTCAATCCCCAGAACCCACATGTTGGCAGGAAGAGCAACTCTTGCAAGTCACCCTCTGACCTCCCCATGTATCCAAGGCACAAGCTCACACATCCACAGAAAGAGCGGGTGGGAGAGACTTGTAAATACACAACTAAATTAAAATGCAGCTTTAAAAAACTTGTAAGGTCATGATTTTAAATACAAAACAAAACAGAAAGGGGCTTAAATTGATGTCTCATGAAGAAGAAATCTAAGTGGATGCACATCACTATAAAGAGATAATTCCAGTTGAAACAGCAATGGCTTGTAGGTACATACCTAAGAGAATTGTTCAAATCAATAAAAAAAAAAGATGAAAGGAAGTGCAGAAACCATGTTCTTCATACATTGATGGTTTACACAGATGATAATACAACTACTGTGGGAAGCTGTTTATAAACTTCTTACAAAGGACATACACTCTTAATCATGTAAATTTTATGACCGAGTAAAAGAAATGAAAACGTGTGTCAATAGAAGACTCAGGTATGAAGACTCCCAGCTACACAGTGTGTGAAAGTCTCCAACTTCAAACAACTCAAAAAGTATTTCAGAGCATGTGGGGAGGGGGGAGGAGGAGGGGAGGGGGGAGGGGAGGGGATGGGGAAAGGGAGAGGGAGGGGAAGGAGGGGAGAGAGGGAGGAGGAGAGAGGAGGGAGGAGAGGAGAGAGAGAGAGAGAGAGAGAGAGAGAGAGGAGAGAGAGAGAGAGAGAGAGAGAGAGAGAGAGAGAGAGAGAGTATATTCTGGTTAGTTTTTGTCACCCTGACTTAAACCACTTAAACCTAGACGTACGTGAAAAGAGGGAGTCACATGAACAATTGGCTTCATACTAATGGACTATAGGCGTGTCTTCAGGGGCGTTTCCGCAACAGAGGAGTGATATCAGAGAGCCCAGAGCACTGTGGGAGCTTTCATCCCTAGGCAGAAGGGTAGCCAAGCAAATAGAGAACGCCGGGTATAAGCACACTCCTCCATGGCCTCTGCTTCAATTCCTATCATCAGTTTCCTGCCTTGAGATCCTGCCTTGGCTTCCTTTGATGATCTCTGAGCTAAATGAATCCTTCCCCCAACCCCAGCTGCTTTGGTCAGCATTTTATCACAGCAACAGAGAGACAATCCAGACAGGGGTTGATATGACAGTGGACTAGCTTAAGAAATAACAAGTGAATTGCTTGATATATACAATAAATGAGTCTCAAAAAATTATGCTAAGTAAGAGAACAGAGGAAAATGAAATTCATACTGTTTGATCCATTTTGTAGGAACTTCAAGGGCAGGCAAAATGAATCTGAGGACTGTATTGAGGACCATGTGCTTTGGGTTTCAGTTTTCCTGCAGGGGATGAGAAAGAAAACCAGAGGAAAGAGTCCCTGGGAACTCTTTCCCACATGAGGGCCATGCTTGCATCTTGATGGGATTCTGCTTACATGGATCTACACTTGGCAATTCACTGAACTGCACACTTCAGTTCCGTGCATTTATACTATGTAATTATATCTCAATTAATTTGAAAGGAATGATTAAAATTGACTCAATAATTATTACAAGATGCCTTTTATGTGCCAGGCCTTTGACTAGGGACTGGATATAGCCTGGATAGTGTACATCCCCTCTCAAGGAAAATGAATGGGAATGAATCTGTTTGCTATTTTCCATATCATAAGAATCTTTGTGATTGAAACCTCTTGTAAGCTCTACAGTCATACACATACACATTTCACATGCATACATGCATACACACACACCATATTCACATTCACACATTCCACATACATACATACACACACTCCCCATATATATATGCATACACCCACATCACATTCATACACACACACACACACACACACTACATGCACATGCATACAACCCACACACCATATGTATACATGCATTAAAAATACAGTATACTTTCAAACACACACACACACCATGTGCACATATACACATCTTATATGCACACATGCATACACACCACATGCACATATGCATACACACCACATGCACATATGCATACCCTAAATGTATATATGTATACACACAGCATACATTCACACACATACCACATGCACATATGCATACCCTAAATGCATATATGTATACACACAGCATACATTCACACACATACACACACATACCACATGCACATATGCATACCCTAAATGCATATATGCATACACACATCATACATTTACACACATGCACACACACATGCACACATACATACACACATACATCATGTGCATATACACATATCCCACATGCATACACACCACATGCACATACACACACCCTACATGCATATACACACAGCATACATTCACACACATGCACACACACACACACACACACACACACACATCATGTACACATACACAAGCAACAGGGCTCCTCTCCTGTTGTCCCAGTCTCTGATATATGGTAGTATATAAATATGAAATTACAAAAAACGTCCTAAAACTGTACACCTGCCCCAAGTATCTTGGAAAAAAGTTTCCAGAGTCTTTCTTCCAAATCAACACTAGCATGGTTCCCAGAGTCCTCAGCAAGAAGGTGGCCTCTTGTCTATGATTCCAAGGAAGGCTGCTGTCTTCCTCCGCATCTGCAAGCCTTGCCTGAAGAGCTGCAGGGGAAGTAGCACCGACCTGTAGCTCCCAGCTCCCCAACCCAACCCCCTTCCTGGGGAGAGAAGAAATCTAAACAAGGGCCCATTCTCACAGATGCTGCTTCCAAGAATAACCAATTTCCAGAAATGCCCAGTGTGTTGTGAATAAGGGGAAATGCAGAAATCCAAAAGGCACAGCCTAAAACACACTCGTCTCACTGAGTGTACTGTGAAGAGAAAAGACATGAGGAGGGTGACAAGGAACCCAGGAGGGCACCCCTATCAATGCGGGGTAACCTCCAGCCTCTGTCAGCATTTCTCCTACCAGAACCTACTGTAGGTGGTCCACTTCTTTCAAAATGTAGCTCAGACATGAGGACTCCACTGACTTCTTCCATTTCAAACTTCATCTGTAAAATGGATGTTTAATTACCATTCTACTGCTGTGAAGAGACACCTAGACTAAGGCATTTCCTATAGATCGTTTAACTGGGGGCTGGCTTACAGTTTCAGGGCTTAGATCATTCTCATCATGGTGGGAAACATAGCAGTATGCTGGCAGATCCTGGAGAAGTAGCTGTGACTTCTCTGACCTGGTATGCAGGGAGCAGAGAGAGACTGGACCTGGTATGAAATCTCAAAGCCTGACCCCAGAAACACACCCCCTCCAAAAAGTTCACATCTCCTAATCTTTCTCTAATAGTGCCACTCCCTCGTGACTAAGCATTCAAATATATGAGTCTATGGGGCCATTCTTATCTCCTGCCACCTCACAGCAGTGATCGATGTGGGGTTCCCTAGGGAGAGGACATAGATGTGAAAGTTCTTGGCGAGCACTGAGTGCTACATGCTTAGCTTGTTTGATGGCTTCATGGTCTTTTTTATCTTACAAAGAAAAGGTCTGTGCTTATAATTCTGGCTCCCTAAAGCCTGTGAGAACTTTGGAAAGCACTCTACTTCTCTGAGCTAGTATCCACATCTGTAGAATGGGGATATTAATACCACCCTGGTGATTGCAGTGAAGACTAGACAGATGACCATAAAGTCTTCAGCAAACCATATGGTGCATGGATAATGTTGGGTCAATGTGACTCACACTAACTCCTCCTATATTAAAGGGTTCCTTCTCAGTCCTGCCTGAGTCTTACAGACGACCGAGAGAGTGGAGCCCCTGTATTAGCCAAAATCAAGTCACACACAAGAACCCCATTTTCCAAGCACCCCAAAGCATCCCAAGCTACTGTTTAACCTACATATTGAGCCTTTTCTGTTCCAAACATGGTGACTGCCTCCAGGTCTAAGATCAAGAAAAAGTAGACGAAAATGAAGAAGCAGTGGCTTCATGGCCTTTTTCTTTCAAAAGTGAGAGATCAGAAGAGATATCCTAAGAATCCAGAAATGCCTCTACCTGCCATTCATATCAAGCTTCCCTGGAAACACATTACTGAGGGTGCCTTGGCTGGGGTCTGGCCCACACAGTCTTCCTACTCTGTGATTCAGCAACCTTCCTCTGAGTGAGCACATACTCTATGCAAGTTGCTGAGGTAGGTACAAGATCCTTTATGATTTTCACAAAAAGAGCAGTTCTTATCAGGAGGAGTCACTGTCAAGGAGGGAGGGAAGTTTCATACTGGGGGGGGGGTGCTATGCCACAGGATATCAAGTCTCCAGAACATAGTATGAACACAGAGCTTGGCTTAGGGGGGACAGCCTAGGTAAGCAGAGGTACACAGGGTAGGAGAGGACCCTGAGACTTGCAGGTCTGGAAAGAGCATGTCTGGGGATAGGAGAAGCAGTGTGGGTCTCAAATAACAGGCATCAGAGAGTCCTCTTCTCGGATGAAGCTGGGCTTATTTTAAGCAGAGAGAGCAAGGTCGGGTTGCTAGGGTTGATGCTGTAGTCAGACAGAACCCACACAGAAGGCACTACAGAGGTTAAACTTTCATGTATCCAATGGGACAGCTGACAGCTACCTGAGTCTAGTTAAATTAAAATATAACTTCTGCCGCCAGAAAGAGCTCAGTCAGCAATGTTTGCCATCCAAGCAAAAAGGACCTGAGTTCAAATCCTGGCACCTATGTAAACAAGTTAGGCATGTCCATATACTTTAACCCAGCACTGGGGATGCAGCAGCAGAGGATCCCTGAGAGCTCATCTGCCAGCTAGCATATGGATGAGTTCTGGGCCAATGACAGAGTCTGTCTCAAAAGTAAGGTAGACAGCTTCTAAGGAACAACAGCCATGATTGTCTTCAGATCATATGCATGTGCATGCATGCATGTACACACACACACAAACACACACACACACACACATACACACATGCATACATGCTCTCAACACACAGAGAGAGAGAGACAGAGAGACAGAGAGAGACAGAGAGAGACAGAGAGAGAAGAGAGAGACAGAGAGAGACAGAGAGAAAGAATAAATGAATGACATGTGACTGACAGTCCATGCACATGTTTTGTTCCTCCCCCATCTTTTATTAACTTGAGTATTTCTTATTTACATTTTGATTGTTATTCCCTTCCCGTTTCTGGTCCAACATCCCCTAACCCCTCCCACTCCCCTTCCCTATGGGTGTTCCTCCCGCCATCCTCCCCCCAATTCCCGCCCTCCTCCCAAAAATCACATTCGCAGGGGGTTCAGTCTTGGCAGGACCAAGGGCTTCCCTTCCTCTGGTGCTCTTACTAGGCTATTCATTGCTACCTATGAGGTTGGAGCCCAGGGTCAGTCCATGTATAGTCTTTGGGTAGTGGCTTAGTCCTGGAAGCTCTGGTTGCTTGGCATTGTTGTTCATATGGGGTCTCCAGCCCCTTCGAGCTCTTCCAGTCCTTTCTCTGATTCCTTCAACGGGGTCCTGCTCTCAGTTCAGTGGTTTGCTGCTGGCATTCCCTCTGTATTTGCTGTATTCTGGCTGTGTCTCTCAGGAGAGATCTACATCCGGCTCCTGTCAGCCTGCACTTCTTTGCTTCATCCATCTTGTCTAATTGGGTGGCTGTATATGTATGGGCCACATGTGGGGCAGGCTCTGAATGGGTGTTCCTTCTGCCTCTGTTCTAAACTTTGTCTCCCTATTCCCTCCCAAGTGTGTTCTTGTTCCCCTTTTAAAGAAGGAGTGAAGCATTCTCATTTTGGTCATCCTTCTTGAGTTTTGTGTTCTGCATGCACATGTTTTAATGTGTGGGAGAGACAGGCAGTTCAAGGTCAGCCTAGTCTAAATAAAAGTGCTAGGCATACAACCAACCAGAGCTTCCAGGGACTAAGCCACTACCCAAAGACTATACATGGACTGACCCTGGGCTCCAACCTCATAGGTAGCAATGAATAGCCTAGTAAGAGCACCAGGGGAAGGGGAAGCCCTTGGTTCTGCCAAGACTGAACCCCCAGTGAATGTGATTGTTGGGGGGAGGGTGGTAAGGGGGGGAGGAGGGGGGGGGGAACACCCAAAAAGAAGGGGGGAGGGGTTAGGGGATGTTGGCGGAAACTGGGAAGGAATAACAATCAAATGTAAATAAGAAATACTCAAGTTAATAAAGATTTTTTAAAAAAGATGAAAAAAAACAGTGCTAGGTGTAGAGAGACACTGTCTCAAATACACATGCATACATACATACATGCATACATACAAGCAGTTCTTTGGTGGCATGAGCCACATTCAAGTGCTCAGTAGCCACATGTGGCTGGTGACTGGGACACTTGACAGTGCAAATGTTGAATGTTTGTGAGCACCATCATGGAAAGTAACCTTGTATCCTCTTCCTTCATGGAAAAGCTGAGGATTCAGAGGCCAGTGAAGAATAGCAAGGACTCTGACGTATACTGTGTGAGAAACCAGAGAGAACTCAATCAATGGGACACTTAAGGGTAGAAGAGATAAGACTTGGTACTTGGGAAAGTGTGGGCAAAGACCCCAGGAAAATCAATACCAGGGCCCTTTTTTCTGGCACTTTCTGCTGGGGAGCCAGAGCCACTTATAGAGACAGGGGAGAGAAAAAGCTCCAGGTCTGGGAGAGAGAGCAGGCCTGTGCTTAGTGGCCCAGGTCTGGGAGAGCAGTGCCATACTTAGTCTTGGGTGTGCTCAGCATAGAGTGCCCACCGAATATATGTCCCGTGGTTTTACACCCCAGGTTGTAAGCTATGGTCTGTCTCAGGGTTATATCTTGTGGTCGTGAGCCTGTACTAAGGGGCTCCTTGGGCCGTGGGGTTGGACTGTATATCAGTGTGCTATTGGTGACCTGCGTTTCTTGTACTGAGTGGAGAGAGAGGAACTGGGGAGCTAGTGCTCTGGATAAAGCTGTGCTGTTCAGGTCCTCAGAGTTGGAGCTCTGGCCTGTGCATTGTAAGCTAGGGAGCAGGTGATGCTTGCATGAGGCTATGGGCAGGGAAAAGGGATTGAAAGGTTGTGGGATGCTGTGTGAGGAGACTATAGCTCAGGGAAGCTACTCTGAAAGCTCAAAGAACTCAGGGCAGATATGAAAGTCCATGAGTTCTGAATGACTGTGGCTAGAGCTGGGGAGATTCCTCAGTAGGGAAGAGTATCTGTTACACATGCATGAGGACTTGAGCTCCATCCCCAGCACCTAATACACAAAGCTGGGCATCACTGCACACGCACTTATAACCCCCGTGCTGTGAGAAGCTGAGACAGGCATTCCCCAGAGACTGTTAGCCAGCCAGTGTAGCTAAAACAGCATGCCCCAAGTTCCCCAAGGCTGGTCAGAAAGCTTGTCTCGAGAAATTATAGCACAGAGTAATAGACTAAGATATCTGATGTCCTCTTCTGACCTCCATGTGTGCACATAGGCACACATTGGTGCACACACAGGTATGGACGGAAGAAGGGAGGAAGGGAGGAAGGGAGGAAGGGAGGGAGAGAGGGAGGAAAGGAGCTAGGAAGCCAGGGGGCCAGGGAGCCAGGGAGGGAGAGGGGAGGGGAGAGATAGCCTTGTAGAGCCTTCTCACCTGCCACGTGGACACCATTTTTCTTTATTGCCTGCACAAACACCCCCAAGAGGCTAGGAGACAGGTACAGTGGACATATGGACACAGGCCAAGAGCACGGAACACCAGCTCAAGCTGTGAGAAGCCCTGAACGCTCATCTCCAACCCCCTGGTGGGCCACTCAGGAAGGAAGCTACACTCATCCCCACCTCTGGAGTCCCGAGGCACTGGAAGGTGGCGGCACACAAGAATGTTGTTCTCCAGAGCCACGGGGATACTTCCTGTCAGTTCACATAATTGAGTATTACAGTATTTAAATTACAAATTGAGGCTTATTTTTACAGGTGTCATTTTAAATATAACACGAAATTTCTTGACATTACATCAGCCCCTCCACACAAACAGCTGCACTAAGCCGCCTGCATGTGGAAGGCACATGGCCGGAGAGGGTCATGTTACAGCATGCTTTGTGTAAGCACAGGGATGGGGCGTGTGCATGGGAGTGAGTGAGGCAGGGGTGAGGGTCCTGTGACTGATCAAGAGTGTGTGAGCGTGCACAACACCGGGACTATGTATAAGTGGGTGTCAAAGTGTGTACAGCCGTGAACACATGGATTCATATATGCCTGCGTGAGTAAAGGTGAAGGGTGCGTTTGAGAGTCAGAGTGCATGTTCAAGTCCGTTGCTGGAGGCTCCAGCCCCACTGGATTTAACTGCACAGGGGACAATCAGCAGAAACTGGCTGGTCTCTGTCTCGCTCAGCTAACCCTAAGGCTCAGCATATGGGCGAGCTCCTCCACAGGGTAGAGGGGCTCCTATCACCACCCAAGGCAGTGCTACAGTGCCCTCCAGTGGACACTGTCCCTACCCCAACCCCTAGACACCCAAAGGAGAAAAGATACTTGTTTATGCCACTCCTGTGACCAAATCCCAAGACGGAGCCTTTCCACTACCCATTCAAGCACCCATGAAGAGCTTTCCCCACGCGGCTCTCTCAGTTCCCTGAAGCAAACAAAAACACAGAGGAACTAAAGCCATAGCTTTAGTCTCCATAGCTATAGCATTAGCATTTATTTAGCCATAGCTTTAGCATTGGATCTCCAGCCTTGCTCATACTGGGCCAGTCACAGCCTAAAGTTATCTGGCTTCTTCCTACTGTGGAGACATCCCTACCTGCAAGAGTCGTCCTCATCTAGAAAATTTCCACCTAGCTCCCAACCCTGAAAGAAAGAGAAGCCCCCAAGTCTTTCTTCAGGGTGCAAGAAGCTTTCCAAGAGGCTTCAGCACCTGAGTCTATATAAGAGTTCCAGAGGATAAACCTTGGACCAGGATTCCCCCACTGGGCCCATCATGTAAAAGAAAGAGAGACAACTCTACAGAGTAGGAAAGTTCTCCCTTCATCTTTCATGGACCTGGCTTCAATGATGTTTAGAGAAAAATAAACAGAGACTAGAAAGGCTGCTCTATCTGACTCCACTGAACCAAATCTTGTCCTGGAAACAGTAGTGAGGCAGAGTACTGTGTGTAGATGGTAAATGATCAGCTCAAATATGGCAACTCCTCTGGAAGGCTATTTATAGAGTGGGGAAAAGGGACGTCACGTAAACGAGGCATAAACCTAACAAAAGAATCCTCGAGCGTACACTCGAGCAAAACGTTATTCATGGCACCAGCAGGCCCTCACCAGGCTGAAGAGCAGTGTGAAGCTGCAAGGGCAGGATTAGTCCTCAGCCAGGGTCCCAGGTCCAGTGGGAGGTGCCACTACCCAATGCACAGAGGAAGGGCATTAAGGGGGGAAGGGGAAGAGAAGAGGGGACTTGCAGAGAAACTCAGGGGCATTCAACAGCAGAAAGCCACAGGGTCATAGGAAACGAGCGATATCCCAACATCCCTCTTAGAACGAGTGACCATATGTGTCCCCAATAAGCCCCAATGCCTCCCGTCTCCACTCCAGAACCATTCTATAATGTCCAACATGTAATCTCCAGCATGAATTTAAAGTCAGCGGCCCAGAATTCACCCCCATCCTGCCTCACACGAGGCTGGGCTCTGAAAATCATCACCCCGGGGCTCACTTATGGAAGGCAGAGGAAGCCAGAAGCCTGTGCACAGTGTAAACAGGAACAGAATGGTGAGGGCTGGGGCCCTTCTCCTGGACTCCAGATCCACAACACCAAGCACAGAGAACACGTTAGCCTAAGGTGTCCAAAGAAGGCTTCTACCTGGCTGGGATCGAAGTGACTATGACTCTATGACTGTTCATTCCTGAGCTAAGTGACTAGCCTCATCATCTCAGGTCTCAGAGGTCCCTCTCTAGATGAGGCACACTGTCTCTCCTGCCCTCTAGCCCCTCCCCATGCCAGGGTTAAAGAGGATGAGAGAGAAAAACCAAGTCTCTGTGTTTTTCTCTGCACAGGAAGGAAGCAGGAAGAACAACTCAACGAAACATGGAACAATTTCCTGGCTACTGTCTGACCGCTCTCTGTCTGCCACTATTTCCCAAGAGGCTTCTTCCTAATCTGGGTCCTTTCTCTCTGACATTTTTAATGCCCTCATTCCCAGGATGCCCCTTTTTGTCACCTGTTTAGCATTCAGAGCACAAGAGGATCTTGCCATGCTACAAGCCCTTGTCTGAAATCATTGATCTCATCCTCAGTGGGACCTCAGCTCCTTGCCAAGCTCTAGTCTCACCCGTCCCTTCTCCGTGTATACCTTACTCCTCTGAAGAGCTTCAGCTCTGAGAGAGTTATAAACATGGCGGCCAGCCTAGCTCCACACTGTGGGAAAGGCGGTGTATATGTACACATGCATAGTGTGCAGTGCACACCATGGATGCCATTCCTTAGAAGCCATCCGCTATGGTTTTTGAGACAAAGTTCTCATTGGAACTGGGAGCTCGCTGATTAGGTTAAGCTGGCTCACTATCAAGGCCCCAGGATCTGACCGTCTCTGCTTCCCCTGTGCTGAGACTATAAGCCCACACTCTACATCTAGCTTTGTACATGGGTGTGTAGATCAAACTCTTCATGCTTGCATGATTCCCAGACCATCTTAAGCCCCTTAAAATGGAAGAATAGAGCACCGTGCCCAGAATACAACCTGCACTGTCTGGTGAAACTTTTCTCTGAGTCACGTTGAATGAGAACGATGTATACATTTATGCATGTGCATACACACATAGGGTCAAAGTATAATGTTCAATGTGTTTCTCATTACATGCCGTAGTTTCTAATCTCTGAAAGTTATTGACCTGACTCTCCTTCAATGCTAAGTCCTCCTGTAACAACTGCAACAATTTCTAATCTGTTCTCCCCATCTTCCATGTCATGGGTGCCTTCTCATCACCCGCCAGTGATTCCTGATGTCCCACTTTACTGATGAGCAGCTAGTGGGTCTTTGGACACTAGAGAGCCTGTCATGGGGCAGGCTAACAGGCCAGGGTAGTGGAGAAGAGTCCCCAGAATGCCTTTGCCATGTGCCTCCTGCTTCAGTGAGTTGCTTCTGTCTGTCCTTCAGGAAGAATGGGTCCCAAAAGAGGCTTAATGGCTCCTTCCTCTCTGAGCTGTCAGGTTAGTGCCTTTGTCTACAGAATTAGCACAGGTGCACCTGCAGGCTGCTGTCCTCATTAAACTATTTTCTGCATCTTGATCTTGTAGGGATGGTTCCAGGGGACCTTTCAAAAGAAACACTTCATTTGCAGTGGCCTTTCCAGATTGGAAGGGGTGCTCCCCATTTCCTCGGAAGAGGTGTGAGAGGACCCGGATCTCCTCTGGGTACCTGAATCAGTCCACAGATGTGAAGTGGTCAAAGTTGGGTATCCATTAGATCATTCCCTCACTGCCATTCTCCTGTCCTATCCATTTCTTGCTTTGATTCTCTCCATTGATGGCTCCCCAAGCAGTTCAGTCAGCTCTATTCTGACTGTCCCTTCTCTACCACAAAGGATCTTAGTGAGAGGAAATATTCACGAATGGTGTCATCATAAGGGGAAGATGGGATGCATTATTGACCAGAAGTTCCTTGACATCACCCTTGCAAACATCTGTCATCTCTACCGCTGGTTCGCATGCATCGTTATCCAATATACAGCTTGGGGTTCAGTTTGTCTGGAGTAGCCTGCCATGGCTACCAGTCTAAGAAGAAGTGGGCTCAAATGTCCCTTCAGTTAACAGACAGCAGGCTGAAGAATGAATAAGACATACTGTGTTCTCTGGTCACTGATTGACTTACCATCTTCTGGGAAGATGGGTTCTTTAGGGAGGCATTGGTCAATGTCAAATGTAGGTGTCAAGGAGCATTGTTGAGGATCAGAATTTAAACCACAAAAATTCAGAGAGAGGCCTGGGAAGGTGAATTCCTAGAAATAAAGACTATAGTATCTTAGAAAACAGTAATAGTGTACCCATATCACAGGGGCAGAAGTAGAGATTCTATGCAGAGAAGATGGCTTGAGCAAAAGGAGGGAGATATAAACTGTAGGCTGTGTTCAGAATAGAGTCAGTGATCTAACCCAAAGTAGCCTATTTAGGGGAGAGGATTGTTCAGTGCAAAGTTTGCCAAGGCATGGCAAGTGGAGCCAAGTACACCATCATGGAAACTCATCTAAGCATTGTCTGGGGAACTGAGGCTTGGGTCAGAACCCTCATATGATGGGGATAGCATCAGAGAACTAAGTAAAAGCTCAACATCAGGCCCACGTCTTCCTTCTTACAGCTTCCCATATCAATGGTGTGCGCACTGACTCATTTCCCTCCTCCCTCCTTTCTACCTCCTGCCCTCCCTCTCTTCCTTTCTTCTCTCCTTTCCTCCCTTCCCCTTCTTCTCTACTCCATACCCTTTCTCCACGTATCCCTTCTGCCCACAAACAACACATATTGGCTGAGTGCCTCCTCTCCTAGATACTGCAGGTTAGGTAACATGCATCAAGGGCTGTGTAGTCTAATGAAAACCGCAAGCAAGGTTAATTTTTATTTCAATAGAGGAGAGCAAGAGCTGGAGAATAACAAGAACTCTGAGGTGGTGGCATCCTCCTTAATGTAAGTCAAAGGCAACTTCCAATTAGAGCTTCAGTAACTGATCTGAAGTGAAAGTAAATGCAGTTAAGGGAAGAACGAAGAAAAGATAATCCATCAAGGAAGCAGCATGCCCAGAGCAAGAAGGTGAGGAACTACATCTGGAGTGGAGTATTCTTGAAACAGTCAAGTTGCTAGTATGATTCTAATGTCAAGTCTGCCTCACTGAACCATGGGAACCCATCAAATAGTAGGCAGAAAGAAAAAACAGAAAACCTTTCCCTGTGTAGGCTAGTCTAAGGAAAAGACTACCCACCTGGCCCAAGAGAAGGCAGGTACCCCTTGATGGGAGGAGATGGTATCACCCTTACTAGACCTAACAGTGTTGCTCCTGGTACCCTCACTATAAGGCCTGGTACAAAGCCAGGCATGTTATCTTACCTTAACATTCATCCTTACAAAATGGTTTCCTGTGACTTTTTGTGGGAAGTAAAAGACCAATATGCTTCGCTACAGTTGTTCCCAGACCATCTTCCCAAAGAACTGCTCTGATCCTGGCCTTGAGACTAGGGACCTGGGCTAGGAGAAATCTTAAAGAAAGATTTTCAAAGAACAAAGAGAAATCTGATTAAAAATCTACCAAATCTGAGACTCCCTCTGGTGAACACAGGTTTGGCAAGAATGCCCCAGTTCATTCAGGTTATTCTATCAGCAAAGACTTTTAAAAAATGTGAAGAAATATTCTGCATAGAAAGGTAAAGGGGTAAACTTGTTAAGACAAAACACAAGGGATTTATTTGAATTTAGATTTAAATAAAAAATAAAAACAGTGATTTCACAAAAGAAAGGCAAAAGGTGGACTAGCCTCTCTATATCAGCAAAGCTCCCAATCTCCATCTCACACTGCCCTTCTCTCTGACCCAGGCAACAGCTGCCCTCTTGCAACTCTCTTGCTGCAGACTCTGCTCACATTTCCAGCATCCACCCCTGTAGTTATAGTCACAACTCCCAATAACCCGTTAATATCAAAACTCGATAAGCTTGTAATTTATCAATTGGGTTTATATCTTAAATTCTCACTCCACAAAACATCCACACAATTACTATTAATAGAAACTGCCTACCTAGCTAAGACAAATTGTCCTGTAAAATTCCATCCCCTATGAAATAATCATAATTACCTGTAGCCCATTAAGGCCACACAGATCTGGGTCGTCCCTCTCTGCCTCCATCTTGGTTCTTCCTCTTTCCTCCTCCTCTCTCTCCTCTCTCCAAAACTCATTGTCCATCTTACATTTTACTGCCCAATCACAGACCTTGCTTTATCTTGTGACTGCCTTCACCTGCATAGAGACAATAATCCACAATGCTTTGGGTTGCCAAAGTTCAGATCACCGTCATTCTGTGACTCTTCTACCATATCCACATCTTACCTCCCAATGGGGTGATGCACACCTTAAAATCATACTTCACAAATAGACATAGAGAAATGAGTCAACGTCGGTTTTCCAACCCTTTGGTACCAGCCTGAAATCTCCAAAGATGAATCACACCTAAACCCCGACTTCTGCCCAGCCTTCCTGCCTGGTACCTGGCCTCTGCCTCCTACCCTAGGCCAGCAACTTAGTCCTGTTGAGCCCAGCTCCAGTAGAATGAAGTTAGTGAGAGGTCTCCATGATACAATTCCTGCTCAAATGTGGGTTTAAATCTTTAGAGTACCCAAACTGTCCCCTTTCCATCCCCATATGTAACTCAGTTTTATCCAAAAACTTAAGTTCCAAACACTTAAGATGGCTCCTTCTACAAAGGCCTACTAGTTCACAGTTTTGTCATTTTTATTACCTTTGTTCATCCATTACACACATCATGTACGTGTGTATAATGTATGTGCATGTATATATGTATACACATATACATATGCATCATTACATATGCATCATACACATATGCATACGCATATGCATATACATCATATACATATGCACCATTATATATATCATAAACATATACACCATACACATACACATATACATATACATCATATATATTTACACATACATATATATACACATATGCATCATTCACATATGCATCATATACATATGTATCATACACATACACATATACATATACATCATATACATATACATCATATACATATACATCATATACATATACATTTGTGAGTGGAAATGTAGAAAGAGTGCCATAACACTCATTTAAGGACAGAGGACAACCCTAAGTGTCAGTCCCTTGCTTCACACCTTATTTTTTAGATAGGGCCTCTATTTTGTAGTTTATAGCTACATGTATCATACTGATTGGGCCATGGCTTCCATCTCAGAGAGCCCTGGGACTCTGTGCATGAGTCCCAGGGAGTAAGAGTCCTGGGAGTACATGCATGTACTACTACCATACCACATATGTGTACTACCACATCTGGCTTTACCTGGGTTCTGGGGATTAAAACTTTGATCCTGGGCTGGGGATTTAGCTCAGTGGTAGAGCGCTTACCTAGGAAGCGCAAGGCCCTGAGTTCGGTCCCCAGCTCCGAAAAAAAAAACCAAAAAAAAAAAAAAAAACTTTGATCCTTACATTTGTGTAGCCAGTTCTTTACCCACTGAGTCAGACATCTCCCTGGCTACACACTCATGTTTGGAGCTCAGTACAGAGATGGGATAATGGGCACACATCACCCCTTTGTCACCCAGAGACCAATAGGAGTCTCCTATTTTGTAAATCAAAGCCTGTTGAATATCTAGCCCCTACCCTTGGGAATGCCTCTACCATGTTCTTATGTTGTCCAGGGAAAGTTCACATTCTGATGTTAGCTCATAGACTTGTGATATCCTTTTCCTTGGAGAATTTTATTCTTTCTTCGATGTGTTCTAACTGTTTATTTTCACCCAGCAAAACACACACATGAATCCACCACCCTTTTTGGCCTTATTCCACACTCACACAAGACCTTATTCTGTAGGGCTATTGGATTTATGTCTCAAAACTGCCTACAGACTTGATTCAGCATGAGTTATCCTGGTCTTAGAAAGTCTTTGACCCTCCAACAAAGAATTCAACCATCTCATTTCTTCAATCTATTTTTACTGACATCTTTATTCCTACCCAATTCTTTGTTGTCTAGTGCTAGGAATGCTGGACCTATAAATGCTAGGTCCCCAAGCTCTAGGTCTTGTACATTAGGCACATATTCTGCCACTAAGCTATATCCTCAACCCCTTTATTACTTTTCATTTCAAGATAGGGTCTAATTAAGATGCCTGGGAAACTCATACTCATGTGTAAATGCCATTGTGTTCCCGTTCTTGAACTCGGAAAGGTAGCCGTATGTCTTTCTCCACATTATAGAAAATTGGTAAAAATGTGTGGCAGTCGTTTCATAAAGCTGCCCAGGGCCAACATTGCTCATAACGTCTCCCTTGAAGCAGAGGTTCAGGTCTGACCACAGCTGCTCAGCCTGGCCTCTACCTGGACCAATGAGTTTTAACCTCAAAATTGTAGCATCCTCTTGGCCTGAGAAAGGGCGCCTTGGTTTGTTCTCTTGCATATACATAGTCATTCATCAAGTCCAAGAAAGGCAAACAAAAATGTAATATCACTTAGCCAGGCCACAATTAGCAGATTAGCGGCTTGTTGCTCTTGTCTTGTGTCCCACTCGATGAGCTCACAAAAGCCCAGAGAGCCTTAACTCGGACGGCTCCAGGAAAGGGCCCAGCGACTTCCCTGGCAAAAAACTCCCCCATCCTGTCACCGTGAGTTTCCCTATTGTAGAGCTAAACTACAATTGATGTTCTGTCTCTATCAATTTTTCAGGAATGCCGGGACACAAGCCCAGTATTAATGAAGACAGCAGAAAAGAAGGCATGAGCTTGGCCTTGCTCCAGAGCTGACGGAGATCATGGATCCTGAGTCATTCCCAGAGACCTGAAGAGGCCCAAACAAGGCAAAACAACCAGGCTCTGGGGTCACACACGGGCTTGGTGGGGTGAACAGAATGGAGAAGGGCTGGGAGAGAATTTCTGCTGGGAAAAAAAATCTCCCTATGATTGTCCCTTTAGGAACACGTATCATTTTCACCATCAGAGAAGGGGCAATTTGACTCCAGACTGCAAGGTCTTACCCATAGACACATGCGAATAGTACACATGATATCACAGAAAGCTGATGCCACACCCGATATGTCTGACCGAGTCCCTCAGCACCTCTGAGAATGGCCGCTCTAATCTGAAGACCCAGCCGTTCACAAGCAGGAGAAGCCTTGATTGGCATGGAAGGCTGTACTGGGATCAAACTGAAAGGTTAAAAAAAATCCTCATGTTAGTTAAATAAATGAATAGAAACTAGTTGCTAGATCATGCTTCTTAGAAGGTGTCATTTGGGGGCTTCTGGCTTCTGGGCCTTTTAATCACATATAATTCCTTAATTCTTCCAAACTAACCTGATCCTTGGCCTACTGGCTCCAGATAGGTGGAGATGCCCTGTTATACCATCAATAGCATCAAGCCAATTTATATCCCCTCAGAGATAGATCCATACAGGTTTCTGAGACAACAGCTAGCTCCATGGGTGCAAGTTAACCCAATGATGCTCACAGTAGGACATATGGAGAATTAAACATCATTTTTCTGCTCACAAACATTTCAGAGAGTCTAATCAATGGTAAGTGGAAAGTACTTGTTAAAGGACAACTCTTATCATTGCAGAAACAGAGGCATTTCAATCCTGCCTTGCAGTAGCTGAGGACAGAAGTTATTCATATGCAAGTTATTCAAGACCCTCCTAGTTCAACGAGAACTTGGAATAGTGTTTCTTCTTTTTAAGTCACCAAAAACCATGCGATACTAGACAGACAGCAGAATGTGATGTACGTGCCATTAGATATGTGCCATTAGATAGTCAAGGATAGTCCAGAACATTAAATTTACAGTAGTTATAACAATATTGTCATGGTGTTGGTGGAGGCAGAAAGCTCAAAAGAAGAGGGATAAGAAGGAAAGAGAACATAGGAAAGATGATCTCACACATGATAAGTACTCAATAAATATTTGAGAAGACAAGCTAAGTCGATACCGATCTTAAACTAATGTTGAAGTGGTCATTTATTCAAGTTTGTAACCTTAGAAAACAACTTCTGTTTTGGCTCAGCCTAAAGGACTCTACCATAGACCAGATGGCTTAAACATCGAAGTTAGTTCCTATGGTTCTGGAGGCTGGAACTTTAAGGTCAGGGTATCATTATGGTTAGGCTCTTAGAAGAACTCACTCCTTGGTTTATAGACTGCCATCGTTTCACTATGTTCTTATGTGACAGAGAGCAAATCTAAGGAACAAGATTTCTGTTGCCTTTCATTATAGGTACACTGAATCCCATCAGAACAGCAGCCAGGCCCCCAAGGCTCCACCTCTGAGCATAACTCATGAGGGAATCTAACAAACTTACAAATCTTTTGATGAGTCAAGGGAGTTCAGTCTATATCAACATCTGCCTTTTTCGTAAGGGAAAGGGTTTGTTTGAGTTACACTTCATTGAGATTCAATCCATGGTTGTGGGAAAGGCACAGGAGCAGGGGCGTAAAGCTACTCACAATGTGTCTAGAGTCAAAAAGCATACAGTAAACAGGAAGTAGACTTGAAGTGGACCAAAGTCCACCCTCAGTGGCTCCACCCCCTAATGTTTCCACACCTTCTCATAAAGCACCAGCAGCTGTTGACCTAGAGTTCAAACACATGAACCTACTGGAGACATTTTGTGTTCAAGCCACAACATTCCACCCCAGTTTCCACGGACTTACAGTCATGTCAAAATCCATGCATTCCAACTGCCAAAGTTAGCCATGGGCTTTAATCATCCCAATACACTTCAAAACTGCAAAGTCCAAAGTTTCTTCTGAGACTCAAGACAACCTCTTAATTGTGAGCACATGTTGAACAAAAAACAAGTTACATGCTTCCAACATACAACAGCATACAGAAATCATACCCTTTCCAAAATGAGGGGGCATAAGAGAAAACTGAGCAAGCATCGAATCCTGAAATTTCATGTTCAGCATCCGATGATCTATTGGCATCATCTCATCAATAAAGAGCTTGAAAGCCCCACCCCTCAATGCCTGTTGCCTGCCATACCCCAGCAATGGGATTGTCAAGATCTTAATGAATTCACCAGAGCAGCCATTCCTGAAATGATGTTTTTCTGGGTACCAGCAGCTGTGAACACACTATAGAGCTCATCCTTAAAGATTGCTTCAAAACCAAACTTGAGGACAATACAGTGCTTGGCAGGCAACACTGATTCAGAGTAGACTATAGAGACACGGAACTGACCTCCTGTTTCGTGAAAGAAAGGGCATTAGAAACCAAAACCATTACCATGGAAGAGAAATTTATTGTTTGGACAATAGCAAACTTTTCTTCACTGAAGAACAAAAGTGGCTTGACAGAGATCGTGGAATCCCACAAGCAACCCCCTGTCATCTTACGCTACACAAGAACATGGTAGTCACCATTTTGGGAGATGTTTCCCTAAGTTAGAGCTCTGTTCCACCATATGCATATGGCACACACAGTGACCATTACATTTAGAGAAATCACAGATGCCTTAACAGACCATGTGACTGCACAAGAATACTAATAATAAGAAGTGCCATTCTTAGGCGGTCTAGCAATGGAGCACCATGGACAAAGACGACCCCACCTGCATTGCCAGCCCTCTCGTGTTTCCCACTCAAAGTCCAATTCTGGATGGAGGCATGTCAGATGGCTGTCACTA
Organism: Rattus rattus; assembly: GCF_011064425.1. Classification (NCBI taxonomy): domain Eukaryota; kingdom Metazoa; phylum Chordata; class Mammalia; order Rodentia; family Muridae; genus Rattus; species Rattus rattus. The sequence continues at coordinate 29,418,345 of NC_046160.1, read as the reverse complement.
TTCAAAGTACTTCCATAAGATGATCTGCCAGGAAAGACCATGACTCAGACAGCCTAACACTCTCCTCCACCCATGAGCAGTCCTGATATGCAAGTCACTGTCCTTAGCATCAGTCATGGTAGGCTCAAGGATGTTTGCTTCCCCAAACCCTAAGTACCTATTACTCTGAAGTTCTGTGTGCTGTAAATACTGAAAGCTGGAGCCCACACACTGAACACATGGCCTCTACAACTTCAGCTGCACTGACTCCTTTTTTTCAGACTCCAACACTACACCTTCACAAGTCACATGTCACTTTGATGTGACTTTTTCTGAGCCTAAAAAAAAAATAATGTACTCTTTCTACCCTACCAGAACATTTTAAGATGGGAATGCATCATGGAAGGACAGGTAATTTTTGCTTTTTGTTTCAGAATGGTGGTTACAGCCCAAAGCGTTGAATAAATGATGTTGAACACAACATATTCTAATTTTGCAGCCTGTTCCCCTACTCACCTGTTTACTCCATGTATTAGAGCCAGTTCTACCAACAAAAATCACCAGCTTCCAACATCCTAGAGCAGGGAGATAGTAGGAATACTCTATTTTTGGAGACTAAGGTATTTATAAGTGATGTGTCCATTCTCCAAACCAAGGAAATCCAAAGATCTCAATCACTTGTAAACTCTGTAAGTTGTTATGGTTGCTATGTGTTGGATTGTATGAACCCACTAACCCATCCCCAAGGCATATGATGAAGCCTGAACTAGCAATCCCTCAAACTGTGACCTTACTGGAAAATAGATACCTCAGATATCATTACTTAAGATGAGGTAATACTGGAGTAAGGAATGCTCCTAATCTAACATGACTGGAGTCAGTATAAATAAGATCAACCTGTGAACACTAGAGCTATGCTATAAAGTCAAGGAACTATTAGAAGGTAAATGAGATCCTATCCCAAAACCAAGGGGAATATAAACCAGCCAACATTCCAATTTTAGACTTCTAACATCCATAACTGCAGGACAAAGAATTGCTGTTATTCTTAGCCCCTGAACTTGAGACATTTTGTCAAGGCATCCCTAGAAAAATGAAAACATATATATTTTCAAGAATGACAAACATGTCCAATTTCCTCTTTAGCATTAGACTTCCTAACCTGCTCCTTTGTTATGTGAGGCACAATAAAGAAAGTTGGAGAAAAACTGATGTGTTGAGAAGATGCCAAAGGGAAAGGAAGCCCAGAGCTCTCTTCCTGGCTTCCCAGGTTCTAAAAGGAACAGACGATGCTTCCTGGTCTGGGGTCAGCTGCTCAGTTGAAGAGAATGAGATATGTCAACTGACTCTTCTCTCCAATCCTACATGTCAAAAAACTAAATGTCCCATGCATACACACTCACATGTGTACATAGGCATGTTCCTTTAAAAGGTCCCTGGAGCCCAGAAGAAAGATGGATGTTGCTTTCTAGAAGGAGGGGCACTGTTAAGTTTGAGGCTAATTAATCAATTAGGGATGAGTAAACTTAAGTCAGACTGAGGAAATAACCAATACAACTGAAAACTCATGGAACCTGGTCTGGGAGGTGTTAAGAAAGCCACCACCATGGATAAAAAGGAGATTCCAGATCCTTTTACAGAATAGAACAGCAAGCAGGAGCTTTGCTAGCATCTATGAGCAAGCTACCACTTTAAATCCTTCATAGACAATGTCTTACAGCCTGGCAAAGTCGTGGTGGGAGAATGTATAAACCATTGCAAAAATACATTTCAATGCACACAGACCCTTCAGCAAGCCAATAATTTATACATAAAATATGATAATATCAAATAACCTTGCAATAAGGTATTGGAAAAGGAGTTGTAACCAAGAGTCACTGAAGGGCCAAGGTCACTCAGATCTTGAATTATCAGCAAAAGAATGATGTCCTGTATCTAGAGTTGAGCCTCAAATGTAAGGACAGACCTTGCATGGATGTCTTAATGGAATGTCTAGCAAAGGTATAGCAGTTGGTTAGTATTTGCAGCATGCTAATGAATCTGTACTTCAGGAGTAGGAACTGGTTTTCACCAAGACCTAGAGGTGGTCAGGTATCAGACGTTTGGAGACAAAATATTTTACTAGAAAGAAATAGAAAAAGAAAGATGGATCCTTGGATGAGGAATTGTTGGGGTTACATTAAATGGAATAGGACTCTACATATCCACCCTTGGAAAACCAATGACCTGCACACAAGGTCTTTCCCATCATTCATACTCTGTCCTGCTTTCACAAGCTTAATGTTGGCACTTGAGAATGTCCTGGACCATTATATACTAAGTGCAGGGATAACTGGAGACAACTGCTGGGCTGAGACTTCAGAGATCAACCATGAGTCCCGAATTGACTTCACAAAACACCTGAACTGCCAGGGCCAGGGGAAGCAGCCCCCATTTAGGCTGGGAAGGCAGAATTGGCTGTTGAAGCTTATGAGACAGAATGTTTTGTCTGGCTTCTGGCCACAAAGAAAAAAATTCAACAAAGGAAAGAGGAAAAGATATGGATTATTGGCGTGGAAGGAAAGCCTAATGACAAACACATTTGCATGTGTTTCTGCATAGAGAGCCTGCCCTCTCAATGGCCCAGTTGAGTTTCTCCAATAGAGGGCAAAGCCAGGTACTAGCCCCAGAAATAACTTCTTTTTCTCTTCCCAAACCCATATTTTAATGGGTGGCTCCAGATATCAGAACAAATTTACTATCCTACCTGCCCTATCAACCATCTCTTGCATGAGATTTTGCCATCTAACTTAAGAATTGGCTGAACTTTAAGAGATAACCAATTAATCCTACCAAATTCTGGGATGAATGGCACAGCAAGAATAAGCTTTGTCGGCAGCCACGAGTCAGCTACCACATTAAACTCTTCATATACAATGTCTCATTTGAGCTTCACACACAGCAGATCTTGTTCCAGTTTTAAAGATGGGAAAACTCGTGCTGAGAGAGTACTCTGTTTTTCCATGCTATCACGCTGTATGAAAAGAAAGCTACATAAAGTCTTGAACAAAATTAAGATTCATGGATACAAAGCTGAGTGAAACTTAGAACGGCATCTTCCCTGATCTCCTTGCCCTGGATCAGTTAGAATAACTGAGGTCGTAAGATGAATACTAACTTACCAAAGTTACATACAAACAAAGAGCAAATGCTGCTTTGTGCATCTGTCCCCCAGCTCTGTTGCATTTAGGAGGCATTATAAATGCAATATTGAAGGCAAGCTAAGAGGCTAGCCATCAACATGGATCGTCAGTGGTTAACTGAGGAAAATCACCTGGCATGCTAATATTGCATGGTCCAAACTTTTGAGCAGTTTCCATGAACGTGGTAAAAGATGTCACTACTCACAGGCAGTGGCTGTGTGCACACCCTCATATGGTATCCGCATGTCTTTCACATGGAGAGCAGGTCTCATTAAGATCTTACCCACTGAAGACAAGACGTTTGCTTTCCTCACTTCACACAATCTCATGCCAAGCACGCAGAGAACACACTGGCTACAGGTCAAGAAGTGAAAGGACCTTGCTAAGGCTGGGTTGTAAATTATCAATTATAAACACAGTGTCAGCTTGGGTAAACTCTTTTAACTTACCAACAGACCTTGTCCACAATGTCAATTAGAAAGGGGAGAAAAGGAAATCTGGAGAAACCGTGTGGGTGGGGAAAACAAAGAGAAGTATGAAGAGAAACACAGTAAACAAAAGACTTTAAGGGACAAGTTTGAGATAATTTGGTGGCAACAGCCAGGCCATGGGGTCCTTAAGGTGAGACCTCAAGACCTTCCAAACCTAGTTGAACTGGTAAATCTAGAGTGGGGGGTTTACTAAGGGTCTATGCAGCAGTAGCATTCTAACATCGATAATACAAGACCCTGGCTACAATTTAGCTCTTAAGCAGTCTACAAGTACCCAAATATTTAAAAACCATCCGGCTTCAGGCTGATGAAGCCAAGGGCCTTAGTCAATAAGAAGCATCTTGGGCTATGTATAAAGCTCCCAGCCCCCTCCAAAGGAGAAGGCCATTTTATCCTAAGCCTGTGAACCAGGGGTCTGGATAGGTCTTCATCTCAAACACTCACCAGGATAGAAATAATGTTCGCGTAGAGACTGGCATAGTATCCAGCATATGGTAAGAACTTATAAATAGGATTTATAAGTAGAATCAATGCCAGGCATGGCAGCGACTGATGGACTGCAGCCCATTTTCTCTCCCTCTTGGGCACAGAGAACATATGCCCAGCCCTTTTGCAGTTAGGTATGGCCATGTGTCTGAGCTCTGGCCTATGGAATGTGGGCATCAGCGCTGCACTCTGCTTCTCAGTCTGGTCTATTAAAGCCTTCCATGTGTAGTCCTGCTTCTTTGCCCCCATCTGTCAGCCAGATATGGAAAGCCAATGGAGCATCCACAGCCCCGGGGAAAGGCAAAACCACAGACAGAAGAGCCAACATCCCTAAGTGAACATGTCTAATGACACCTGGAGAGTCACCAGGAACGTCACACTGGACTTTGTGTGGGCAAGAAATAAACTTTGCACCATATTAAGCCACTGAGATCTGAGGGCTTGTTTGTTTCAACCACATAACCACTAAAATTACTCTAACTCTCAAGTCCTTAACCTTGGTTTCCTGGGAAGACTCACAAAGACCGGATCCTTGTTCTGACTCCCAATGTGATGAAGCCTTGACCTTCTGTCAAACTCCTGGCAGTTTCTCTGTGAGACCCAACCCTTCCTCTCTGGTTTGAACCATTTCCAGGAGTCCTTTTTCCATTGGGACAGACCTTACTGGCATTACAGCTGTATCTCCCGCCAAACCAAGAGCCATCTGCCCAAGGATAGACTGCCACATCCCCACCCCACCCAACTCCAAGTCTTCCAGGCTTGGCTGGTTCCTAGGAATCCTCCTAGCTGAATTAGGGAAACAATGAGGTCCGTGCCTTTGCTTGTGAGACAGTAGGTCCAGAGACAGTCAAAAATCAAAAGAAAAGATGCAAAGAGCAAAGAGCTATTATAATGTGGAAGATCTAGGGTCACATTCATTACATGTAAATTCACTCAACAAGCACCATGGAGAAGGTTCCAATCACCAATGTGTGTAGCTCATCAAGCAGAGATGAGCCTGCCCTAGTAACTTGACACATTTTTATTTCTCTTCCTTCTGTCTCCATTCCAGTTGTGCTTAGATGACATGGTTACTATTGCCAATTAGTCTCGGTTAACCATACATGGTTAGTCTCTGGACAAACTTGAAGAATGAAAACATTGTGAATCCCTTATATCATGTGAATTCTTCTTTAAAATCTTCACACACACACACACACACACACACACATATATATATATATATATATATATATATATATATATATATATATATCACATACTTTTACATATGCTTAACTGCAGGATAGTCTCTTCCAATGACTGATCCCCACACCCTGAATATGAGTGTTTCAATAGCTACTGTGTGTGCCCCAGGGCAAATGATGTGTCACTAGGAACCTGTCTCCTTAAGGATGCTGTGCACACCACTGGCCCTTGTCCCTTCATCAGTTAACGCCCACAAGCTCAGGCAAGAATATAGGCTGATGTTATCTGGTTCCTTGTTCTCTGTCATTTTCCAATGGAAGGGGCTGGAGTCAAAGTTCCTTTCATTCAGGACTCTAGGCTGAATCAGTGTGGGGTAATAGAGGCTAATACGACTCTCACATTCTAAAATCCACTTTAATCTAGAACTTCTACCAGAAATCCCTGCATGGTTGCAAGAAGCTTTCTTCTGCTTTCAGGTAGCCAGGAACCAGCCTGAGCCTCCATGTATGTCTCTTGTTTCATTGTCCCCAGTTTTTCAAATGAACATCTAAAAGTCTATTCCTTGTGTATTTATAGTTCTGTTTCACTGATCAAAGGAGGTAAAAACCTGAAAGTGTTTTGCTAACTACAGACAAATCTACTGGGACTGAGTAAAAGTGCCATTAAGCACCTCTAGCACCTGATGTGCCCCCATCCTCACTGGTGCCTCTGTCATCCCTTCTGGAAGGATCAGCTCAAACAAGCATTATGCCTGCTCTGAATTCTTAGTGGTCCATTCATTTACTCCTCTCCAGCTATAAGCATTGCACAGCTTAGCACTCTATCTCACGGGCAGTTCAGTTCTGTGTACTAAAATCCCACTGGCTGGCTAAATGACATGGGTGCAGTCTGGCTTGCCTTCAGTACTATACTGATACGAATTCTCTTATTCATACAAGTTGTTTCCCTGGGGCGCCAGCATGCATGGACCTTAACATGGTTCCATAGAGAAAAGATCTCTAACTGTACATTTCAAATAGACAACGTGAATCACTTCAGAAAGCATATGTTGTCTGAGCTGAATCTCAGAAGACGAATGGACTGCAGCCAAACAAGGAAGTAAACGTGCAAAGTGCAACTAACTGAAGCTACAGCTCTAGGAAGCCTGGAGCTCGTGGCTCAGGGCAGGAAGCTCTTGTGAGGGTACGCAGTGTGTCCCAGGGCACGACCTGATGGAGGAAGGTGGGCTCCTATAGATGGGCATCTGCAGAGGACAAAGCTGCTACTGCGACAAAACAGTAATAGAAGAATCTGGAGAACACATGACCTTCAACATGAGCTGCCCCAGGCTCACCACTCAAGAATCCCATTAATTCTGTTCTCTTCATCCCCACCATGGGGACTAAGGAAGCTCCTCAGTACCACTCCAAGGTTATAGACTCCCACATCCAGACTAGACATAGGTATTGGCCCAGCCAGAAACCCAAGGCAATGGGGAGCTGCCCAGGCTGTCCAGTGGGCACCCCTGGAGTGTGCTCTGTCTCCTTGCCAGCCAGGGGACAGCCCTATATTATTTCAGCCCCTGCCTCTTTTGTGTTCTATGTTCATATTTTCTTGACACAAACCATACAAAGTTTCAACACTTGGAAACTGCAAAGTAAACCATTTGTACATACCAGGTCTGGTAACACTTTAAATAATAGGCCAGTTAGTTAATGCTGCACTACAATAAAAATTCCCTTCCAAGTACACATTACGTCCTCATTAATGCCAAGTGAGTTCAGTATGATTAATGTTATGACAATAAATAACTAGGGGATCATGATGACCGCCAGGCTGAAGCACACAGTGGGGCCCAGAATAGCCTTGGCTCTGCCCCCTTCTGAGCTTACTGGGTATTGACTACCCCTGTGTCAGGCAAACTCCAGCCCCTCTGAAGCACAGCTTTAGTGAGGACAGGTCGTGTTAGGGCACAGAGTTAACTCAGTTTCCACGTAGTCAGAATAGAGAGAGATGGGCAGGGGAGACACAGAGATGTGGGTAAGGAGTGCCAAGATGGCTACAGCTACATATCATAAGGGGTTGAAGAAATGGTAACTCTCTCTATGGAAACAGTGAAGGGGGTCACTCAAGGAAGGGAGGCATATTCATCACTATCAAATGCCTGAGATGCCCACAAACAGACATAAGCACTCACTAAAAGAAGCATGTCTCAGAACTTGAGATGGAAACCTGAATTAAGGCTGATCAAGGACAGAGCATGGACTTTCCCCAGTATCTCTATGCCATGACACAGACTCCCTTAGCATCCTTTGAACTGGGAGGTGCTGGAATAAAAAATGAGATGTTGACAATAGAAGATGAGAACTGCATTAGGCCAAAGAGAATTTTATGAACCACAAAAACTCTGTTCTTAGCCATTAGAGTACAGAGAAGACCTGGCAATCCAAAGAATGACATTCTCCCTGATTCACACAGAAACCTATTCTGCAACCACTAAATGGTCAAAACCCTCAGGAGTGAGCACTCGGTCTGAGACTAAACCCAAGTAGAGTACAGAGGTGAGAAAGGGTAAGCCGACACTCCAAGGTGGGAAAGAGGAGCTCAGATTTTCCACGTTGGCAATAGAAGGCAACACCATTGATTAATGGGCTCGCTGGGTTGACTAAGAAGGGAGGACAGGAGTGGCTAAATGTGAGTGTTGACTTTTCAAAACAATCATAAATTCCATGAGAGTGACAGAAGGGCCTGCTCTGTAATTTTTTTTTCATTATTTACACTAAAGACCTAATTAAAGTCATTATGCTTTTTGTTCATTAAACAAACTCACTGGCAAAGACATAATACCAGCAATAATGGTTGCTAGGATCACTCTGAAAGAGGAGGGCCTCAGGCTGAGCCAGATCCCAGTAACCAACCATCTTAGTCAAACATTTATGGGAAAAATAATACTCTAGTAAAACACAGAAGAAAACGAGAACAGAATCCTTATACAGCACCTGCAGCATCATAGGAAGCAAAGGAGCAAAGAATTCCTTTACCAAGTTCTATACCACTGAAAGTGACCTGTGTCCAGGCAAATAGAAGAACAAAGCCAAGCAATGTCCATTAGTGTCCACGTCACTGGTCAGGACTTCCAGATGTCTCCTCTTAACAGGGCCCAGTGGAGGAGAAGTCTAGAGAGAGAGAGAGAGAGAGAGAGAGAGAGAGAGAGAGAGAGAATATCAATCTCTAAAGTCACATTCTAAGGATAACAAAAATATAAATGAATACAAAGTCAACTGAGAATAACCAACATAGACATCCCATGTTGCTAAAAGTGCCAGTTTATAAAAGATAATACCAATTACAAAGATACATGGATCAAACACCAGAACCCCAAAATTTATGAAATGAACATTGACTGAATTGATGAGAAAAATAGATGGCTTTCAAAAATACTTGGAGAATTCAATGACCCATTTTGTAGTAATGAAGAGAACATCTAGACAAAAGAGCAATAAAAAATAACAGAGACTCATACCAGCATCGTCCGCCGTTACACACTGACAAAGAGCGCTTTATTCAAAATTAACAGAATGGGTGCACATTCTTCTCAAGTGTTCCTTGGGACATTCTACAAGACAAATCACACTTAGGCCACAGAATTAGTCTCAGTAAATTTAAAAGAATGAACTTGTACAAATTATCATTCCTCGGCACACCAGAATTAGGTGATAAAATGATAAGAGAAGAAGAAAATGTAAATACCTTGGTTTTTCAAAGCTAAACAACACACTCTTAAATAATCAATGGGCCAAAGCGGAAATCCTAAGAGACATCATAAAGTTCTCAGAGATGAATAATAGTAAAAGCAGACCGCATGTCACAGCTGTGGAACTCACTGTGCGCTGTCCTCAGAGGAAACCTGCAGCAGCAAAGACCAAGTTAAAATGTACATATTAAGCATGCATTAGTTAAAATATATTTTATAGTTGTAGCCTAATTTTAGACATTAAGGAACCAGAAGAAGAAGAAAAAACTAAAAGCCAAAGCCATGCAAGATTAGAACAAAGAGAAAAATCTAAAAGGCTAAAGAATCAATCAAAGCAAAAAGTTGGCATGAAAAAAAATAAAATGAACAGACTTAAATAAACTGATTCTAAAAGATAAAATCAGAAATGAGAGAGTGAGAAAATACCCTAACAAACTAAAAGAATTAAGAATACTGCATGGTAACAGCTTAAATGCCTTAAAAAAAGACATGAGATGCACAAATTACTAAAAACCGACTCATGAAAAAAAAAAGAAATTAAAACCCAAATGTGCCTAAAACAAATAGAATTAAAATCATTAATCAAAATGATTTGCCTGGACATAAGATTTCACTGGTGAATTCTACCAGACATTTGAAATAGAATTGATGTAATTGCTGCTTAAGTCATTCTATAAGGTTCCCCTTTTCCTACCCAGAGAGAGAGAGAGAGAGAGAGAGAGAGAGAGAGAGAGAGAGAGAGAGAGAAACTCAACAAAACACTAGCAGACTGAGCACAACAGATTACCAAAAGGCTGTACTGGATTAGGAAACATTTACAGTAAGAATGGGTCAGCATAAGAAAATCGGTAAATGTCCTTTATTAATAAAGAAAACATCAAGATCACACTGCTGCCTTAATAGATGCATGAAAGGCACGTGACAAAAATCAAACACCCTTTCATGAAAAAATGAATAAAATATCACCAAGGAAATAAGTAATGGAGGGACAGAAGGGAGCCTCAACCTAACATCGTACTCAGTGGCAAACGACAAGAAGTCACAAACTTTAGATGAAGAACGGGCAAGGCTGCTTTTCTTCACTGTTGTTCATCAGCACTGCACTGAAATCTCTCTCTAGGGTGATGGGGCAAGAAGGGAAATCAAAGGCATCTGACTTGAAATGAGGGAAGAAAAATCATCCTCATTCCCAGATAATCCAATCTTAAAGAATAGAGAGAAATATCAGCGATTTAACCAAAAGATACTGTAGCAGATAAGCAAATGGAACAAAATTATAGTGCTCAAGATCAACGTATGGAAATCAGTTGTACTTTTACACATCAGCCATATCTGAAACCAAGCCTAAGGTCATAATTTTCAGCAATATCCAAAAGAACAAAATATCTAGGAACAAATTTAGAATATTTGCACATGGAAATAAGGCAGTAGAGTGCTGAAAGAAATTGAAATTTAAGGAAATTGGTTCTCTGATATTGCTCACACGTCAACATTATCCAGAGCCACCTACAGATTCAACACAATGCCAATAAGAACCCTAGTGGGCCTTTTTGCTTAATGATAGACGTTGATCCAATGCTGGAGAGACGGCTCACAAGGTAAAACACTTGCCGTGCAAGAGGAAGGAACTGAGTTGGGATCTGAACATCCACATAAAAGCCAGGCATAGCAATGGACATCTACGACCCCACTGGCAGAAACAAGTAGACCCTGGGGTCTCAACTCATCAGCCAGTCTAGCCAAAGTGGCAAGCTCCGGGTTCGGTGAGAAGCTCTGTCTCAGAAAATAGGTGGCTCAGCACTAGAAGAAGACACCTGAAGTGAGCCTTCATCCTCCACACAGGCAAACATGCACATACACATATACCACACACAATAAAACTAAAATGATATGTTTAAGTTTTGGAAAGTCAATCCTAAAATGCAGGCAGGATTCGAAGACGCTACAAACAGATAATCTTTTATTTTAAGTACATCTGTAAGATTCATACTGGCATGTTTCAAAGCCAGGTGAGTTTCGAAAAGGTAGTTTCAATGCTTGGTGTTCTTGCAGAAGACCTGAGATTGGTTCCTAGTAGCCATGTCCCCTAGCCCACAAATGACTGTAGTGACTGATCCTGAGGGATCAGATAATCATTTCTGGCCCCCACTGCCATATACACATACAAGGCAGACACACAGAGAGATGCACACAACACACATACACACAAATAAAATACATACAAAAAACCTTGCAATAAAAGAACTAAGCCCATAAAACCTTTAAAAACACAGGGTAAATCTTCATAAGCCTGGATACGGCCATAGACTTTTAGAAATTCTCAGCAATGAGCAACCAAAAGAAGAAAAGAAATAAAACTAACTTCCTTATACTTTCAAGGATATTATCAAGAAAATAAAAGGCCAGCCTTCAAACTTAATAAAAACATCCACAAATCATATGTTTGAGGAGGGTCAAAAAGACAAACAATTCAAATAAAAATGACCAAAGGACTTGTGTAGACATTCCTCCAAAACTGTAAAAAATTAAAATTAAAGAAAAAGCCAAAACACATGAAAAGACGTTCAACATTATTAGTCATTAGAGAAATGCAAATGAATACCACAGGGAGAAACCACTTTCCCAACCACCAGGATGACTATAATTAAAACGTAAAAAACATGTTGTTGAGGATGTAGGGAAATTGGAATCCCATATCCTGCTGATGGAACTATAAAATGATTCATTTGTGATGGAAGACAGTTTGGCTGTTCCACAAAAGGTTAACTAGAATTACTGTGTGAGTCAGGCATGGTAGCTTATATTTGTGAGTCTAGCACTAGAGTGGTTGAGGCAGGAGAAATGCAATGTGTTTGATGGCATCAAGAGCTACATTCAAGTTCCAGACAAGCCTAGCCCATACGGTGAGACCATGTCTAATAATAAATGAACAAATAAATAAAAAAGGTTTTACAATTCCACTTCTAGGTATCTATCCAGAAGAACTCCATGGAAACTCAAGCAAGGACACAGGGGTGCATGGTCATAGCTACTGGTCACATAGCCAAAAGACAGAAAGAGCAAGAATGTTAATCAATGGTGAAGATGCACACACACAAAAATACACACAACACACACCTACACACATATCAGTATGAACACACAATGGAACATTGAGCATTCATAGAAGAGAAATAGTACTGATACATGCTATAATGTGATTGAATATAGAGCAATTATGCTATGTGAAAGAAACCAGACACAAAGAGTCACATAGTACAATTCCTTTCATATAAAATATCCAGAGCAAGTCTGTGGAAACACAATACAGATTAATGGATTGCTGGTTTCAAAGAACTAGAGGGATTTGTACATTATAGTCCATGCTTTATAAAGAGTACGTGTGTGCACACATACAAATGCATGTATGTGTATGCGTGTGTGTGTGTGTGTGTGTGTGTGTGTGTGTGTGTGTGTGTGTACATACATACACAGTGCTGGGGGCCAAACCAGCATTCTGCCTCTAAACTACATCCTTTTAACAAGGACTCACCAAGTTTCCCAGATCAGCCTTGAGTTCACTCTATAGGCAGGCTGGCCTTGAACTTGAAATCTTTCTGCCTTAGCCTCTGGAGAAGCTGGGATATATGTCTATACAAAGTTCAACTATAATAATTCTTTTTAAGTACTCATGGTGGTGAGTGCAGTTGCATCTGAACCTGCCGTCTTTTTCTCCTAAAGTCTTCAACTAATATTTATTGGATAAGGCTCAATCATATTAGTGGGTAATCTGTCTACTCAACCTACCAACATGAATATTCATTAGAGTTGGACAAAGCCCTTTCACAATAGCGTCTACACTGATGTTTGACCATGAGCTAGGTACCATAGCCCTAGCCAAGTTCATGGACAAAATTAAATACCATGGAGTGGAAGCCTTAGGGGGAAAACTTCCTTAAAAGAAATGTTGGATTCTCAGCACTACCATAGCAAAACAATAGAAACAATGTTGCTTAAACAACAGTTGTTCTTCTTATTGTTCCAGAAGCTGGACGTGTAAGATGAGGGTCTTGGAAAGATAGAACCTTCCGAAGCAAGGGAGGAGAACCGTCCGATGCCTCTTTCTTTGATTCTGGTGTTTTCTGGCTATAATTAGCATCCTGCTATATATCACTCCAACCTCTGTCTTCATCCCCACCATGTTCCCCTCCTTATATGTATGGCTTTGCACGCAAGCTTCTCATTTTTATAAAGACATCAGTCATATTGACTTAGGGTCTACCTAAGGACATCTTCCCTAGATGTCTGTCAAGATCCTATTTCTACAAATGCTCTTATTTGGAGGATCTAGGGACTCAGACTTCAGTAAATGAGTTTGAAAGGAAACGCAATTGACCTTTAACAGCAAAAACAGAGATTTATTTTATAAAGTGGTTCTCAGCCTTCCTACTACCACTACAGTTCCTCATGTTGTGGTGACCCCCAATGACAAAATTATTTGGTTGCCACTTTATAACTGTAATTTTGCTACTGTTATGAATCATAATGTATATATCTGATATGTGGCCTCAAAAGGGTCATAACCCGTAGGTTGGAAACTACCCCTTTAGAGTGGTAAAAATGTCTTGTAACTACACTGAAGTGACAGCTACACATCGCAAAGTTACTAAATTCCAAGATGCCTTGGAATCACTTGCTTAACAGTTGTTCCCTTTATACCATGTGGACTTCATCTCACTATATGATTTGAAAAAGGAGAGCAGTGCTTGCCATAAAGCCTAAGGTGTGCGTAGTATCACAGGGATCAGGGTGCTATGAGTGGAAGACACAACATAGTTATATAGAGAATAGGAAGTAAGGGAAGAAAGCAGAGGATAGGACAGTTGAGGAGAAGGTTGATCGTTGTTCAACCACAAATTGGCATTCTGAATAAATCCTAAAAGCTGAGCAGCTGAAGGGATCTCATCTCTACCAAGGGAGATGCTGGCTTGCCCAAGACATATTCCCCATGGGACTGGATGCTTCCCTGGTCCCCCTAGGAAAATGACTGCTGATGTGTGCCCATTGGTGTCTCTTAATCAAACCTGTCTCTCCCCTCAGCAAAACTAAACTAAATGAATCCCTAAAGGAAAATGCAAATCAATGCAACATGCAAAGTGCACAGTAGTGCATCCCATGGGAATGGAATATATCCAACCCTATCATCACCATTCATTGGGAAATTTTTTTAAGTTTAAATGATGTCTCTCAAAGTAGCCAGACCATGAAGGGCTTGTATTGGTTTACAATAGGAATATTGGAAAAGAAGTTAAATAAATACACCACTTCCTTCATTGAGAGACTCTTTTCATGAAGATGTTTTAACACTGCCTGTGCTAGAGTGCTTAATAGCAGTCAGCGTATATTCTGGAAAGATCTCCTCATCTTATAGACTATAATGTATAGACAGGTAGCAGCTGGTTCACAAACAATGATACTGACCTCAAGCAACCTTGATAATTTTTTTTCAAAAGCCCATAAAGCGCAGCAGGCTTGATCTCGTTGATACATGTGTGCTTTTAAATCAGAAAAACTAAGAAAGAGAGAGAGAGAGAGACAGAGACAGAGACAGAGACAGAGACAGAGAGGAGAACCTCAATGGCTTTATTTGAAAGTTTTACCCTTTCACAAGAGCCAGAAACAGTAAACAGCCTGTGATGGGTACTCTTTCTTATCAACTTGATTGCATCTGGGAGCAATGGAGAAACACAATTCTGGGCAAGACTGTGACGGTGTTTCCTGCATGCATTAACTAAAGGGCAGGAACCTCCGCTAGTGTAGGCGGCACCTCCCTCTGGCCATCCAGATGTAAAGAGGTCTCAGGAGACAAGCCCTACTGCTTACCTGACCGCCCCGCAGTCCTGTGAGTGCACCTACCCTGTTGCTGCCAATGCTGTGGTTTGTCATGCTTCACTGACATTAGAACCCAGCTATGTCAGCTTGCAATGTATACTCAGTCTATCAACTCTGGTGCTATAGAGAACTGTGACTAGTACTCTATTCAAAGGCTCACCAACAGTGGAAAGAATATATTGTGACATAAACATAGAACGGCAATGAAATGATCCATGCAGAAACACAGAAAAGTAATGTCCAAAAGAAAAGGAAGGAAGGAAGGAAGGAAGGAAGGAAGGAAGGAAGGAAGGAAGGAAGAGGCAGACGCTGGAAATGCACATGCATCTTGATTCTGTAAGTTCAAATATTGGCACCAAAAAAAGTGCTATTGAAGTCAATATATTGGGTTCATTTGAGGAAAGATGGTAACTTTCAGAAGCTCGGTGGGGGGCGATGGAGGGCTTTTTAAATGTTATTCTTGTTAATCTGAATATACTACATGAGTATTCTTTTATAAAAGTTCATTCACTCTGGGTGTGTATTATTTTTTTATGCATGGTATCCTTCAACATTTTTAAATGTTTGACTTAATCATCACTTCTCCAAATGGTTCCACTCTGTCTCTATAAATCTTCTAATTCTGACTTGACTCATGTTGCCAATTGATTGGTTGTGGCCAATTATGAAGACAATGGTGAGATTACATCTTATTTATTTATTTATTTATTTATTTATTTATTTATTTACTTACTTACTTACTTACTTATCTATTCTTCTCTCAGATATTATATTATGAGTGAATCTCTCCTCCCTCCTCTCCTCCCAGTCCCTTCCCACAGCCCCCCTTCTCCTCCTACATTTTCCCTTTAGAAAAGAGGAGGATCCCCAAGAATATCAACCAAACATAGCATAACGAGTTACAACAAAGTTAAGCACAAAGCCTCATATCAAGGCTGGAAAGGAAACACCGCAGGAGGAAAGAGTCCCAAAAGCAAGCAAAAGAGTCAGAGACAACATCTGCTACCACTATTAGAACACCAAGCTACAAAACCACAGCATGTATGCAGAGGGCCTGAGTCAGACCATGAAGGCTCCGTGATTGCTGCTTCATGTATGCCTGCCTAGTTGATTCTAAAGATTGTGTTCTTGTGGTGTCCTTGACCCCTCTGGCTCCTACAATCCTTCCTCCTCTTCCGTGGGACTCCCTGAGCTCTACCTAATATTTGTCTGTAGGTCTATACATCTGATGCCATCAGTTGCTGGATAAAGCCTGATGATGATTTGCTAGGCTCTGATCTACAAGTATAGCAGAATGTCCCTAGGAATCATTTCACTGACTTCTTTTTTGCCAGTCATGTTTGGTTGTTTCCTAGGTTTCTGAGCTACCCAGCCTCTGGCTCCTGACCAGTGAGGGCTCCCTCTCAGGGCATGAGTCTTGAGTTGGACCCATCAGTGAAATTGCATCTTAAATTGTGATTAATCTCCAAAGGCAGTATGTAACGTAAGTGCACATAAAGGCATCTGTTGTGCACAATTTGAGACTAAAAGTTTTTTCATGTCCACAAGTCAGAAAGCAATAGCTTTCTGTCATTGAAACAAAAATGTCTGAATAAAAACAAAGAAAAAGAATGGCTTATTTTAGCTCAAAAGTTTTAGGTAGTTCAGGGTGTTTATCTTTGCTTTGGCTACGTCCCTATACACTTGTGTTGAGACAAAATACCCTGGCAAGGAAGTATGAGGCACAGCAGAAATGATCACCCCAAGAACTCCTAGAAGTAGAAAATGAGGTCACAGACAGTTTAAGAAAAAACAATATCCCTTAAAAACAGGCCTTCAGGTAACAACTTCCAAAGGCCCCTGGTGATGTTTGTGCCTTTATTGATTCAGCTGTCTCTCAAGCAGTACCATCACCTGAGGACCAAACCCTCCAAGGAACATTCCAAACCCAAACTGTACCATCACCTGTGACAGAAGTTTGTAAGTCCTGTTTCACAATTCCCTGAGACCTTCCACAAATATGCAGTGCAGAGGGAGCTCTTGGCTCCCTCCTGCATGTCTGAGGAACGCTGTTTTCTGTTTCCTACTCCATACCATATCGAGCTACCTTTTGAATTTTCAGTGGATGTTATCTCTCACTTGACAAGAGACACGTTTTCCCATTTGGAACCTTCCATGTAGAAGCCTCCCAAATTCCTTCTCCATTCCCAAGATAAAGTTCAGAACAGACTCTTCCGTGTCACATAGGCCAGGCCAGGGTTAAGTTCTCCAAGGTTTTCAGAAGTTTATACACTGCATTTCCAACCCTGCAGATGCAGTAGCCAGGTCCGGGTTCTGTATAGACTCTGCTATCCAATTCCACACCACGCAAGGAATTCTATAGGTGTTGCCTTCCTCCAATGCACATTTACTACACACGCATCCCTACAAGAATTTCTGAGAGCCATGTTGCCTGCCATACCTTCTCCCACTATGCATGATCCCCGGTATCAAGAGCTGTTTTCTTGCCCGTGTATTCACACTCCTTGCCCATTCAAAGATGCTCACAGGGCTTTTCCACAGAACCATGCTGCTTATATGATGCCTGAGTTCTTTGACATGGTCTGAGATGCTAAGAACTGTACCCCTGGACAATTCATCATTGTGTAAACAGCATGTGTGAGTTTCTATTTTTCTGAAATTAAAATATATTTATATCCTCCCTTTTCTTCCTAAAACCCCTCCCATATACTATCCCCCATACTATTCCATATACTATCCTTGAATTTTTTTCTTATTTTTCTTATTTTTATTTCTCTCTCTCTCTCTCTCTCTCTCTCTCACACACACACACACACACACACACACACACACACACATGCGTGTGTAGTAAATGTGCATTGGAGGAAGGCAACACCTATAGAATTCCTTGCGTGGTGTGGAATTGGATAGCAGTATGTGTGTGTCCAGTATGTATAATATTACTTGTGTGTATATGTTTTCAGGACCGACTATTTGATATTGGATAACCAATTATTAGATCACTGTGGTACATGTGGTCTGATGATTGAAATGTTGTGTGACATGAGACTGTATTATACTAACTTCTCCCTTCCCTATAAGGAGGGGAAAGTTAGAGACATGAGCATGACATGTAGACATCACTGATTGTCCCACCCTGAGGGACCTCTCACATTATATAACCTACTAAAAGAACTTGAGCTAGCATCTACTTTGGGGGATCAGGGCAAGTAGAGGTACAGATTCTAGGTAGAAAATTCCTTTGAGAGAATTCGCCAACTATGAATCATGTTCAAGGCCTCCTGGGTGTCTCCTGTATTAGAACAGCACTTTCCCAGCAGCTCTGCTCTCCCAGCATTGGGAGACCCTACCTGAGCACTAATGGCCCCAGCTTTGTAGAATCAGATCATACTAGAACCAGAGCAGGAAAGTGCATCAAGAGAGTTATCTCTCTGGGGATCCTGGCTGACTGGAGGTTTTCTTTTGTGATATCTTCAGAGAAGAATGTGAATATTTGGAGCGTGGTAAGAGCTGCCATCCACGTGCCAGTGAGACTCGGAACATCCTACAGAGGTCACAGGAAAAGCTAACTTGGCCACAGTCACCTCTTATGAGAGATAGATAACCCTGAGAAGATATATGTGTACATTGAAGGACTGCAAAATGTTTCATTTTGAGTCTAGAAAGAAAGTTCTGATACAATAGCCTCACTCCTGGGATACTAGAGACAAACTGCACAAACCACTTGCCCAGCAGAGAACTGTTCTCTCCTAAAGCCCCCATCTCCTGTAAAAGAAATGCATGGTCAGTCTGATATGCATCAAATTCAACTTGGGAACTTTGTCAGTGATCCCAACCCACGCCTTAGACAATGTTAATCAACACATCTCAGAGGACCCAGATATGGGAAATTAGAAATGTTTTACTGATAATTCTTATTTTCACTAAGAGCCTATGGTTGCATTGACAAAACTTACTGTTGTACTCCAGAAGACATGGGCATAGCCTATTCTGACATTCAGGTCCATTTCCTGCCATCAGGCTAGTTGCAGCGTAAGCAAAAGAACGATGAATCCATAGCCTAGGTTAAGTGCAAAGATGATAGAGCATCCTGTGGAGCCATGGCCATCTCTGTCCAAGTCAGCACACCTTCTAGGGACACGAGATCCTTCACCAATCTTCTCTTCTATGGTCTGTGCCCCTTGTCTCATCATGTCTTCCCTGATCCCAGCAGACATGAGGCCCTCTTTCCACTCTCTACCCAGTCATCTGGAACAGAAGACTGAGTCTTCTTGCCCTCTCCCCTTCCTCACTTTCTGCATCCTGACATCTGGTGGCTCTCATTTAACCTCTCCCCAAGGCCACTGTCTCCTTGAGAAGTTTCTGCTTCACCCAGAATAAAACAGAGTCACGGGCAGATGTTCCTCTAACCTTCCCCCTCATCTATCCCCAAGTATGAACTGTCATACTGAGGCTCTGATTTATGGGGCCCAATGCAGTGACAGGTAAAACACTTGGGAAGGATGTGTTTGTGCCTTTGCACAGGTGGATTCAGTATTTGTTGAAATATCTATTGTTCAGAATTTGCTACCAGAATAGCTCTTATGTATCTTTGTTCATCTTGTTCTGACCAAGATGATCTCAAGACTAGAAATTTTGTCCCAATCACCTGTACCTCTATATCATCTTGTCCAGTGTCTACCATCAAGAAAAGAGCATCATGCATGATGAATTGAATTATTAACCACAGCCCAGCATGATTTCAGCAGCATGGGAACAGTGCTTGGAGAACTCTCCTGCATGGGCTAGAAACCCAGAGAAAGCCCTTGGCTTTCTCCTAACAAGATAACAGCCCTTAACTCTGAAGAGAACATTCCATATGTATCAGCTTTGCCAAGGAAAATGAGCCAAGCAAAAATGTTTCCAGCTCCTAGAAGGGCCTCAAGGACCCAGCGCCAACTTGCAGCAGGTGATTCACTCTCAGGCAGAATCACCATACCTTGTCATTGCCAAACCATCTGTCCATCAAGCCAGCAACAGAACCTCAGCCCTGCTTGACCCAGCAGAGCCAGATCTCAAAACTCCCACGAGCCCCAAACTGCCAGCCAGTCATGACTCCAGTCTTGGGCTCTCCTACAGACGCCCAGTTGTATGTGTCTTGTTCAGAGATGTTTATAGCTCAAGTTCCAGAGACAACTTGGAGGGTTCTCAAGCTGTAATCTACTTAAGACAAAAATCCATGACGTCTTCCTGGAATCAGTCTGTATTCCCAGGGGGGCATTCCAACCTGTACTTTGGAATATTCCTGCATGCTGTATGCCAGGTGAGAAATTAGAAAGGTAGACCATTAGATGACCAGGCATGCTAAAATGAAAAACACAAATCTGCAAAGGAAAGAAACACAGAACATGGAATCCCGTTCCTGAACATGATTCCAGCAGTGCAAGCCAAACACAGGAAGCTTTACCCAGGAACTGAAGTTTGCCTCATCCCCGCAGTGTCTTCCCCTTGATGGCAGTGGTCGGGGCCAATTTGTCAGCCCATAGCTTGGAGATCATCTTCAGTGGCCAGGACCCCTCCGCTCAGCCCTTCCTGGAACACAGTGATCAATAGCAAGGGTCGTTGCTTAGACCTGTGTCAGAATCAGACATAGTCAGGGCAAATTTCCCAGAAATCTAACTCATAACTGAACAGCCTTCAGGGAAAGAATTCTTCCCGAAGCAAGACTCAACAATGGAGAACATGGTATAAGGTTTCTGGGCTTCAGCAAGAGGGGATTCTCAATGTACTCTGGGCTGACCCTCATATCTGTCCCCTGTGGATTCACAGCTATCATCTCATCTGTTTGAAGACAGGATGGTAAACTACGACAAGTTGGGACATAAATCAATCTTCAGTTTGGGACTGGGAGAGACCCCTACACAGTACTGCGTGGCTCGAGAGGACCACAGTCCTGATGGGAGGGGGCCTTGCTGTAGGGGTGACCAAGGGGGGGACCCACAAACAGACAACAGAATCAGAAGCCATGCTTGTGGAGTATGACAGGACCCTGAGACCTGAGGAACTCAAAAAGAGGGACAGCAATTCCTAGAAGGAAAGGTATGTGGTAGCTGCTGACCACTTAGGAGTACATGGGCGACATATTGGGTGACCTAGGAGTATTTGCTGGTAACTCTGAAAAGGGAATCAAGTCTGTAGAAACAGACGGGAGTAGTTTATTACTGCCACTGTTTTGGCTTTTTTTTTTAACTTGTTTACACAGATTTGACAGTGATAGGATCTCAGAAGAGAAAACAACAGCATGATTGATGGATCAGGACTTGTAAGGCTTAACTCAGCTTCCGGTGGCCTGCATTTCCTAATCAGAAGGTGAGAGCTGTTGCTTGAAAATAGGTGAGCCTGTCCTGCTTCCTTCTAAGCACAGGGAGTGGCGGAAGCAAGCAGGGGCCAAATCCCCAGCCCCTCAGCCTGAGTCATTAAGTAAAGCATAGCTGGGCACTGGTGAATGGGTGATGGGAGATAGGGCAAGTATCTTGGCTTCTTGTTCTCATGGCAGTAGACCAGTGGGGGCTCCAGGGATCTGTATGACTATAGACCCAACCCGTTCCTATTGAACAGGGACAATTTATTTGTGAACACTGTTCTTGAAACTACAGACCTTCTTCAACTCTCAGCTACCCCTTTCACATGCCCAGAAGATTCTGGGAGATGACTGAAAAGAACCTAAGCAAAAAACAATATCAGAACATCATCCATTCACTCAGTCACTTGGTATTTAGTCAAGAGTCCCTTTGTGCTGGGCACTAAGCCAAGCTCTAAATGCATATTGGAAGGCAAGGCAAGCAAACCCTCACCCCCAGGGAGCTCACAGTCTGGTGGGGCAGGCAGGCATCCAACAAGGAGACACAGAAAAATTACAAAACATGGAAGAAGAGAAGGCCTTTGTAAGAGGATAAAGTGCTCTGTAGAGATGCTACTTAGCCTGACTGTGCTGTGAAGAGACTTGGAACAGAGGAGAGAGAGCTGTCAGGATAAAAGCCTTGAAGACAGAAGGAACTCTGTGCCCCTAAAGGAAGTCACCTTGCTTTGTAAAATATTGGGTGCAAAGAGAATAGCTTCAGGGGATGCAGCAGAAAAGAGGCCTTGACTAGCTGCTAGAGGCTATAGGCTGTTGCATGCAATAAATATCTGATCCAAAGGGAAAACCATGGGAGGTGGTAGGGGCAGCAGGTAAAGGATATTATAGAAAAGCTACACATCCGGTTTCCTCCACTTTGGCACAGGGCTGCAAAATCAAACCAAGACGAGTGAGAAATGACCCAAAAGTTGAAGAGACAGTTGATTCTAATAGATCATGGGAGAAGGGGGACAAGTCTGAAAAATATTTCCAGATAGAATTGACGGTGACCATGCATGTGAATGAGCATGGGGAGCAGGGGGAGGATGAGGAGGATGCCTTGGCTTCTAGATGGAAAAACTAGGTAACAGGAGGAACTATTTACTGAATTTGAGACTAGGATCGGCAAGATGGCTCCATGGATGAAGGCTCTTGTTGTCAAGCCTGATGACCTGAGTCCCATCCCTGGGACCAACATGACGGAGAGCAAGAACTGACTCTCACAAATTGTCCTCTGAGCTTCTCCTGTATGCTCTGGTATGCACAAATTCACACACGTAATAAGTACAAATAGGAGAAGCTAAAATAAAGCAGGTTTGGTAAAGAATGAAGTTCTACTGGATATGTAAGGCAAGCCTGTGAGACTTCCAGAAGAGGATGCTGGCAAGAAGCTGCACGGATTCTGAGTGTAGAAAATAGATGAGCACTGGGAAGTTGCCAGTGCGTGGTTGCTTACTGGGGCAGAGGTGCCTAGTCACAACTTTAGGGTACTCATCTATTTCATAATCCCAGATACCCCTGAGATACAAAGATATGAGTGTTTGGTGTTCAGCCAATGGCCTTCTGCCTTCATTTCAGTGTTCCATCACTCTTGGTTACCTAGAGGATGAAGTTTCAATTTCTTAGCTCGTGATGTAAAACCTTCCAGGATCTAGCCAGCACTATGCTCAGCCCCCCGTAGTCCTGCATGTATAGCTGTACTAGCAAACCAACTTCTAGCTGTGCTTGAACACATCAGTCTGCTCACCTTTGTTCACAGAGCCTCTCCCTGCGTTCCCTTCTTCCTATCCCACACAGACAAACCCTGCATAAAGAGAAAGGCAATGTAGGTGCTGGTGTAAGCTAGCACTGTGCTGCCAGGCTGACAAGACTGGGGCAAAGGACAGGTCAACAGTTGCCAGGGCCACCTCAGTGACCACATACAGACTCTGCTACACTCTGGCTCTGGCTAGCTATAAAGTGAAAGAAAGCCAGCCTGGTTTTCTGGGCAAAAAGCAAATCCCCAAAAGTTACAGTATACAGGCTTTTTGTTGTTGATTCTTTTTGTCAAGTTAACTTTAATCTAAACAAATAGAATTTATTTCCAAAATAAACTCTATAAATTTCATTTGGGGAAAAACACTATAATTTAATATTTAATCAAAGAGGAGCAGAAAGGAGGGGTGGGTAAAGGAGTGTAGATAACTCGATTCTGTTCATAGACTTGGTGCTGGAGTTAGCTTCATGAATAAATGAGTGAATGAATGAATGAATAGCTTCTTCCCACTATTCCCAGTAGTGTACTTGAAGCATTTTGAGGTTGAACAGAGGATAAATCTAGAAGTCCATGCCAGGCTGTTGTAGGGGCATATCAATGGGCTCTGTAGACACTTCTGTTTGGGCATTTCAAGTCCACATGTTTGGGGAGCCCGAGACATTCTTCCCAGCAGATGGTTCAGCAAAAGAGGCTGCATTAGACAGTAGCTTCCTTCCTACATACTCATATGCAGACAGAGAGAGAACTAGATAATGCTTATAAATTAGTATATATCACTATGTAGGTAACATCATTATCATTTCATTATAACTCATTTTCCTGACTCACAAGGTCTTATTCTCCAAGCTTCATGCTCATGTCTATCTACATGTATTCTCTTACTTCCTCTCTGCAGATGTTTGGAGTAGGACCACTGTCTGAGGAGGAACAGTGTTTGCAGGAAGAGGGCTTGCCGAGATACCCAGTTCTCTTGCTGAAATGACAACAAGGCTTGGTATAGACAACAGCAGCTCAGTGTTACTAGGGGTAGCAATGTGTCCTTGGTGCTCAAGAGGAGCACCCTGCCCTTTGTCCTCCTTACCCACCACCCCATGTTCTGACTTCCTCAGATGCCATCCACTTCCCAAATGAGCCCTTTAGATAAGCCCCACTTTTGAGCCCCAGGGCTTCTTTGGCCACTATATCCCCAAGGAGCCATCCTGATTACTGTTCAGTCACAAACATACACGAGATAAATACTCCTTATATATCATATGCATTGTATACACAAACACATTCTTCATACACTTCAAATAAACACACATACAAACTACATATAATACAATATAGACATATAATATATGTAAACACGCAAACCTATATACTACACACATATACACTGTATGTGCACTCATACTAAAGATATACACACCATATATGCAATGCATGCCTGAAAAAAACATATATAACATCATCACACAATATACATTGTGCATATGCACATAATAGACATCAACATATCCACACCCACTACACATAAACATATACTGCATATACACCATACATATATACACACACCATACTCACACTGTGGGTGCATGTACATGGCCACAGGTAATATACTCTGCCCACACTATGCATACATTATACATAAATATATGCCATATACATATAGCATATAGCATGCTGTATACGCATACCATGTGCATGCCACATATCTCATAGAAATTACACTCAAGCACATCCGAAATGCACAATACAGAGAAGCACCACATAAACCATATATATGATACCCAACTACACATAAACGAATATCAAACTCACACTATGCGCATTCCATACATAGCCATCATGCACACGCCCCTCCTGCTATCTGAGCAGTCCTGATCTCCCTCCTCCTGAGAGCAGACGGCCTGGCTGTTACCTGCTTGGCCTGTAGGAGTGCCTGCTGCGTGAAAGACAGCTCCTTTTTCTTACCACCCAGGGCCCTACATATACCTAGTCTGTGGCTGGTGCTGCTTGGCCTCACCAATGATACAAGACTAAGAATCAAAGAACCAAATGACATCTACACAGAGAGTAATTGAGAAAGTCCCTAAGAACGTCATTCAGTTCAGCCTCGTGATTTTTGGACATTGCAAAGATGATGTCACTAACCCTGATGTCAATGCTTCCTACTTCAGACTATCACCTTGTGGTATTTTAGTATGGCATCTTATCTGAGTGGATGAAAGAGATTTCTTAACAGGAAGAGAATAAAAGATACTCCTAAACTAGGAATAGACGCCAGTGCTAACTTGCTTCTTCCATGCACCCCTGAACTACCTTGAACCCTAGAGTTCATGTGGCCTCTAATGCCCAATGTGTTAACATGAGAATATTCTTTTCCTAGACCTCTCACAGGCTGTAGGTTATGAGCCCTTGAGATAAATCAACAGCTAAGGGTTGCTTGCAAAAGTTTAAGACTAATAGAAAACGCATTTCCTTAGTCCTTGAGTGCTGGTAATACAGAGGCCAACAACTGGTCTTGCTTCACTAATTATAGGATCTATTCCCCTGAGTCCCAAATGCTGTAGAGGGAGAAGAAAGGAAGTGCCTGGTTCTCTCAGGACACTGAACTTGGCACATAGCCAACCCATTTTTTTGTTTGACATCCGAGTCTTAAAACCTCCAAACCCCAAGTAAGTATTAAGCCTGCAACCATCGTGGTACGTATGATTGCTTTCTTCCCTCAAGCTTAGCTCTGCTCGGGCCACAAGACACCTCCATGCTGGGGACAAAAATCACTGAGCTCCTGCCTTACCGAGGCCTTCACAGTACCTGAAGATCCCTCAGGGTCTCAAGCCTGAACCAGAGCTCTCAGAGCCACACAGGGACTGGCAATAGCCTCCCTACCCAGGGGTGCCTCACTGAATGACATCTGACCATCAAAGAGCCTGAGGCCACAGCAACCCCAAACGTGAGGCTGATTAAAGAGGGTTATGCGAATTGCCGAATTAAGCCGTCCAAAATTGGATAAAGTGATTGTGAAATCTGTTTTGAGTCAACCTATCCAAGTCTCATGGCCGGAAAAATGTCTCGGTAAGAGTTCATGGAGGAAAAACTCCAACAGCTCATTGCTGGCTGACCTTCCTGGGCTCCTAATATTCAGTTCCCCAAAAGGCATCTTAGCCATGTAATTTCCAATATGGGAACAATTTGAGTCGCAATTAGGCAAATCTCAGAAGGTTCTGCCACTGATTTGTTCGTTCTCTCAATATTATTCTATAGGACACACTAAATGCCGCGCGGGGGTCACACAGAGGACAATCGGGAGCTGTGCATGGTGGGTTACCAGACTGGGTAAAGCATTGCCGAGCTTGTGGGATCATTTGGCCTCCTGCTGGGTACATGCCCTCCCCACAAGGCCATCTACTGCTGCGGACCAAGGCTGTTAGCCTCTCATATATTTGGCGGTAGCATAGGAACTCCTGTGGCCCTTGACAGAGAATTGGAAATGACCATGGCAGATATCAGCTAGAAAGTACCTGGGGAGTGAGATTGAGGCAAATCTCACAAAAACTGTTACCTCCTTTGTTTGCCCTCGTGAATCCTCAGGGACACAGGGAAGAAAGGCCATAGCTCAAAGTCAGGTGTGGTGACACACGCCTATCATCCTGGAACTCAAGAAGCATTAATGCAAAGCCAGTTTGGTCTGCAAAGCAACTTCTAGGCTAGTAAGGACTATAGGACAAGAGTCCTTATAAAAAATGCTAGCAAAGAGAGGGGGAGGGGAGAGGGAGGAAGGGAAGGAGGAATGGAAGGGAGAAGAGAGTAGGAAGGGAGGGAAGGAGAGGAGGGGGAGGAGAAGAACTAAGTCCACTATAAAACAAAAAAATAAATAAATAAATAAAATTTAATACTACTTTTCAAAGTGCTCCAGGAAACAAAAAAAATGACATTTATTTCTCTTGCTTCAAGAGTAGAACACATAGATAAGTAGACCTTGTGGCAGGAAAAAGAGCTCGCCCAGCAGAAAACAGAAAAGTGGCACTCTAGGGCATCCTCCTCTCTTGGTAGAGAAGAGCTGGCACTCCCTGAGCCCTGAGTGCCTTCCAAGGACAAAGCTGTCTTCATCTTTTTCAATAAGCAAAAACATACTGGTCTTCAGTTTTAAATTAATGTCTTCTCCCTCAGCCCCGCTCTCCCGGGAGGAGGAACCATCTTTCCAACCCCCTGGGGCACATCTGGTTTTCCGTGGTCTCCTGTTGTGATCTGCACTTTATCCCCTGGGTGGCTGGTTTGCTCCATCCAGCAAGAATGTCTGAATTCTCTGCATTCTGTGCACAAACTGCGGGGGCTGCCTAGTCCCTTTCCTGACGGTTCAGAGTCAGTGCTCCAGGGAACACAAGAGAGTATGCATTAGGGCAGAACAGAACTTGCACAGCAGGGAGACACTCCCCGCTCCCCTCCCACCACCACCCCTCCTGCAAGCTTGGTGAGGCCCAGCTTCAAAGATGGATGAGTGAGTGACCAAAGGTCATAGCTGAACAATGTCAGACGAGCCAGGAGAATGCCTGGGTAAGACGAAGAACCCGGAGTGGAAGCAAGGAATACCACCTGTGCTCATCACAAACACAATGTGATGTAATTGAAGTCAAGGCCACAGGTGAAGTATGAACAGGGTCCACATAAGATCAGAGGGACACTCTGAGGGTGAACCTTAAGTGTACTAGAAGGTGCCAAGACAGAATTACAAGTTCTGGCTGGTCTGTATAGGGAAATCTCCAGTGAAAACCTCCTCTCAAACACCAGTGGGGAAGCGCCCTGGCCTCGGAGATGCTCTGTGATCTAGGAACAAAGTTTGCTTTCCTTACACAGAACTCCTCCTCCTCCTTCTCCTCGTCCTCCTCCTCCTCCTCACCCCCCTCCTCCTCTCCCTCCTCCTTTCCTTCCTCCTCCTCTACACCACCACCACCATTACCACATTCTCCTTTTTCTCCTCCTTTTTCTCCTCCTCTTCCTCCTTCTCTTCCTCTTCTTCCTTCTCTTCTTCCTCCTTTTCCTCTTCCTTCTCCATGGCTTCTCTTGTGTCTGAAGTGTAGACAGGCCCTAGTAGGAGCTTCAACCTCCTGACAAGATCATCCCCTGAGAATAGAAACCATGCTAGAATCCCAGCAATGTTATGGAGGAGTGGAGGCCGGCCCTACTCGACTTCTTACTTAACTGAGAAAACTGTTGTTTCTTAGGCTGTTTCTCTCCCTTCCTTCTTTCCTCCCCTCCGTTCCCTTTCTCCATGCTCTTTTCCTCCCCTTCTCCATTGTGTCCCTCCCTTTCTTCCTTTTATTCTAGCACACAGCCAAACATGATCCCTCATTGATGTACCTGACACTCAGGAGATACTGAGTAATCAGAGACATGGGGAAACAGTGATTCCCCATGAACTGAAAGCGTGAGCTTCAGGCTGTGCAGGACTGTGCAGACATCTGAGCATCTTCAGAGGCCTCTGCTCTGACTTCTTCCTCCTTTCCCCTCTCCCTCCTCCCCCCATCCTCCCTCCCCGCTCTCTTCTTCACTCCACACATTGTCATATCTCCGCAAGCCTCTCTACAGCAGAATCAGGTCCCGTGGCACTTGTGGACACCGGTGAGACCAAGATTATTCATCATTATGCCCAGGGACGGACAGAGCATGAACCCGAGTTTCCCCATATCCCTCTACCCAGACCCTTCTGTCCCCCAGCCTCGGTTAGCTCATCCAACAAATGGGGCCAAAATATGTCACGTCTGTAGCTACGGATGTGAAGGACTGCTCCCATTTGAAGTAGGGGCTCATTCCTATTATGTTTAGTGACTTTCTTCTGGCCAAATGAACAGTTTGAAGCTTCTTCAGGATATTCCCATCTCATAAAACCATTCTGCCAAAATGCCTGTGGCTTTGCTCAAGGGCCCTGCTTCCCTGAGGCAGACGTCGTCTGCTATTTTCTGAGCCTCAGCCAGCACCTAGCCCAGTCTCATCCAGACAGAGCTGAGGACCATATATGTTTACCCACAGACTGGCTCCCTGTATCGGGATGAGAGCCTCAAACGCCCCGAGCCCCTACATCACAGGCCTCACAAGAAAAATGCACAGTCTTGGACAGGGTACCAGAAGTTCAAGCCATTCTGATGATATGAACCTTTACCATGGCTTACATCAGACACAAATGTAACCCTGGAACCTAAGGACACCACAGATGCCACTGGGGTCCTGAAGGTGCATCATTCTCCCTGTCACCCTTTGCATCTAAGCAGAGGTTCTGTCTGTATCTGTACTGGTGCTGGAGTTGATCTCTCCAAAGAACGCACGGTGAGACTGAGGAGAAAGCAGTGATGACGAGCAGCCTGGGACACCTGACCCAGACGGGTATGGTGTGAGATAAGGCTCAGAGGTAGGCTTTGGGGCATTGCTCCTGGAAGGGCATGCCAAAGGTAGCCTGGAGAAGCAGGAACCAGTAAAAGATGAACAGAGACGGGAAAATCTGGGAGTAGATAGGTTCAGCGCGATCCTGGTGGAATTGAGCGGTGATGCGGGTAGTAGAAACAGACAATAGATGTTTGGTGATTAGACAGAGAACCAACAGAGTAAGCCGCCCCCTGAACAAGGGCAGCCGCGGAGAGAAAACAAAATGGCCGCTCAGCATGTGATTCGCGTGTGCGCCTAGGAATTCAGCAGTTGTATTTTTTAACTTTCTTTTTTTCGTGTATTTGTTTAATGACTTTATATTCCAATGTCAGTCCCCCCTCTCCTCCCAGTACCCCCTCATGCAGATTTCCCCATTCCCTAAGATAAGAAAACATGGCACTGACAAAGAGACAGTAAAAGATCAGAAGGAAACAGCCTTCCCCAGAGCTGCAATACCACAGTTTCCCTAGAAACAGACGGCATTTTCTTACCAGTTACAGCTACCTAAGGCACATCCTGCCCCCCACCTCAGGTCTAACTTAGAGCTGCCACACACAAACCACCAAACCTGTCCCTGTGCCTGCTATAGTCTCGTAGTCTCATGGAGCTGTTCATTCAACTGTGTAGGCTTAGGCAATGTGCTGAGACCAATGAAGTCTCTCTTCCAGCCCAGCTCCACCTCCATATGAGAGAATCCGTTCTCCCGGGCATCAACCTTTCCTTGCTTCATGATACTGAAGTCATACTGAGTGGGGAAGAGATTGGACTGAGACTTATCCAGTTTGTTCTCAGGCATTTTCCCCTTTGGCTCAAGAGACCCTATAATCTTTTCGGCTTCTTTTCTACTGATTAACGAGCCCCAGGGGAAGTCAGAGATAACAAATGCCCCTGAAGGCCCATTCATCACAGCTCTTTCAGAGCCAAATCAGCTGCAAGTGACCACGCCAATTGCCTGGGACACTGCCATCTTATGCGTTGTGTGCATGAAGATATGTGCATGCACGTGTGTGCTCATGAAAGGGGCACCCGTGTGCATGTGTGTGAGAAGGTCGTAAGGTGCCCTCTACTGCTCTCCATTTTAGTAGCTTGAGACAAGGTCTCTTTCTGAACCTGGCACTAGGCTGACAGCCATCAGGCCCCAATGATCTTCCAGTTTCCATCCCCACACCCCACTATTAAGATTATAGGTGTACATGGCCACACCTAGCCTTTTATATTGGCACAGGATCCAAACTCAAATTCCTATATTTATACCACGAGTGCTCTTAGCCACTGAGTTATAGACTCGGGAAAAGCTTTCAGTCCAGAATAAACTGGAATAGCTGCTCACCCTAGCTGCAAAGTGGTGTTCTGATATTCAGACAGCAAGGAACTCTGAGTTCTGCTGAGGACGCCTCAGTGGGTACTAACGGACCTACTGGCCTGGAGCTATCTAGTTTTCTCCATTCTGTGGATTCCTCCTCATATACTACACCTGTCCCCAGGTATCTTTGTTTTCAGGCATCTGGCAGAAAGCTAGACACACAGCCTGTGCTCCATAGGAATGGCAGAATGCTATTAAATCCTGTCCTTCAGCCTTGCTGGTCTTTGTTTTCTCATCAGGGGAAGGCATTTGATTCTAACAGAGCATTGGCAATCAAGAATCCCCAAGACACATTCAGCTTACTGCTCCTGACTCAAAGACAGGCACCCTCAACCAGCTTGCTAAGTCTTACTGTAACCATGTAGCTTGTTTTAGTTTGGTTTGGTTTGGTTTTTGTTTTATCAAGACAGTGTTTCTCTGAGTAGCCCTGGATATCCTAGAACTCGCTCTAGGATAGCCCAAGCTAGCCTCAAACTATCACAGATATCTTCCTGCCTCTGCCTCCCAAGTGCTAGGATTAAAAGCATGTGCCCATTGCCTAGCTCAGCTTTTTTTGATGAGTTTTCTGATAAGACTTTTCACATCCGATTTCTCTGTAAATGAGCAAGTAAGCAGTTCTAAGAGCAAAGGGACAGTGCACGTAAACAATGGACTCCACGAAGGACAACGTGATGATGCACATCTGACAATAATCCTTTATTTTGCAATAATTTTCAATCCACAGAAAGATTTAAGGTAGGTGTGGGGTGTTGCCTCAGTTTCTCCTGCTGTTAACATCTTCCCTCCCCCCAGCCCCACCGCATACTTTGGAAAATTCTGAAACCAACATTTCCTGGTAATCCTAACTAAACTCCAGATTCTCTTAGACACTCACTAGTATTTTATTTTTCGATCCTTCATTTGTTTCAGCATCTAGTCTAGGGTAACCATAAAGCACTGAAGATTCGTGTCTCCTCAGTTTCCTGTGATCTGTGATGGTTTGTCAAACTGTCCTTGTTACTCAATGACCTTGACAATTTTAAGAAATCTTGGGTAGGTTCCTTATAGAGCCTCTCTCCCTCAACTTCATCTTGGCCAGGAGTTTTCTTTGTGATTAAACTGGAGTGACCAGTCTTCTTGGTCATATCACATCCGGCTTCCTACTGACAACAGGACTGGTTAACTCGGTCACGTCACCAAGGTACCAGCTGCTGCACCGTAAAGTAAAGCAGCGTGGTTTAATGTCCCACACACACACTCTCCAAATCTTCTCAGAGAGAATGCCAACTGTAGTTTCTGTGCCCATCCAAAGACAATGTCCATGACTGCTTGTCTAGAAGCGACTATGGCTCTAATGTTTGTAAAGAGCCCCTTGGTCAGGATGAAAGGTGGAGCAACTTCATTTAAAACTTAGTGATCGCTGTCCATCAGCAACTGGAAGTGCCAATGGAGGATAAACACTGCTGGGAGAAACCATGCATCTCAGGACAGTGTCCTCAAAGAAAACCTACGGCTGCAAGGAAAAGTGGGCATTGGATTCACTGATTATCTGAGAAAATACCTCTTCTCTGTCCTCTGTCCTTTGCTGTGTTGAATGGGGTGGATCAACTCCTGCAGCTCTTCTGTCACAGCCTATCCTCTTTCCTCTCTTTGTCTTCTTGTTGCCGTTCTCTATTAAAGGTCCCACAGAAAATAATTCTTAACTCTTAGCTGTGCTTGCTAAATTGTCTCTGTTCTCCTTCATGGCAGAGAAAAGAAATCTCTTCCTGCTCCTAGAGAAATGGACACAGTTTCCTTTACACCCATGTGTGTGTTTGCCAGTCCAAAAGTGGGGACGCATTTTCTACTGTGTGGTCTGGGAATGACAGCATTTTCGACACCAGAATTGTCTAGTTACCACCTCTAGTCCTCACACCCCATTAGGGCAGGGTGCCACAGAAATGGAAGGGTATTTTAAGTGTTGCCACACTCCAAAGTTGGAGGGGACCTCAGGACCTCATCTGGTCCAACTACCTCATTCTGCAAATGAGAAACTAAAACCTTCTGAGAGACTCATCCAAGGTCACTTAGCAATCGAATGACCATGGGACAAGAGCCCAGCAGTCTGGACTCCTACTCTGGTAGTCTTTATACCACCTTGTGGTTGACTGCATTGTGGGGAAAATGGGCACTTTCTATCACATACCTACTTCCAAATGGACTAGGACAAAAAGAAATCCCACCCAGGCACTTTGACAAATAGTGCTATAAACAGTTCTGATTTCATCAAAATGCAACTCAAAGTTGTCCCAGACTAAATCTAACTTGCAGCCAGCTTCAGATCCAGGCTGAGTCTCCACCTGCTTTCCACAGAGCTCAGACTAGACTGAGAGACTCAGTCTAAGCCCAGAATTCATGAGATGAACTTTGCCCTTGGGTGCTTCTGCTCATAATGACTGATGTGGATATTGGAATGCAAATGAAGATGTGGCTGCAGGGATTTTATAGACCCAAAGTGCAGGGGCTGGCAGCCCCCGACTGAGCTCCGCATCCTGCAGCTCTCTAAGGCTAGAACTGGGCAGGTAGCCCTATCAATAGACTATACTGGGAGGCTCAGGAAATGCTTCAAACATCTGATGCTAAGAGGTTCTTCTGTATTCAGGTTCAGTCTACAGAAAATAGCATGCATGTCCGTCTGTCTGTCTGTCTGTCTGTTTCCCTCTCTACAGGTTTAATCACTAACCCAACCTTTCTTCCTTTGTGTATGTCCATCTGTCTGTCTGTCTGTCTGTTTCCCTCTCTACAGGTTTAATCACTAACCCAACCTTTCTTCCTTTGTGTCTCTCCCAGCATTTTCCAAGATATGATGGAAGTGCAAGGCTCTAGAGAAGATCTAGATAAGGGTAGGTAGAGTTTGGGAGTTACTCTGGAAGTACGCTTTAAGACAGTGGTTCTCAGCCTTTCTAATTCTGCAATGCTTTAATATAGTTTGTGTGTGTGTGTGTGTGTGTGTGTGTGTGTGTGTGTGTGTGTGTGTGTGTGTGTGTGTGTTGTGGTAATCTCCAACCATAAAAGTATTTTGTTGCTACTTCATAATTGCAATTTTGCTGCTGTTTTGAATCATAATATTAATATGTAATATGCAGGATACTTGATATGCGAGCCCCAAAGGGGTCTTGACTCCAGGTTGAGAACAGCTGCTGTAAGATGTAACAAATACAAAAGAAACATATGCACACCAAAGGGGTCGACTGCCACTGCTGTGTGACACACCATCACCACACAGGAGAGGACACAATAACGGCATTAATGTCATCAGTAAATAATTCTAAACACATTCTCAATTAGCTTGATTCTCTTATCCTTAGGGAACTGGCCCAAAGTCACATATAGAAGACCACCATTTGGATACTGATGTGGTCTCAGAAACTCCTCAACAGAGGTCAACAGACCACACAGATCAACTCCAGTGTCCTGGTGGTGTCCTCTTAGGACAACAGACCCCTGCATACTTTATGTTTCCGGTCTCTGAAGAGAACTAAGTCCCATGGTAATAGCAGTTAAGGATTATCCAATATATTATTCCATTAAAACCTGTATACAAAAAGATCCCAACACCCTTCCACAGCCATTACACATTATCTATCTGTTCGTTACTAATTCTTTCTATGACATCAGTTCATCCCATTCTTCTAATTTTGCATTCCTTTTACCGTCCTCCCCACCCCCATAATCGACTACAGAGCTTTACCAGGCTGAATGCCGAATTTACTGAAAAATCCTTCTACCATAAAAATGCTCCCCCGAACATGGATCTCATTCATATTCCATATCCCCTTAAACGCCTCCCCAAGAGCTCTGTGTCATCCTGTAACCATCTTCCCCATAAACCCCACAAGGAACTTCTTCCATATCTATCTCATGGCTGTGAGGCTCCATAAACATCAAGTTGTATTAACATCAGCAATTTATTGAATAGGAACTACGCTCCTGTTTGCAACCATACAGGAAGAGCCAAATCCTCAAGACCCCAGGGATCAAAGACTCTCACACTCTCTTCACAGTAATAATTCGACTTCATTTGAAGGATCTTAACAAAAAGCATTCCCAAATGTTGATAATGTTCCCTCTCAGCCTGGAAACTTTTTTTTCCCTCCAAACACATCAGCTACAAAATGCTGGAGTTCTCCCTAAATAAAGAACGAGACAGCCAGATACGCTTTGAGCCAAAAGGTAGGAGCTTACACCAAGTGCTTTGCGAGTCTCTGTAGCACCTGGGTGGGCTCAGGAAAAAAACAAAATCAGTAAAACTAGATGGGAAAGAAAGGATATTATAAAGGGGTGTTTTGTTGTTACATAAAAAGCCACATGTAGGGTTTCACAGCTCAAGTCAAGCACTGGACAGAATCATGGGGTTAGCGATCCTTAGAGTCCCTCACTGCTACCATGGCCTAAAGCATCACTACACACCTGCCAGAGGACCACACTCAATTAATGGGTGATATTTGGATGACTTCACCCTCTCTTTACTGCCTAGGGAGGTAGTTAAATTAAAAAACATAATAACTATACATGAAAAGGAAGTTTTTCCAGGCCACACATGAATAGCAGAATCCTGAGCTTGTAGTCCATGAGGAAGGAGCAATGCCAGCGACTGTGAAAGTCGGTAAAGAAGAATAGGCAGGTGAAGAATGGGGACTTCTGTTTCCTCACCATCTTCTGGTTTTAGGTATGCCTCCCACTTCTTAAACCAAGAGTGGTAGCACACACCTTTAATCCCACCACCCCAGGGACAGACACAGGCAGATCTATGAGTTGAAGGCCAACCTGATCTACAGAGCAAGTTCCAGGATAGCCAGAGCTACAAAGAGAATCCCTGCACCAGGAAAAAAAAATGCCTGTCATTTCTGCAGATATTAATATCTAGAAATCACAAGGATATGTTTAGATTTCACACATTCTTTTACAGCAGGAACCCACAATAAGCTAGAAGGCTTCAAGAAAGCTGAAAGATCATCAGCTTTGACAATGGACATATAAATAGAAGAATAGGAGGTCATGAATATGCTAATGGTTTTCCCTGCTGTGGCCTTGCGGTATTGAGGTTTTAGCCCTAACATGTACATCAATTGGTGCCAAATCTAACCATCTTGCAATCTTCCACGGGAATCCCTGCTTCACATGAAACAATCGGGATGAATCACAGATGTTAAGGGAGGGTCTGGCATTTCTGCATAAGAAGAGTGTTTCCCTGAAGAGGTTTCATGATTTAGGGTTTGGGATAAATGCTCTCTCTACACTGGAGCAATTACCTGGTACTTCAAAGGTTATGAGGACAATGGAGCTTTAAACATTTTCTAAATTAACACATTACATAGAGATAAATCAGCCAGCAGACATGTATGGATCCATGCAGCATCTGTAGTTTCATTGGGATCCAGGCTGCATGTGAACAGGGATATATCTACTGTACCCTGAAACAACGAATGGCAAAGCATGGTTGACATTAATTGGTACACATCAGATAAGCTCACTGATTAATTGATTAACTAAACTTCATTCATGAAAGACAGTACCATCTTAAGGGTTTCTTGGCTGTTCTGATAATCAGATAACCCCCAAGGACATGAACTCCTGGCAGGTAGAAAACACAAGAAGAAGACAGACTCATATGTTCCTGGTATAGTCATCCTATCAGAGCCCACACAGAGACTGTGAACAGTCAAGACACTATCTCATTTGTTCACTTGGCTCTTATACCAGCTCTGGGTCAAAGTGGGTAGAAATGGTCAGAATGCATAGATAAAACGGGATCTCTAACACATCTGTGCACAATGCTGCATGGGCTCTGATTATGTGTATGACATAGCTGAGGGCTGGGCAACAGGAAGCACAAGTCTCAGTCTTCCTGCAGAGGCTGGAAATCCTTCTGCCATGGTTAAGATTGTCAACTTGAATCTAGAATCACCTCAGAGACAAATCTCTGGGGATATGAGTGGAGAATTTCTAAACTGGGTTAATTAAGGTGCAAAGACCCACCCTAGCTATGGACAGTACCTTTTCTTGTCTGGTTCCTGATGTGACCCGTGGCCTCAAATTCCTGGCTCTGTCCAATTTACCACACTTACCTTACTAAGCTCTGACTCCCTCTGTCTTTTCCTTTTTAGATGGCCCAGTCTACCAATCTGTGGGATAATGCTGCCTACATTCATGGAAGCTCATCTCTCCTCAGCTAAACCTCTTTGTAAATGCCCTTACAGATGTGTCTCACAGGTAATTCCTAGTCCAGTTGAACTGACAGTGAAGATCAACCATCACAAGGACCTCAAGCAACAGTATACGCTAGAAATTCTCTGCTTGTTCAGATACAAGTGTTCTGGGGGAAATAGGTACCCCTTGGCCCTTACACGCCTACTTATGTTTCCATTTGATGCTAAGGAAATGTTCCGGCCTGGCCTCAGGGCTACCCCCCAGGCTGAGAGTCCCAGACGATAGTCTCTAAACCTGCAGGTATGTCCCATCTGCAGAGGTCTACTGGGCCCTGCTTCTCCAAAAGCCACAGTCCCCTCTCCCCAAGACAGGGTAAGGACCTGACACAGTTTGGAGTCCTGAGTTTGAACCTCATCATTTCATAAAAACCAGGTGTGATGGTACACACTTGTAATCTCTTCTCTAAGGTTTCCTGGACAGCCAACCTACTTAATCATTAAATTCCTGGTCCCAATAACATTTGTCTCAGGAAAAGCATTTGCTTCAGAAGAAAAACACTTGAGGTTGTCTTCTGGCTTGCATACATACATACATACATACATACATACATACATACATACATACATATTATATGTATGCACCCAAACACATACATAGCCAAAAATAAAATATAGGCATGAAACCTTAGTAAAGTGCTCACTAATTAAAATGCTTTCTGCAAATGATTCTCTTACACATGACTAAGACCACACGGAACAATGGAAAGAGAGTCTCACACTTGGCTCCTGGCTCTGGCAATAACAGCGTCTGACCTCAGGTAAATGGCTCACTCTTCTAGATAACTGTGTGACATCCTGAACTTACTATTTTTCGCCTGGTATCACAATGTGCTTTCACATAATCTGTCTCACTCAGTTTTAGCACACACACACACCCCCACCAAGACCTTGCAAGGTGACTTGCCTTCCTTATATTGTTGGATCATCAAGGTCTGTCTCAATATCTAAGACACATGGCCAGGAAGGGATAGAGTCTGACTGTTCTCCCTGCCCCTACCTCCTTGCAGTGCATTCTGGGAAAGACATCCTTTCATCAAGATTACCCAGATATTGAGCAATCCCAGGGGCCTGTTTCCTATTGTTTCTTAGGAATTCTGTTTTGTGAATCCTGGTTTTCTGCACTCTAGATTCTTTCCTCTGGGTAAGGAAAAGGACGGGCTGCCTTTCAGGTCCAGACCCATGCAAAGCCCTTAAAAGAGGACATTTACCTCATCCCCAGCTCTGCCAGACCAAATACCCCCACTAACAGGTCCCACAAAGATTATAAAATAAAGGGGGAAAGCCCGTGGTGACTGCGGGGTATGGTTAAAATTGGACAGTGGAGCAGAAGATTTGATCTGGAAAACAGACGGAAGGAACGATGTCAACCCCGACAATAGTGACATTGGAACACACCCTCTCGTGTCCCAAGACAGGGTGACAGAACAGCACAGCTGCAGTCCCCTGAGCAACATGCCATGTGGCTCTGAAGCTTGCTGGGCCTGCTGCCCACCAGGCCTCGTGGTCAGTGCTGACTCACAGGAGGTGGGCTGAGGGGACAGCCTGGCCCAGCTCTCAGTACTTCTGACTCACCGTCTCCTCCTGGACCACTGTACAACGTCCCTCCTCCCAGAAACAACATCCATCTATTTTTTTTAGCTGACAGAAGAGCTTTTTCTTGTTCTTGAGGTTGTAAACTGAGCATCAAATGTTCCACAACTTTTTTCTAATAAGCGTGCCTAGTGGGAAAGTTAAAAACAAGCCTATTTGGGGGTCTGAGCAGGCTTTAACTCATGTGCAGCCTTGTCCTCTCCCCAGGTTCCCCACCTGGAAAGTGCTAAAGGCAAAGATGTTTTAGAAACCACAGAACAAAGTGAGCACAGGTTGAGCGACCAGATCTGCTCAAATGTTTACTTCATAATTAATATAGAACCAGTTGGCAGGCAGTAGTAAGCAATCCGCGTGTATTTCTCTAATTCTTACCATAGCTCCTGCATGAGAATTATTTCCTATTTTAACACTATAGAAACCAGAGGTTAAGCAACTTGCCTATAGTTCAGTTTGGGAGCTGAAATCCAAGCTCAGCTTCATCCAGCACCAAAGCATCTATCCAGTGACTAAATCGCCCAGCTGTGGTACTTTCATTCCCAATAGCAGCAAACTGAGAGCTGCTTGCCTTCCTACAACTCACAGAGAACAGTAGGTTCCTGAGTATGCCAGCATTTGGTTGTTCAGAGTACCTTGGTCTCCATGTCTCTGAGAAAGCCTGCATTTCCACCTTATCTTCCACTTCCCAGGCCCTCTGGTTGGCTCTCCAAGGGAAGGTAAGCCATGAAGAGAAATCTCTACAGGTTTTGCCTATCTGACCATGTCACATGGCATCCTAGAAATAACCAGCCTCTACCAGGCTGTGCAAGACTCCAATTCCCAGACCCTCTAGGAAAACTCATCTGGCAACAGAGCAAAGCAGCTTGTAAGGGCCTCTGCTTGACACAAATGGTGGCTCTCAGGTTTGAGTCTGCTCATCTGCCTACACGCTGATGGTGATGTGCAAAGGAGTCATCCAGAGGCTGACCAGATGCAGAGGGCCCCATGTTGTTATATATTGTGATGGTTCCTCCTGTGCACTGTGCCCAGAAGGCTGACCTGGGGCTGTATAAATGGATCCCACTGTACTTTGTCTTGATTTGACCAGTGGAAGGTACTAGCGCTAGACATATAATCAGAATGTGGCTGATAACTGGAAGCTTTACCAATAGGCCCTGCTATCCCCAGGCAGCTTCTCCTGAACATCACAAACACAGGACAGACACAGCCTAAGCAGTCAGTCGGCACAGCCTAATCAGCAAGCCCCAGGTCCTAGTGAAAGATTTTCTCTTTTAAAAAAAAGTTGACAACTCCTGTCAACTGAATGGATGAGAGCTCTTGTGGAAAAACACACAAGGTTACCCCTGATCTCCATATGCATTTATATGTGCGTGTGTGTCCCACCCACACATACACCCACATCTCCACATTACATACTTACATACCTACATACCCACATACATAGAGGGAGAGAGAGATTGTAAACACGAAACAAAAACAGTTACGTACAATTTAGAAATACCCATGCTCCTTCTAGCCTTCAATTCCCTGGCAGCAGATTCCTCAAACACTAATGAGAAAGGCATTCTTGGAGCCCATAGGTACACACATGATCATTCAGTATCCTCTCCAGGTCAACTCATGACCCAAAGTAACATATTGCTGAGAGCAGGTATTGGGCTTACAGGTGAAGTTTTCATTGAAAGTCATTCTCTTCTCTGTCAGCAGCAGAACTTTTGCTTTGAGTTTATACAGCCTTATGATTGATTGGATTGAGGAATGTGACCACTACCACACTCAAAGAGAACACAGAAAACAAGCAGCAGTGTAAGCAAGAGCTACAAAACCATGGGGGTGACTCCAGCACTTTCTGGCGTTCCCAAGAAGAAGTGAGCATCCACAATGGTCTTGTAAGGAAGGAAGGATCTCAGTTCATGAACAGGATGGATGAGATCATCCCAGTCACTGGGTACCACACATGGAAAGGTATAGAAGCAGAAAAGAGGATGAGGTACCCTGGGTGCCATAGATGGAATGTTATGACCGGGGCTTAGATGGTGTATGGAAGCTGATGAGACTGAAGAGGGTCACTGCAGCCATGCTTAGAATTAAAAAGAAATGCAAAAAAATGCATATGCTGAGTTATAAACCATCAACTGTACTATGAAAACAAAATAGAATTCACAATGGCAAAAGAAAACATGGCTGGCTCACTTCTGGGTTCACACTGGCATTTTTTTTTAAAAAAAGCTAGAAAGAAAAATGAGCATCATGTCTTTTGAAATTGTTTAAGTAATTGTTGAGTGCATGCATTTTGTGAATTAGTGTATAGTCATGCTAGAATGTATGCAGAAAGAGCTTCTAAAACTGGAGATAATGGATGGGTGGATGGGTGGATGGGTGGATGGATGGATAGATAGATAGATAGATAGATAGATAGATAGATAGATAGATAGATAGATAGATACATATAGATGTTCTTGATGCTTCTTTCTAACTTGATAGGTTCTACCCATGCCATGAAAAAAAAAAGAAAGAAAGAAATTGGAAAATATCTACCTAAACTGAAGCCAAGCTTTAAAGTCCCAAGGCCTTGAGAACATCCTGTGCTGACCCTACACCAGCCCACAAATAGTGGAAGAGGAAACCAGTGTGCCCATCCTAGCCTCCTGTTGGCTTCACTCCCCTGGACAACATGTAGGTCACATGTGGGAATCCTGTAAGAGAACAGCACCCTGGGGAACATCACAGACTGTAAATTCCAAGGAATGTTACAACCAATAGAAAAAAACTCTTGCACTTTTGTCAGCCACCAATGGCTCCAAGGAAAGTCTGGGTCAATTTTCAAACCTGGCGATACCTTCCTGGTAGAAGGGCAGCCATAAAAAGGCCAGTTTTCCTCTGCCACTTTCCCAAAGGAAAGAACCCTGGGCTGCTCCAGTTGCGTTTTCCCTACCTGTGGTTTTATGGTTAAGCCAAGTCAATAAACTGAAATGTAGCTTTGGTTCGGATGATTCGCAAGGAGGAAAGCAGCAATTTTGCCTTCAAAGAGACAGAGCTCGGAGCCAGGAAATGAGAGTTATGTTTCCGGGCTGTACTGGGAGAACTCTGAGCTGTAAACTTCAAAGGGCCAAGCTCCTACCAAGTCCAGGGATGGCTTGGAGATGGTCCAGGTTTTGGCAGTGGAAGGGCACCTGTTGTCTGAGAGCAGATGCTAAAAGAGTCATGTCTGCTGGGAGAGTCAAGGTCATCAGGACATAGATGTCAACTGCTGCTCGAGTCTGGGGAAGTGGGCACCTATGGAAAATGAATGACTAGCAGTGTAGACCAATGGTAAAGGGAATGAAGAGGAAGGACAGCTGCCCACAAAACCATATGGCCTTACTTCTTTCTCTGCTGGACCTCCAGATCCCTCTGTGGCTTTGGTCAGGCCATTTTTTTCTTCCCGGGATTCCATTTTCTCCCTAAAGGGCATAGCCATATCCTTATCCCATAGCTCTGATGTAAAAGAGCATGTAAGACCAGCTTGAGCCTCCAGTATCTCCCATAGAGTGCTCTGCAGTCATTGAACACATATATTACCACAGCACTCTTTATATCTTTGCTGTTATGACAAGCCAGCCTCCTTTCTTCCTGCTCAAATTGATTAATTCATAGTATTAATTTAATTAATAGCCGCATTCTCATCTCTCCCTCGGGTCCCACAGTGTCAGCCACTTATTCTAGTCTTCAATGTTATCCACTGTCCTGATGTCCCCAGCTTGAATGGCTGTGTACCACTTTTGACACAACCCCAACATTCTCTTGTTACCAAGACACGGCAACATTTACTGCTGACCCAATCCAGTGAATCGAGGATTCTTAAGCACAATACTAGGCAGAAAAAAAGCATTCGCAGGTCTCAATGCACAGGGGAGTCCATGTCCCCTCCCACCCAGGGAAAATCTGGAAGATGCCAAAAAGTTTATTTTTCTAGGATTAGCAAAATGACAGGGAACCAGCCATATATATTGTCAAGCCTGACGAGCCAAATATTTTTCTGTAATTTCTGCAATAATATGAGAAAAGTTGAAAAGAGAAGGGAAAAAACGTATTTAATTTTAAGCCTGTCTCTGTAGTCTCTAGCTCCAAAAATAACAGCCCATCCCATGAATTACCAACAACACTATTTGCAAGACAGTTGCTTGATACAAGGAATGGAACATATTAACAGGAGCTTCCTGACAAAGCAGGGGGGACACTTAGGGAGGACAGATTGACCTAAGACAGACAGCACCTGGGAGAGTGTGAGCTTTTAGCTGCCAAACTGTGTGATGTGCCCTCCCAACAGAGCCGAAGAGGTCATATAGATGTCGCCCTGACCCAACTAAGTAATCAGATCATGAAGGTGAGGAGTCTGGCTTTTGCCACACGTGATCTAGGGTACTTTCAAAAGACCTTTAACTTTTGGACTATATACCTGATAAAGTGATGATGGAGGAATCCTGATAAAGTGATGATGGAAGAATATGATACCAGAATCCAGAGGGGTGAGCATCATGAAAGAAGAGACTATTTTAAATTACATTGAAGATATTATTTGAAAAATTAGACGGGAAGAAAAGGGGTAAGAGAAGGAAAGAAATGAAGAGAGGGATAGAGGGAAAAGTGAGGAAGAAAGGAGAGATAGAGGAATGGAGGAAGAGTATGGGGTGTGTGTGTGTGTGTGTGTGTGTGTGTG
This sequence comes from Rattus rattus, assembly GCF_011064425.1. NCBI lineage: Eukaryota > Metazoa > Chordata > Mammalia > Rodentia > Muridae > Rattus > Rattus rattus. Next base: position 29,375,005 of record NC_046160.1, on the reverse strand, counting down.
TGTGTGTGTGTTTTCAAGGGAGAAACACTGAGAGGAGCTTCAGCTAGGGTCTATTTGCCTCCATTAGACATGTGTCAGAGTCTAACATCAACAGAGCCATTGCTTCAGAAGCTGGGAGACTAAGATAGACCAAGGGTCTTGATGGAAGCAAAAATGTTAACCTAGAACTTCTTAGAGCTCAGCTGACCTGACTCTAACACTCACCACCCCTGTGGCCTGAAATAGGTTAGCTCCCTGTCCAGAGCCAATGTGCCTTCAACCTCATGAGTACATCATAAAAATGGAGGGAGAAGGAGAATCAGAAGAAGATGATGGAGAGTGAGGGTGGGAGCTATGAGTCATCTGAGTCATCTTTTCATCCCTCAAACCCTGCATCCAGGGAAGTCTCAAGAGAAACAACACACTCAGGCACCATCGGACCCATCCTTTGATAATTATTGACTGTATCTGGTTCACAAGAGACTCCAGGCTCATAAGAAGCCTCCAAACAGACGTTAAGTCCTTCACAGACCTCCAAGAGAGATGTTTTCCTCTGCCTCATTCTGGTTGAGGAAACTAGAGCTCTAGCTTAGATACAGAAAGGCACAGCATTTGTCTGGAATCTCAGACAACAGAGCCAAGGCCACCAGATCTTTTCTGGGGTGAGACATCTTAGTTGAAGAAAGAACTTTCCACCTGTCCAAGTGACCAAGAGAGTAGGCATGCACCTCCCTACCCATCATGGGAGGAAGGGGGAGCACTAATCCCAACTTCATCCTTGACTTTATACCATCCTTTCTCCCAGGACCCCATCTTAGCATTTCAAATGCAAAGGGGCCTAGAGAGAAGAGACCATCCATATTAAGCCAGCCCTCAAGAGTCCCCAGACTCATGGAAAGTTTGAGGTAGAGACTGCCCCCAACACCAGATTGCCTTCAGATGGTGAAAGCCACCCCCAAGCAGCTGGGGGAATCAATGGCAAAGACTTTCCCAGCTGCTAAGGTCAGGGAAGCGAGAGTAACAGCCAGAAAGGAGGGTTTCCAGCAGGGGCAAATCTGGAGGTGCAGTCCTAGCTCCAGCCTGGTGTTAGGTCCCAAGTTGTGTGAACCCAAGAGGCTACAGAGAGGTCGCAAGCACTCTGAGACAAGAGTATGAGGCACTAGTATGTCCTGCTAAGCACTGAGCCATAGAAAGGCCTCAACCTAGCCCTTGAAGAATGACTGGTCTTTCTACTCATGAGTCTCATCAGAGGAAAAGGAGAAACTTGTCCTTGTTCCCAACCCCCACCGACAGAAGGCAGAATCCACTAAGGAGCCAGGGATTAGAAGCATGAGACAAACACCAAATGTTTTACCACTGGAAATAAAGTTGAATGTGGCTCTGGAATTCACTACATCCAGAATTTCCAGAGGGAGGTTTGGAGTGAGTGAGTCACCAAGGACAAAATGGTGGGTGCTAACGGCCCCACAACAGGATGCAGAGGAGAGTTCAATAAGCTAAGAAAAGATGCTCCGAACCTCTTTTCCTGCACCCACCCCAGAACTGAAGCATTACCTTCCCCCTCCCCAACCCCTCCAGCTGTGAGCAGCTTGGTGGGCCCCTCACTCCCCTGAGAGACTTCACAGGGGCAGGAGGAAACCCAAAACACTGAAAGCCCATAAATCTCTGCCTGCCCACGACAGGGCTCTGGCACCTTTCCTGTCTCTCCTTCTCTAAAGGAAAAAACAATACATAACTAATAACAATCCCCAGGATCAGAAGAGTTACCAGGCAAACTGGGACTGTGTCCAACTCCTTCTTCTCTTTGACACCATGTGGGATTTTCAACACTGCTTCCAGCTGGTGCCTCATGCTATCCCTGGGACCCAAGAAGAAGCACCCTTCTCCTTCACACAACAGGCTATTGGACATATGCTGTACTTCCTAGACCCTTCCCAGAGTCCTAGCTATACCTTCCCCCCACAAGCATCTGCCACAGACAGGGAAAATCCAAGACCTACATGGGAGGTCGCTGCCTGAATCTCACGATGATGTCGCTTTAACACAGTGGTTCTAAATCTTCCTAATGCTGTGACCCTTTAAAACATTTCCTCATGTTGTGGTGACCCCCAGTCACAAAATTACTTTTGTTGCTACTCCATAACTGTAATTGCTACTGTTATGAATCATAATGTAAATATCTGTGTTTTTCCATGGTATTAGGAGAAGAAACCCCTGTGAAAAGGTCATTCGACCCCTGAAAGGGTAGAGACCCACAGGTTAAGAACCACTGCTTTGACTGAACAAGAAAGTGAGACTGTGGCTCAGAAGTAAGAACAACACCACTCTAGCAACAGCCACCCTGAAAAGGGTTCCCATGTGACAGAAAAAAAGAACTGAGCCTCTGAGAAATAGTGAGTGGCAGATTACAACATCAAAACCAGGCTGGAGAGATGGGTCAGCAATTAAGAGCATTAGCTTGATCTTCTATAGGTTCTGCACCTATAGGGTCCCACCACCCACACGGTAGCTCATGACTACCTGTTATTCTAGTCCCAGGGAATTTGACACCCTCATCTGTCTCTTCAGGCACTGTATGCATGCAGTACCCAGACATGCATGCATACAAAATACCCATACCCATAAACATAAATAAATAAATGTTTTTAATCAAAACACTAAGTCCAAAGTTATGAAGTCTGCTACTTTTCTAGATGCCTCTCCTGGTCTCGGCATATCTCTGACCCTCACAAGAGAGTTTCCAAAGTTGAGACTGAAAATGGCTCTCATGTTCAGGAAACAGTGCAGAATGTCATTTCTGCAGCCTCAGGCCATAGCCTAAAAGAGAACAAAGCCCTGGGTTCAAATTCTAACATCAGACTTTAACCCTGACCTTCCGTTTATTTTGCAAAGTGAGAATGATATAAGTACCTATCATAAGAGTCCTCGTGTAGATTAAACATACAAAGACAAACAAACCCTTGGCCCATTGCAAGTGTGCAATAGCTACCGCCTGTAGACAAGAGGATATGGACTGTCAATACAGCTCGGTGAGAGTGCTGGCCTGCTATTTACAAAGCCACTGCCTAGATCTCCAGGCTCAAAAATAATAATGATAATGAATATTAAATTACTAATAAAAGATTCGAAGGGCCAAGAGGTTAAGATCCCCTGCTATTTACCCAAACCTGTCTGGAAGCCCCACGTTCTCTCAGTCTCCCAAGAGATGTGGTTCATCTATTCAGGCCACCTCTAGCATGGGTACACAGGGCCTGAGTCAAGAGGACATCTGCTATCTGTGAACCTCAACTCACTCATCCAAACCTTTACATACTGACACCTTGCAGGCCTCTGGGGGCCATTTCAACAGAGGAGTTCATGATCTCTGTTTGCAGAAGAGTGAAAAAGGGCCTTATATCATGCCCCAGTTGGAAACGCTACTTCATCCTCTAGTTCTTGTGGGGAAGGCAGGAGCATAATTGATGTGGCCAGAATGCACATGGCCAAAGCAGTTGCAATCACTAGTTTATTAATACATTCTCTAGACATTGATGCATTCCGGAAAACCAAGATGCTAAAGAGCCAAGGTCTTCCCTCAAGTTCATAGGGCCTAGAAGTGGAGACCTCATAGGTTTAAATGAGGTTAATGAGTCTGAAGGAAAAGTGTAAGCTCCAGAGTGCTGGAGGCTCCCTGAGAGTAACATATATGTAAGTAAAAAGATGGGATGTCCCATCCACCAGAGGAGACAGAAGTGCACAGCTGCTAAGTGCATAAGAACATGATATGGAGTGACAGCTTGGAATGGAAGAATTAGAGGTGATGGTTAAAAAGCAGAGAGGAGGACAGAGAAATGGCTCAGTGAGTGAAGATGCTTGGTGTCTGATGATCTGAGTTTGATCCTTAGGACATGAATGGTGGAAAATGAGGATTAACACCAAAGATGGTCCTCTGATCTCCTATGTGCACTGTGGCATGCACACACACACACACACACACACACACACACACACACACACACACACGATAGATGATAGATAGATAGATAGATAGATAGATAGATAGATAGATAGATAGATAGATAGATAGATAGATAGATAAAGCTGAGAGGCATGTGACTATAAATGTTGCTCAGTGATTGTCCTTGTCTAACATGCTCTCAGGATGTATCTTGATGGTAAAGCCCTTGCCTAACTCTGACACTAGGGAGAAAGGGAAGAACAGAGGGGCAAAAGGCCAGAAAGGCACTCTATGCTATGGAGCACAAAAAAAAAATCCAGATGTTAAAATTCCATCCCAGCTTGGCCTTCAACCTGCTGTGCAATCTTGGCTCACTCTCACCCCACTCCAGGTCTTGGCTTCCATATATCCATGGTGGGTGGAGGCTGCACTACTCACCCAGACCCCAAGGCTTGGAGTATTCAAGGTCCCGAGCTGGCACAGACTAGCTGGAACATCAACTGCAGTGTGTCCCCACTCGAGGCTCTAAGAGATAACCATCAAGAACCTATGTCCAAAATAATTTCTTTAGCAAACCCAGATTCTCAAATAAAAACATGCAAAGCAGTTTCCAGTCTGTTTGTTTTTGTTTTGTTTTGTTTTTAACTATGTCAACAAGAAACATCTCAGAGTCCAATCATTCTCCCTAGACCATTCTATGGTTGCTTCACTACATTCTACCTGATACCTTCAAAGAAAATTTTAAGTATGTTTTACCCACTGAGGATCCCCCTGGCTCATCAATGCCTTGAGACCACTGTACCTGCATTCCTAAACCATCTGTAGAAACTGTAGTGGGTCAGATCTTTCTCTATACAGAATCTTAGCCACTCTACACAGCAGGGTCAGAACTGAGCGCACAGTGACTATAACAAAGTCATATCTAGGGAGTGGTAGTGCTCATGGGCTGATCACTGAGTTGGAGGCTAGCCTGGTCTAGAGAGAGAGATCCAGGATAGCCAGGGCTACTCAGAAAAAAAACTCTGTCTCAAAAGAGAAAAGGGGGTATGGTAGATGATAGCCCAGTTCTGAAGGCTTCTGAAATTGTTGTGGCACTCTCTTAAAGTATTTCCCCCTTTCCCTGCCTGTGTAATACACAGACAGCCTCTGAGCATGTAGCCACCCAACACTACATTTCCAGATGGCAAGGCAGAGTGGGAAGCACCTGGGCACGTCTATCTCCAGCACTTATCACCCTCTGCATTACTCCTGGCACCTCCCATAAACTGACCCTTTAACATGTATGGCTTTGCAAAAAGCCATGAGAGTGTATAGTCCAACTCATCACATTCCAAAGAAAACTATACCCAAGATGGAGAAGACTATCACCTACTCAACAAGCAAGCCTGTCCTGGTATCTCCTAGCCCTGTGGCTCCATTCCACAAGCACCCCATGCCAACAGAGCACCAAGCACATCCATGAAGCCCTAGTCAGAGTGTCTGTGCAGGATGACATCACGATCCACAGCTCTGAGGAACACACAGCCCCTGCCAGCCTGTAGATTAGGCCACAGTTAGCTGGAAGGAACCAGGCCTAAGGCTAATGGTCAAAGCCCAGCTGGCCCCATCTGCAAAGTCAACCTGCCCTTCTTAGCCAACTCATGCCCTTAACCCACAGCATAGTCCCATGCTATCAAAGAATTAGCTCAATTCATTGAGATGTCTTCCACCTAACCATTAGTACTCATTTTGTGGAGGAACACTGTGAAAAAGAAATTCCTCCAAAGACTAGGAAAAACACTAAAGTACAAGATTTACAATCAAGGGACATCGAAGGTCTTTCATAACCTTGCTTAGATCTTTTTCCTGTGATGGGACAAAAGCATTGAGGACAGATGTGGAAAAGGTGATGATATGCCTGCCACCCACTTTCTGCAATCAATAAACCTATAGCAACCTTATGCCTTTCCAAAACACTAGCACATCCCACGTACCTGGCCCCCAGAAGACCCCACTTTGCCACCTATAGCTCCCTGACACACATGCTCCTGTACTGATGTCTTAAATGTTCTTACTACTCAGTGCCTCTGCCCACTGTACTCCAATAGGTGGACAATACCCCTGTTCCCCCAAGAAGAGTATGTAAGGGTAGGAGGAACAGCTGAAGCAGGCAGACCCAGCTAATCAAAATCAAAAGATCAGAACCCTCAGGGACTGCCTGGGACACAGCATGGCACAGTCATCATAGAACCATAGGAGGTAGGAGGAATGAGTGGGAAGAATATAAGGAATTAGTATTTCAGTGAAGATGAGTAGAATCCACAAGCAGATGGATACTACACTTTGCTGAAGTTTCCCGTGAGTCCTGGACTTCACTGGAATTCAAGATGTATCCAAAACAGGAAGAGCCGTGCTGGGCATCTTCTGGAATCCTGGGGAGGTGGCAGGACTTTTCTTAGCTTATCTGGCAAAAAAGAAGAAGAAGAAGAACAGAATGAAGAGGAAGAGGTGGAGGAGGAGGAAGAGGAAAAGGAAGAAGGAGGTTCCTCAAGTAGAAAACTTTTGTCTCATTTATCTTTATGTCTCTGGAGCCCAGAAAACTGTTTAGAATAGCACAATTGTTCAAAGGAAGGAAGGAGGAATAAGGGAATTAGTGGATGGATGGTAGATAGTGGGTGGATGGTAGATGATGTGTGGATCAGTGGATGGATGGTAGATAGTGGGTGGATGGTAGATGATGGGTTGGGGGGATGGATGGTGAATGGTGGTGGATGGATAGATGGCAGACAGCAGATAGTAGATGGGTGCATGGTTCTAGATTTCACAACAGTAAAGGATTCAATTAAAGTATCCTAACATTGCCACTTGCCAAAAACCAAAATAAATAAAAGTATTTAACCTAATGATCTTTGTCCTCTGTCTGTCTTTCAGCCCCACTGGTGCTGAAAGCCCTTGTCGGGCTCCTACACGATCTCAGCTAGGTCTTTCCTCTCCCAAAGACATGGAAGAGGAAGAACCATGACTGGATCCTGGCCCCAGAACAACCCTTCAGTAATTGCATGTTTCCAGACAGACATAAATAGACAGATTAGCCTTTCTGCATTTTTCTCATAAAAATAACAACAGTTCCTAAGCACACTGGCATGAGTGTGGACATTAAGCATTGCAACCTGCTGTTCTTGGCGGCCAGGGCTGGCCTTTCTTTCTGTTCCCCCCAAACCGCCTCCTCTGGGCTCTTGGAGGCTTCCTCCAGCCTGGCTCTGTCTGCCCATATCACCCCAGTACAGGTTGGCAGCCAAGCCCTGAGACTGGCTAAAGGCTTTTATGAGCATCATGTTCATGGTTTGCTATTGTCTGGCTGGATCTTTATCTGCTTTTAGTCATTATGTAACTCAAAATGTTATAACACAGCAAAAATGATTATATGTCCCGCTTGGTACTAAGGAAAATAGGGATGATATTTGCTTTGTCTTTGTCCTAACCTAGAACAACAACTACAATGACGACATTACTCTCCACATCTCAAACACACTATAATCACCCCCTCTACTTTCCAATACCCTTCTTTCCACTTTCCTCCCTCTCCCTCTTCTTCCCATCCTCTGTCCTTGTCTCTAGTTCCTTTCACTTATATTCAAAACTCTCATCTGGAATATGGATCATACCTGAAGACCAAGGCAGCTGCACCCCTGCTTTCTCTAAGCCTCCATTTTTTTTTCTACACCCAGCATAGGCAGGCCTTCCTCAGGCTTAGTCAGGCCCAAAGCATCACCAGACCCTCTAAGACCCATCAGCTCCTAAACTAAAGAAAGCTCTGTCCTAGTTCTCTTCCCTGATGCAGATTGCTATGGCCACTAGCCATGGGATAGTCATGGTCCCCTCTAGGAGACGAAATGTTGTTCAATACTTGCAGAACATAAAATAGCCTCTCTATGATGCTAATACTCTTTATTGCTCTCTCCAGATAACTCTAGAATAAAGCATGGAAGTCAACTTGTATAAGGCACATATTACACACCAATTAACAATGCAAGACAACTCCCAAGAGGACCATAGGGTTATAACATTGGGGGAAAGGGTCATATGGATTTGAAACCTATAATTCAAGACCCTTTACCACTGACAGATTCAGAAGAGCCATTTTTCTCTCTGTGAACTGCATGAGTAAAACATCTAGTGTTGTACCAGATCTTCATGTGTGTGTGTGTGTGTGTGTGTGTGTGTGTGTGTTTGTGTAGTAATGGAGGGGGAGGCAGGAAGAACTGGGGTCTCTAAAACTCCAAAGCTTTCCAGGAATCCTTGGATTCCTTTATCTGCAGGGTACCAAGGAAGTTCTGACCACTCATTTGCATAGAGTGCAGGTCACCAACTGAGTCCATGTAAGACAAAGGAGGAGGAAAAAGCTACTGAACCTGTCAACTGCTTAAGCTAACAGAGAATTTCCAGCAAGTATCTGTGTCTTGATTAATTCTGTCCAGTGACTGATTTGTCTTACTTCACTGGCAGCCTTTGTGGGCATACTAGGATCTTAGTTAAGCTCTTGAAGCAATGATGAGGAAAGAGGACTGGTAAGAAGATATTCTAACAAGATTTAAGTCCTTTGAGGTCTTTGATCTTGTGAAAGGGAGCTCTGTCAAAGTTTGCTGGAGAAGGCTACTTCCAAAAGCAAACAAGGAAAAACAGTGACATCAAAAACAGTAGGTCAGAGAGATTCTGTAGTTGTGTCAAGACACTGTAATTCTGCTGAATGTTCCTGCTCCAATTCTGTGTTTCCAGCAAATTCCTTGCTTTCACATGAGATCTGGTATAGCTATAAAACCATGCTGCTCTGTGCAGCTTCATAGGCATCCTGTTTGACACATTAAGCTATGAGATGATTGCAGAAGCTCCTCTGGTCCCTCTGACTGTGATTTGTAATCCACATCTTCCTTTCCAGTGCAACTAGAAGCAGCCAGCCCCACACAGCCTGCAAAACTCAGTCTTGTGTGTTCACTGTGAATCCTACTGTTGTGACAGTCTTCACTAACGGTCAAACTGTCAAACCTATGTCTTTTATTGGTTTCCTTTCATGCATCATCAAATTATTTAAAAAAGAAAGAAAATAAAAACAAAAAATCAAAAGAAAACAAAAACCCTTAGCCTCTGTAAACCACACACTGTCAGTATTCTAGATTTCTAGGACTAGGGAGATGGCTCAGGGGCTGTGAATGCATGGGGACCTGAGTTTCACCCCCAGTACCTACATAAAAAGCTGAGTACAGTAATGTTTGCTTGTGATCTCAGTACTTGGAAGGCAAAGACAGATGAAATCCTTGGGGTTGCTGACCATCCAGACTGGTCCATGGAAGATCTTTTGTCAAAGCCCAAGGTGAAGGGTCTTGGAGAATGAAACCTGAGGTTGATTTCTGACCTCCACATGAATGTGCATATTTATGCACATATGCATGTATGATACTGGCATAAACCCACACACATATAAACAAACAAAAATTATATTCTATTTTCTATTGGCAAGAAATCCATCACAGCCTGTTCTAATCATAACCTGCATAGATAACTAGTCATTCTTCAACAATGTGTTCTCTGGTAGTCCTTGTATGGTCAAATGCTAAATCAAAAGCTATATGGAAACCAGAAAAAAAATACAGCAAGCAGCCAGGAAGTTATTTCATAGAAAATTCAGTTCCTATAATTCTGGGAAGTTATGAGATCAAGGAAAACCACATTCACTCTTAGAGGGTCCTGAAGGATGACAAAACAGAAAATGTTCAGAGGTCACTAAGGACTCCTGTAGTGGTTTGAATATGCTTAGCCCAGAGAGTGGCACTATTAGGATGGGTGACCTTGTTGGAATAGATGTGGCCTTGTTGGAGGAAGTGTGTCACTGTGTGGATAGGCTTTGAGAGAGCTCCCTCCTAGCTGCCTGAGGATGCCAGTCTTCTGGATGCCTTCTGATCAAGATGTGGAACTCTCCCCCAGTGCCATGTCTGCCTAGACACTGCCATGCTTCCACCTTGATGATAATGGACTGAACCTCTGAACCTGTAAGTCATACCCAATTAAATGTTGTCCTTTATAAGAGTTGCCTTGGTCATGGTGTCTCTTCACAACAGTGGAAATCCTAAGACATTTCCCTCTACCTATGTACTCTGTACTTGCTGGTTTTGTGTCAACTTAACACAAGCTGGAGTTATCACGGAGAAAGGAGCCTCCCTTAAGGAAATTCCTCCATGAAGTAAGGCATTTTCTCAATTAGTGATCAAGGGTGGAAAGGCCCATTGTGGGTGGTGCCATCCCTAGGCTGGTAGTCCTGGGTTCTATAAGAAAGCAAGCTGAGCAAGCCAAGGGAAGCAAGCCAGTGAGTAACATCCCTCCATGCCCCCTGCATCAGCTCCTGCTTCCTGACCTGCTTGAGTTCCAGTCCTGACTTCCTTTGGTGATGAACAGCAATATGGAAATATAAGCTGAATAAACCCTTTCCTCCCCGACTTGCTTCTTGATCATGATGTTTGTGCAAGAATAGAAACCCTGACTAAGACAGACTCCATGGAACAAAGGATGAATAAACCTCCTCCAACCGACACTTTTTATTATGCTTTCATCTACTGGAAATAACAAGACAAACGGTTATTTGGCCAATAACATGAAGCCGTTTTAACATTACATAGTTAAAAGGATAGCATTGTGTGTGTTACAAAAGTGAGAAAACGAAGTGAGTTGATGTAAGCATCTCAGGTACTCTGGTTATTAGAATCTCAGGCCATGGCATTCTGAGCCCTTTAAGTGCTGTTGTGTGTCACCACTTTATCTGACTTTAGCTTTCATGTTCATTTTTTTCCCATGGAACCCACAAGTGACTCATTCTAGTGCTAGGATCCCCTGTAGTTTTTCATGTGCACAAAGTTTTCTCACTCTTCCACTGCAGCTGTCACATTCCTGGGGGAAAGAATCTGTGACAACCACATGGCCACTAGCCTCCTAAAAGGGGGCCTCATAAGCCCCAGGGAATCTCTAACAGAGTCCAACATTCCAAAATGCTATCTACTCACAGGTAGTTCCAGAATTCACATAATAAGCAAACAATGTCTATGCCAAGGTATTCTCAGTCATTGACAGCTGTGGTAGGCATAATTCTTGAGAGAGAGAGAGAGAGAGAGAGAGAGAGAGAGAGAGAGACAGAGAGACAGAGAGACAGAGAGACAGAGAGACAGAGAGACAGAGAGAGAGAGACAGAGAGAGAGAGAGACAGAGAGAGAGAGAGACACAGAGACAGAGACAGAGACAGAGATACAGAGAGAGAGACAGAGAGAGAGAGAATCAACTAGACCAGTGGTTCTCAACCTTCCTAATGCTGTGACCCTTTAATACAGTTTACTCATGTTGTGGTGACCCCCCCCAACCATAAAATTATTTTATTGCAACTTTATAAGTGTAACTTTTCTATTGTTATGAATTATAATGTAAATATCTGTGTTTTCTAGTGGTCTTAGGTAACCCCTATGAACTAGTCACTCAACACCCCCTCAAGTGGTGTTAACAGGTTTAGAACCTCTGAACTAGCTGTAGCTGCTTGTTCTATCTGAAATCCACAAGATACACCAGCAGTTGGAGGCTCAAGGATGAGTCTCAGCTTGAGTCCAAAGGTCATCTACTGTAAACTAACTTCCTGCTTCAGGAAAGTTGGTCTTTCTTAAGGCCTCCAACAGATGAAATAAAATCCACCAACATTATCCATAGGATTCTACATCAAGCCTATTGAATTAAATACTTATCTCATAATTTTAAAAACACCTTCACAGAAACATCTAGAATGACATTAACCAGATATCTGGTCACCATGGCCAGTATCAAGTTGCTACATAAAATCAGATCAGCTCCTCCAAAGAGTCATTTCAAAGCACCAACCTACTCAGTAAACTCAACACATCCTTCTTCCCTCACACCATCTGCAAGCATCATCCCTGGATAACTCTATCCACCTCAAAAGCAGAATTACACTTGACCTGTCTTTGTACCTCAGCACACAGTCTGAAGCCAGTAGATGGCTCAGTAGACATTAGCAACATTGGAAGAATGAGGGATTACTGCAGAAGCTGCAGGCCTTCATGACTCAGTAACTGACCATGGGTTTTCTCCTCCCAACAGATTCTTTTCAACAGATAATCTGAAAAAGAGTTCTAAGATAAGCCTGGTGTTTTATGCGTGGGAAGATTGGCCCACCAACCTCATCTAGTATCAAGTGACGAAAAATACCAACTGGTCATCCTGTTGGTCACCTGTTAATGTGGGACCATGGAAAGAAACACTTCAAGTATCCTAGTAGCACCAGCTCAACCCTGGGGTTTGAACCCTGAAGTGTTTATTCTGTTTTCTTCTCACTCTGGCCCAGGTCCCGGTTTTCCCCTCCATGTCCATTTGGAAACCCTACATCTGACTCCCAAATCAGACTTCTGGTTTGAAATGGTCTATGCTGTATTACATTCACCACAAGACTCGCATGCCTTCTAACTGACATGATTCCTAAGATTCTATGAGTACTAACAGTAGGTCATACTGTGGCCATAATAAACCTTAACTCCCCAATTTTTTGCAGATTCAGAAGGCTGATCACAAACACAAAGTTTGACAACATTCTATCATCTGGAGCCATAGGGGACAGGCAGTATCTTCTCCAGATGAGGATACATCTAGGATCCACAACAAAAGAGCCAGGTGTCCCCAGCAAAGTCAAAACATCCTCATTGACAACTTAGAGATCTTCAGGTACATGTTTTTTAGTAGATATTGGGTATAGAACCAAAAAACCACAGGTCCAAGAGGGAGAGAAGAAAAGGGAGGCTAGTTTAAAAATGCCTGAAGGTAAAGAGCCATCTCCATGCCACCCAGATTACTGAACACCTTGAGAATGAAAAAGCATGCATTGCCTCTCATTGGTCTGGGAGTCTGATCCGTCTTCTGGGCATTGAATTGCCTGACATTTACCTCTAACATCAGGACTCTACCTCTTACCTTGGCATGAGATCTAAGATCTTTCAGGCTGGTGAAATGTCTCCTCTCACTCCCCACCCACACGGTCCACAGCAAAAGTCCAGCCCCTAGTTAGGTACACAGATTTCTTCAATAATAGCTTTGGGATTGGCCCAAAAAAGGCCTCTGAATTCAGAGAACAGGCCTATAATCCCAGCTGCCTAGTAGGCTGAGACAGAAAGATCTAAAATTCAAGGACATCCCCTGCTACAGAGTGAGTTCAAAGCTAGCCTTGTCAACTTAGCCTCTGCCTCAAAATAAAAGGTAAAAATAAGATTTGTGATACAGCTCAGTGGCCAAGCACTTACCCAGCATGCATGAGGCCTTAGAGTCAATCCCCAGTACCACTAAAACCATCCTTCTTTTTGACTACAGAATAAACCTTTTTGTTTGACTTGTGGGTCTACAATGAAGGAAGTCGCAGGACCCTCAAGTCAAACCATTTCTAAAAAGGCTCATGCTTAGCTTGATTATGTTCTGCCCGTGGGTTTTCTCCAGTCCTGAGCCCCCAGCCTATATCTTCTATCTTTTCTTTTTGCCCAGCATAAGACCAGACATCAGCTGAGTCCTTGGTGAGACTCAAAGAAGATGGGTCAGACACAGGAAGAGGTAGAGATGCTGGTAGGCAATTGAGGATGAAGACCTGACCTCCTATGACCCTGACCTAGATTTTTTGTGCCTGCTCCACATGGCATAGGCTTTGCCTTGCAAGGAAATATATTGCTGGGCTCATAGCATCACACACTTCACCATCAATCTCTAGGAGGTTGGCTCTCCAAGTGGATCATTGTTTCTGGTTTTATCTGAAACAAAAATAGACTCTTGAAAGTATTCCAGCCATTGGGTCATTGGTTCATTGCCTTCTTCCAGCCCTGGCTGAGATCCCTCACCCTGAGATCACTAGGAGCCCCATGGATGCTTCGGGGACAGCTGGTTTAGCTGACATGGTGGCTTATTCTCTACAGCTTGTTCTTCCCCCAGGCCTTTCAGATGGTTCTTAGATATGAAGTTGTGCAGAATGAGTGATGCCAAGCTCTCCGATGTTCTCAACAGCAGCCAAGTCATAGGCCACCAGGGCCAATCACGATTCTCCAGGGGAATGACTCAGTTGTCACTCAGGACAGCCGCCACCCTTTCTCAGGCTCTAGGACAAGCCACGTGGACAGGTCTTTCCATGCTGAATTCTTTTTGGACTGTAGGCATCTATTCATGTATTTTCACCCTGCTGTTGGAGAAGAAGCTTTGAGAGAGTAGAAGCCAGCTCTGATTCTGGTCTAAGGCCTTTCTAGAAAGTACAACCAGCCAACTTGTCTTCTGTTGGCTTTAGTCAAAGTCTTTATAAAAGAGCTGAGGACATGGCTCGGTTGATAAAGTGTGTGCTGTGAAATCATGAAGATCTGAATTCGGATCCCCGGTACCCATGTAAAAGGTCTAAATAACAGAATGGCCCTATCAGCCCAGGGATGGAGGGAGGTAGGATGAGACAGGATTCAGCCAGTGAACTGAATCAGTGAGTTCCAGGTTCACAGAGACCCTGTGTCAAAAGATAAAGATGAAAAACAATCAAAGAAAGATATTCATCATCATCCTCTGCCCCCCAGAAATACTTACTACACACACACACACACACACACACACACACACGTACAGTGCACATGCCCACAGTAGTAAGTATATACATAACACACACAAAATAAATTAAAAATAATTTTGAGATTTATTTTCTTTTAAAGAATCCTTATGTAGATACTTGTGCCTTTAGAATAATTGACTGAAGGATATGCTTCCACATCCATCACTGATCATCATCATCAAAAGAAGTCAGGACAGAAACTCAAACAGGGCAGAAGCTGATGCAGAGGCCATGGAGGGGTGCTGCTCACTGGCTTACTCCATATGGCTTGCTCAACTGATTTTCTTAGGGAACCCAAGACCACCAGTCCAGGGCTTGCCCCCAACTACAGTGGTCTGGGCCCTCCACCATTGATCACTAATTAAGAAAATGCCTTACAGCTAGATCTTATGGAGGCATTTCCTCAATTGAGGTTTCCTCCTTTCAGATGACTTTAGCTTATGTCAAGTTGACATAAAAGTAGCTAGCACATTCTTTGTATCATTGAATTTTTCTGAGGAATGTAGGCTTTTCAATCCCATCTTATCACTTTAGGTTTTTCCATAAAATAGCTGGCAATTGTCTTCAGGATCACATGTTATTAATAAATTTGAAATCATTCATTCTTTCAATCAGCCTTCTTTGCAGACCACAATTTTTTAAGTTAGGAAAATATTCTGCCTCCTGGTGCTGAGATAGCTGGTAAACTTGGAGAAACTTCAGTCAACTTGGGAATACTGTCCATTTTAATTAACTTTCATATTGAAATGAGTGAATATTTCACTGTAGATATTCTCAGTGATCCTTTGCTTTTGCTTCAAAGTGCAGCAAAAATTTTTCCCTTGACAAAAATATGTCAAAAAAAATTATCTCCATTAATGGTCTTTCAAATGGTTTACTAATTTTAGCTGCCTGGAATCACAAGTCTATTCCACTTCATGTTGCTTCAACAAAGAAGATAAATCTATTCAGTGGTCATATAAGCACCACTGTAAGCCTTTCCCTGCCAATCAACATGCTGCAAAAAGGAAGACCCAAGTAATTGGACCATTAGTCTTCACAGAACTGTGAGCTCTTGGTTAATTTCCCCAGCTTCTCTCATTTTTGTTAAGACAAATCTCAGTCTTCCTGCTCCTACGCTTTGTTCTGCATAACTACCGTTCCCTAAAAGACTCAAAACCAGCGTCTTAGGTTGAGCTGTGCGCTTATTTCTGATTAAACACTTCCAGGTGCTTTTGCACAAAGAGATCCAAAAGTTGGAGGATTTGTTTACACAAAAGGTCAAAAACTTTTAGAACGTTTGGTTCACAAAGCCATTCCTCAAAGTCTGAAGACAGCTAAAAATCTAACCAGTGACAGCAATGGAAGAAGAAAGTGTGCAGAGCCACAGTGAAGTATTATTTTCTACATGAAATTACTTTTGACACGAAGTTTTGTAGTTTAGTCTCTGGGTATATAAAATTACTTAATTTTTACTACAGCTTCCAATTCAATTGATATTTTTAAAAACTGAGCTTGTTTGGGAACAGTTATTAATTATGCATATAACCAACCAACTCCAAGTACATTCCTAGTCTATAAACATCTTAATTTAGAAGGAAAATTATTTGTGCTATAACACTGTGTTCTACCAAAATTTATATTTTTATTATCTAGAAAAGGGGAATTTCCCAACGCTGTTTCCTAACCAGTTACAACTGCATTTGCCATAGTGATTTCACCTTTGGCAGAATAAACTTACCATTGTATTGTTGTGATCGCCTTGATTAAGCAGGATGAAAAATCAAACCGGTATTCAAATTACCTTCGTAGGTAGTCTATTTGAAGTGCCTATGACACTGATTGAATTCTGGCCTAGTGTTAAGTATTTGAGAAGTTATTTTTATACTGAAGAAGTCGACACATTCAGTGTTATCGCTTCCCTTCCCCAGTCTGTGCCTAGGAAAATTTGGAATGAGAAATACAGAAAATTAATATAGTTGAGGAGTTGTTTGGAGTTGGTGGATCATAAAGCAATGTGTAAATCCACCTTAGGCAACTATTTTTAATTATCTTCGGACATAGACTTAAAATAAAGACTGTTTTTTTGAACATGTATTAATTTTTTGTTTTAATTTTTAGACAACGTACAAAATGAAGGGTTCCTTTATGGCACCTTCATGTATGGATATCATTGTGCTTTGTTCTTTTTCACCAACATCCTCCTTGCCTGCTTTTCTCAACCCTTCTGGTCCTCTTTCTTCCTCCAAAAAGCCCTTTTGCTTTATCGTGTGTGTGTGTGTGTGTGTGTGTGTGTGTGTGTGTGCGCACACACACACACGCACTTGCACACTCACATGATGTGTATGTACACTCACCTGTGTTTGTGTGTACTCACATGATATATGCGCACTTTCCTCTGTGAGCATATTTGAGACTGGATTCTGCATATGAGAAATAACATATTTATATATACATGCATAGAAATCCAGACAGCACACATAAGAGAAAGCATTTGTTGCTTGTCTGTCTGAGTCTGGCTAAGCAACCACAAATATTTTAAGATACTAATGTTTATTCCGCAAACTTACTCCCCTGTTTTCTACATGATTATTGGATTCATGAGACTTTTCCCAACTTTCAAATTAATCACTAACTCTCATAATGACCAAAATCTAAATAGCACTTACTTTTGTACAATACATGCATTCTTAAAATATCTATAAATATGCTATGGTTTTTATTAAGATTGACACCAAAAATAAATAAAACACTGTCCATGTACAAGTAGCCACATTTATTCCTATACCCTACATTGTACAAGTTTTTATATCTATTTCCTGTATGTTTAGTGTACATCTACCAAAACATTTCTCACTTCCATAGGTGAGCAGTATCTGTTATTCCACAGGCTAATGTTATTATCAGAAAATAGCTGTCTGGCATAGAAAATGGATTTCTCACCCTAGTCCAGTACTAGAGTCCAGTCACATTTTGTGATACCATTAAGTGATAATTTCCTTCTGTGCCCAGAGCTGGAACTGTCCCACAGCCTTCCAATACAAAACCTGCCTGCAAAAAGTTAGTCTTCCAGGAGCAATCTCCCTCCTAAGCCCACAGCCCACAGGTAAGACCCCACATTGTCTCCATTTACTGTCCAAGGAGAAACACACTGCTGAGAACATGCAGAGCGGCCTAGGACAGGACCCTTCTGGTCTCCATCTGTGTCCCAAGATTCAGTTGTCTGATAGCTCTCAGACTTAAAACATGCAGGCAGAGAGCTGGTCTGCCAGGAGCACTCTCACTCCAAAGGTCATAGGCTCACAGGATCACACATATTCTGACACATCAGAAAAGCAAGATTTGGATTTAAAAATCACATCTCACAATGAGGATGATGATGATGATGATGATGATGATGATGATGATGATGATGATGATGATAGAGGACTTTTAGAAGGACATAAATAACTCCCTTAAAGAAATACAGGAGGACATATGTAAACAAGTAGAAGTCCTTAAAGAATTACAGGGAAACAAAACCAAATAGTTGAAGGAATTGAACAAAACCATCCAAGACCTAAAAATGAAAATAGAAATAATAAAGAAATCACAAAGGGAGATGACACTGGAGATAGAAAACCTAGGAAAGAGATCAGCAGTCATAAATGCAAGCATCACAAACAGAATACAAGAGATTGAAGAGAGAATCTCAGGAGCAGAAGATACCATAGAAAACATTGATATAACAGTCAAAGAAAATACAAAAAGCAAAAAGCTTCTAACCCAAAACATGCAGGAAATCCAGGACACAATGAGACCAAACCTAAGAATAATAGGTATAGAAGAAAACAAAGATTACCAACTTAAAGAGCCAGTAAATATCTTCAACAAAATTTTAGAAGAAAACTTCTGTAACCTAAAGAAAGAGATGCCCATGAACATAAAAGAAGCCTACAGAACTCTGGATTGGACAAGAAAAGAAATTCCTCCCATCATATAACAGTCAAAACATCAAATACACAAAACAAAGAAAGAATATTAAAAGCAGTAAGGGAAAAAAGGTCAAGTAACATATAAAGGCAGACCTATCAGAATTACACCAGACTTCTCACCAGAGACTATGAAAGTCAGATAATCCTGGGTCAATGTCATACAGACCCTAAGAGAACACAAATGCCAGCCCAGGCTACTATATCCAGCAAAACTCTTAGTTAACATAGATAGAGAAACCAAAATATTCCATGACAAAAACAAATTTACATAATATCTTTCCTCAAATCCAGCCCTACAAAGGATAATAGATGGAAAACTCCAACACAAGCAGGGAAACTACACTCTATAAAAAGCAAGAAAGTAATCTTCTTGCAACAAACCCAAAACAAGATAGCCACACAAACATAATTCTACATCTAACAACAAAAATAACAGGAAATAATCACCATTCCTTAATATCTCTTAACATCAATGGACTCAATTCCACAATAAAAAAACATAGACAAACTGACTGTATAAATAAATAGGACCCAGCATTTTGCTGCATACAGGAAACACACCTCAGTGACAAAGACAGATGCTACCCTAGAGTAAAAGGTTGGAAAGCAATTTTCCAAGCAAATGGTCCTAAGAAACAAGCTGGAGTAGCCATTCTAATATCAAATAAAATCGACTTTCAACCAAAGGTTATTTAAAAAGATAAGGAAGGACACTTTGTATACATCAAAGGAAAAATTCACCAAGATACATTCTCAGTTCTGAACATCTATGCTTCAAGTGCAAGGGCACCCACATTCATATATGAAACTTTACTAAAGCTCAAAGTACCTCATACAATAATACGGGAAGACTTCAACACCGCACTCAGCAACAGACATATCATGGAAACAGATTCTAAAGAGAGACACAGTGAAAGTAACAGAAGTTATGAACCAAATGGAGTTAACAGATATCTGTATAACATTTCATCCTAAAACAAAAGAATATAACTTCTTCTTAGCAACTCATGGTAGTGACTTCAAAGTTGACCATATAACTGGTGGTAACAATAGATAAAAGAGGATTGAAATAATCCTATGCATCCTATCAGATCACCATGTTAACTAAAGATGGTCTTCAATAACAAGAAAAACAACAGAAAAGCCACATAGACATGGGAGCAGAACAATGCTCTACTCAACAACAACTCAGTCAAGGAAGAAATAAAGAAAGAAACTAAAGACTTTTTAGAATTTGATGAAAATGAAAGCACAACATACCCAAACTTATGGAAAACAATGAAAGCTGTGCTAAGAGGAAAAACCATAGCTGTGAGTGCCTCCAAAAAGAAACAGGAGAGAGCATACATCAGCAGCTTCACATCACTCCTAAAAGCTCTAGAACAAAAAGAAACAAATACACACAAGAGGAGTAGAAGGCAGGAAATAATCAAACTCAGGGCTGAAATCAACCAAGTAGAAACAAAATGGACTATACAAAGAATCAACAAAACCAGGAGCTGGTTCTTTGAGAAAATCAACAAGATAGATAAACCCTTAGCCAGACTAACCAGAGTGTGTCCAAGTTAACAAAATCAGAAATGAAAAGGGAGACTTAAGAGAATTTGAGGAAATTCAAAAAATCATCAGTTCCTACTACAAAAGCCTATATTCAACAAAACTTGAAAATCTGGAGGAATAGGACAATTTTCTAGACAAATACCAGGTACCAAAGTGAAATGAGAAATAGATAAACCATCTAAACAACCCCATAACTCCTAAAGAAATAGAAGCGGTTATTAAAAGTCTCCCAAACAAAAAGAGCCCAGGACCAAATGAGTTTAGTGCAGAATTCTATCAGACCTGCATAGAAGACCTCATACCAATACTGTCCAAAATATTCAACAAAATTGAAACAGACAAAGCATTACCAAATTCCTTCCATGAAGTCACAATTGCTCTTAAACCTAAACCACACAAAGACCCAACAAAGAAAGAGAACTTCAGACCAATTTCCCTTATGAATATTGACGCAAAAATACTCAATAAAAGTCTTGCAATTGGAATTCAAGAACACATCAAAATGATCATCCATCATGATCAAGGCTTCATCCCAGGGATGCAAGGATGGTTCAATATACAGAAATCCATCAATGTAATCCACTATATAAACAAACTCAAAGATAAAAACCACATGATCATTTCATTAGATGCTGAGAAAGCATTTGTCAAAATTGAACACCCCTTCATGATAAAAGTATTGGAAAGATCAGGAATTCAAGGTCCATACCTAAACATAGTAAAAACAATATATAGCAAAGCAGTAGCTAATATCAAACTAAACAGAGAGAAACTTGAAGCAATCCCACCAAAATCAGGGACTAGACATGGCTGACCACTCTCTCCCTACTTATTCAATAGAGTTCTCAAAGCCCTAGCCAGAGCAATCAGACAACAAAAGGAGGTCAAAGAGATACAAATTAGAAAGGAAGAAGTCAAAATATCACTGTTTGCAGATGATATGAGAGTATACTTAAGTGACCCCAAAAATTCCACCAGAGAACTACTAAGCCTGATAAACATCTTCAGCAAAGTGGCTGGATATAAAATTAACTCAAACAAATCTATAGCCTTCCTCTACTCAAAGGATAAACAGGCTGAGAAAGAAATTAGGGAAATGACACCCTTTACAATAGTCCCAGTTAATATAAAATACCTCAGTGTAACTGTAACCAAGCAAGTGAAAGATCCGTATAACAAGAAATTCAAATCTTTGAAGAAAGAAATTGAAGAAGATCTCAGAAAATGGGAAGACCTCCTCTGCTCATGGATTGGCAGGATTAATATAGTAAAAATGGCCATTTTTCCAAAAGCAATCTACAGATTCAATGCAATCCCCATAAAAATTCCAACTCAATTCTTCATAGAGATAGAGCAATTTGCAAATACATCTGGAATAACAAAAAAAAAAGAGGATATCAAAAACTATACTCAACAATAAAAGAACTTCTAGGGAATCACCATCCCTGACCACAAGCAGTATTACAGAGAATTGGTCATAAAAACTGTATGGTATTGGTACAGAGACAGGCAGATAGATCAGTGGAACAGAATTGAAGACCCAGAAATGAACCCACACACCTATGGTCACTTATCTTTGACAAAGGAGCTAAAACCATCCAATGGAAGAAAGATGGCATTTTCAACAAATGGTGTTGGTTCAACCGGAGGTCAGCATATAAAGTATGCAAATTAATCCATACTTATCATCCTGTACAAAGCTTAAGTCCAAGTGGATCAAGGACCTCTACATCAAACCAGATACACTCAACGTAATAGAAGAAAAAGTGGGGAAGAGTCTTGAACACATGGGCAATGGAGGAAATTTCCTGAACAAAACACCAATGGCTTATACTCTAAGATCAAGAATCGACAAATGGGACCTCATAAAACTGCAAAGCTTCTGTAAGGCAAAGGACACTGTGGTTAGGACAAAACGGCAACCAACAGATCGGGAAAAGATCTTTACCAATCCTACATCCAATAGAGGGCTAATATCCAAAATATACAAAGAACTGAAGAAGTTAGACTCCAGAGAACCAAATAATCCTATTAAAACAATGGGGTACAGAGCTAAACAAAGAATTCTCAGCTGAGGAATAGCAAATAGTTGAGAAGCACCGAAAGAAATGTTCAACATCCTTAGTCATCAAGGAAATGCAAATCAAAACAACCCTGAGATTCCACCTCATGCCAGTCAGAATGGCTAAGATCAAAAACTCTGGCAACAGCAAATGCTGGTGAGGATGTGGAGAAAGAAGAACACTCCTCCATTGTTGGTGGGATTGCAAACTGGTACCACCACTCTGGAAATCAGTCTGGAGGTTCCTCAGAAAATTAGACAAAGTTTAGAGCAGAGACTGAAGGAACAGCCATTCAGAGCCTCCCCCACATGTGGCCCATATATACACAGCCACTAAAACTAGATAAGATTGATGAAGCTAAGAAGTACATGCTGACAGGAACTGGATATAGATCTCTCCTGAGAGCACAGCCAGAACATGTCAAATACAGAGGCAAATGCTAGCAACAAACCACTGAATTGAAAACGAGACCCCCCACTGGAGGAATAGAGAAAGGATTGAAAGAGCTGAAGGGACTTGCAACCTCATAAGAACAACAATGCCAACCAACCAGAGCTTCCAGAGACTAAACCACTATCCAAAGACTGACACATGGCTCCAACTGCATATGTAGCAGAGGATGGCCTTGCTGGGCACCGATGAAAGGAGAAGCCCTTGTTCCTGCCAAGGTTGGATCCGCAGTGTAGGGGATTTTCAAGGGGGGTCATATTGTAAGGGAGGAAGGATGAGTAGAGGAACAAAAAAAAAGAATGATGTAATCTGATAGAGGGCTAATATCTAACATAAACAAAGAACTCAAGACGTTAGACTCCAGAGAATCAAATGATACTATTAAAAAATGGGGTACAGAGCTAAAAGAATTTTCAACTGAGGAATACTGAATGACTGAGAAGAACCTAAAAGAATGTTCAACATACTTAGTCATCAGAGAAAATGCAAATCTGTTGTTGTAAAAATATAAAAATAGAAAAGTATATTTTGTCTTTTACTCACTCTAGGTCCATACCTCGGTGCCCCAGGTATCTGCTAGATATCTTGGCAGAAACACATCCCAGCCGCACACTTTCCTACACTCAAACCCTCACATAAAAGAACACACAATACAATAATCTTAGATCCAATTGATAAGATATAATTGCCCACTTAAACATACAAAGCCCGGTACCATCCATCCCTTAGGAACATTAATAACAACCTGTAAATACACAGAGCAGAATCTTAACATCACCTGCCATGGTTTCTCACCCTCTCCTCTCTCCTGTCTCCTCCTTCCTAGTCTCCTCCAATGCCTTCAAACTTCTCTCCTACCCATCCTTCCTTCTCCTCCAATGACAGGCCTCCTTCTATCCTGTACCTGCCCCTCTGGTGAAGTCACCTGATTCCTGAGTACGTGACTAGGCAGCTGTCCTTGGAGCAGTGGAATTAGCATCAAAATACAAATAACTTCGGGACAAACCACAACATTTCCCCCTTTTTGTCCAGTTAAAAAGGCTTTTCACGTATATATAAATTGAGTACAATTATTACCATTCTACAATTTATAAAGCATATGATATACTCAACACCCAGTCCATCACTATATCAGTTAAACAGAACATTTAGTTTTCCATTCCAGCTTAAGAAAGGCTAAAATCTATATTATATCTTGGCTAGTTTGTATACTATCTGATAACTATCTAATAAAATATGTATTTTCAGAGTTAAACAGCCTAATAGACTATGAGACTGTAATCAGTTTTCAACCCTGTCAGAAATCATTGAATGACCAAATATCTATACACATAGGAAGCCTAACACAGCTTCCAGAACTGAGAGGTTGTAAAGACAAATCTCCACTAGCACAGTCCCCTGTTAGCAACATGTAAGCGCAAGTCTTCAGCCTTCTGGCCCAAAATCAACTGACAGACTCTTGAAATGCAGATTTTGAAGGGCTGATCACCCTGTCTTGGCAGAGTTTATCAGTCAACTATTCTGCATAATTTGTTCTTTTCTGGACAGTATTAGTCTACAGATGAAACAGGCAGTTTTGTCCGGTGGCTGCCTAGCCACAAAGTATTGCCTCACCTGGACGTAGAGATGTTCTAATTCTTCATTAAGTCCACCTAAGGGGAACTGTTAGGAGCAGATATGTCTCGACAAAAGATAAATAACTTTAAATCTCAAATTTTGTGGATTTCTGACGTTTTTGAAAACCATCTATCTATATAAGGTAATCTGAACTGTTTCTCCATATCCTAAATTTTATACTGAAAGTACTCTCACAAACTCAGAGCCATGACTTTGCTATTTGAATCTTAACTCACAGGTGTAATCAACTCAGAAGTTTGTAATGACAACAATAGAAGAACTGGCTCTAAACCTTGTACTTTTAAACTTTTTTGACAAATAAATTCTATACCCAAACAAAGATATGATTTAAGCTTAGTTACCAAATGAGATTATGACTGTACAATTCAATCTAGCTAATTCCTCCCTGTTAAATTACAACCAATTTGAAATTCTTCATAAAAACAACTTTAGAATAACCACTTTCAGCCCGCCCCAAAGTCCAGGGAATTGGGGTGACAGCTCCTCCATAACTTCTTCAAGCTGTACATGGGCGTTGAGATATCTTTGGGGGTAGGGGGTAGGAAGAATGAAGCAAATGCTGTAGCTGATGTGTCCTGACTGGACCCAGCTGAAAATCCTTGAGACCAGGAATCCAAGTAGGCACACTCTGCAAAATACAACTCTCAAGACAAAAGTTTAGAATCAAGATATCTCTTTGTTTGATTCTCCCTGATCTAATTTTCAGGCAGTCTACCTCTATCAAATCTGATCAGTATGACTCTGAGAGAAGTTTGAAGGCATTGGAGGAGACTAGGAAGGAGGAGACAGGAGAGAGGAGAGGGTGAGAAACCATGGCAGGTGATGTTAAGATTCTGCTCTGTGTATTTACAGGTTGTTATTAATGTTCCTAAGGGATGGATGGTACCGGGCTTTGTATGTTTAAGTGGGCAATTATATCTTATCAATTGGATCTAAGATTATTGTATTGTGTGTTCTTTTATGTGAGGGTTTGAGTGTAGGAAAGTGTGCAGCTGGGATATGTTTCTGCCAAGATATCTAGCAGATACCTGGGGCACAGCAGTATGGACCTAGAGTGAGTAAAAGACACAATATACTTTTCTATTTTTATATTTTTACAACAACACAAATCAAAACAATCCTGAGATACTACCTCACACCAGTCAGAATGGCTAAGATCAAAAACTCAGGTGACAGTAGATGCTGGAGAGGATGTGAGAAAGAGGAACATGCGGCCATTGTTGGTGGGATTGTGGCTGGTACCACCACTCTAGAAATCAGTCTGGAGGTTCCTCAGAAAATTGCACAAAATACTACCTGAGTATCCATCTATACTCCTGGGAATACACTCAAAAGATGCTCCAACATATAACAAGGAAACGTGCTCCACTATACTCATAGCAGATTTATTTATAATAGCCAGAAGCTGAAAAGAACCCAGATGTCCTTAACAGAGGAATGGATACAGAAAATATGGTACATCTACACAATGGAGTATGACTTGGCTATTAAAAACAATGACTACATGAAATTCTCAGGCAAATAGATAGAACTAAAAAATATCATCCTGGGTTGGGGATTTAGCTCAGTGGTAGAGCGCTTGCCTAGGAAGCGCAAGGCCCTGGGTTCGGTCCCCAACTCCGAAAAAAAAAAAAAAATATCATCCTGAGTGAGGTAACCCAGTCACAAAAGAGCACACATGGTATGTACTCACAGATATTAGCCCAAAAGCTTGGAATACCTAAGGAAAAAAAATCACAGATCATCTGAAGCCCAAGAAGAAGGTAGACCAAAATGTGGATGTTTCATTCCTTCTTAGAAGGGAGAACAAAATACTCACGGGAGGAAATACAGGGACAAAGAGTGGAGCAAGGACCAAAGAAAAGTCATCCAGAGACTGCCCCACCTGGGGATCCATCCCATATGCACCCAGCAAATCCAGTCACTATTGCTGATGCCAAGAAGTGCTTGCTGACAGGAGCCAGATATGGGTGTCTCCTGAGAGGCTTTGCCAGAGTCATACTGATACAGGTGAGGATGGTTACAGCTAATCATTGCTCTGAACCAGGGGACCCCAGTGGAGGAGTTAGAGAAAAGAGTGAAGGAGCTAAAGGGGTTTGCAACACCATAGGAAGAACAACAATATCAATCAACCGGGCCCCACCAGAGCTCCCAGGGGCTAAGCCACCAACCAATGAGTACACATGGAGGGACCCATGACTCCAGTCACATATGTGGCAGAGGATGGCATTGTCCAGCATCAATAGGAGGAACAGCCCTTGGTCCTGTGAAGGCTTGTTTACCCAATGTAGGGTAATGCCAGGGTGTTGAGGATAGAGTGGGTCGTACCCAATGTAGGGTAATGCCAGGGTGTTGAGGATAGAGTGGGTCGGTGTGAGTGGGGCATCCTCATAGAAGCAGGGGGAGAGGGAGAGTGTATGGGAGAGGGGGCAAAGGGATAACATTTGAAATGTAAATACCTAAAATATCCAAGAAAAAATTAATAAAAAGAGAGAGATTACTTCCTGCCAGGGCAGGGGGTGGCATACAAGGGAGACCCCCACCTACTCAGAGGAGAAGAAAGGGGGGATTTGGGAAGGATTGTGGGAGGGAGTAATGGGGAGGTGGCAGTGGAATGTAAAGTGAGTAAGTTAAAAAAAAAAAAAACCTAAATTTTAAAAAAGAGAGAGAAATAACTTCCTACCCGCTGCTCCTGAAAGATAGATGCTACTTTTGTTCTATCTGGAGAGCTCGATGAAAGTTACCCTAAGGTAGAAATGGTACACTAATGGTGCACATTGCTGTCCTCAGAGCAACACTAAGGTGGTAAACCAAAGACACAGCTAGCAATGTGATAGAAAAGATGGAAACCTAGAAAACATTTCATTAAACCAAATTCAGGAAGACAGGAAGAAAAGGAGGAACATAAAACAAATGTGTCAAGCACAAAATAAAAAAAAAAATGGTAAGGCTAAAATGGAAGTTACAGCCCTAATTACACTGAATGGAAATGTACTCTACCACCAGAAGACCAATACAGGCCCAAAGAATGGCTCAGCAGGCAAAGGCATTTGTCACCAAATCCAATGACTTGAGTTGTATTCTGAGGGCCTACATAGTGGAAACAAAGAATCAACTCCCATAAATTGTCCTCTGGTGTCCACACATGTTCTGTGTCATACCTGTACCTGCACTTATGCACATAGACATGCATATACAAAAAATGAATAAATGTGTTTTTTAAATTTAAGGTCAATATATGACATGTGAGATGGATCGGTGGATAAAGACAGCTGTCAGCAAACCTAACAACCTAGTTACATCCCCAGAAAGCAGAGTGGAAGGAGAAAACCCAGCTCCTTAAAGTCCTCGGACCTCCATAGGCGGACAGATACACCCATGGAGATAAGGAAATGTAAAAAAGATTTTAAAAGTTAAAGACTGACAGGATAGAATGAACATAAAACAAACAAACAAAAATCCTGATCTCAGCAACAAGTGTACAGGGTGAAAGATGAATATAAAAACACATCACATACATGTATGGAACAGTCAAGCAGAAAAATCCATCGATACGAAGAGTTTGAGAAGGTAAGAAAGAGGCGACCATCTATGAACTATGACTTACAATAATAGACTCTACCTTGACCTCGGACCTAGAATGGGACAGGGATAAGAAGGTAATGATTTCGGTTCCACACATTTAGCAGGCCTAAATGGGGATGACAAGATTTTAAAACACAAAATCTAAACATAGCAGAAATATTGATGAAGTAGACAAGCCTATAGATGGAGTTTGAGACATTATCGACCTGTCTGAGTTAGCAGTAAAACTAGGAAAACGAAATCCAGCTCAAACAGGAAAGTTCCAAATGGCTTATCAAAATTGTGGCCAAAATATCTTCAGGCTCCAAACCTATAGATATTCAGTCTTTTCAAGTGCAAATGGAATACTCCCTATATGCTCAGTCAGAGCAGGACTACATAAGGTTCAAAATACTAAGGTTCTGTGGCATACTCTTACTCAACCACAAAAAATAAATAAATAAATCAGGAACTGGCAATAATGTGAAAGCCAGAGGGAAGATGGAATATCTAGAAATCAAACAAATACTAAATAGAATCCAAAGAACTCGAAGTAAAAATCAAAAAATATTTTAAGTGAATGAAAATGTTTCTGAGATGAAGTTAGAAGAGGGCAACAGGTGGGTCCATATATGCAATCCCAGTATTTAACAGGCAGGACTGCTATGAATTTAAGGCCATTCTGCACTATATAGTCATTTTCCAGGCCTCTAGACTAACTTGGACTTCAGAGTGAAACCTGCCTCAAAAAAAGAGAAAAGAAAAGAAAAGAAAAAGAAAGGAAAGGAAAGAAAAGAAAAAAAGAAAAGAAAAAGCAGTTTATATCAGTTCCTTTTCTTACGGATGTGTCACATACCTGACAGAAGAAACCTAAGAGAGGAATGTTCATTCTGGCTCACAATTGCAGGAGGTACAGTCGTCGATCATAGGAGGAAAGAGGTGGCAGCCAGTGCTCTGTGTGTGGCAGAAGAGCTTATGGCAATGTATGTTCACATCTTAACTGAACAGAAGACAGAAGGGCAGGGGCAAGCTACTACCCTCAAAGCCCCACCCCAGAATAACCCACCTCCACTAGTCAAAAGTTCCATAACCTTCTAAAGCAGCAATACCTTGGAGGACCAAATGTTCCAATGTGTGAACCTAGAGTGGACATTTCACATTCAAGCCACTTTAGAGTGTTTCAAAAAAATCTTTGTAAAAACGTTAATAGATAAACTAATAATTAATAAATAACATTTTTAAAGTGTCTCCACATGCCTAAACTTGAAAGGTATAGAGTCCTTCACAGAACGGGTTCCATTTTATGCCACAAAAAGATTAATTTCAATTTAAAGCAAATGGAAATAATACAAAAATAAGAAAAGAATTCAACCAAGTTAAAAAACAAAACTATCAAGTATCTTAACATTACCCTTGAGAAAGATCAATAGAAAGAAATGCCCTGCCTTTTTTGCTTTTTATTCTTCGATTCTCTGCTCCCTTCCCCTCTGTCCCTGTCCCTTCTCTCCTGACCCCACCCCTTCCCTCCACATGCTAATGACTGGCCTTTCTTCTCCTCTACTCTTCTTCTCTCATTAAACCTCTCCACATGGAAAGAAAGAAAGAAAGAAAGAAAGAAAGAAAGAAAGAAAGAAAGAAAGAAAGAAAGAAGAGGAGGGAGGAAGGAAGGAAAGGAAGGAAGGAAGGAAGGAAGGAAAGAGGGGGAGGGAAGGAGAGAGGGAGGGAAGAAGGAGGAAGGAAAAGAAGGAAGAAAGAAAGGAAAAAAGAAAGAAAGAAAGAAAGGAAGGAAAGGAAGGAAGGAAGGAAGGAAGGAAAGGAAGGAAGAGAGAAGAGGAAGAAAGAAAGGAAGAAAAAAAGAAGAAAGGAAAGAAAGGAAAAAAGAAAAAAAGAAAGAAAAAAAGAAAGAAAGAAAGAAAGAAGGAAGGAAGGAAGGAGGAGGGAGGAAGGAAGGAAAGAGGGGGAGGGAAGGAGGGAGGGAAGAAGGAGGAAGGAAAGGAAGGAAGAAAGAAATGAAAAAAGAAAGAAAGAAAGGAAGGAAGGAAGGAAGGAAGGAAGGAAGGAAGGAAGGAAGGAAGAAAGGTCCTTAGAGTAAATAGAGGAAAGAAAGACATTAGAGCTATCAAATATTAAAGAGGTGGCATAACTACAACATAATGAACATCAAAAAAGATAAATAGCAGGATCATGAGCATCAGGGGATCTTTATAGGTCTACAATAAAGATAAGCTGGGCAATTTCTTTGAGAATCTCTACTTATTAAAACAATACAAAGCAAAACAAACGTTTTCATTGTCATATATTTATCAAAAAACGTTATATTTACCAAAACACTCCAGAAAGAAATACCCCAAACTCAAATGATTCTTCTGCTACATTGTATCCAATATCTATATCATATGTATGTATATGTGTATATATGTGTGTGTGTGTGTGTTTAACAAATACCATCAACCATATGAACACCAAGACCTTTAAAAGATCCGATGTGCTAAGATATACCAACTCTGAAAGAAATATTATGAACATTTCTCTGTGAATGCAAGTGAAATATTACCAAATACAAGCTACCCATATGTAAGAAGGACAGTTCATCATAAACCAATGGTATTGTTACACAGGAATACAGACTGAGTAGGTATTTGAAAGTCATACTCATCCTAAGGACAAATGAAAATGAAACCTCATGTGATAGTCTGGAAAACTTAAGGAATCAGTTGTCACAATGCAAAACTTCTCTGTGGTTTTAAAAACACACACACACAATGTGCAACAGCAGAACCTGATGAATCTGACCCAGGGTTGCTGCAGAAGAATCAAACCTCCGGTTGTCATCATACCCAATGGTGAGACTCTGAACATACCACTGCTTCCAAGGTTTCTATGTAACACTGTATGAGGAATCCTTTCAGGGCTGGAGAGCTAGCTCCGAGATTAAGAGTGCTTACCACTGTTCCAGAGGACCCAAGTTCAGTTCCTAGAACCCATGGCAGGCAGCTCCCAACTGTCTATATAACTTCAGCTCCAAGGAATCCAACAACTTGTGGTACTTGAGTCCACTTGCACACACATACACATAACCACACACATACACACATAGACACACACACACACACACACACACACACAATTTCTCACCAATTCAGTAAGAAAAAGAAACAAAGTCATAAAACCTAGAGAAAAAAATTATCTTAAACAGGGTTATGATCAAACAGGATGACCAAAAGCAAGTTTGGGGAAAATGGGGTTTATTTCACTTACTCTTTCACAGTGTAGTCTATCACTGAAGGAAATCAGGACAGGAACACAAACAGGATAGAAACCAGGAAGCAGGAACTAATGCAGAGGCCATGAAGGGGTGTTGCTTACTAACTTGCCCCCTGGCTTGCTCAGCCAGCTTTCTTTTAAAACAGAGGTTCACCAAGTCCAGGAATGGCACCACCCAAAATAGACTAGGCCCTCTCCCATCAATCACTAATTAAGAAAATCTCCCATAGGTTTGCCTGCAGAGGATCTAATGGAAGCACTTTCTTAATGGAGTTTCCCTCCTCTCAGATAACTTTAGCTTGTGTCAGGATGACATAAAACTACCCAGGACAGTTGACCCCTTGCCAACTTGACACTTAAATATGTCACTAATAAGCTGTAACCCTTCCTTTCTTGTTTATCCCCAAGATTGCATAATAATAAAGACATCATAATATAAAACATTTTACAAACTTAAAGTCCCACAGCCTTCCAAATTCAAACACTTTAAACATTGTCTCTTTAAAAATATTCAGTCTCTTTGCCTTACAGAAGCTTTTCAGTTTCATGAGGTCCCATTTATCAATTTTCAATCTTAGAGCCTAAGCCATTGGTGTTCTCTTCAGGAAATTTCCCCCTGTGACAATGCATTCGAGGGTATTTCCCACATTCTCTTCTATTAGATTCTATGTATCTGGTTTTATGATGAAGTTCTTGATACACTTGGACTTGAGCTTTGTGCAAGCAAGATGATAAATATGGATCAATCTGCATTCTTCTACATGCAGACCACCAGTTAGATCGGGACCCCTAGGGGAAGGATTGTAAAAGCTGAAGGGGATGGCAACACCATAGAAAGACTAAGAGTATCAATTAACCCTGACCCCTGGAGCTCCCAGAGACTAAGCCACAAAGAACACACACAGGCTGGTCCAAGGCCCCCTGTAGGATGTTATAAGGTGAAGGCAGGTACAAGATAGAACGAGGCCTGTCATTGGATGAGAAGGAAGAATGGGTGGGAGAAAAGTTTGAGGGAAGAGGAGGAGACTGGAACGGAAAGGAGAGAAGCCATGGAGAGAACATGGAGGCTGACGTTAAGATTCCACTCTGTGTATTTACAGGTTGCTATGAATATTCTTAAGGGATGAATATATTCAGGGCTTTGTATGTTTAGGTGGACAATTATATCTTAGATCAGAGGTTGGATCAGAGGTTATTGTGTTTATGTTCTTTCTTGTGGAGAATTGCATTTGGAAGACTGTATGGCAGCAAAGACACTGGGCCACCACAGAGTTGGGATGTGTGTTTCTGGCAAGATATCTACCAGATATCTTGGGGCACTATGGTGCCGGATCCAGTGGGGGTAAAAGAAAGCCCTTTTTTATAATTTTACATCAACAGCCCCCAGCACATATTAGCAGAGGACTTCATTGCCTGGCCTCAGTGGGAGAGGATGTGCTGAATTCTGTAAAGACTTGATGTCCCAGCAAAGTGGGATGCCCAGAGGGAGGATTACCCTCTCAGAGGCAAAGAGAAGGGGAAAGGGGATGAAGAACTCTGGGAGGGGAGTCCAGGGGGCAGCATTTGAGATGTAAACAAATGATTAATTTTAAAAATCAGTTTTTTAAAATCAAAATGCTCTATAAAACACAAATATCTCTCTAGTTATCTATTCATCTATCTCTCCACCTCTTTTTGCCTCTATCTCTCTATCTCTCAAGGTTAAAATCACTCAACTGTAATTGTACAGGAATTGGGCTCCTATAAAATCAAAAACAAATTAAGTACCTTCTAACTTCAAGAAGAAAGAACAACGGCACAGTCACAATCTGAAGAAAGCAAAACCAAACTCCAAAGTGTAAATAACTCAATATCCAATGTCTTGGACTCATTCACCATTCACTGGGCTCCTCCAATGGCCTTAGGTCACTTCTCCAGCTCTGCCCTCTGCAGCATACACAGCTTGTCTTCTAGACTTAGGCCAGTTCTACTCCACTGCTGCTGATGATCTTGGTGGCCATCCCACAGTACTAGCATCTCAAAGAAACTGGAGTCCCTTGCTGCAACTGGCCTGCACTCCCACCACTATCCTCTACTAAACTCACGTCATGGTACCAAGACTCAACCTCTCTGCATGAATCCTGGGCCATTGACTGCTACTGAGTCTCCACCATCAACAATGGCCTCTCATAGTGCCAAATCGCCATGACCCTTCATGCCTTCAAAACCAGTACCATCTGGGCACCTTGGCCATCTCTGGAACACAGCCTATGTGTTAATACTGTGGAAACAGTCTCCAGAAGACTTTGTCTCGATGATGCTGGTAACCGTAGCTGGTTCTTCAGCCCCAGCTAACCAGACATCACAGATTCTTCACACAAATGTCCCAGTGGAGTTTTTAGTTTTTAGTTCCCTAAACTGTCACAAGCCAGTCCTCCGTCGTCCACCCTGCTGTCAATATTCTTATCTCTCCAACTCCTACAGAACAACACACCGATGTCGTAACACTCAGTGACTTTTCTAGCCCAAAGTTCTAAAGTTCTTCCACAATCCTCCCAAAAGCATGATTTTGACTGTCCCAGTAATACCACACAATTCTGATACCAACTTCTATCCTAGTTAGGGATTCTATTGCTGTAATGAAATAGCATGAACAAAAGGAAGTTAGAGAGGAAAAGATGGTTTGGGCTTATACCTTCATATCATAATCCATCGCTAAAGGGAATCCCAAGAGACACTCAAGCAAGGCTGGAGCAAGAGCTGATGTAAAGGCCATGGAAGGATGCAGATTATTGTCTTGCTCTTCATGGGTTGCTCAGCTGTTTCCTTACAGAACCCACGACCAAGCCCAGCAATGACAGTACCCACAGTGGACTGGAATCTCTCCCATCAATCATTAATTTTAAAAACGCCCTATAGACTTCTCTATAGCCCTTTTATTTTTCTTTTTTTCTTTATTAACTTGAGTATTTCCTATTTACATTTCGATTGTTATTCCTTTTTCCAGTTTCCAGGCCAACCTCCCCCTAACCCCTTTCCCCCCCCTTCTATATGGGTGTTCCCCTCCCCATCCTCCCCCCATTACCGCCCTCCCCCCAACAATCACGTTCACTGGGGTTCAGTCTTACCAGGACCCAGGGCTTCCCCTTCCACTGGTGCTCTTACTAGGATATTCATTGCTACCTATGAGGTTGGAGCCCAGGGTCAGTCCATGTATAGTCTTTGGGTAGTATATAGCCCATTTTTTAAGAATTATTTATTTTATGTCTATGAGTACACTGTTACTGTCTTCAGGCACACCAGAAGAGAGTATCAGATCCCATTACAGATGGTTGTGAGCCACCATGTGGTTACTGAGAATTAGACTCAGGACCTTTCAGGACCTCTGGAAGAGTAGTCAGTGCTCTTAGATGCCGAGCCATCTCTCCAGCCCCCTATAGCCCAATTTTATGGAAGCATTTTTTAAAATTGAGTTTCCCTCATCTCATATGACTTTAGCTTGTTTCAAGTTGACATAAAAACTAGCCAGGACAGAACTAAAATGCTATCCCTTCATTGATGACATGATTGTTTAGTTGTCAAAACTCAAACAAGGAAACTACTTGAAGTTATGAGCAATGAGCTAAGAAATTCATAATTAGGCCAGTAGCTATCTATTGTATTTACATACACAAGTATTAAATAGAAAATAAAATAAAGTAATAATTTCTCTTACAATTATATCAGAAATAGAAAATCTTTAAGAAAAGGTACAATATTGCAAAACATAGCAATGAGAACTTTAAGATACTGCAAGGAAATAGGAAAGGCATAGTATATACCTGGTAGGTATACTTTCTGGACCTAGGGAGAGCAATTTTAATATGCAAATGAGGGCAGAGAAGACAAAGAAATGGGGACAGCGGATGTCGGAGTCCTTACACACATGAATGTTCCAGTTGGAGAAATAGCATAGGATCTGGTGTTGTCAGAGTCTAAGTAAGAAAGAAACAAAAATGGTGGCAAAGAAGTCAGACCCTAAGTACCCTAGTTCCATAAGATTGAAATTTTTACTGAAAAGCAGGATGTCGAAAATTTAAAGAGATCGGGGGTTTGTTTGTTTGCTCAGTAGCTTGCTCTGTTGTAAAACTGTCTATCATTGTGTGACCCTTGATGGCCTTGAACTCACAGAACTCTGCCTGCCTCTGACTCCTGGGGGCTGGGATCAAAGGCATGTGCCACCACAAGCAGCCCCATTAATAG
This sequence comes from Rattus rattus, assembly GCF_011064425.1. Classification (NCBI taxonomy): domain Eukaryota; kingdom Metazoa; phylum Chordata; class Mammalia; order Rodentia; family Muridae; genus Rattus; species Rattus rattus. The sequence continues at coordinate 29,339,737 of NC_046160.1, read as the reverse complement.
GCTTTAAAAGGATTCCTCTCCTACTTGGGGGTAAATAGAGCTTAGGGTGGTAAGTGTAGAAAGGAGAGTCAGGAGCTTTGTGACAGGAAGGAGGCATTGGATCTGAGGGAAAGTATGTTTTGTGCTCTGGAAGCACAGAGGAAATGCAGCCCCTGGGGCTGCTCATGGATGCCATCAGCTTCAGAGAAAGCGATGTCAAGAACGTGGACTAGAAAGACAGAATAAAGATGGGGCATTGAAAGGCTTTTAGTAAGGAATGACAGGAGGGTAAATTGTTATAGAAAGGGAGGGGAAGGGTTAGTCTGAAACCTATAAATAGAATTGTAAATAAATACTCAAGTTGACAAAAAATTTTTTTTAAAAAATGTATTAGCTGTTATTTTAGATCCAGATCATATTTAAAGATGTGGTTTTGAGAACAGTGATCATTTTGAATGAAACTAATTAAGAATCAAAACTAATCTCAGGTAAACTAAGTATTTTAATGGATGAAAGAATACTTTCATAAGAGCTCATTCAATCAGAAGAGATATTCTCATGATTATATGAGAACACCAGCTAAATAGCATGATCACACATGAACAGCAGTTGGAGTTGAAAGCCAAGAGGATCAATCAATTTTTTAAAATAGACAATGAGACTTGTTTGAATCTCACAGACACCCTAACTACCTAATCCTCATTTTCAAAATATATCATGCTGCAATACTTTATCCTAATACTCTTTCTCTTCAACAAAAGACTTCGACCAAAAGCAATTTAGAAAAGGGTTTATTTTACAATAATTGAAGGAACCAAATAAAAAGAAAAGACTTATCGGCCTGCTTTCAACAACTGACTGAGGGTACGTTTATGGAATACTGTAATCTAAATCAGAAAATTTTATTAAGACTTTCTACATAAAAACCTGATATTTTTTCAGTTGAGGTCTCGCTAAGTTACCAGTTTAATGCTTAAACATCTAACCAGCATAACTGGTTTCCAAACGACCTCAGACTAGAAAGAGATACACCATACTGCCTCATGAAAATAAAGTTACACCAATAAGGTCAGGGCCAGAATTTTACTGTGTTCTCAGCATTTGTAGATCCTAAGCACTTGGAGTAGCGTAGAATCTCTCTCTACCATATAGTTCTCAACTGTAATAACTTTCAGTCTCAATCAAATATTTTGGTGTCCACATCAGAGGTCAACAGATCATTTAATAATACAATTGAAATTACAGCAATAAAACAATTAGTTGGGGTCAACAATAATGTAGTAACTACAAAAGTGGGTGCAGCCTTCAGAGGTTTGACAGAAATGCACCACACAATGAATATTACTCAGCTAACAAACAATGAGCCAAAATTGTGCAACATTGAACCCAAAATATCATCCTGAGTGAGTTAAACCAATCAAAAGAATATATATATGCATCACTTGATAAGTGGTTATTAGCCCAAATTGAATTACTCAGATGCCTTGCACAAATGAACTTATATCAATGAATCACTTACCCTTCTTTGGTACAGAACAAGAAACACTGGTGTAAAGAGAGTAAAAGATTTAAATAATTTAAATTCATTCTGAGTCATATGTATTCATATATATACAGCCACCCAATTAGATGGATGATGAAGCAAAGAAGTGCAGAAGGACTGCCTGGTGAGGTTGTTGTTGCGCCAGAATACAAATATAGAGGTTAATGTCAGTACAAAACCACTGAACTACAGAATTCCTATTAATAACTCAGAGAAAAGAATTGGAACATTTAAGGCTCAAAATTCCATATGCATACTGCCAAGCAACTGAGCTCAGACTAAGCCATCACCAAGACTACGACTGACCCTGACCTGACCTCATAGGTAAAAACAGCATCCAGGCAGACACTATGGTGTTTTATTTAACTCAGATCGTTGTGAGGCATGAGGTGGCAAGGGAAGGGGAGGGGGAATGCTCAAACTGGTGTGTAACACTGAATGTTTATAAATATCTTCAAGTTATATACAAAAAGAGATTTATGTATGGGAGTTAAAGAAGAACATAATAGAGAGATAAAATATGTCATAATGAAACAAGAAATAATGTATTGCTTCTAGACAGAAAAGGTATATGTTTTGTAAGTCATGTATGTCTATATATCAAATTGAAAAATGAATGGTATGAAGGGCAAAATATTTGACTTTTAGCCTCAGCACTCAGTGAAAAGATCTCTGTATTCACAACAGCCTGGTCTATAGAGTATCCAGATGGCAGATAAGAAGGGAGGGAGAGAAGAGATGATACTGGTATTAAAGTTTTATCTAAATTAAAAAAAAAAGTATTATATGGATGAATCAGTAAAAGTCACCGAAAAAGAGTTCAATTATCAGCCAAAACACACCTCATATAGGCCCTTTTTCTTCTGCAGATTAGAATTTTAACACCCTTAATGATTTTAATTTTCTTTATAGGATCCATATAATTGTATAATGTTAATAAGGACCATTAAGGGAGTTTTCAGGTTTCTATTACAGAAATAGAATTGGCAGGCAAAGCCTGTAGTATTTTATTTTCGTCAGAATTCTGCAAACAGCTTTCATTTATTATTAACAAAGCAAGTTCTAAATTTAATAATAACAGTATTTCCTCAATTCATTGGTAAACTAGGATTCTCACTTTTCAATTAGTAAATTTCTTACCCAATGAATTAATTCTTTATATCTTCCTGTGCTTGTAGCCATGCATTGGGTTTTCTTTTGCTTTCTTTTCTAAAAATTAACTGTCTGGACGGTCCAACAGTCTGTGAGCAATAAATACGTAACTGAACGAAGCACATCA